>NC_055663.1:27833144-28433144 GCF_017976325.1 Chelmon rostratus
GCGAACAGAGCAAGAGATCAATTTATTTTTGAAAATACTGAAATCAAGATTACCTTGAAAAAAATGTGTCAGTTTCTAACTCGCAGTAGTAAATTAGTTCCCTTCATGTTTGGCTTTTTAATTGAGTGGATGATATTTGTAACTAAAAAAGTAAAGATCAGACTGTGGAAAACTTGTGCACAGATTAGATCGAGTAAATGTAAGAATTTCAGATATTTAATTGATTACAAAATCTCTCTCTTTCTTTTTTTAATGTCAACAAAAAGCCTTGAATCCACAATGAAATAATCATACAAGTAGCTCCTGAATACCAAGAGGATCACAAACCAGCTCCACATTTGATCAAAATGAATGAATCTGAATTTCTACTTCTCAACTAATTTTACTAGCATGTCCTCAAAGGCTTTCTGTTTTTGAACACAGTGAACTGAATCTCTTTTGTTTTGGATTCAAATTAATGCTGTCCTTCAGGAACACATGATTAGACACAGATGTTCTAATTAAAGTCTTCAAACCAACTTGCAGCAGCAGCAGCAACAACGGTGTGTGTGTGTGTGTGTGTGTCTGTGTGTGTGTGTGTGTGTGTGTGTGTGCGTGTGTGGTTGAAGAAGAGCAGAACGGACAGAAGATGTAACATGAGGCAACATTTACACTCTCATTAACACACTGTAATGTTAATTGGAAGGGAAGGAGGGCACATGGTGTACACACACACACACACACACACACACACACACACACACACACACACACACACACACACACACACACACACACACACAGTCTGACTGTTGACGCACTGATCCACGGTAAAGCTCAGCGGAGCAGCTGTGTGCTGCTCTTTATCAGAGGTAAGCTAACCAGATGTACATCTAATAAACCCATCTGAAGTCTGCCAAAGTCTCTGAAAACACTTCTGATGAAACCATCCCTTTGTGTCGCTTGTTGAAGAGTGTGGGATGGACTCATTGCTGCCCCTTGTGGTTGAACAACAGCCACTACAACTGTGGTTCCCACAAACCATCAGGCCCTTCAGCCTCCGGGGGCAGTAATGAGTCTTCAGGGTCATGAACATGGTTTAGTTGGTCAAAGGACACAAACGGTGCGATTTCTGTTTTGTCAGAAGTGTTTTCAAACAGTATTTTTCAGTTTTACATGATAAAACTTCAGAATAGCTGATTGGTTTGCTAAATGTTGGTCTGGTTAACTTCCAAGCTTTTGTTAAAGAGCCGCTGAGCTTTACGATGAAACCATCCGGGACGTGTTGTGACTTGCTGCACCCTGGTTTGTTTTACACAGATATAGAAAATCCTTACCATCACCTGATCTGCTAAGGCAGATAAAGCTTATTTGCGAAGTTAAATGTCTACATTTAGATGTTAGTCAATCTATTCTTTTATCAAAAATATTCCAAACCAAGCCATGTTTGCAGTTACATGTTTCTGTTATTTGAGTCTTAAAGCTAATGATGTATATATGATATATTGTAAGTTTAAATAATAAACTCTCTGGTTCCTTCAGGCTTCAGTCAGTATCAGCATCCTCCTCAAACTGGCAGCACTATCAAATGTGATAAATATCTATATTGATCAATATGGAAAAATTATTAGGATCATATTATTTGCCATATCACCCAGCCCTAGCTCTGAAATGTCATGTCATTATGGGTAAGACCTCTGACCTCTGCTGGCTTTGGAGTCTGCCTGATGTCACTGACTCCAGCACCAGGCTGTCGCCTCAGGGGTCACTGATAGAGCACTGAAGCTGCTGCTGCTAGCCTGCTGCTGCTGCTAACCTAAAGCTGCTGTTAAACTGCTGCTAACCTGCTAATGCTGTTTACCTGTTGATGCTAACCTACTGCGGCTGTTTACCTGCTGCTGCAGTTTACCTGCTGCTGCTGCTAACCTGCCGCTGCTAACCCACTGCTGCTGTTTACCTGTTGATGCTAACCTACTGCTGCTGCTGTTTACCTGCTGCTAACCTGCTGCTGCTGCCAACCTGCCACTGCTAACCTGCTGCTGCTGTTTACCTGCTGCTAACCTGCCGCTGCTAAGCCACTGCTGCTGTTTACCTGTTGATGCTAACCTACTGCTGCTGCTAACCTGCTGCTGCTGTTTACCTGCTGCTAACCTGCTGCTGCTGCTAACCTGCCGCTGCTGTTTACCTGCTGCTGCTGCCAACCTGCTGCTGCTGTTTACCTGCTGCTAACCTGCTGCTGCTGCTAACCTGCCGCTGCTGTTTACCTACTGCTGCTGCTGTTTACCTGCTGCTGCTGCTGTTTACCTGCTGCTGCTGCTGTTTACCTGCTGCTGCTGCCAACCTGCCACTGCTAACCTGCTGCTGCTGTTTACCTGCTGCTAACCTGCCGCTGCTAACCCACTGCTGCTGTTTACCTGTTGATGCTAACCTACTGCTGCTGCTAACCTGCTGCTGCTGTTTACCTGCTGCTAACCTGCTGCTGCAGCTAACCTGCTGCTGCAGCTAACCTGCTGCGGCTGTTGACCTGCTGCTCACACTGTGCCTCCTGTGCAGACTCAGGATAACAGTCTACAGCCATGCTAGCAGCTCTGTGAGGCTGCAGTGAGCCGCAGCTATGCTTTGAGTTCAATGCTAATAAAGCCAATCAAAATCTGATCCTTTCTGCGCTGCTTCTTTCCCGCCCCGTACTGTGTTTTTTTTTTACCATGCTGTACTGCATTTCCACAGCTGTTTCACTTTAAAGTGTCATCATCATCATCAGTTATTAAAATCCATCCTCAGGGGAAGATGAAGATGAAGAACACCTGCACATAAAGTCCATGTGTGTACCCTGCCTGGACACTGTACAATATAAGTTTGTCATTTTGGTTTACTGCACATTTTGGTATCTGTATATAGATTTCTGCAGCTGTAACTCATTTCTCCCCATGTGGATCACAAAGGTTTGGGGAAAACTCCATCATCTGAATACGACTGAAAGCTCTGGAACAGGTATTAAAACGGACGTGGAGGCGAAGCCGTAGATGTTATTTAATTGTTTTGTATGGTGGTCGCTGACTTCATCGCCGGACAGTAAGTGTGCGTGTGCTGAACCAACCTCTTTAGCCTTCTGCTTCAGACGAGCCTGTTCAGGATCTTCTTGTCTGGCGCGACTCTGGAAGTTAAACACGAACACGTCAGTCAGATTTGATCTGATTTAAACATGAGACGTCTGCTCACAGCTCAGTGTTGATGTGGAAACGTGAAGAATGCTGAACTCTGAACCTTAACACATGAAGCATCACAAGATAAAAGGCACATCAGTATGTGTCTGTAACGAGGACTTCTGCAGGTCCTTTCTGTAATTATGTCACTTCTTATTCATGACATACACGCATACACACACAGATGCACACACACACATTACGTTTCTATCACGTTTGGGGACATTACATAGACTTACATTCATTTCCTGGAGACCTACCATAACCACTACGTGCCTAACCCTAACCCTTATCCTAACCTGAACCTGAAACTGAACCTGAACCTAAACCTAAAGAAAGTGAGTGTGTGTGTGTGTGTGTGTGTGTGCGCGCGCGTACCTTGGCAGCCTTCAGCAGAATCTCTCGCTCTTGTTCGTCCTTTCTCTGTTTCTCCATTCGCTCCAGCTGCTCAAAGAAACGAAGCTGAGAGCGAACGTCTGACGTCTGTTCATGATGTTCTTCATCCTGATGTGAGGGAGACGAGGAGGATGAGGGAAGAGGAGGAGGATGAGGACAGAGGAAGAAGATGTTTAGACATCTTTCATCAGCAAATCACAAAACCACACTGACTGTTATCAGCTATAGAAAAAAATCTAATTGGCCCGTTCAATCTTCAACATTAAACGGGCCAATCAGGGGCCGTGTGTATGTGTATGTATGCTCAGGTGTGTGGGAGCCAACCAATCAGAGCAAACTGGGTGAATACGATTCTGTAATGTACTATACGAGAAAAATGTGTTTTTTGATCATTAAAGCATGTAAACCTTCTAGCAGCTGACAAAATAAAAGCATGAGCCTGAAAATGAGCATCTTTAAAAATGTGACTTTTTAAATATTTTGTCTGTCGTTGTTTGATGCTCTCCAGCCTGTGAGGCGCCCCGTAATAAACTTCCGTGTGTGCGTTTTCTTGCCTTTCCGCCGTCTGCGCGGTGCTGAGCGACGGCCGAAACCTTCTCCAGCAGGGAGCGCACTCTGGACTGGGTGGCGTGAGAGATGAAGTTCACCACCTCCTGCGGCACCTCGGTCACTCCCAGCTTCTTGGCTGGAGACGGGAGGAGAAGCGAGATGCGTCAGGGTGAACATCTCAGAGAAATACCGGATTGGTAGCTTTGCAGATCGTTCAGGTGACAGTACCTGTGTCCAGGATGCGGCGGTGCAGCAGGCCGGTGGGCAGGAAGGATTCGTCTTTACAGGACCGGATCTTTGTGCCGACGAGCTCCGAGCTGGTCGCTAAGATACGGGCGTTTTCCTCGTTAAGGTTGACGCCGGCCATGGACGCCACGTCGTTGATGTCGTCGTCATCTCTGAGGCGGAAAGGGCCCGAGCGGAGAGGTTAGGAGGCGGTGTGAGGTTCAACATAATAAGCTCGTCACATTAACGCACACATCAGAAGACCAAAAGACCAAAAGTCTTCTGATCCAAGTCCAGGAAGAAGAAAACTGGATTAGAAGGGGTTCGGGTCTCAGGTCTTTCACCTCTTCTGCACCTTTTCAGTCACGTGGAATTAAGTCGCCTTTTTCCCTTTAAATAACTGAACTCTGACAAGTTTTATTCTTCTGTGAGTGTTTATTCCTGTTTATTTGTTGTGTAACCTGGAACCTGGTCCTGTGACCTGGACCTGGACCCTGGTCCTGAGACCTGATCCTTTATCAGTGCATTAAGAAATCAGGAAGTGAAAATATGGTTTTGGTGTCGTTAATGACGACAACATTTTAAAATGCTTTAATGACTTTCAGATATTAAAGTAATTTCATGTGTTGAAGTATTTTAACGTGTTTCATGTACTTTGTATATTGAAGTATTTTAACGTGTTTTATGTACTTTGTATATTGAAGTATTTCAACGTGTTTCATGTACTTTGTGTATTGAAGTATTTTAACATGTTTCATGTACTTTGTATATTGAAGTATTTCAACGTGTTTCATGTACTTTGTGTATTGAAGTATTTTAACATGTTTCATGTACTTTGTGTACTGAAGTATTTCAACGTGTTTTCTGTACTTTGTGTATTGACGAATTTCAACATGTTTCATATACTTTGTGTATTAAAGTATTTTTACGTGTTTCATGTACTTTGTGTATTGACAAATTTCAACGTGTTTCATGTACTTTGTGTATTGAAGTATTTTAACGTGTTTCATGTACTTTGTGTATTGAAGTATTTTAATGTGTTTCATGTATTTTGTGTATTGAAGTATTTTAACGTGTTTCATGTACTTTGTGTATTGAAGTATTTTAACGTGTTTCATGTACTGCGTGTACTGAAGTATTTTAACGTGTTTCATGTACTGTGTGTCTGGATCAGACCAGAGGTCCTGCAGTAACCTCTGTGCTGCTCTCAAACACTGACGGGTGGATGAACAGTCGCTCTGTCAGACATCATGAGCTCCACCTGGACCTCAGCTACACCTCTGCTGTCTCATTAGTGTTTCTGACAGGATGTGCTGACGAGCAGCACTGTGTGCACATGCTGCCCTCTGGTGGCTCCTCTGTGAACTACAGGTCTACAGGACAGATGAGATTATTACAAGATTATTATGATCGTGATGTAATAATGAGCTGTTAATCCTGCAGTCAAGAGGAAATACCTCCTACTGCCTCACACAGAGCAAAGAAGCCAGTTACATCAAGCCATGTCTCTGGTCTGGTACTGGTCTCTACTGGTCTCATGTGGTCGTGATTTTTCTAATCACATGTCTTTTCTCTGGGTTGTGACATTTCTGACTCACATGTGGTTTTTCTCTTGCAGGATAAATTATAAATAACCCTGATGGTTTTCTAATCACAATGTATGATTATATCATATTCAAATTCATAATTATTAGAAAATATCTAAATTAGTATTGTTTGATTATTCAGTGTTTGTGGTTGTAAATGTACCAGCAAACAGGACAGAGGTGTTCAGGTGGGCCACAGTTCCCTCTATCTGACCTGCTCTCATTGTTTGTATTTCATTTTTATTTTTTTATCTTCATTTTTTTCTCATTTGAGTCTAAGTTTATTTTCCTTTTTACTGTGTTTTAAATCCTGTTCTTCTTCTTTTGTAAATCACTTTAAAATGTTTGTCGAAAGGTGCACAACTAATCTCTGCCAATGAGTTTATACTTCACCTGAATGTCCCGCCCCCTGGGTCACTCAGTTTCTTCTGATTGGCTTGAGCTGCCAGGTGAACAGGACTTTTGCCAATTATAGCTGTGGGCCCCCTCACAAGCGTACCTGAAGAGACAAGCACCTGACGTCAATCGTAATCTTTGCTGTGACGGACACTTTTCACCCCGACACTGCAGGTAAATCGCTGCCATCTATTGGTCCACTGAGTCTCACCTTGAGGTCTGAGAGTCTGACTGAAGACGACAGGCGTACGAGTCTGCACGGTCTGGACTCCTGCTCGGCCAACAGCCTGGAGGTGAACAAAGGTTAAAGTCACAGTATGATATGACAGCAGCAGCAACCAAGTCAGTTTCAGGTTTGTTTGTGGATTAACTGCAGCACAGAGTCTGGAACCTGGTTCAAGAGTCAACGGTCAGGGTCGAACACCTACAGAACACCAACAGCACAGTGTAGGTGGACCTGAAGATCGTACCAGAGTGTTTGTGAGCGGCGGGTTCAGTCTGACGGTGCTGCTGGCCGGACTGATGGGAAGCCGCGGCCTGATGGCGGTGGTGACGGATCCGGGGGCAGCTGGGGGGGGTGCGGAGGTGCTGGGGGTGGGCGTCACCAGAGACTGCTGGCTGTTGAGCAGGGACTGACGCAGAGTGGGGAGGCTTTTCTGTGGAGAGACACAACATGTCAGGATTACACAGCTGAGGGTGAACCAGCAGCACCAGCAGCACCAGCAGCACCAGCAGCACCAGCAGCACCAGCAGCGGTGCCGGCGGCAGCACCAGCAGCGGTGCCGGCAGCAGCAGGGCTCCTACCTTGAGGAAGGGGATGAGGTAGGGCTGTGGGGAGGACTTCAGCTCAGCCTGCAGCCGAGTGGTGAACTCCTCTGGCTCGATCTTGGCATCCTGAACAGACACAAAGCACCAGTTAGAGTCCGGTCAAACACAGTCTACACCTGCGGACGACTGATTGAACTGAAGGAACAAAGTGGCTCACGAGCAGGTCCTGCACCAGGGCCTTCACATTCTTGGAGGTATCCGGGGAGGGGGAGTTGTGGGACGCCAGCTTGATCAGCGTGGCGAGGAAGTTCTTGCATTTCTTCACGTTTTCTTGCATCTCCTGCTGGGGGTGAAGGAGTTAAAAGGCAACACAGATGAGTCAGGCAGGTGTTCTCAGGAGCTTCCGGACTTTTCTAACTTTTGATTTGCTCTGTAAACAGGAAATGCAACTCGACCTGGGACACCACCGTGACCCTGCCGGCCGGCGTGGCGGGCGTCGTGCTGGTCAGGGGGGTGGACGGGACGCCGGCAGGTTTGGCCACAGGCGCCCCGCCCGCTGTTATCACCGTCTGGGCCTTCTGAGGGGTGGTCATCTTCACCGACACGGCTGCACCGCCGGGGGCCACCGTGATGGCCTTCTGGGAAACGACAAACACGATCATCAGGGGAGGGACCACCGCCAAACCGATGACCATTTAATCTACTACCACAACCGACCGAGACGAGACATTTAAACTGTGACGAAGATTCGTTTCTTTTATTTCCTCCAGGATTGTTGTATTTGAAAGGTCGGCTGGAGGTGATGGTGGAGGCGGCATCGTTGGAGTGTTTGCTAACATTTCACTGTTATTGTGGTCTGGCTCCGTCAGCCTCTTCTCTTTCGTCCATCTGTGTCGACTCCAGTCACATTAAAGGATAACTTTCGTTTTTTACAACCTGGACCTTATTTGTAGCATTAAATACGACCATTTACTCCCCCAGACAACTTTGGTGGCATTTGGAGTCGTTTTGAAGAAATTAGCCCCAGAGGAGCGGCGCGTATATCCGTATAATGCTCAGGGCATCCATGCGCAGCCTCTATATAACGCATAATCTGCAGAAACTCGTTCATATTCCAATATTTTGTTAAGATATGCTGGTGCTATTCCCCTCTGAGCCCGTGGTGGCATGTTATCAACATCCAGCGTCTCTAGACAACTACCTCTGACGTGGATGATGTCATTACTGAACGACGGGCGCTGCGAGCAGCCAGCCACAACACGGCTGACTCTGCGGCTAACCACAGCTGTGCCAAACTACAGCTAAACTAGCCGACAGCCGGCTCAGAGGGGAATAGCACCAGCATATCATATATTAATATAGATATTGGAATATGAACGAGTTTCCGCAGATTATGCGTTATATAGAGGCTGCGCATGGATGCCCCGAGTACTCGCATTATACGGATATACGCGCCGCTCCTCTGGGGCTAATCTCTTCAAAACGACTCCAAATGCCACCAAAGTTGTCTGGGTGAGTAAATGGTCGTATTTAATGCTACAAATAAGGTCCAGGTTGTAAAAAACAAAAGTTATCCTTTAAAGTCACGTGAAGTTTCTCTTGCTGCTACGTACAAACGACAATAACCAGCAACCTGCTCTCTGAGCTCACGTGAAGCGATTCTGAACTCCTTTCGTGACCCAACAATTATTTTAAGACTGATTTGAACAATTGTGAATGTGTCCTTTAAAGTTCTTTCATTCTCATGTTTCTGTAGTAAAACGAGGACGTGATTCATCGACTTTATGTCTTGTATTAATGAAAACTCCTGAGCTTATTACAGCACGCCGCTCAGTGGTGTGTTGCTTCGGGTGACACGGACATTAATCATCACAGACGGGGTCTCACATCTGTGGAAAGTTTTCAGTGACAATTACTTTAACATCAAAAAGCAGAAATGCAGCGTTCACATTACAAATTGTCCTATCAGGAACGAGTGTTTTCATGCATTTGATTGGCCAACGCAGCATCTTGCTGGATGAGGTCATGTTTGTCACCAGACGAGTGCAGGTGAGAGCATGAAACGGAGGGGGAGGAGACAGGAAACACACACCTGTACAGTGGTGGTGGAGGGAGACTGAACCATTCTGGTCTGAGCGGGGGAGGCCAGGCGGACGGTCTGAGGAGCCTGCAGACAACAGGGAGGGAGAGCAGATGAGCAACAGATGAGCATCATGGGAAATCAGATTAAAAGCAGATAACCAACTGATTTTGATTGGTTGACATTATTTTCAAGTTTATTTCTTCAGCAACTAACGATTATTTTCACTGTCAATTAATCTGTCGACAAAATGTCAAAAAGATTTCCAAAAGTCCAAATTGATGATATCAAAGGTCTCGATTTGTCCGGCCAGGAATCAAAAACCCAAAGAGATTCATTTTATCATCACATAAGACAAAGAAAAGCAGAAAATCCTCGACCAGTTACAAGATGGATCAGCAAATGTGACTTTAACAGTTTATCGATCATCAAATAGTTGCTAATAGTTTTTCTTTCAGTCAACTAATAGATTCCCAAATAATGTGATGTAATCAATACTTGCACATGAAAATATGTAAAAGGTCAAATACGAAGGACATCCTGATCAAGTTTATGTAACCCTGATCTGATATTTACCTGAAATATGTATCTGACACTCTGAATAACAGCTGTGGATAATGAATCTGACTCATCTGGATTTACTGGATCCAAATCCTGCAGGTCCTGATTCTAAAACATGACTGACAGGTTCAGTGGAGGATGTGACTCCTGAAGCTGACATGAGATCATCTGCAGAGGTCTCACTCTCACTCTGGTTTCACGGTGGTGTTACAGAGCGGAGCTTCTTCATCACAGATCATCAGTGATGAGTTCACACACACAAACAGGTGAGATCGATTTACTGAGTGACTGAACATCAACTGGTATCAGCTGATGTGAGACGCTTGTCTTCTGAACAGGTGAGAGACGTCGAGAAGCTGCTTCCTGAATGTTTCTGCTCTGCTGTCACGACAATCAGCATCAGAGCCGAGTGAATGTGGCCGAACGCAGTAGAGTCCAGTAAAAACACACACAGTAGAGTCCAGTAAAACACACACAGTAGAGTCCAGTAAAAACACACACAGTAGAGTCCAGTAAAACACACAGTAGAGTCCTGTACAAAAACACACAGTAGAGTCCAGTAAAAACACACACAGTAGAGTCCAGTAAAACACACAGTAGAGTCCTGTACAAAAACACACAGTAGAGTCCAGTAAAAACACACGCAGTAGAGTCCAGTAAAAACACACACAGTAGAGTCCAGTAAAACACACAGTAGAGTCCTGTACAAAAACACACAGTAGAGTCCAGTAAAAACACACACAGTAGAGTCCAGTAAAAACACACAGTAGAGTCCAGTAAAACACACAGTAGAGTCCTGTACAAAAACACACAGTAGAGTCCAGTAAAACACACAGTAGAGTCCTGTACAAAAACACACAGTAGAGTCCAGTAAAAACACAAACAGTAGAGTCCAGTAAAAACACACAGTAGAGTCCTGTACAAAAACACACAGTAGAGTCCAGTAAAACACACAGTCGAGTCCTGTACAAAAACACACAGTAGAGTCCAGTAAAAACACACACAGTAGAGTCCAGTAAAACACACAGTAGAGTCCTGTACAAAAACACACAGTAGAGTCCAGTAAAAACACACACAGTAGAGTCCAGTAAAACACACAGTAGAGTCCTGTACAAAAACACACAGTAGAGTCCAGTAAAAACACACGCAGTAGAGTCCAGTAAAAACACACACAGTAGAGTCCAGTAAAACACACAGTAGAGTCCTGTACAAAAACACACAGTAGAGTCCTGTACAAAAACACACAGTAGAGTCCTGTACAAAAACACACAGTAGAGTCCAGTAAAAACACAAACAGTAGAGTCCAGTAAAAACACACAGTAGAGTCAAGTAACAACACACACAGTAGAGTTCAGTAAAGAAACACAGAAGAGTTTCATAAGTTTCATTTTGATCGGAACGCTGCCGCCCTGAGAACTAGAGATCGACCGATTATCTGCGCCGATATTTGGACGTATATCGGTATCTGCCTTGTTTTAAATCCGACGGGCCGATATCAAGAAATCAATTGAAAACTGGGTTATTTCGGCTCAGATGCCAACCCCCCCCCCCCTCCCTGTCTTCTGCCACTTCTGTCCCCAGCATTGTTCCGCCCACGGCGCCGTCTGATTGGTCAAGCAAGCCACAGCATGCATAAGAGGCAGAGCCAAACTGAAGCGGGTCGAAGGCAAACGCAGAAAACTCTGCCAAAATTGTAAAAAACATCCCAGTGCTCGACTTCTCACAACTACTACTAACGTTACAGTGTGCAGCAGAGTAACATGAGAGCGGAGTAAACATTAGCGGCAGCTCTGCTAGCTCGCAGTATGCAAATTTCTCCTTGGAGATAAATAAAGTATCTATCTATCTATCTAGTACCTCCCAACATGTCTGTGAATCACTTGAAACGATGCTGTTGGTAATAATGATGTAGAAACAGTCCGTGATAGTAGAAGCCCATGTGTGTCATTCGTTGCAGGGAAGTACGCTGAGATGAAGGCTGGTTAGCTTTTAGCATAACATTAGCTCGCTGGTGCCGCTCCAAACGCTCAGCAGACTCAGTGGGAGAACGTCTGTTATGTTTGGTCCTATGATGTGAAAATTAAAGTGAAGATGAGACGCTTTCGGCTATTTAGGGTTCAACAGTTGGTCTCATCTCTGGCAACAAGGCTGCTGATAATATTGATATGGAAATAGTGACAGTAGTAAGAAGAGTGTGTGAGAGAGAGTGAAATTCAGGAGGGATTTATCTGAAAGTGACATTTTACTTTATTTACTGTGTAGAAAATCCAGGGAGCTATTATATAAGTTTTTATTTAACTTTACACGAGTTGCTGCTGAGCTTGTTAACTCCATGTATTTTTTTTGTTGTTGTTGTGTTCGAACTTAAAACAAACAAAAGTCATTTCAGTTATATTTAAATGCTACTTTATTAACTGTGGAAACATTTCAGGGAGCTATTTATTTAAGTTTTTATTTAACTTTATAAGAGATGCTTCTGAGTCTAGGAGCTCCATGCACTTCTGGAGCTATTTCTTTTCTATTTGTTTGGTTAAATAAACATGCTTTAGGCTTTTAAATGAAGTGAAGTGTTATTCAACATTTTTACACTTTCACTGCAAATGAATCTCCAAATATCGGTTATCGGCCTCCCTAACTTCTAATAATCGGTATCTGTATCGGTCGATCTCTACTGAGAACCGCAGACCCTGATGTGTAGCAGACCTACCGTGGTGGCGGTGCTGACCCGGATGGTGCTGCCGGCCGTCGGCGTCGCTGGTCTCTGGGTGATGTTGGCTACCGTTTGGCCCTGCTGCGTCTTGGCCTGAGCCTGGGCCAGGACCTGCTGAGGGACCATCACCAGCTGACCCGTCTCTGTCCGGACCAGAACCATACCTGAAGGAGACAGGAAGCGGTCGTCAGCACACGGAAACGCCTGCGACTTCAAAGCCCATGAGTCGAGCGACTATTGTACGATTAAACAGTTGAATATTACATGATCAAATATTTCTCAGCTTTGAGTAATCAATGCTTTTCTTTGTCTTTGTCGAGCATCACACTGGGCTTTAGGACATTATAATATCAGTAATGACTCAATAACGAATCATTAGTCGTGATGCTTATGATTCCACACACTGAAACTATAACACTGTCTGTCTCTCAATGATTCCATTAATCAATTAGTCCTTAAATTTCATAAAATAGTGGAAAAATAAACATGTTAAAATCCCCGAAGTCCACGCTGATATCTTCAGATGTTTTGTTTAAAACACAAAGAAATCTGGTTAATTATCATTACGACAAAGAAAAGCAGCAAATCCTCACATGTGACCAGCTGGAACCAGAGAATGTTTGTGATTATCAGTTCCCAATTAATTCTCAGTTAATGGACTAATGGCCCCAGCTCCGGCGGCAGCAGCCGTCTCATTGTGAGAATCTGGCCCTGAGCTGTCTTCGGTCTCACAGTGAGATCTACAGGAAGACACTTCACCACATTTCTGTCATCATTAGAAACTTTGGTCTCAAACGACCCAGAAATCACTCCGTGTAGAAGCGGCCTTCAGTCCCAGTTTGTCCCTCTCACGCATCTGATTTACAGAAAAATACCTGGTGACATTTAAAAAGGCCACAGGGAGGTTTAACATCACTTCCTGCTGTTTGTCCAGAATCCTCAACGACTCTGCGCCGGAAAAATATTCAGTCTGCTGCAACATGAACGAGATCTGTCACGTGTTGATAAAGTTGTGACTCAGTTCCCTCCAAACAAAGATGGCAGCCAATACTTTAAAGAATTATTTCTTCTGTACAGGATGCTTCTTCCAGTGTTTCATAATTTTATAGAAAACACATTAAATTTTTGCCTGTGTTTTAAAAGAAGACAGGAAACACAACTTCAAACTCTTTCATGTTGCAGCAGACTGAATGTTTTTCATCCAGATGTTCAAAGACTGCGGATTCTGGAAAAACCTTCCAAACAGCAGGAAGTTTGGTCAAACCTCCTCCTGACTTTCTCGAACATCGCTGGGTTTTTATTTGTGGTAAAATTGGATTTTTCGCTCTGTTACAGAATGTGAGGGCAACGCATGAGGTACAAACAGGGGCTTCAGTGACCTCTGCATGCACGCAACAACAGGTGAGTCATCAGGTGAGGGGGTTAGTAGGACGGCATCCTTGTGTTTGCTCACCAGGAGGCATGGTGAACCCGGGGGGCAGCTGGATGGTGGTCTGCTGCTGAGGCCGGACAGCCAGCGTCGGCTGAGGGGCAGCCGCTCGGGTCGAGCTCGCCACCAGCCCCGGTCTCTGCTGCTGGATGGAGGTGGCCACCACAGGAGCGCCCGGCGGCCTCACCACAGCCACCGTAGGCTGGCCCACTCCGTTCACCGCAGGTTTCACCCCAGCAGCAGCCAGGCTGACGGTAGCCGTGCTGGTCCCGGTCTGAGTCTGGCTGATGGGGGACTGGACTGCAGCAGGTGGAGGGGTACTTGCCAGGATGACAGAGTTTCCAGAAACAGGCTGACTGGGCACCAACACCTTGGTGTGCATCAGAGGGTTGCTGTGGTTCACGACCTGAGAGGTGGAGGCTGAAGGGGAAGGCGCACCCTGGGTCACCAGGGGGGCACCCTTTGGGTCTACACCGTTCTGGGCGACGCTGGCCACCGGGCTGGGGTGCCTCTGCAAAGTTCCAGCGGGAGACGCCACTGAGGACTGAGGTACAGGAAAACTGGGCTGAGTAGCCATGGAAGCGATGATGGTGGAGCTGCCAGCACTGACAGTACTTATGACTGTGCTGGACCCGGCTGGGGGAGGAACAGCGGGCGAGTTCACCAACTTTACAGCTCCAGTGTTGCCGTTTAAACTTTGTAATCCGGGAGAAGCGGTCCTGATAGCCTCCGTCACGGGGACGATGTTGGTGCTGGGAGCCGCGCTCGGACCCAGGACGGCAGCCCGGTGGAAGCTAGCAGCCGCGGACTGAGTGGTCAAAGTTACGGGTCCCGGTACGGGGGAAATAGTGGGAGGAGATGCTCCAACTGTTTGCAGACTAGCTCCGGCGGTTATTACGGCCCCGGCACCGACAGAGGAGGTAGAGGAGGAGAGAGTTTTGCCGGAGAGCGGCTCATTAGCGCCGGGTTCCTGGTTTAACCCCGCTTTTGGATGCCCTTGTTGCGGCTGTTCCAGAGACCCCACTTGATCGCGCACTTTCCCTGAGAACTGACTGACAGCGACTGGAGCTCCCTCCCGTTTCCCGTCGGAATATGAAGCAGCGGGAACCTTTCGATCGCCGAGTTGTGATTCCAGAGAGCCAACTAAGTCGCTAACTGCTTTCTCATCCACCTCATTGAAGAGCATGTCCTCCAGTGGGTCGGAGGCTCCCGCCATCTTTGATGTTGGACCGTTGTGCAAATCGTATTTTAGAATGTACGCATGCGCGGAGGATCGGCGTTGTTTTCGAGCATAGAAATAGAAGAAGTAGAGTTGATATGTCAGCTGTGGCCCCACTACCAGCCGTGAAGGGAAGGTAAAACTGGACGATAATGGACTTTACGACAAGCTACAGCTTATTAGACTCCAGTAAAGTCTTGACTTGTCCAGGTCAAAGTTTTACTCAATCCGTTTTTTTCACGATGAGCATGTTTTACCCATTTTTGCCATCATGACAACTTAAAATGTTTTACAAATGTGTTTATTTTCTCTGTTTTGTATCACAGTAAACTGAGTGTCTTTGTACTTTGGACTGCAGGTCCAAAATTTGAAGACGTAAGCTTGGAGAAATTGGAATGGCCATTTTTCATTGTTTTCTGACATTTTATTGATCAAAATGAATGATTATTTAAAAAGTAATTAGTTGCAGGCCTAAAATGGTCCCTTTGTCAAATTTGAAATGTATTTATTTGTCTGTGTATTGATTTGCTTTTGTCCTACTTCTAATTCCAATGTAAAGAATGAACTTTCACACTCAACCTAAAAGACTTTCTTAGATGTATTTTGAACCTTAAACAGATCCTGACTGCAGCTCCTGTGATGTCTAACTTCAGTCATGTTAAATTGTCTGTGCATGTCAGGTGAATTTATTTGCAGCCTACTTATTTCACAAGCTCTCTGTTTAAATAATCAAGCCAAATACAGAACATTTAGGAATATCCTGAAATCTTCCCTTTGTTTGTAAGTGTGTAAATAATTACATGTACTCAAGTCAGTTTGAACGGCTGTTTACTTTACTTGAGTAGTTCACTTTATACTTTCACTTCATTTCTGAGTGAATTCTTGTATTATAATTTTACAAACCAAACAATCAATTAATTAATGGAGAAAATAATCAGCAGATTGATCCAGATTGAGAAGAATCATTAGTTGCAGTCTGCTCAACCAGCTCCAACAGTAAAATCCTGCTTTGACATGAACGACTGAGTCACAATAATCTAATGAGATCAGATAGAACAGCAGAACAGTTGAGTATATTTCGTGATTTTACTGTCTTACTTCAGAATCAGAATGAGAATTAATTTTGTTGGCCAAGTATGTGTGCACATACAAGGAATTTGACTTTAAACACTGCACTCAAAGTACTTGCAAAGGAAAAAAAGTCAAACATCTCAGTGACGGCAAAGAAACCCAAAAGACTGAGCAATAAGTTAAGCATTGCAAAAACATAAAATAAACAATATATACAAAGAATGACGAGGCAATAAACAGTATATACAATGAGATTTACAATGTGTATCTATGTTAACAGTAATACTTTTGCTAGAGTAACATTTCCAGTGAAGGACTTTTACTTGAAACAGAGCATTCTGATGATGTGATAGTTGTACTTTTACTAAAGTAAAAGATCTGAGTACTTCTCCGCGACTGTTGAAGACACTATACTGTTGATCCAGTAGTTCACGCACTGGTTGTGTCTGCTCTTCTTTCCTGCACGGATCTAGATTTCACGGCCGAGCGTAAACGCGCGATATTATGATTTCCCGTTAGCCCTCGCGCTCAGAGCCATTCGATGGAGGATGAGGTAGCCATGTTGTAGCAGTGAGACGAGCGAGTTGGTGGAAAAACACAAACCGGAGAAATTTGGTTTAGAATCAGTATTGTCAACCACACGGTTCGGAGGAGCCGTCCATCCTGTTCCCTGTTCGGACTGCCGAGTTCTAGAAGACA
The DNA here is from genome assembly GCF_017976325.1 of Chelmon rostratus. Taxonomy (NCBI): domain Eukaryota; kingdom Metazoa; phylum Chordata; class Actinopteri; order Chaetodontiformes; family Chaetodontidae; genus Chelmon; species Chelmon rostratus. The sequence continues at coordinate 27,850,016 of NC_055663.1, forward strand.
CCATGAGTGGCGGAACGCCATACCTCGGCAGCAAAATCAGCCTCATTTCGAAGGCCGAGATTCGCTACGAAGGAATTCTCTACACTATTGACACCGAGAACTCGACTGTCGCACTTGCGAAAGGTAGAGCAGCTAGCCGGCTAATTCAGCTAGCATTAGTTTCTGTTATCGCCTGTATGGGAGTGCGGAGTCTTTGTTCATATTTTTCGAACAACATTTAAAATGTGATTTGCTACCAGACGAAGGTGAAGTAGTCTGATTTGCAGGTTTAACCCACAGTTGCAACGTGTACAAAGTAATAACATTGGCCAGGTGGCTAGCGTTAGCATGCTACCATAAGCTAACAGGTTTGTGCTAGCATGGTGTAGCGTTACCATTACCAAGCAGTAACGTTACGCCAGGATGCTAAAACATCCCTCATGAAAGCTAATAGCAACGTTACTTCGGTCAGATGAACAATTTCATTGCAGAAACGAAAAGTACACGACGACATAATCTGGCGACGTTTCAATGACATCTTCAGATATGCAGTTGTAGTAAATGTTCTAAATCTATTTTTGCAACATGAGTCAGCTTTCCAATATATCAGCTAACGTAGCAAGTTAGCTAGTTGCATGTAAGCAATGCCTCTAGCGCCCGAGCAGTGCCATGTTAAAACAAAGCACAAAATAGCATTTAATGTTGATGCAACGTTTACTGACGGCCGTCAGTGAAGTTTTCAGACAACTTTTCAATAATGTTCATTTGCTAACGAAGCAGCTCCGGAGTGTGTGTGGCAGGCTGGACACCTGACGTCACTGAGTGCGCACTCATCTTACCTGGTTCACTAACAACAGATTATGACGACGAACTCTTTAATGAAACTTGTGTCTCAGCGGCCTTAATCCCTCTAATGAGAAGACAGGTGCAACAAAGTTCAACAGGGATGTACACATCTTTATAAATAAGGTTGTGGTTCTGTTAATATATCACAATACGTAACAAGTCAGGCAGTTCAGGTACACAATATCAATCTGTGACTGGGGATGACATTAACTGCATTCATTTGAGCTGAAATGATGAGTCAATCCATAGAAAATGTTTTGTCAACTGTCTTGATAATCACTTCATTGTCACTGTCAAGCCAAAGGGCCAAACATTTTCTCCTTCCAGGTCTTTAGCTATGAGTATTTCTTGCTTTTCTTTTCCTCATGTGACGATAGACATTATACGAAATTATGATGATAATCATTATAATTTCCCAAAGCATGAGGTGACATTTATAGATGTGTTGTTTAGTCTGACCAACACTCCAAAAAAATAACAAAATGTTCAGTTTATCTTCTCCTCAATGTGTTTTTTAGTGTGTTTAGTTAGCGTTCATGATGACACAACATACTCAGGGTCAAGTTATTGAACTAGCCCTTTGAATCCCTCGCCCTCTACCACGCTGATGGGCAGCATACGGGTCTCAATCATACGGCACACTAACTGATCGATGGATCCAACCACTTTGTGTGTGTACATACAACTATAGAATCACCGGATCAAAGTCATGGTGATTAACCACTGAGTAAACTGAATATCTTTGGATTATTTTGAACTATTTTTTTTATAACCCAGAAGATGTGTATTTTACATTGTTTATTCTGGTTGACGTCAACAGTTGACCGTTGACATCCTACCAATAACAGACAAACCAAACACTGGCTCTAGAGAGCGCCGTTGACACATTTCTCGTGGCCTCTGTAGAACAATAATGATGATGATGAAGTAGGTGTACTGCTGTTTGTTTGTTTTTTATCTATTGATAGTGTTGTGCTACTCTCTGGGCTACTGTAGTAACATAGCAGACTCTGAAGGAAGCTCCCTCTGTAGACACTAATGAAAACATAACTGATCATGAATATGCCTGCAAATAGATCCTCCTAAATCTCACACACTGAACCTTTAACTTTACTCAGTGATATCAAATGTGCACCAAAGAGTGCACATTAATATAAGAAGGTGACCTCGTGCAGTGAATATTTTTTTGTTGCCATGTTCCGCCTCGGAAGTAGTCGCCCTCTGACATGTGATGCTAACTGTGAGCTGTTTCCTCCTTGTTAGTACGTTCTTTTGGCACGGAGGACCGGCCCACCGACAGGCCCATCCCACCTCGAGATGACACCTTCGAGTACATCATCTTCAGAGGCAGTGACATTAAGGACCTGACTGTGTGTGAACCGCCCAAACCAACATGCTCTCTTCCTCAGGACCCTGCCATTGTCCAGGTACACCTTCGCACAAACACATAGAACCTGATTGGTTATTAAGGGTTTAGTATTTGAAGGGTTTGTGGTTCACAATGCAACATTAACAATCTCTTTTCTCCTCCTCAGTCCTCCATGAGCTCCAACTCTTCGTCTTCTGCTTCAGCTGCTCCGACCCCGTTCCAGTCTGCTGGTTCCTATGGTCTCTTCAACCGGGCTCCAGTTCCTGCCTATAACCAGTTCAGCACCAGTCCCCTGGTTTCCCCTCAGTTTGGACCAGTTGGTGTTGGTAGGCACGACACTTTGCGTCAGTATAGAGGCTTGAACATACGAAATATTTTTTGTGATACAGCTTGTTGTTCAGCTGTTTTATGGGTTTAACTCTAGAACACCCCCTGTGGGAGCAGGGATTCAGTTGGGCATGATATCCAAGGGTTCAGGGTCTCTCCATGACTCTTGTACCACGTAAAGCATGCCATAGAAACTGAGGAGGAATTGATTTGTGGCATCAGTGTGACTTAAAACAGTCGAAGCCTACATTTTCCTCCTCTACATGTTTAGTAATGATGTGTAGTTGTTACCAGGGTTGTGCCAAGTACAAAAGTTAATACATACTGTGCATGTGACTTTAACCTCCTGTGAGGGGGTTTGTGGATTTAATGGTAAAAGCCTCAGTGACTGTACGTTTCACAGCTCACACTTTTAATTAAAACACCCACCACTGTGAACTCCAAACGATGCACACTGTTCGTCAACTGCGATTGAAGTTTTCACAGCTGTTACTGCAAAAACATATTTTGCCAATTTGAGGACGAAGCCGGTATCTGAACCACCACAGCAAAGTAGCTAGATGGGGAAGAAATATTGAAAATAACAAACACCTGTCAGTGTAACACAATGCAGTTCAGGAGCAGCACAAACTGCATCCTGAAATTATCGTCCAGTTGAATCAACACAACCTGAACATTATAACCTCCATAAAGGAGGATTTCTTAAAATTAGGATTAATTTTCTTAGGACTGTTGGTAGCATCACAACTGTGATAATATCATAACAAATCAAACTTAACAAATGATCCATTTTACTTCACATGCTTAACACTAAACAACATAAATGTCTACTACTACTGCATAGACTGATGTGATGTGCATTGTTTTTGGAAATGTAAGTCAAGACATACAGAAGTCTCTAGAAGTGTATGACTCAACTCTTTTCCGTGGTTTCGTGTTTTAAAAAAGCAAACAAAAATCACAGCAGCTGTAGAATCGCAATAGCAGTTTGTATCGCATCGACACTGAAGTATCGTGCTAGTATTGAATTGGGAGATGAGCCCTACATTAAACTCACATGGCTAATCGGCGGTTTCCCACAGTCAGCAGCTTCTTCTTCTTCTCTTCCTCTCGCCATGTTTCTCTTGTGATTGGACAAGACGACCGGTTTTGTTTCTTCTTCTTTGAGGTTTACTGCCAGCTGGCAAGCAGCTGGTTTTATTTCCTGTTAGCAACCTCTGCTACTTCTACTGTTAATTACAGCCATGTGTAAGTAAGCCTGCACCGCCACTTACCGACGAAACTGCGCTTTGCAAAACCGGGTTTATTTGCGTCAAACCAGTTCATAGATATGCAGCAGTTCACATTTTCTTTTTTGCGCCATTTCAAAAATCCACTTCAAATTTGGTTTCGAATTAGAGACACAGCTAATCTGTATTACATTACATATTGACATGTCATGCTCAATGACAATAAAGAATCTTGAATACTAATCATAAACTTTTTAAGCAGTTCCCTAATACTTAATATTTGTATTTTTCTGCGTGTTTCTGGACCCATTTCATCACAGATCATCAACCACACCCTCAAAATCAGGCATATTTAGTTTGTATTAGAGCTCCAATGATTTATTGATTGATGAATTGAATTCATCTGTGATTATTTTGGTCATTGAATTGTTTGTAAATTACTTGGCAAAAATGCTGAACATTTGCTGGTTCCAGCTTCTTAAACATGAGAATTTTATGCTTTTCTGTGTCACACAGAAGAGTAAATTGAACATGTTCAGGTTTGGGGATTCGACGAATGATGCAGAACTTTTTTTTTATTTTTATTTTTATAACTAATTTGTGACATTTTATAACTATTGATAATGAAAATGATCATTAGTTGCAGCCCAGTTTGCATTAGGGCGGTTAGAATTGGCCAACAATGACGTCTGATTATTCTCTCTAAGAAATCCCACATACGTTTGAACCATTTGAATATTAATTTTGCACACTATGTCCATAAGATGGTGATTTCATGTGATGTTATAATCCAGCTCCAGCTATCACACACTGCCTGGTCTACACTGCATCAGTTTCTTTTTTACAGACAGTCCGTTAGTACACAGAGATGCAGAGCAGCAAAGTGTATTTAAAGGAATCAAGAGTGTTGTGGCCCTCAATACTCTGCTGTTCCTCCTCACACAGGACGATCAGTGTGCTCCTTTGTGAGCGACACAAGTGCAGCCTCGACCCAGTCTCAGAGCAGGTCTAATGGCTCCCACTCGCACTCTTTGTATTCCCTTGTAACCGAATGCAAAAACCTGTAGGACGCTGCTAGAAAAGGGGATCACAGTAATAAGTAGTAAGTAGTAAGTAATGAAATATTACTTCACTGACCAGCGAAGTCTATTTAGAACCAGCACAGACAGAGAACGTGTGAATTCCTCCGCACTTGTAATATTTGATAGATTTTCACATGAGATGTTCTGTCGTCTGTGTTGTGAAGGTGTGAAACTGTGAAGTGAGTCATTGTGTTTCTAAGTTGAAATGATAGTGAAGCCGTGACAGAGATGCAATAAAAGTTTACAGAGGAGTAAATTTACACAGCTGTGCTTCCTCATGCCCAGAACATAATTTCATGCTCTTCACAGTAACTTGTGAACAGTGACATAACATTTATAACTTTTCAGAGATCCTGACCAAAGAAAAAACATCTATGTTTGTAATTCAGCTCTGGTTCAGTTTGACTTCCAAATAAATAAGAGGAGTAAACATTAGGTCACATGGACTGACAGTAAAAAAGTGATTGGACAGTTGTGCTGATGTCATCCTGCATCAGGGGAAATGACAGCAGTTCACAGTTGAAACACTGTGTTTCTATCCACCTGTGTCGATGCACATTTTAGCATTCATGATAGCTGAAATGTTGTGGAGACTTTTCAAGTTTGTCAGAGGTGTAAAAGTTGTGTGGATAAAAACAGAAAACAGCCTTTTGAATAAATGAAGACCCCTCTTTTCTGTCCAGGTACATCATGTACTTGTAGAAGCATATGTGGATCCTATAGTCCGCCACCCTCCAGCGAAGAGCTGGGAACATCAGATCTTTGTGGAACGATGAGGAAGATGTCACCTTCCTCACATGAACTTACAGAATTGTCTGATTTCCATCATGTTTGCCATCGTTTGACCTTTAACTGATGCTCTTTTAATGGCAAACTGGAGAATGGGCTCCATTGACTGCTTATCTGTCATTAATCTGCCCGGTTGTTCGATGCACACCTGAGTCTAATCGACAGCTTTTTACAGAAGCCCAAACAAGCCGAACTCACCGGGCAAACAGAATTCATTTAAACCGAACCAGACCATTCCTGCGAAAGCATGCTGACGTTCAGCTCCTACTTGATGTAGTTTGTATCTAGAAATGAGTCCAACTGGTTTGTTCCCTTTAAAAAGCATCACTGACCCCTGCCTGGGTGCTGTTGGTGGACCAGTCAATGCTGACTAATAATCAGATGGACTATTTCACTCACTGTGAGCAGCGTGCACCACCAACCCCGGTCTCTACCCTGCTTTTCTCGCAGGCCGCAGCAGCCCCAGCCTGGACCCTTTGCGGAAGAGCCCCACCCTGGAGCAGGTGATCCAAACTGCCCCGTCCGCCCCGACCGCTGCCACCACGGCTCCGGCCCCGGGCCTGGGACGCAGAAGCCCCGCCCACGGTCGCACGGCCCCCTCCGCTGCCGGTCAGAGCAGCCAGAAGGTCCAGCACCAGGACGGCGTGGACACAAGGAGGGGTGAGACTGTCAGGGGAGGCCGCAGCAGCCAGGGCTGGTCTGCACCCCGAACCATCTCCGCCTCTCACATCACTGCTGTAGATAGGGCTTCCACTGCAGGGCTTACCCACTCTGTCTTTAGCCACCCAGGTGAGACCTCAGGCCAGAGATCAGCACACTGGTTTGATCTGTGCTGCTGTAACATATGGAGTCATATTTATGCCTCATTCCTGAGCGCAGAATGGACATTTTAAACACAGAAAAAATCATTTCATTTGAGCAAACAAATCTATTCTGGGCTCAATATATGCACAATGATCGACAAACCTTTGGACACTCACTCACAGTGTGTCTCTTAATGTCTCTGCGCTCTCAGGTTTGTGTGCAGTGTGCCATAATTCCGACCAATCATAAAACTGGAGTGGGTCATTTCTAAATGGCTGTTCTGTGTCCAGTGTACAAATGTTTGTGTGCACACGTCAGGTAAACTCCGTGAATGGGGTTGTCATTGTGTACTTTTGTTGATATTGCAAATATATTTATTGAAGACCAAATTGATTCATGTTTTGCCCAAATTCGATTTTCCTTGGCTTGATTTTGGTTTCTCTACAAAATATAATTGACGTCCTCGCCGTGAACTTTTTTCTGCGCTCTGAATGTCGCAGCGTGTGTTCAAGAATGAGGCACAAACAAAACTCTGCAGTCTTATCGTTAAGAATCGTTTCCACTTTTTGTGATTTGTTAACGTTTTGTTCCAGAGGTCCCACATTTGAAACCGTTGTGCCTTTGTCTGAAGGTAGGAGACTAGCGCCACCAGGGCTGTTTTCTCATGACTGTTGAAGTTGTGTTGGAAGACTAAAAGACTCTGCTATTCCAGGCACAGACGTCCCGAAAGTCCCCAAACCAGAGTCTGAGCAGGCACGAGGCGAAGGCAGGGATACCAGTAAACGTTCCACAGGTTAAATCCTCCTCTGCTCTGAAACCATCCTCAACAGCCCATTCAGACTCTGCATGCCTCTCAAGCTTTCCTTTCGGACAGCGGAGCCCATACACTCATCCTCTACAACCACTTGACCCCGATCATCCCTCTTTGACGTGTTTTTCTTTGCGAGTGAACGTGTGTGCAGGTTGACATGCTGTTCATGTCAATGGACTGGAGGCGATGAGACACGTCTCCTCGTTTTCAGACGGTGTTTTCATGCTCAGCGAATTCCCGAGAATGCAACCCGAATGATTTACTGCATTTTCTCCATGTTTGATGTGAATTTTATTTCTGTAGTTGATTTGTTGTAAAGCTAACATCTGAAGCCAAGCTGTTGTTTTATGGCTCTGCGCTAACTCATTTTGAAAGACTGAACTCTTCTACCATAGTGGATGTGTGCTTTGGTTTACTACCTCATGTGTTGCCATGTAATTTGTGTTTACTGGTGTTTTTGTCTGTTCTGCGCTACCTCCTACACCCATTGTTTATCAGCACGGCTAATGTTTTCTTTTTATTCTGTTCTATAGTGGCTGCTGGCGCGCCCGCTAACCGGCGCGGGCGAGGGGGCGGACACCGCGGAAGAGGACGCTTCAACGTTCGCAGAGACGGCCCCATGAAGTTTGAGAAAGACTTTGATTTTGAGAGCGCCAACGCCCAGTTCAACAAGGAGGAGATTGACAGAGAGTTTCAGAGCAAGCTGAAGTTGAAAGGTATTTTTGTTTTTTGACTGAATGAAATCGTAGCCGTGCTAATGTGAATCGGTTAGTGCAAGTCTTTGGTCCAGAGTGAAACATCTCAACAGCTATTTACACGTAACTGAGAGTAAAGAAGTTCATGAGCAGCACCTCGTCTGCCGGCTTTTCTGACTCGTGTTGTAAATGTCTGATTTCTGCTACTGTACTTGAATATTTGGCTAAAGAGAAGAAATGCAAGCATATATTCACACTGCCAGAATGACACTCTATGTTATTAGACAAATTACAAAAAGGGCAGTGATGGAATGAGATGTGAAAAATCTAAAGACTGAAAGTTTATGGAAAATAACAGCTTTCTGTAAGCAATGTTCTTGCATCTTTCCAGCTCGTTTATCTCAGACTTTAAATTTCAGGCTTGTTCCCTCTCTGTGCTCTGTGGTGATAAATTAGCTGCAGCAGATAATCGTATACATTTCCTTCCATATGTCAGATTTTTCACCTCTGCACTGGAAATGCATATTAATGAGGCCACCTCTGGTAAATAAGTAAAAAGGACAAACACAATTCGACTGTCTTTCCTGCCTAAAAATGAGCTGCAGTAAATATCCTCCCAAAGTCTTGTTTCCACAGTCAGTTAAGTTATCATGGCAGAAATGTGACCGTTCGTTCTCTGATCTCAGATGAGAAGACCGAGAAGTCTGAGAAAGCGGTGAACGGCGAGGATAAGGGCGACTCTGGTGTGGAAACCCAGAACAGCGAGGGTAACGCCGATGAGGAGTGCGACCCGCTCGGCCCCAACTGCTACTACGACAAGTCCAAGTCTTTCTTCGACAACATCTCCTGCGATGATACCAGGTACGAGTCCCAGGCAGCCGCTTTGTGTTCATGAATGTGGCGTTGAAGTCGAAGCTCGCAGACGGCAAGGGACGCGGTGGCACGAACCCTTACATCATACATGGCAGCTTTTATCACAAATGTCACTATAGAATAAAGAAACATTAAAGAACAAGTGAAATGCTTGTGTTACAAGGATCTGACTGTGTTGTCTGTTTCCCTCCCACCAGGAAAGCAAATGACAAGTCTGGAGGTGCAGGTTTCCCAAGGTAAATGTTTATCTGGTCATGTGACTCTGCTTAGGAATTCATTTGTAGTCGGGATTAATTAATAGTCATGTTGTAACTGATGGTATCTGTGTGGAGATCTCTGGTTATTCTGACAGTGACAAAGCACAACCTGCATGTAAACATAACTACCTGCCGCAGACACCACCTGACCTTCACTGTGGTGCAGCTCTAGATGATGGAGGATATGAGAGGAGGGTCATTTATCTGCGGCCGCTCTCCATCATCTCCTCTGTTTTCTCTTCCTGCAGGGAGCGGAGGCAGACCTGGGCGGAGGAGAGGAGGATGAACGCCGAGACATTCGGCATCCCTCTTCGTCAGGGCAGAGGACGCGGAGGTTACCGCGGACGTGGCGGTATGGGCTTCCGCGGAGGTCGGGGTCGTTCGGCCAGCCGGGGGTCCTTCGGGCCGCCACAGGGAGGCGGCGGCTTCAGGGGAGGATACAGAGGAAGCCAGGCTGGACGGGAGTTTGCCGACTTATCAGCTTACAGGGTAAAAGTGCATTAACTCGCTTTAATTGAAGGCAGTTTTTGTGATTTGTTGTTATGGAGCTCAAACTTGATGCGTTCACTTTAATTAGGCAGCTAACAATTATTTTTAGCATCAGTTTATCTAGAACATTTTCATATGTTTAATTGATTAATTGTCTGTCTGCAAAATGTTCTGATAAATGACCTGAGTGATGAGTCGATGATCAACATTTCTAATGACTGTTAATTGATTCATCGATTGAGGCCTAAAATGAAGTTTTCACCACGCTGCTGGGTACTATAATAAAATCAGCAAGTATTACATGAATTCAAAATACTGATATAGACGGTCAATTTATCAATTCTTTTATTGGGATATAGCAAAGGTCCATTTGATGATGTCATTGTAACGAGTTATCTGTCCAGGATTTCTGTTAAAACAGTCATAACAGAAGATAATAAAGCTGAGTAACAACAAGGACTGGTGGAGTAAATAAAATAAATGCTTGAGAATGGAAAGAAGCAAAAAACAAAGAAATTCACATTAAACAAATGATGGATGGACGTACAAAGTCCAACATTCCCATATTTTCAAGAACTTGTCCTGTTGCGTCTCATAACGAGTTCTTTCCATCCTAAAGCTGTAATTTAATTAAGTCAGTCCAGTCAGCAGTTGGAGGTGTTTGTGATGGCCAGGCAGCAAATACAGGAAGAAGTTTTTGTAAAAGGTGATGAACCTCGTGGCAGCAGACGTCCAGACCGAATGATGTGTGACTCTCTGTCTCCAGCAGCTGGACGACATGGTGTGATGACTCTGTTTAACGCAAGCCTGTCACACCTGCCTGCACACACGTCTGCTGGGTGAAAAGATGCAATTGATGAAATCCGCCATCGGTTTTTAATTCAAAATGTTTTGTTTCTGTTTGTCATTTTCTTCTAGAAGGACAACAAAGTGGCTGCATAGTCTCAATGGGAGGAAGATTCTACTCAAAGGTGGAACTTCTTCATGCTTCAATGGAAAACAAATAGTTTGAGTTGCTATTTTGTTGACTAAAATAATGAAGATTGTCTACTAGTTGTATATTTGTCACCAGCACTGGGGTAGACTGCTTGAAAACAACGATGGAAACAACAACAACGACGCAGTTTATCAGAAAAACATTTTAAAAAGTCCAAAATCGAATAATTTCCAGGTGGCTGAAATAATTCTGTATAAATGTCATATTTCAGAGGGATGTTAGTAAATTCTTTGTTTTTCACTGAACGATCTTCCCGGCCCTTTCCTAAACCTGTATTTGATGATACTTTGTTAGCTGTCGAGGGTCGTCCACTTGAGTCGTTTAACTTACTGACATAGCTTTATTGGGGTGGGGGTGGGGCGGGTTCAGTATATCCTGTAATGTAACTTCAGCACCAGACAGCCCGCAGGGTCTCAGTCACACCTTTCTAACATGTATTTTTCTACTATTACATAGACTTTCATGCTGTTATCTAGTCAGCCCGCTCACTCTCACATCTCTCCCACCTTCAGTCTCAGTGCTTGTGATTCTTCGCTTTTCACCTGAAATCTGTCACTTTTCAGCTTCCGTAGCTTTCTTTTCTTTTCCACTTGATCTTAAAGTGTTTGCTTATGTTAACGGTGTCGACTAGGTGTCACGTTCTAACGTTAGTGTAGGAAGCTGGTGGCAGGCGTCAACGCGTGCACTCGACTGCTTCTCGTGGTAGTTTTTACTCCCAGTCCTCAAGCTAACTTGGTCTGGGACGCAGATGGATCATGGGTCAAGTTTCAGCTGCTTTCTTTTTATCTTTTTCCACTTATTTTTTTATGATTTACTTCATTCACGAATCGCTGAATTCACACAGACGAGGACTAAAATCTATCTAGCTCACTGAAAGTTTCCCAGCAGATGAATGTGGAAGATTTTAAATGTCTGAAGTAAACAAATCACATTAAAGGTCATGTGATTTGATGAAAAGGTAGCAGCCAGGCTGATGCTGTAATCTGTCGCCTGTGTGTGAAGTTCAGGAAGCTCCACTAAAGTCAGGACACACAAATAACGAGCTAATGTTGCTGCTGTTTGTAACTCGCTGGACTATGAAGCTTTGTGGTTATGTCAACATTTTGACATGTAATTATTGCCTACTACGCTGCCTGTTAGCGAGCTAACGTCGCTGGCTAACGACAGCCAGTAATCCAACTATTGGCATAGCTGGTCGTACATACACACAAACAATGCCATTAGCACAAGATAAACAAATGATTTGGTATTGACATAAACGCACTGTTGGATCAGATACTTGCAGGATTCCTCATCGCTCAGGTACTCAGGTACGCCGCTCTTGAGTGTCGGCAGGTGATGCTGCAGGTGCGACTGAGCTGTGTGTGTTCTGGTATCTGCGGTTGTGAGCAGGAGGAGCCATGTTTGAATGTTCTGTCTACAAACCGTAACCAGCAATTCCAGCATAGTACGCCTGTAAGTGAAATACAGAACACAATTTGACATGTTTCTACTGTTTGTATGTGTTTACTGTCATAATTCAGTGAAAAACACGTCAAAGGGAAGATTATGTCTGCGTAATTTCCGAATAATCCGAAAGATTTTTTATTTCAAGAGTTTTCCATGTTAACATGAAATCACATCACTGAACATAAAGAGGTGTCGTATATGTCAGTCCAGCAGAGAGCAGCATAGACCTGCAAACATTAAGTGCTTAACATCCTTTTATGAAGTACAATGATGTAATGTTGAAATGTTGTACTTGATAAATCGTCTCTGCTTCTGGACAACACTGAAATGTGACACACCACTTTGTTTTCTGCGTCTTCACTCGAAATTAATTTGGAAAATTCACACAACAATTCAGTTATTACAGACGAGAAGTAAAATAATTGTCCTTTCAACAAGTCTTTTATTGGAATGACAGTAAGTACAAAGAGAAAAGGAAACATTCACGTTGTGTTTTTCACTATTTCTTTTGTTGTAATTTAGACATTTTAAATCTTCCACTATTCTATGACAGATTCATTCAGTGTGTTTTCAGTTGTTTGTCGAAAGAGTCATGAGACACACATTTAGAAACACGCACACACAGAGAAGGCACAGGCTCACCAGGTTTCATTTAATCCACCCGTTACAGTGAAACTCCACTTAGACGTCTTTTAAAAGCCAAACTCAGCCTGATGCCACTAACTTGTTCCCACGGCACTGCATGGTGGTCAACAGCACGCTAAAGCTACAGGAAGTGATGTCAACTCCAAACAGACAATAAGAATAGAAACGCGAGCCCGCTGTGTGCGCGTTGCGTCAGTTTTCTGGCAATATTCATCCTTCTGAAGTTACGAAGGACCGGGGTCTGATGAATTTTGACTGAATAATCTTACGCCATCCTGGCCTGGTATGATTTAAGTACTTAAAAACTCTTTGTTTTGTATTTTTCATTTGATTTGGCTGGAAATGTAGAGTTGCACTTTTGCGAAGTTAAGAAACATTGCTGTTTTCTGTTCCTCTGTCCTGAGATTGTATTGAGCTAACGAAGACTCCGTCATGTTACATTATCTGACTCCCCCGAGCATGAATCCGATAAAAATGATGTCGGATTTCAGGAATATTGTTCTAAACAGACCTGGGTCAAACATTGTCAACAAGACGTCTCTGTCCATCTTTTTCTGCAGAGAAAAGAAGGAAATTTGACTTTTCCGCAGTGTTTTGGGCACTCGTAGCAGTTTTAAATGTACAGAAGTGAAATGAATTTTTCTTGACCCACGTCTATTTCCATAAAGTTGTTTTTAAATGATGTCTGCTTCATGGCTTTGACTCCAGAACGACAAAGTCTCCCAAAATATGACGAAAAGATGTCAGCCTGACATGCAAAGCTACCTTTAAAGTACGTGATTGTGCTCAGGAAACGTAGAGAAAATTAGTTTTTCTTGATTCGCCTTAATGCTAGAGAATAGCCGCTAACATCACATCGAAGCTTACAGAAATGAAAAGGAGAGATTTGAGACTTTGTTGTCCAGTGTTGCCGTCTGATGCTGTCGAACTTGGGTGCACATGACTTTTTAAACTCTTGATGGAGTGGTACTTCAACGTGTTTCCTCGCTGTCGTAGAAGCGATTCCTTTGCATTAAGGCACTAAACGAGTTGTTTAACCACGTGAGAGTTTTTGGGAGCTTTGAGAAAACTTGTGTTGGACACAACAAGAAAATATGCAGATGTGACCACAGAGAAAGATTGATCAATACAATATGATACATTGTTGGTTATATTATCATTTCAAAGATTTGTTCAGTAAAATCCTTAATAAAAAGGACATTAATTGATAAATGTTGTTGTTTTATTGCACTTCTGAAACCCAAAGTGTCAATTTTATAATGGCTATTTCAAATTGATCAAATATTAATTGATTAGACTTGAGCTGCTGCTGCAGGTCTGAAGCTGCCTGAAAGTTTCTGACTTTTCTTGATGTGTCCAAACTAGTTTGGTACCGTATCCAGGACAGATGTCTGTTTTTGTTTGTTTTCTAAGGAACATTTCAGATGGTCATTCAGGGGGAATTAGCAGCAGTGGTTCTCAACTCTTCATGTGGGATGACACAACGGAGCCGGACAGAAAAGTTCACATCAGTAGAACTTGAGTTAAAACAAATCAGACATTACAAAAGCTTCTAGCAGAGCTGGAGAACCAGCTGGGCCCCTAACCCTAAACCCCAGTGGGACCGGAAGCTCCCAGTTGTCAATGTGGCGTATAGTTTGTGGTAATTTTATTATTAAATGTTGTATGTACTAATAAAGCTCAAACACTGAAGTGACAGAGGCCTTAAAGGAACAGTGTACCGTTTAGAGAAATCGTTTTGTTCTTTCTGTTTGCGAGGTGGATGCTCAGATTGATGCCTCTCGCATGTCTACATGGTAAGTATGAAGCTACAGTTGGTTAGCTTAGCTTCAAAGCCTGGCTCTGTCCAGTCTGTTAATGTCTACGAGTGTAAACTACATGGAAAAAACAGATTTTGTTGACTTTGGACAGAGCTAACTAGAGACTAGCTGCTACTCTCAGTTTCCAGTTTTTATGCTAAGCTAAGCTAACCCCCTGCTTGCTGTAGCTTCATGTTTCCTGTACAGGCATGATGGTGGAATCAGTCAGGACAGAGAAAGAGAACGAGGATTTACCTAAGTGTTGAATGTTACTTAAAAACCTTGTATGTTTCAGTTACTATTGGACTTTCAGAACATGGTGCATGTTACTAAATGTGTTCTTCATCATGTTACCACAGACTATTAACGGATAAATACGGTGTCTACAGAGACTTGGAGGGGTGGGGGAGGTGTGTCCTGGTGTGTTAATCCGGCCTCGTCTATTGGAAATAAACCCTCGTCGGTGCACTTGTGTTCCAGATAGTATACTTGTGTACATGTCAGGCTCCTCTGAGGCAAAGTTGAGAACCACTGAAGAGAAAAGTGTGTTGGTTAGTTCTTAACGTCAGCTTTTGACTGGTATTGTATTCAACTGCACACAACACTACATGATGCTCGTATTTGTCAGTCGCCACAAAATTGGGTGTAAACAGATTTTTATTTTTTTTTGATAAAGGTTGTTGATGCAATAACTGAAGCGAGCGTTGGCGGGCTGAGCAGCAGGAACGCGGGCGCACCGAGGTCGTGCTTGCTTTTTGCTTCCGGCGTCCGTTAACACTCTCTGGAGTCACAGCCACATGTTTGTCTCTGAACCCAGCATGGCGTCCTCCTCTGTGGGCCTCAGTGGACTGGGCTTTTTATTAAGAGCAAATAATAAACTGTTGTTCATTAGTCTGTCGTCCTGTCTCGTCTGTGCTCTACACATGTGGACTGTAAGTGACAAAGATCTTGATGCCTAAAGGCGGAAACATGAACACCTGAAGTGTGTCGGAGTCTCATTCCATCTGTTCAAACTTAGATTAACGTCGCCTACATGACCAGAGTCGAGTAAAGATGTCTGACAAACAGCTGTGATGTCACTTCACCAGGGCAGAGCTGTTTCTGTGCAACGCTCCAGTTTCATGTCGTCTAATATGACTTCATGGTAGTTCTCAGTTTTTGGTCACAGAGGTCAAATCATGAAAGCGAATCAGTCACTCAGATGCAGACATGAAAACCCTGAGACACATCGTTAAGATTATGACACGCTAAAAGTCTAATTCAGTGCACAGCTTACTTATATTATACACCAATTCAAGTCTGCAGTATTGTAGTTGTAGGGGTATTGAAAATTCAGGGAATTTAAAATGGGTAAGGGCCCCTTAAACAAACAAAGCATGTTGTATTACTTTCCCAAGATTCCCTTTATGGACATGAAAGTGTTTTGGCTGTGATCTAATGTGCCAGAAACTACCTGATGCTCACTGTAAACTAGTGTGTGAACAAAAAATGTTATGGAATTTCTGGCTAAAAGGTTTTTCTCCTCCTGAAACTGCACTTTTATTGATCGTTGTCATTTTAACTCACGCTACCACTTTTTAATCTTTCTTACTGTACAACCAGAACCTGAAACTCCAAACCAAAACAAGAAATGCCCACCTGGATTTGACAGTTGTGGAGGCGAGTGTTGTGTAACTTTACCTTCAGCCTGTAGTATTGGCACTAATCTGACTCCATAACCTCATACAGAATGTCGTATCAAGCATGATCCACTTTACATAATTATTATCCAGTCTGTAGTATGGGCACTAGTCTGCTTCCATACATCCATACATTCACTGAATAAGCATCAACATTTACATCTTACATAACTGAAGCACAAGTCTGAATTATTGGCCTTAATCTGCCTCCATACTGTCACATAATAAGCATCACACTTTCTATTTTACGTAACTAAACCACAGGTCTGAGTTAATGGCACTGATCTGCCTCCATACCTCTTGTTACGCCGTACGTGCCTGACGGAGCAGTGGGTGGAGCTTAGCCAGCAGGGCGGAGTTAGGCCTCAGCAGCCATTGGTGCAGACCCGTCTAACCACCTCTGTCCCCTACCAACGGTGGAGCAGCACCAACCAGCCCTCCTCATCTACTCCTGAACACCACAGACAGACCAGTCCACCACCTCTGAGGTCGGAGTGACACGGGGCCGCCGCCAGTATAACCAGTAACCAGCATCATGGCGCTGACTAACGATCCCAACTACAAGAAGCTGGAGCAGTGGTACAGAGACAACGCTGGCAGCCTCAACATGAGGGACATGTTTGACGCCGACAAGGACAGATTCAGCAAGTTCAGGTTGGGGGAGACTCTCTGATACCATGAAGGTGGACGTGGTGGTGGCGGCGGTGATGGGAGGGGAGGTGGGCGTGATGCTGACAGATTGTCAGAGAGTAACATTACTGCTGTGTGGCCTTCAGGCTCCGCTGTAGATCGCAGGTATAATTCAGATAACACGGAGCGGCCGGTTCAGGTGTCAGGTTGATGTGTTTGACTCGGTGTGTTTCCTCCAGAACAGCGCGGATCTAATGAATCATCTTCCCCCACCTGAGTTACAAGGTCACCGTTTCCTATGAGTCCTTCTCTGCCTTCAGTTCCTAAAAGAATCGTTCCCACGCGTCACTTTCACACCTGCTCTGTCATGTCAGATAAAAAATATTCCGCTGGCCGATCGTAAATCCATTAAAACAGGCGACAGGCCTCGTGTCGACAGTGAATTGTCACCTAGCTAATATTAGCTAGCTTGCTAATGTCACAGCATCCGTTATCGGACAGCCTCGCTAGCGCTGGTTTGAGTTCGGTGCAACAGGTTGTCTTCCAGCACTGCACCGAGCACAGACAGGACACCGAGCACAGACAGCACTGTCTGTACCCAGTGCTGACAGTGCTGTCTGCTAATGTGATGTGCTTGATACGTGGCTAACGCTAACGGTAGCTAAAACATCCTAGCGTTAATTCCTTAAGTTCGTTATTCGACAAGGAAATAAAATTGCTCGACATCGCCATTTCAAAGTAGGTTACTGTTAAATCTCACTGTCTGTTCTACGACAGTCCAGAGGTTTGACATGTTAGAGAATAAACGGTTTGTGTTCAGCACTGCAGCTGATCGAATGCACGGACAAGCTAGCTATGCTAACACTAAGTTTGCATCAAACTTGTTGATGCGTGTAAACTGTAGGATCGCTGTTGTCATGCTAACGTGAGCGTGTTAGCACAGTGTTAGCCGTGTGTGGACAGGGGCGTGTCCGACAATGGACGTTCGGAACGGTTCTGTCTTCAAACACTCAGCGCGTTAATGTGGTTAAATGAGTTCATTCAAATTTTGAAGACTTTAATCACAAACTGACTGAACGTTTATGCTAAACGTAGAAACGACGTGAAAGCGTCTGTGCGGCAGGTTAGTCGTGAAGCTGCCATGTTGGAGGCTGAAGTGTACGTGCGGCGCGACGCATCGTCCAAAGGAAGCGAATAATGTGCCGAAGCCTCAAAGATCAACTGTGATGTACAAACATGACGTCCAACAATAATCTTACTCTCTTATCCACGAAGATACTGTTCATTGTTCTTATTCGGGCAAATACATTTATCAGATTAATAACAGGTGTGTGTTTATTTAACAAAGGGTTTGTCTTGAATCAGCCTATCAGGAGCAAAGAGTCGGAGCACACTGTAGGTACACAGTATAAGTACACAGTACTGTGTGTACTTCACATCAGATTCACCATGAACCGATGAGGTCTCGTTTTGTCTGACCAACAATCACAGATTTGCTTTACTGGGATCGAAAACAGAAAGTCTGCAGAAGCTGACATCCCAGATTTTTATCCTTAATAAACTAATTCAATGATTTATCACCTGTCAGAATAATTGGTGATGTATTTTTTGTCTATGTCTCGTCTGTATTTCACTCTATATGTTTTGAAGCTCTCGTGTCGTGGTTGTAGTTCCACCCTGCAGACTCCCCGAGTCTCTTTACTGTAACATACTGAGGTCAAAGTTGTTTCCAACATGTTTAATTTCACTTCAGGTCAGTAATTCTCCATAAATCTTCCCCATAAATGACTTTTTTTCTTTATTGCCTTCATTTATCATGGATCCATTAAACTTTGATCTATGGTTATTGAAAACCTTGTGAAAGCTCTCCATCACAGACCTCTGCTGAAGGAGGAGGTGGTGGAGGTTCTTGGTTTGTCCGACCAACAGTTTGAACCTCAGAAATATTTACTGACGTGGAAAGAAACAACAAAGCAGAAGAAAAGCAGCAAATCAGAACATTTAGAAGGTCGAACCTGAAGCTGCTGATCGATTCACTGTTGATCGACTAATTGTTTCAGCAGTTGCTCAGGATGACCTGCAGTGACTACATGAACTGTTTCTGCGTCAGTGTTTTGTATTGAAGTGAAAGCTGATTTAATTTCTGTGTGTCGGACAGCACGACTCTGGAGACAGACGATGGAGAAATCCTGCTCGACTTCTCCAAGAATCTCATCAACCAGGAAGTGTTGGCCATGCTGCTCGATATGGTAACACACACACACACACACTCTCTGCACTACTAATTTATACGCTACCACACACACACACACACTACACACTTATAGTAGCGCAGCTTGATCTTAAATCTAATGTGAAGTGCAGATGGTCGTCCTGCCAGATGTTCATCAGCTGTGACACGTGCTGCAGGTGAGCTGTGGTTACAGGTGACTCCTCAGACCTCAGAGGAGGGTGGACAGGTACTGATGAAGCTTCTGGCTGATGTTCAGCAGGAGAAGGGCGACTCCTGGAGAGACAGATGTTTGTCACGCTCTCAAGTAGAAATTATGACGACATGTAGTTCTGAAATATTAAACCCTTAAATGCAGAAAATAGCACCAGTTCTCATGTGTACACTTAATGTGTGGAGGTGAATAACTGTTCGAACGTCCATCACAACGTTTACATTCCGACTCCTGAGAGTAAGACCACGTTTTTGCCACTCTGAGAATTCTTGGCCAGTTAGGACAGATTTTCTTCCTCTTTCCACAGATGATAAATATGAGCCCTGATTGCAGCACTGTTGCTCAAAGACACAATGAAACAGGAAGATTTCAACACTTTAAAAACTCGTATCTTGACCCACAATCGCAGCGAGCTCAGAGTGCTGCCTTTGTTCTGCAGCATGATGTTAAACTCTGTGGGAATGTGGAAATACAGCTCACAATACTTCCTCCTCAGACGGCACAAAGGAAGCACTGCTGAAGAAAGAAAGTTTTGTCACAGTCACACACTGTTGCTGTAATAATACACCCAGTGGTCATGATGTGTTGCAGCGATCGTGTGTGTGTTAACTGTACTTCTGTGATGTTCACAGGCCAAGTCGAGGGGGGTGGAGGAGGCCAGAGAGAAGATGTTCTCTGGAGAGAAAATCAACTTCACCGAGGTACTGAACACGACCCGAGAGCAGACTTAAAACAAGATCACATGTTACTCAACAGACCAGACACACAAGTGCAGAAAAGCCACATTCATCAGGCGTGTGTGTGTGTTTCTATGTGTGTGTCTCTGTGTGTGTTTCTCTGTGTGTCTCTCTGTGTGTGTGTCTCTGTGTGTGTGTGTCTCTATGTGTGTGTCTCTGTGTATGCGTCTGTGTTTATCTGTGTGTGTGTTTCTCTGTGTGTGTTTCTCTGTGTGTGTGTTTCTCTGTGTGTGTTTCTCTGTGTGTGTGTTTCTCTATGTGTGTTTCTCTGTGTGTGTTTCTCTGTGTGTGCGTCTGTATGTGTGTGTGTGTGTGTGTATGCGTCTGTGTGTGTCTGTGTTTCTCTGTGTCTGTGTGTGGTTCTCTGTGTCTGTGTGTCACTGTGTGTGTTTTCTCTGTGTCTGTCTCTGTGTGTGTTTTGTGTGTGTGTGTGTGGTTCTCTGTGTCTGTGTGTGGCTGTGCGTGTATGTCACTGTGTGTGTTTTCTCTGTGTCTGTCTCTGTGTGTGTTTTGTGTGTGTGTGTCCTGACGGAGTAAGCAGACCACACTCAGTGGTGCAGTGCTGTTGTGTAACTGATCCTCTTGGCAGTTTGTGCAGACACAGATTCATCTGTGACGGCAGATTTAGGAGTGAATACAGTTACAGCTGTTAGATACATCTGTCATCATCTGATCTACTGATCATTTGTTCTGATTGATTTCTGAGCTTGTTGCTGACTCTTCTAAAACTATTGTTTCATTGTGAGTTTTATGCAGTTTTATTCTGGAGGTAGACTCCACATGCGATAGATGCAAGCCAGCTCCTGCAAGCCTGTTTCATTTGCTCTGACATGCCCAAGATTTCATCATGGCGTTATTGTTGTACCGCAGCGTGTGCAGCGAAGCAGTTGTAAATGTCACATGATGGCTGTTAGCACTCTGTTAGCCAGGTGACTCATACTGACCCCCTCCCCTCCCCCCCTACACAGCCTGTTAGCATGCTTGTCTTAGCATTTAGCTCAAAGCATTACTGTCTCTCAGTAGCACCTCACAGAGCTGCTAGCATGGCTGCAGACTAACATGGGAATTATTATTGATGGATTGATTGAATCAAATAATCAGTTTACTGTTGACTGTTGTTTTTGTATCAATTTAATAGAGATGACAACAAACAGAATGTGTGTGTGCGTGCGTGCGTGCGTGCGTGCGTGCGTGCGTGCGTGCGTGTGTGTGTGTGTGTGTGTGTGTGTCTTTAGGGTCGCGCCGTGCTGCACGTGGCTCTGCGTAATCGCTCCAACACGCCGATCAGCGTGGACGGTAAAGACGTGATGCCGGAGGTGAACCGGGTGCTGGACAAGATGAAGGCCTTCTGTCACGTACGTGGCGAGTGTTGGAGTGATGAGTTGTGCGGTTTTCTCTCAGCACAGAGGAGAACGGGAAGGTGTGACCGTTGCTTTGTGCTGTTTGCAGAGGGTTCGCAGCGGGGAGTGGAAAGGCTTCAGTGGAAAAAGCATCACTGACGTCGTGAACGTCGGCATCGGGGGCTCTGACCTGGTGAGTGACCTGCCGGTCAAACACCTGAGAGCTTCTGCTCTGTTTACAGTGTGATGACGTCACTGCGGAGCTCGGTGGGACGAGTCTGCTGAAGCGCCCCTCTCCTCTGATTGAAAATTTGAACTATTTTCAGTATTTGTCTGAAGATTAACGTCTTGTTTTGTCCGACCAACAGTCAAGACCTCAAAGAGATTTAGTCACTGTGAGAGAAGACAGCAGAGAATCTGAGACAGTGAAGGAACTGGAACCAGTTTTTGCTTTAAAAACACCTCAACTGGTTAGAAGACCGGTTGCTGATAAATTCTCAGCTATAGTAGCCTTGAGTTTTATTTAGATCTTTACTGGATCATTCGTAGAGATGTAGCGTTTCTCCTCCAGCCGATGGTTTGATTATCTGGAAGTGAAAGTGACTGATTTCGCAGTGATTGATGCAGAGGTGATGCAGCAGATCACAGGTTGAGATCAAGTAGTAACAGACCAGTAAATACATTTTCTCACAAATCTTGTAACGAGGGAGACCTCAGGGGTGTCGAGTCGTTAGCTTTTGTCTTTGTGTTGCGTTCAGGGCCCTCTGATGGTGACGGAGGCTCTGAAGCCGTACTCAGCCGGTGGACCAAACGTTTGGTTCGTCTCCAACATCGATGGGACTCACATGGCCAAAACTCTCGCTCAGCTCAACGCAGAGACCACGCTCTTCATCATCGCCTCCAAGGTGACCGCACACACACACACACACACACACATTCATTCCTGTTGAACCTCTCATACTTTTCAACTGTTTTCCCATCATGTGACTGTCATGTGACCGTCATGTGACCGCTGTCATTGTTTCGATCCAGATGTTTCACTTCGCAGCTGTTGGACTCATTTTGTGTCGTTTGACCTTTTTTCAGACCTTCACCACCCAGGAGACCATCACCAACGCAGAGTCTGCCAAGGATTGGTTCCTGCAGGCAGCCAATGATGTGAGTCGATTTGTTCCCTGAGAGCTGATAGGATGACGCTGATCTGCCTGCAGCCACTGATGGAAACAGATTCAGTTAGAGAGCAGATAGAGAAAAAACAGCTGAAAGATATAAAACTAACCTGCATGGAAACATCTGAATATATTATTATTATAGTATTTGTATGTGTTTGCAATGAGATGTTTGACTGCCTCCATGAGACAAATGTCTCATCACGTTTCCATCATGTTTTCTCTCCTCTGCCACAGAAATCTGCCGTCGCCAAACACTTTGTGGCTCTGTCCACCAACGCTGTAAGTAACCTGTGTCTCCATTAACCGTGACTGATCAGCTGATTTCACCTGCATGTTCAGGTGGATGGTTGTGATGTGTTGATGCCTTCAGGAAACCTCTCACAGAGGTGGGGGTGGTGTTGGTGTCTGATCAAAACAACAGACAGCTTTGTAGAAGTTAGTGCAGGATGAAGCCGCTAACCGCGCCGCTGTGGGTTCAGTTAATCCCAGCCGACAGGTGTCGTGGAGGTCAAAGGTCACTGCAGTTGAACTGCACAGAGGGTCCTGTAGAGGGCGCTGTCCCTTCCATCAGTATACTGACTGCTGCTCAGTGTTCAGACAAACAGCAGCAGCTCTTTGTGGACTAAACCAGCCCCAGCACAGATCTGAAGACAACAGTCTGTCAGTCACTGTCCAACATTGTTCTAACCAGCTGGGGGCGCCGGTGAGCGAAGGTCAAAGCTCCATCAGTCTGTTATCAGCTGTTTTCTGCCATAACTCAGTTATTAAATAACAAAACAACATTATGTCTGTAAACATGAGCACAAAGCATGTTCGTCAGTAACTTTAACTCTCCTCTCTCCTTTCTCCTCTCCTCTCCTCTCTCCTCCCCTCCTGCCTCCTCTCTCCTCTCCTCTCTTCTCTCATTTCTCCTCTCCTCTCCTCCTCTTCAGGCCAAAGTGAAGGATTTTGGCATCGACACAGCCAACATGTTTGAGTTCTGGGATGTAAGTGTATCATGTTGTTGTTGAGACTGATTATTGATTATTGGGCTGATAATGACACTGCATCACAGAAAGTTCAGATATTCAGATAGACAGGTTTGTAGTCTAACATAACTAACTTCACTTACTGACTGCAGGTCTGTACTGCTGACTGCAGGTCTGTACAGACTGACTGCAGGTCTGGACAGACTGACTGCAGGTCTGTACGGGCTGACTGCAGGTCTGGACAGACTGACTGCAGGTCTGTACAGGCTGACTGCGGGTCTGGATAGACTGACTGTGGGTCTGTACAGACTGACTGCGGGTCTGTACAGGCTGACTGCGGGTCTGTACTGACTGACTGCGGGTCTGTACAGGCTGACTGCAGGTCTGTACTGACTTTTTATCCTGATGGGTTTTGTTGAAGTGATGCTCTGCATGTGCTCTGATTGGTGGGCTGACTGTGTGATGTCATGTTTGCTCATCCTCAGTGGGTTGGAGGTCGTTACTCGCTGTGGTCGGCCATCGGTCTGTCCATCGCTCTGCACGTAGGTACGTCTGCTGCGATCGCTCATGACCTTTAACCTTTACTTCACCCTCCAGTCAGAAGGCTGCTACTGATTATCGGTTGCAGTTTGAGCTGTAAACAAACGGTTTGTGCTAAAAGAAATGTTGTTGCATTGTTTTATCAGTGTTTTATCTCTGAATGAGCTGTTGTATGTTGCTGCATGGCTTGATACAGAGGGTCTTTCTGGGGGAGGTTTACAGACTGTGGGGGGACAGAGGGACAGAGGTGAGGTAAAGGGACAGGTGCATACAGGTGTTGTGACAGCAGGGAGTTAGTTCTTGTAGTTTGTGAGCAGGTGGAGCTGCAGCAGTGACACACAGCTCAGGGAGGAGAAGACGATCCTCCTAAAAGTCTGTAAATCCCTGAATGAAAAACGATGCTCCTCAAAACTGCAGAACTCCCCTGAGAACTTTGTGTTTTTAACTTTTCTTCAGTGTCAGAGTGATCCAGTGAGAGTTGTCTGTACACCCATAAATTCACTGCTAACGGCTAACTGCTAACAGGAGCTGCTAAAAGCTAACAGCTAATTCAGCAGACTCTTGTTGGAGCCAGATTGACTGAATGTGAACAAACAGACGAATCAAACTGAGCTCGAGCAGCAGCTCACAGCTTCAGTGACTCTATTAGACTTTATTAGTGGAAGATTTTCTACCAAACAGACGACTGAGAATCATAATGACAAAATCTGTTATTAGGAACTTTTCAGGCTATCAATACACTGTTAATATATTTTGATGACCGAATGTTTCTTCAAACATGCTTCTTCTATCTGTGGATCACTGACCCTCCTCCATCCGATCATATCCAGATATCAAGTGTCGCTTCATTGATTTGTAAAGGTTGACATTCATTATTTTCCTCTTGTGTTTTGTTTTGTATCATTAATGTTGTTTGTGGCGTCATCAGATTTTCTTTGTCTCCTTATTTCACTTCATTTTCCTGCATTTTGTTTTGTTCTTATTGTTTCTGAGTTCTGTGACTGTTTTTTAGTTCTTTCTTTTTGTTTCAGTCACTCTAAAGAACAGAAACCCACCGTCACCATCTGACCTCTGTGTGTGTGTGTGTGTGTGTGTGTGTCTTTCTGTGTGTGTGTGTGTGTGTGTGTGTGTGTGTGTCTTTCTGTGTGTGTTTTTCAGGCTTTGAGAACTTTGAGCAGCTTCTTGCAGGAGCTCACTGGATGGTAGGAGAATATTTGCTCTTATCAGTAACTCGTTATCAGCTGTTGCTTCATGTTCGTCCCAGAGAACAGAGCGTGAACACGTTTTGTTTGAGAGCTGCTGTCTGTCGCTTTCACACACTGACTTCATGTCACACACGCTTCAATATTGACATTTCCCTGTTTGATTCAGGCACAAACACTTGTGTTTGCGCATTTGGAGCCAATGAGCCGCAGAATCCATCCAGTTTCTGCAGCTTATCCAGGTCCAGGTGGTGTTACCTCATGAATTATTTCATTAAGAATTACTGAAAAATGTGACAGAATAGATTAATAATTGTAGGTCATGTGGTCCCGACTGGTTGTTCCATCATACTTATAAAATAAAGTGACGTGTGAAGCCTGTGGAAACCCTGAACACACGAAGTTAAACCACAAATACGTAAAACTACAACAGATGGGACGAAAAAGGACGAAGCTGCGCTTGTTCCAACTTTTGCATCATATTTGTGAACAAACAGGACACAGAGACGCGTCCCCTGTGTGTCTTGTTCTGTCCTTTCGTTGTCGTCACCATCGTCCTCCTCTCTTCTCTCCAGGACAACCACTTCCGCAGCGCCCCTCTGGACCAGAACGTGCCCGTCCTGCTGGCCCTCCTGGGCGTCTGGTACATCAACTTCTTCCAGGCCGAGACTCACGCCATGCTGCCCTACGACCAGTACATGCACCGCTTCGCTGCCTACTTCCAACAGGTCAGTGTGGCGGCGAGATTGGGGGGGCGGAGACCATCTGTTCATGGCGAGGAGGGACCCAGCGGGGAGAGGAAACGCTGCAGCAGCCTGACAGGAAGCTGCAGTTACAAACACAACACGGTGAACTGATGGAGTACTCGCTGAGGGTCCTGAACCAATTAAGTCGCGGTTCAGGATTCATTTTGTCCCTGATGATGCGACAGGAAGTGGTCTGTGGAGACCTCCTCAGCTCTTGATATGAAAACACTTTTGTGTTTCTGCCGTTTCAACACATCTCTGAAGCAGAAACACTCGAACAAAACGTCACGTGATGTTTCAGTGAGGAACTCTCTTTCCAAGACGTCCTCAGACGTTTTGTTAGTTGTCAGTTTTCTCTCGTGTGACAAAGAAAAAGCATCAAATCAAACGTTTCGCTGAAAACAAAATAATTGATTGTCAGAACAGTTGCAGATTGAATTTCTGTTGCTGGACTCATCGATTAATTGACTAGAATTTGAAATAAAGTTTTGCCGGTTTGAACAGTGCTCCTGCTGACGGCTCCTGTCAGGTCACGTCATGAAAGATCAGACCAGCATGCTTTGCTGCTGAGGTTACACTGAAAGCGTTATGACCTGAATTCAAACGCCATCGCTCGCTCTTGTCGTGACTGACAGTGAACTGTGTGTGTGGTCGTCAGGGCGACATGGAGTCTAACGGGAAGTACATCACCAAAGACGGCACCCGTGTGAACTACCACACCGGACCAATCGTGTGGGGCGAGCCCGGGACCAACGGACAGCACGCCTTCTACCAGCTCATCCACCAAGGTGAGGCACCGAACTCCGTCAACATAAACCTGCTGCTCCAACTCAAGTCTTTCTCCACCTCATGAAGGTTTCACACGATTTTTCACAAACCAAACAAAAACACGTAGCGTCGACAGAGTTGAACACACACCATCCGTGTGTGGATGAAGGTGTGATCACACACAATGTCAGGTGACCCTTAGAGGCTGCATACAAAGACGTGATTGAACTTTAACGTCTTCACGCACTCGCAGAGCTGCTGCTAGCTAACTAGCTGACAGCTAACATCAGTTCAGATGAATGAAAAGCTGCTGTGACTGAAACTTCATGTGTAGAGTCCCACAAACAGTCATTTTCACTCTGCAGCTCATTAGCAGGAATAAATCACACATGTTGAAGACGCCTGTGAAGTAAACTGTGCGCGAACCTGCTCACTCACACCTGATCTCTGCTTTAAATGGTTTCATGGTCTTCACGTGGACCGTCTCCTCATAATGAATCATTAATGAGACGTAATGATCGGTGAAGAGTTAACCGACCTGTTGTTTCCTCATCAGGAACTCGTATGATTCCTGCTGACTTCCTCATTCCTGCTCAGTCTCAGCATCCAATCAGAGACAACCTCCATCACAAGGTAACGCCCACTGCGCCGCTGTGTGTCTTCACACCTGATGTAGCAACACTTCCTGTTCACATGAAAGCAACGCTTACGCCACACACTCACCTGCACAGTCTGAGCTCAGAGCTCATGTTTCAGTTTGTCTTCGTCAGTCTTCATCAGCGCTCAGCTGCTGCAGGATAACAGCTGAGCGCGACCTTCTCTGATGTTTGACTGGAGAAAAGTCTCAAAACTCTTTCCCATAGATGCTTTAAAAACAGCTCAGTGCCCGTTTGACACACAATCTTTAAGGTGAGTCAGAGCTCCGCTGGGGGTCACAGCTCAGTACTTCCTCATTAAAAGTTTATAAAAAGACCCCAGAAAGCACAGAGATAAGCAATAATCACGTAATAACTCAGCTGACTGACTTCCTTCAAACAGGAAGTGATGCATTCAATTCCACCCAGCCTCCGTCTTTCCTTTCAAAGCTGAAGGCTGAAACTTTAAACTAACTGAACCAGATGAGCTCTGCATTTCTGAAGCGTGACAGCTGTCAGGTTCTTCTTCTTCTGTCCCGTGAACATCCTGTCTGGCTGGGGTTAGGGGCTCACATATAATCTATAACACTGTGTTTATGTCGTAGTGCAGGCAGTGTAGTGTGTGTGTGTGTGTGTAGCAGTGTGTGTCAGTGTGTATCAGTATGGTGACCTGCTCACTGTGCCTCAGATCCTGGTGGCGAACTTCTTGGCTCAGACAGAAGCTCTGATGAAAGGAAAAACTCCAGATGAGGCTCGTAAGGAGCTGGAGGCCGGCGGCCTGAAGGGGGACGCTGTGGAGAAGCTGCTGCCTCACAAAGTAACTCCATCACTTCCTCCATCTCTCTCTCCACCTGTCAAATCAACGTTTCCTTCAGTGAGCAGCAAAGAAAAGTTTAACTCCCTGATTTCTTTCCTCTGAAAGGTTTTTGAAGGAAACAAACCGAGCAACTCCATCGTTTTCAAGAAGCTGAGCCCGTTCGTACTGGGAGCTCTGGTCGGTGAGTAATGGGAGTCTGAAACAAATACAGAAGGTCTGAGGAGACGCATGCTGACTCTGGCAGCCAGTAGGTCACCTGCTGGTGTTCAGCTGCCTGACAGGTGCTTCTGTTGAATCCACAAACGCTCGTTAATCACGTGGTTTGTCTTGTTTCAGCCATGTATGAGCACAAGATCTTCGTGCAGGGCGTCATGTGGAACATCAACAGCTACGATCAGTGGGGGTGAGTGACTCACGTTTACTGTCAAACATCAAACCGCAACCTGGAAAAACCTTCGTCAACGTTCACTTACCAGACACTAAAACTAGATAACATGAAGCTCAGGTGTGACTTGCGGTCCAGGTTCAGGTTTAGCAGCTGCGGTCCACATGAGTAACGCGTTGCCGTGTCCCCGCCCACAGCGTCGAACTGGGGAAGCAGCTGGCGAAGAAGATCGAGCCGGAGCTGCAGGACGACTCCGACGTCAGCTCCCACGACTCGTCCACCAACGGACTCATCAACTTCCTGAAGAAGAACTTCGCCTGAATCCTGCACCTTCATCAGACCTCCTCCTCCTCTGCTGGATCCTCCCACCACGTAGTCCTCCGTCATTGGCTGAAACTCGGTCAATGTGACCCGCGAGAACGAGCACTTTGTTTGTTGATGTGAGACTTGACATGTAGATGTGTTTGACTTGAAAAGGGAAAACGTTTCTGTTGCTTTTACTTGGCAGGACAAAGAGAAATGTGCAGATGTTCCTGTAGGCGACGACTCGTCCCACACGTAGACTTTCAAAATAAAAGTCCTGGTTGTCACTGAATCCTGTGTCTCGTTCTGATGATTAAATGTAGAGCCGTAGAGGAGGATGAACTTCAGTTGATCACATTGCTGTGCAGCTTTGATATAATTCGCAGCATACGAATTCAGTTTTAATGTTATTCTAAAATCGTAAACTCAAAGTATGAATGTATGTCGTTACTTTGCACCACTGAGGATCAGAGGTTTTTGTCTGCCCTGCTGTAATGTAGGTTTAAAGTTGTTCTCAGGTCAGTGAAATAAAGCAGGAAACAAGGCGAAGTGCTGAGTGCTCGTGTTTGTGATGTGGATCATCGTGGGAGGAGGCTGATGTCTCGATAAGAGCAGGACCGGACTCCGACTCCACCCTGTCGGTCCTCCGTGCAGCCGCAGGAGAAACAGGTTTCAGAGAACACGCCTGTTGGCAAGAGCACAGCATACCTGCCAGCAGGTGAGTTGGAGAGGGCAGGACTGCAGGTGTGGCTTTTCAGGTTACGCTCAACAGTTCTCACACAGGTGAAAGACAAACTGATGCCTGTCAGACTGTCAGAAGATGGAAATTAGTTCCTGTTTCTGTGTCACTGCTGCAGCTGTGTCCGTCTTCACCATGCTGTGGAAGGTGAGAGAGGCCTCTGGTGCTGGATACCAGACCGCTGCCTTCGGGACCCTCATAGGGGCCCTCGGGGCCTCTCTGTATTTCCTTGTTTCTCCGGTTTTCTGTGGGTTGGCCCTCCTCAGCTGCAGCTTCATCCTGATCTGTGTCACTGAGAGGAGACGCAAGCTGCTGCCAGTGAAGAGCAGAGCGGTGCTGGTTACAGGTGAGACCGTCCTCACAAAACACCTACAGCAACGCATTCATCAACACAGAGCGGTTACAGGTGAGACCGTCCTCACAGTACACCTACAGCAACTGATACATCAACACAGAGCGGTGCAGGTTACAGGTGAGACCGTCCTCACAAAACACCTACAGCAACGCATTCATCAACACAGAGCGGTGCAGGTTACAGGTGCGACAAACATACTTAAAAAACGTTTTAAGAGATAATAAATTTGTGTCTAAGTCCAGTGGTGGTAGAAGTACTCAGATCTTTTACTTTAGTAAAAACACTAATACCACAGTGTAGAAATACTTGAGTGAAAGTCCTTTATTTACATTTTTACTTGAGTTAAAGTACAAAAATCTTATTTGCCAACATGTTAAGATTAGCTTATAATGCTAACACAATTAACATTACACTAACAGGTAAAATATGAGCATGTTACTTTTGTAAGTGTAATTTTTACATGCTAAATGTCACACGCTAACCAGCTACATCTAATATATTTACTTTTATCATTTTACATGAGTTCATATCATTCAGACCAAGTGAGAAAATCCAGAAATGGAGATTTCAGGGATTTCTGACAGTGATGTCAACAAGTAAATAAAACTCAATGCTAACAATCAATTCATCTGATTACAAAGGCAAAACATTGTAAAGGAAGATATAGCTCACTTGTTAGTTTAAAAGGTATCATTTCCAAGCTAGCAGTGGGTGTGATGAATGATGGACACTATATTGACTTTATTAGGTGTGTTCATTGGATACGGAATAGTGAATGAGTGAAGATGCTAACCAGCAAGCTAGCATGCTAATGTTAGCATACTGGTGTGTTAAATATCCAACAGTTGCTTGCTAATTGTGCTTCATTGCAGCCATGTTTCCATGCTATCATTTGCACTTAAGCTCCAGGCATAGCCCAAGTATAGCTTAGCCTGACAAGCTAGTCAGAGCCAGAGCCATGGGCAAGAATCTAAGAAAACCAAAAACCGTCTCTGTCTCTGATTCAACAGGTTTTCTGTCAGTATTCAGGTCCTTCAGGACATTTTTGACTCTCATCTCTTCCTCATGAAGCTGCTCCGACAGGAAAAACAGGAAAACTGCTGCTGGCCTTTATCCAACATGTTTGTTTACATGTGACATAACAGCTGATATTTGTCAAACAAATAAAACAGACTGGAACTGTATGACAGCATCCGTGAGCTGGATTTAAAGAGCATCACTCACTTTTTATACTCTGTCAGTGTAATTTAGCATAAAACTTGAAGGGCTCAGTCTCGAGTTAACGTGTCCGGCTGCATCAGGTCTGGAACTGATTTAGAGATAATTGCAGGTAACAGATCAGATCTGGTGCTGAACTTTACAGGTGGCAATTTGAAAGTCTTCTTCAGTTGTTTTAAACAATGTCAGAGTATTTTTTACTGTTTAGAGCTGCACAATATCACAGCACATATTAGAGAAGTAGACACATCCTGTTTATGGAAAACACCTGTCGAACTGAGACTCGTAATGTGACTAGAACATCCTACAGAGGCCTGACGGGGAACTGTGGAACCCTCTCTTCCGTTCCAAGGTTGCGATTCGGGTTTCGGTCACGTCCTGGCGAAGCGGCTCAGTGAGATGGGAGTGATGGTGTTCGCTGGCGTGCTGGATGTGAACGGAGCTGGAGCTCAGCAGCTGAGAGAACCAGGATCTGAAAACCTGCAGGTCCTGCAGCTCGACGTGACCGACAGCACCCAGATAGAGACAGCGCACCGCTACATCTGTGCTCAGGTGGCTGACACAGGTAAGACTGGAGGCCGCGTCAGTGGCTGCTACTCCCGTGTTAAACATACATATATGATAATAATGATAACTTTATTTATACGTCCTAAAACCACTGTTACAAAGTGCTTCACAACCAACGACAGTAAAAGATGGCAGGAGAAAAGTCAAATGAATAAAAATAACAAAACAGGTTAAAGTAAAGAGAAATTAATGGATAAAAGCAACACATAAAATAGAGTAAAATAATTAAGACCTAATTAAGAATAATTCATCTGTCTTGTCCGGCAGTGAATTTTCCTCATGTTTTTCAAAGGGTTTTAGCAATAAAGCAATGATCCACTGGATTAAAACTCCAGGACCAGCCCCACGCACTCACCTGTATCACCTGTATCACCTGTATCAAGCTATCATTGATAACTCGCACAGTGCTGTGTCGCTGCTGGAAACCAAGACCTCCAACAACTGATTTGAGACCATTTTCTCCAGGATTTTGAATGAAAGGGAAGCTCAGAGATGGTCTGTGGACACAGAGCTGACCAAAAGCTTCCTTTGAGATGCAGATAAATCAGAGAATTGGGAACTCAGGCTTTGTTGTGAGGAAAACTCACATTACATCATTTTGTACCTGTTTGTGTTCCATGAAAAAAAAGATTTCAATTTTACTTTCAATTGCTGTAATTAAAATGTTTCGTTGTCAGGGAAAAGAGATCTTCAGCGTAAAACAGCTACACATGAAATTATTGTGAATGAATTAATCATAAGGTTTCAAAGTTTGACACTGACTGTGGCCCCCCCATCAGACAAAATCATGACTGAAAACTGCAACTTCCATGATGCTTTGGGGAAAGTAAACAGGAAGTAAAATGTACAATCATGAGAGGAAGAAGCTGATTTTTTTCCAGCAGCCATCTGTCCTGTTTCAGACACCAGAAAGACCCATAAGTACCTGAATGCACCAACATGGACACTTGTCTCATGTCATGTCCCTG
The DNA here is from genome assembly GCF_017976325.1 of Chelmon rostratus. NCBI lineage: Eukaryota > Metazoa > Chordata > Actinopteri > Chaetodontiformes > Chaetodontidae > Chelmon > Chelmon rostratus. The sequence goes on from NC_055663.1 coordinate 27,882,669, forward strand.
CAGGTTTGTGGGGTTTGGTGAATAACGCAGGAGTTCTTCACTGCCCCATGGATGCAGAGATCCACCCGATCACAGGGTACATACGCTGCTTGGATGTGAACTTCCTGGCCCCTGTGAAGATGTGTCAGGTCTTCCTCCCTCTGCTGAGGAGGTCCAGAGGACGCATCGTCAACGTGTCCAGCATGGCAGGTAGATCTGTCCAAAGAGCTCCAGATCATCATTCTGTTCTGCACAGTTCTGAGGTTCTTGTACTGTACTTGAGCTTTTCCATCATCCGGCTGGACTTACTTTTTAGTTTGCAGATAAAGATTTTACATGCAAAACCCATTATCATCTCATTTCACACATATGATGCATTTTTGTTGTTAAACCATTCAGTCTCAGAAGGATGATTCAGGCGTGGTTGGCCGAACTGAACTAAAAGAAAGATCACGACATCAAACAATCCAACTGGTGTAAGTTATGCGTGAATCAGATATTCAGGTATGTTCACCTCATGGACAGATGGACTCCCTCCACGCAGCTGCGCTGCTAACATGGTTCAGATCTAAACGTGGACGTTATGGAGGGGACGGTGTGAATCTCTAGCCGCTGCGTTCAAGTGCTACTGACAAGTTGGAGAGTTTGAATTTCACATGTGTCGTTAAAGCTTGACGAGCAAGAAGCAACACAGACCTTGCGTTATATAGAGGCTGCGCATGGATGCCCCCGAGTACTCGCATTATACGGATATACGCGCCGCTCCTCTGGGGCTAATTTCTTCAAAACGACTCCAAATGCCACCAAAGTTGTCTGAGTGAGTAAATGGTCGTATTTAATTCTACAAATAAGGTCCAGGTTGTAAAAAACGAAAGTTATCCTCTAACTGAATCAGTGACTCAACATCAAAGAAGAGTTTTTTGACGTCTTCATTAACACGCAGCATCGCTGCGTCTCTGCAGGTTGATTCTCCACCTGAACCAGCGTCTGTTTATTATGGGATGCCCTCAGCAGCTCAGAGTGTGACTGTGTGTTAATGCGCTGACGGTTGCTCCTGCAGGTCAGGTGCCGATCCCCATGTTTGCTGCTTACGGAGCCTCGAAGGCGGCGCTGAGTGTTTTCTCTCAGGTGATGAGGTTGGAGTTATCTGTGTGGGGTGTCAAGGTGGCCCTGATTCAACCTGCAGGCTTCAGAACAAGTAGGTCTCATGTTATTGCTTTAACTTAAACTTGTTTTTGTGTCTTTTTCTGTCTCTTTGACTTGTTGTGTTGTTTGACGGGGCCCCTTGCCCCCCCCAGTTCCTCTCAGTCTCTCTGCATTAACTTGATGAAGCTGAACTGTGTTATTGACTGACGTGCATCCAGTGAGCAGAATATACACTGAACTCAGTGTTCACACACACATTTGGACTTAACTCAGTTCCCACACCTGGTGAAGGTGGAGACGCGAGTGTCTGAGGCCCCACGTCTCTGAGGCCCCACGTCTCTAATCATTCTGGTGGAACAAAGACGTTCAGTCCATCACTCTGAACAGTAAAAACCATTTTGTGGTAAACCTTCACAGTGAGACTGAGCTGTGATGATGATGAACGTGTGATGTCACAGCGATGAGAAACCTTCCTCATGTCAACCTGTAAACCGTCTTCCTCTCAGATATATTTGGGAACAGTGACGACGTCGCTCGCTACAGAGACGAGATCCTCGCAGGCGTCTCCTCTGAGGCCAGAGAGGATTATGGGGAGGCGTACATCTCGTCCCTCCCCGACAGTCTGTCCAAAATGTCCCAGCGGTCTCTGGAGGACTTGTCTCCTGTGGTGGACGACATTTGTCACGCTCTGCTGTCAGTTCATCCCAAACCCGTGTACACCCCCGGGCACATGGGATGGCTGCTCCCGTTCGTCCACCGCTGCTGTCCCGCCGCCGTGTTCGACGCCTTCATCGTGAGCCTCGCCGAACACACCGACCTTGAACCAGCAGGACTCAGCAGGAGCTGAGGCTCATGGGAAAGTCGTGCCGCTACAACATATTTTTTGTTTTATATAGTCCTTTGTATAAAATGTACATACATATAGTCCGCTTTTATTTTGTTTATTTTTTATTCTGTTGCTATTGCTGCTGCCTGCCACACCTGAACGTCCCCGGCTGGGGATAAATAAAGTCTTATCTTATCTTACATCACGGTCATGTGGTGATGGAGGTCAGAGGACTCTTGTTTGTTGGTGCTTTTTTTTTTTCACTTTGGTTTTTATTGAGAATTTTTCTTTTACAAAGGTGGATCAAAATAATACTAAAACACAGAAAAACACACGGGAGACACTTTCAAAGCAATCTGTCCATATTCCATTTTCTTTTCCTCAATCAAGTTTTTTGTTTTGTCGTTGTTTAGTCATAAATATTGTCCATTTCATCCATTTCTCTTTGAACTGAGCTTCCTGTAGCCTGAAGCGGTGTATCGTTTTTTCCATTGTGTAGATTTCCTCTACCAGGTGAGTCCATTGTTCTTGTGTAGGGGCGTCTTCCCTTCCCCATTTCTTCGTGATAGCTCTCTTAGCTGCTATTAGTAGTATTTTTACCAGGTATCTATCCTTTGTTCTTATATTTTCTACACATAGGTTACACAAATACAACACTGTAAAAGACATTGGAATCTTATATCCAAGTATTCTCAGCAATGCATCGTGTAACATTTTCCAGAACCATCTGATTTTATCACATTTCCAGAAAATGTGCGAGTGATCCACATTCATTATTCCACAGTCTCTCCAACAAGGCACATTTTTGTTCAGCTGTTTCCTCTTGACCTTGGGTGAAATAAAAAAAAAACGTATCAGGTTTTTCCAGGAGAACTCCCTCCAGATCCGTGAATTAGTGGCTGTGTGGTGTATTTTCCACGTTTAGCCACTCTTCATCCATGATTTTTATCTTAAATTCTGATTCCCATTTTTCTTTGATGTATTTAGTTGAGTGTTTATTTGATATTAATTTTTTATGTAACTCGGATACAATTCTAACTTTGTTTTCTTTGTATGTATGTTTGTTGGTGCTTTGAGATGTTTGAAGTTCAGTCGTCCAGAGGCTCAGATCAGTCTGGTGTTATTCTGCATCTGGTTTTACTGTCAGACTCAAACGTCTTCACCTCTGAAAAGTCAGGAGATGTCTTTCCCAAAATGCTAAACTGCCGCTTCCAGAGCTATTTAAAGAACCCACAGACGTACGAATACACTGCGCTGTGCATTTAATGAGGGTCTCTGCACAAACTGTAAAAACACTGTTCATGACTCTCTCAGCAGTCTCTCTCTTTAAAAAAAAAACAAAAACATACAGGATGTATAACATCCAATCAGCCTTAAAACACGGCGCACGCTGCTCCACAACAGCCACTGATGCTCAGTTCTGCAAACACAGGTGGGTTCAGTCCTGCGGCTTCAGAAAGACCCTCTTTGTGTTGGTTTCTAGAACGTTGTGGTTGAGGTCTTCTTCTTCTTCTTCTTCTTCTGTTGCTGCTCTCTGACGCTTCTTTGCAAACTTCTTCTTCATGCTTCCGACTAAACTCTCGTACCTGAAGAAGAAGAAACACAGAAACAAAAAGACGAACGTTTGAAAGAGCAGCAGGTCAGCTTGTTACTGACAGGTTTCCTTCTTGTTCCAGCAAACACACTTTTTACCAACAAGTTACAACAAACAAGCTTCAGCTGCTTCTGAGAACATTCAGATGAAACGAGGAGGAAAAATGTTCCCGAGTCCGTTTGTACCTCAGAGCCATTTCTTCATCTGTGACGTCCGTTTGCATCCGGCTGACCTCCTCTTCCTCTTTCTCCTCTTCATCCTTTGGATTCATCAGAGCCATCAGTTTCTGTGACGAGGACAAAATGAAGAAAACCATCCAGAGGTTTAAATGAAATGTGGTCATGATCTGAATGTTTTATTTTGAAACTTCATCTTTGTGACATTTTTACAGTCGGAAACATCTTCATTTATTCAGTGAAGTGAAACACTGAAAACATCATGTGTATTTACGGGTCAATACTTGTTCACTACAAACAAACAGCTTCACCATATTTGTGGCACAAAAACATCTTAAATCAAAAAGCAGCTCTGGAGGCAAATTTTCCGTCATGAAGACATTTAGACTCTAATTTCACAAAACGACTGCATGTCTTTGCATCTGCACGTTCACATTAATTCAAGAGAACGCGTGAAAACCTGCGTATTCGAGAGGTTTTCTGACTCTAAACATGGACACGAGCTGCAGGACAACATGGCCGATGTCCTCGGGTCTAACCGGAGCAGGACGTGTCTTTAAACACACCGCTGCACTGCAGTGACACAGCTTTGTCTTATAGGAGCAACACAAAAAAATGTCTTAGTTCCTCACATTTAAGCATAAAAAATATGTTTAACTAATATTCTGGTGTCCCTGAAAGTAACATTTATGCAGAGGAAGTGTCGGATTCATGAACAATAGATGAAAACAGACCTCGACTTCTGGATTGAAACCCTTGAACGAGATGCGTCCATACTTCAGGTCCTCACAGGGAACAAAACTCTTCTCCTCTACGATCAAGTTCCTGAGACACGAAAAACAACAGAATATTACTCAGACGTCTCAGTTTAAACGTCATAAAAATTACAGACAGCCTCCAAAGTTCTCATAAAGCTCAGTCAAAAACTTTCAACTCAAATAATTAAAAGTTAAATACCGAGTACACTGAAAACTAAGAGTAAACTGCACCTTTAAACTGTTCAGTCTTATGACAAACTGGTGGTTACACAACATTATTCTCTGAATTTAAAACATTTTTCATTACTAAACAAAAATACCTTGTCTGCATTAATAAAGTAAAATGTACATTTCAGTCATTTTGCAAATCTAAACATCAGCATACACCCAAACACAGAGAAACACTTTCATTATCATTAGTTTTAAACCCAACATGTATCACTCCTTCCTTCCTGTGGCTCTTTATGTTACCACAAAAACTGACAAATAAAGTTCGATTATGTTTGTAAGTTTGGCTTTTGAAGTCATAAAAATGAAACAGGCAGATTTCTGAACGGAGTTTGCATAGACTGAGTCTGTTTCTATGCAGAAGTCGAGACTTACTCTTTAGCTTTAAGCTCCGGCAGGTCCAGGTACCAGTGTTCATCACTGATGATCCTCTTCTCATCTTCTTCCAGCTGCTTCTTCGTCTCTGCGTCCAGACCTCTCTGCATGAACTGTGGGAAACACACCACATCACATTTCACCAAGCACTACTTTACAAGGGCGGGGGGGACTGGTGGGTAACACTATGGCTATATGAACCGTAATGCAACACGTTTCTCTCAGTGATACATTCAGTCAGCTTATTTCTTAACTTTTGCTAAATTTAGGAGCCAGTTGGTAGTTATATTACATGCCGAATTAATATCTGGGTCAAACTTTACATAAAATCTATAATGTCGACGTTTGCCAGGTCTTAGTGTTTTCATAAAAACAGTAAACCGATAATAGTCTGATTTTTCGAATGAGATTTGGAGTACTCTGACAGCTAAAGCTAGCTAACACACGGCTAGTATCTCTTCTTTATTAGCAAAAACCGCTTCGCTTACCTTCATGCGTAGCAAGTTTTTGGAGAGTTTCACAGAATCGTTCGCCATTACTAAACTTTCTGAAGATGATCAACAAAAGGAAGAAATGACAGACTGAATTACTCTTTCGCTAAAACCACGAGCTAAAACCACGCAGCTACACGTAGCTGCTGCTATTCAGACAGAAGCAGCCGAATGTCGAGCTGCTGGTGGCAGTCCGGCTAATCTACCGCTGATGTCGTTGATGTTCAAGAAGACAAAAACAATGTGGAAACAAGAGGGTGACACAAAATTTAAATCTATATGAAAAATTCTGTTTTTATTTCTTATTAATCAAATAGTCAAGAAACCAATTAATGTATTTCCATAATGTATATTACTGAAATTATGCATTTATAATAAAATATATATGCCCTATTTATTAAATTTATACTCTTATTAAATGTTTGGAATTTTTGGGAACAATCTTAATTTCTTAAAAAAGTGATAAGACAAGTAAACTATGTAAGACACACACACACACACACACGCAGGTATATATTCACTGCTTCAGCTTAGACTTTTCCTGAATTTCGTTGACATGTTTATAATGATGTTTGATGTTTATGTACTTCACACACAGAGTGAAGCATGTTGGGTAATTTTGGAGTCCAGTTGCGTTTGTTGAAACAGTTTGTCTGTTGACCAACTTGTGTTGAAAAAGCAGCAACAGGACGACACATTAGTTCCTCTGCAGAGATGATGGTGCAGAGTCACTTTATTGGTCGCAGACAGTAAACATATTGATTTGTAGTATTATAGATTAGGACAGTACGAGTGTCTCTGTCCTCACAGCTCACTATCCTGCTGTGGTTTCATGTGAAACGAGACAGATTCACAAACTCCTTCATGCAGAATCAGAGGGAAGAGCAGGAAGTTACGGACCAATGGAAAAACACTTCATTCAGTCCAGTTCAGAGTCGTAGTCACAGACCAGTTTGAGCTCATCAGAAAGAGGAAGCTGTGTTTCCTTTAGTTCTGTAAACAGTCCAGGCCTGTGTGAGCACTGTTTGACAGGTTAATACTGTAGAAATAATTATGCATTTAATCAATTAGTTGATCAACAACAGCAAAAAAAAAAGTAATGAATCAGCACCTGTTTTGATGAACAGGTAATTTTTGCTCTTCAGGTGTTGCTTCAGCTGCTTTTCTCTGTCTGATGTGACGTCTTTGGGTCACAGCAAACCTTTGAGGACGTCGCTGTGTGGGGACACTCATTGACACCCCGCCGGTGGCTCTGCCTGTTCTGTGTACTGACACAGGAAGACCACCTTCCTGGATCCATGGGTGGAGTCCTGGAAAGGGTTCATGAGGGCAGGATGGAGAAACCTGGAGGGGCTGAATGTGCCAGAAAACTTGAAGTCTTTAAAGTTCAGTTTTTATTAATCTTCCTCTGCGTCTTCACATTGAGGTCATGGCTAGTGAGGCATTATATTGGGGGGGGGGGCTCATCACACGAGTTCAGTCATGAGGTGAGAACACAGGTGTTCCTCATCAGGTGTCTGCTGAGTGTTTATTGGCTGAGACGGTTCAGCTCTGCAGTGTTTTGTTGGTTCGGATCACCTGGATCGTCCTCATGTGAACTCCTGGACCACTAGCTCCTTGAGGGAGCGTGGGGACACCTCCCCCCTCTCAGCGTCTCTCAGGACAGTCAGCTCCTCCTGTAACTGGGCCACAGGACGTCCCAGCTCATAGCCCAAATCCACCAGCAGGTCCAGCAGCGCGGCCCGGTGCTGCTTCAAGCCGTAGCGTCTCACCGGGGGCAGGGCCCTCTGAGCGGCGGCAAACGCCCGCTCCGGTTCCTCCAGGTCCCGGTAACACACCGCCACGGCGGAGAGGGTCGGTACGATCAGGGTGGGCCTCTGCCACGGCAACAGCTTCTCCTGCATCTCTAAGACGGCCTGCAGCTGCTCCGCGGCCGGCCGAAACTGACCGGCCCGCAGCAGGCTGTGCGCCCGCCGCTGCTCCTGCTCCGTGAAGAAGGCCGAGAAGTGCGGCGAGCGGCGGACGCAGCGGACCGAGTACAGCTGAGCCAGGTAGTCCTGCAGAGACACACGCCGCTCCGAGATCACCTCAGGGCTGAAGTTCCCCGTCAGGAGTTTCCGGGGCAGGAGCACCTCCTCCAGCTCCTCGCTGAACTCCTCCAGCAGTTTGTGGTGGAAGCGGGAGAAGTCGCTGTAGCGGCGCTCCACGGACACGCGGCGGGAGTCGAAGCTTCCTGAACGCATCACGACGACCTCATAAACCTGCACACAGTCAGACCACTGAGACTCAGTCCTCCATGTCAAAGCAGGATTTTATTTCATTTTAACTAAGGATTCTTTTCATTCGATCCGATTATTTTCTCCATTAATCGATCGTTTGGTTTGGAAACATTGTGAAAATAGTGAGAAATGCTCCACATTATTACAAACACATTCAAATCATTCAGAGGAAAAGCAGCAAATCAAACATCTGAAGCTGAAACATCAAATGATTTTACAGCAACAATCACTCAAACCATCATAATAGACGATCAGTAATTTTCTGTTAAACCACTAATTGATTAATGGACTGATTGATTCAGCTGTTCTTGTATAAAAGTTTGATTTATAACAAAACACATTTTATAAACTCTTCACATGTTTGTGTGTGAAAATCTGAATTTATAAAGTAACTTAATCTGTCAGATAAAAGTAACGCTTGAGTAAGACTCAAGCAAAGTACAAGTACCTCAAAATTGTACTTAAGTTCAGTACTTGAGTAAACGCAGCGGCAGCACTGCTCAGGTGTGTTTCAGCATCTCACCACGTATTTGGACAGAGTGTGTTCAACGATCCGAGAGGAGCAGATTTCAAACAGCAGCCTGACGGGTCGCTCTCGCCGCTTCACTGCCCTCCAGTTCTGCTGCAGCTGCTTAGTGGTTAGACTGGAGCAACTGGGGGCTTCATCTACACACACACACACGCACACACACACACACACACACACACACACACACACACACACACAGAGTCATGTGTGAACTAACAGTGATCTGAAGCAGTTAAAGGAACTGTTCAACATTTAGTGAAATCCTCGTCTCTCATTGATCCGTCACAAAGTCAATGAGCTTGAATAAAATCACATAAAACTACATGTCAAAGGATCGCATGACAGACTGTGAGTCCGGACCTGGATCCAGAGTCATCATGTTCGTCTCCATCGGCTCCTCAGCATCCCTCTCGGGTTCTGGTTCCGGTTCTGGTTCTGCCATCACAGCCGAACAGCTGGTCCACATCAAACAGCTTGTTTAACATCAGGTCTTCACTTTGTTTCAGATTTAGTTCTCAGATTCATGATTTTATTACAGTCACAGTAATAAAAACTTACCTCGACTCCAGCAGTTCAACCTGAAAGAGAAGTATAGATACTCAGAGTCTGTGATAAAAATACCCATGAACAGTGGAGGAAGTAATCAGAGCCTTTATTTCAGTAGAAGTACCAAGGTCTAATAATACTCTATTACATGTAAAAGACCTGCATTTGAAATGACATTTATATAAAAGTACAGTGTTATCAGCCAAATGTACTTCAAAAGTAGAAGTATTCAGAGTTCAGAAAGGCTCCTTTCACAATATGAGATGCTGCTTTAATGACAGCAGTCAGAGTATTTTAATGCTGGAGGTCACCAGGAGTCAGTTTGAGATACTCTGTGTATTGCTTTGTATTGTATGTATGTAAAAGGAAGCAGTAACGTGTCAAATACATGAAGTGGAGGAAAAAATACAACGTTTCCCTGTGTGTGTGTGTGTGTGTATGTGTCTGTCTGTGTGTGTATGTGTGTGTCTGTGTGTGTGTGTGCGTGTGTGTGTGTGTGTGTGCTCAAAGAGGAGGAAGTTTCTCATACCAGCAAAGATAGAAAGAATGAACAGGAAGTGAAAGTGGAGGGGTGGTAGAGTGTGTGTGTGTGTGTGTACATGGGTGTTTGTACGTGTGCCTCTGTGTGTGTGTGTGTGTGTGTGCCTCTGTGTGTGTGTGTGTGTGCGTGTGTGCCTCTGTGTGTGTGTGTGTGTGCGTGCGTGCGTGTGCCTCTGTGTGTGTGTGTGTGTGTGTGTGCGTGTGCCTCTGTGTGTGTGTGTGTGTGTGTGTGAGTGCGGGTGTGCCTCTGTGTGTGTGTGTGTGTGTGTGTGTGTGTGTGTACCGAATCACACGTAGAGTGTGAGCAGATCAAATCGGCTCCACACTGATCACAGCTGCAGTTTAGCGTTTGTTTTATGGCTCTAGACGTAGCAGGCGGGTGGTGTTTGCCACAGCAGAGTTCAAACTCTCACCATGATGAACATGACAGTGAATGTTTATGTTTATGTTTATATATGTGACACCACAGGTAACTTACCTGACGGTGTCTGGAGGGAAGACCAGCCTGAGCCCGTGTTGCTCTGCAGGATCCAGGAGGGTCTGAGGATCCAGAGGAGTTCAGAGAGACGTGGTCTTCTTGCCTGACGGTCTGCAGCGTTACTGCTCCTCCCACATCACATCAGGAACTGATGACGGATGTGTCGCCTCCAGTTCCTCCCTGCTGCTCTGGGTGGAGACAGAGTCAAAGGTTCCTGGTGGCTCGCGGCTAAGAGTTCAGAGCTTACGGCATGACTGTGAAACATCACTACATGTGAAGTAGTATTAAGGTATTATTACTTCATTATGTCCTCATCTGACTCTTCAAAAATAATAGTGATGATTTAAGATGAAGTTCAGGGATTCATCCTCCCAGTGGGCATCAGTCTGTGCCTCCTCTTCCTCACTGCTGAATATGAAAGATTATCTATTACCTGAAAATGCCCTGAAGTATTCAGATCCTTTACCTCAATAAAAGCACTAATAGCACACTGTAAAAATACTTTGTTACAAGTAAAAGTCCTGCAGATGTTTCATCTCAGTGAGACTCAGTGAGAGCCTGATGTAAATATGAGGTAAAGGAATAGAAGCTTCATAGATTTGCATTAGATGGACTAAAATCATGGAAACAGGCCGGTAAGAACTGCTGATGATGCATTGATTTATCAGTTTTAATCCATTTCTGGAGAACAGGTCTCTGTTTGTTCTGCACAGTCAGCGGATCAGCCGACAGACGAGCCGGAACAGAACTGACCGGACTCTTCACTGCGTCTGTGAGCCTTTAAAACATCATTAATCCTCTGTGACTCCATCAGCTGAGGATGTGATCAAAAGCTCCAGAACAGCTACTAAATAAACCCTGTGGTGGTGATGATGACGATGTTTTAGTTATCATAAATAATCATTGAGGAACATGTGAGGCTGAAACTCTTCATCTGTCAGGTACAAACTGATTTAATGAGACTTTTTAATTTCCACTTTTCTTAAAACATTTGAGCTGATAGATCATTTCTCCAAATCATGAAATACTCATTTCATTTCATGAAACGATGAATTTACAAACAGAACATCAAGAAACGCAGACAGAAAGAAATTTAAATGTAATTAAACTGTGAAAACTGGCTCACGCTGCCATTCAGCTGGTCTGAGGACAGTTTGTCGAACAGTTCGTCTCAGCTCAGACTCCAGAGAAGTCTCATTATTATTATGATCAATATTCTCCATCCTCAGAACGTGACGTTTCTGCTCTATAAAGACCTGCTTCCTGTTTCCTCTTCCTCCTCCGTCTTCAACTACATGTGAGGAAAAGATGGAGGAGAAAGAGAGGTGGATGTAATTCAGCGATTTGGGAGTGAAATGAGCACCTGTGGCAGGTGAACACTGCAGGTCACCTGCCACAAAGAAGAAAGCAGTCAGAGATCAAAGCTTCAGGAGGTTCCTCACGTCAGGTTCTATCAGACATGTTATCAGAGAAGAGACCTGATCCTGTCCTGGCGAGTCCGCCTGCAGATCCAGGTCTGAAGCTCCCACAGGGAACCAGCAGCCTCTGCTCTCTAATCACAGCTGATCTGTGCAGCCGCCAACAAAGACCCCGGGCTCGGCGGGCCGGGGGGCAGCGGGGCTGTCGCAGGTTTGGCAGGTCTTCTTGTTATTGAATATTTCCATTGTCAGGGTGACAAAAGTGCCGCGATCACGGCCGAAATGCTGACGAAGCAAATGCCCGTTCACAAACAACATGCTGAGTCGGGCAGGATGATGTGAAATATGCATCATGAGAAAAGCACCTTTGTTTCCTCGTTTTTTGTTTTTTAAGTAAGCTGCTGGAGGCACACACACACACACACACACACACACACACACACACCACAGTGTGCTGTAATATCATGATGAGATCAATGAGCAGCAGAACTAAAGTTAAAAAGGTTTGTTTTGAACATAAAGCCACACATTTGACTCTAAATGGGTTCTGATTGGTTTTCTGATTGTCCATCTCTCAATATTGTCAGACTTCCTGTCTGTAGCTCATTGCTTCCTACTGAACAGTGGCGTGCATGGGCGGGGGGGGGGGGGGGGGGGGGGGGGGGGGGGGGGGGGGGGGGGGGGGCTGCCAAAACACGCTCTAAAGTGCCCTCTTTGGAGCCAAAATGCGTGCTAAAGTGCCCCCTGGGAGCCAAAACGCGCGCTAAAGTGCCCTCTTGGATGCCAAAACGCGTGCTAAAGTGCCCCCTGGGAGCCAAAACGCGCGCTAAAGTGCCCTCTTGGACGCCAAAACGCGTGCTAAAGTGCCCTCTTGGACGCCAAAACGCGTGCTAAAGTGCCCCCTGGGAGCCAAAATGTGTGTTAAAGTGCCCTCTTCAGGGGCGAGGACACGCTATATGTGCCCTTTTTTTCCTTTCCGCCCCTGCCCTTCAAAAAGTCTGTGCACGCCACTGCTACTGAAGATGAAAACTCCTCACAGATATTTGGTTTCATGTTTAAAGTTTCAGGAACTTCCTGTTTGAGTTTCCTAAGCTGTGATTAAAAACACACCAATGAGCCACGCTGTTGCACACATGTTCCTTCATCACAGTGAACACACACACTGTAGTTTACTTTCTGCATTGCAGCTGAAGTATTGTTCAGTTCCATGTCTGCCCTTCACCCTGAAGATGACTAAACTGAGTCTAACTGTGTGTGTGTGTGTGTGTGTGTGTGTGTGTGTGTGTGTGTCTGTGTGTCTGTGCGCAGCAGTGATTCATGTCTGTCTGTCAGAGATATCCATCAGTCAGAGGCTTTGTGCAGGTTTTGTTTCAGGCTTTGGTTCTCTGTGTGGAAGCTGAACACTCATCACTGTGACGTTGGAGGATCGAGGCCTCGGCTGTCAGATATGAACCCGGAGCTACAGACGCTCGACTGTCCTGCTGTTCTTACAGACAGTGAACTAACCACAGACTCTGACTGTCCTGACAGGTCCCATATGGTCTAGCCATCAGGGTTCCTGGTTTTCGCCGAGGCGGCCTGGGTTCAGCTCCCGGTACGGGACGTCAGGTGTCAGATAAGCACAGTTTAAAGTACTTTCATGTAATACTGTGAATGAAACACGGTGGTCTGTTTTAGTTGTGAACAAATCAACAGTTATGATTAAATCAGGGAAGTAAAAGATTTGAATCAACCCAAAGACGTGAAGCAGAATCTGTTGTTTTAGTTCTGTACGACTTAAAAACAAAAACATCTTTTAGACGGATGATCACACTAATCAGCATATTTCAAACCTATTGCACGTGATAATATTAAACATCTTACCGACATATGTTACATGTATGTCAGCTGTAAATTCACACAGCAAAACTGCAGAATGAAGAAAACATTGTGCACTTTATATTTGATATATCAACATGGCTTCCGTTAGTCTGTCATCGAATCAGTGATTCAGCAGTGAGTCTGTTCCTCCCATCGACAACAGGAGGGCCTGTATGGTGCTTTGACAGGTGTCCTCTTCGGTCTACATGTCCTGAGGGGAAGGACGTACCTCCACCCTGATCACACCGACGTCATTCACCTGCAGAGCTGCTGGACTTCGGTTCCACCGGTAAACAGGCTCCCTGCTGCTGGAAACCATCGCCGGACTATTCTGTGATGGCTCAGGAAGTTTAACAGGACGAGTCCCGACCTCCGCCGGTGGCCTGTCCACAGACAGTCTGCGGCCTCTCCTACCGGGGGCGCTGTTCCACATGTGCGTTCCCATATGAACCTGCAGGAGTGCAGTCATTGGTTACCAGTTTGGACATACGAGTGTAACCGACTTCACCTGAAGCTAATGGAAACAGAGACTGTGCAGATGTGACCTCAAATCTAGTCTCACGTGATTGGATGAAATGGAAGGAGACATCTGATTGGCGAAAGATAATAACCTTCTAAATTTTTAATTCAGATATTTGTGGATTTCTACTGTATTTGTTTAGAACAAGGACTATTTGTGTGTGCCTTAAAAATACATCTGTGAAGACGTCCTGGTTTTCACCCAGGTGGTCTGGGTTCAAGTCCTCGTCTAGGAACTGATGTTCAGCCATGTCAAGAATGGACGGCCTGCTGAGGAAGTCAAATTTCTAACTGACTTAGACTGATCCATGCTGGCTCAACACTGACTCCCATACGGGGAGCTAAACCCACAACACCATAAAGTAAAAGTATTTTGTATCAGCAATATGCCAGTTTTTTTTTTCATTGCATGCAATATCAATGCAATAAATATATCATATTTGTGCAGCTGCAAATCATCTTGACAGCTTTGATGTTTAATGGGAACAGAGACCCAACATGGAAGAAGCTTACCTGAACTTGGATTTAGTAACACCTCCTTTGCAGTGCTAAGGAGGGGTGGGGAGCTAACAGTGGAAGCTAAAGCAGAACCTGTGTTCAGTTATGGACCATTAAGTTTCTGTAGTGGAAAAGGCAGAAAAATTTGTGTGAAACCAACCTTTAGATTCCCTTTGGTAGTAAAGGCTCGTCCACAGACGGCGCAGGCAAATGGCCTTTCCCCGGTGTGAGTCCTCTCATGGATCTGCAGAGCGCTGGAGGAGGAGAAGCTCTTCCCACAAGTCTTGCAATGGTGCTGTTTGGGCATCCGGCGAGGTGGTGGCGCAGCAGGTAGAGGAGACTCAGAAACAGACGAGCTCTGCGAATGACTAAAAGAGGAGTTCAGGAAAGCAGTCGACTCTGTCTTCACAGCTTGTGAGCCAACACGTAACATGGAGCTTTGGTTGTGCGCTTGGTCGGGACTGAAGGGTTCAAAGAGACGTGGGGGAAAGTCCCTCATTCGATGTGTGAGCATGTGTTGCTTGAGGTTGCCCTTAGTGGAAAAGCCTCTGTTGCATGTTGTGCAGACAAATGGTCTCTCCTTGGTATGGCTTCTGTAGTGGATGTCCAAGGCACTTTGACAGGCAAAATTCTTCCCACATAGATTGCAGTAAGTGTTCTTCAGAAACCCCTTTTCTCTGAGACCGTGAATCAAACTTGGAGAATCCTCAGCAGACGTTTGGAGAGTGGTTGAGTCTAACCAGGTCTGGAGTTGTTCGTGAACAGCCGAAGAGGCTCGGCCATTAGGGCACAGAGATGGTTCAGAGGCTGAACTGTCGGACGTGGGGAATGTACGAGTCCGCTGTCCACTTTCAGCAGCCTGGTTGTTTGTTTGACTACATTCCTCATTTGATCCCTCTGGCCTCTCTGTTTTGATCCATTTGAGCCACAGTTCCCCACGTGGCTCATGGTAACTTGTCTTCTTGTTAGCATCAATTAGATTTTTACCAAACGAAGGTGTTGACAAATAGATGGACAAGGACTTTAATCGAGGAAATCGGCTGTCACAACAGTCCCCATTATTGTCATCTGAAAAGTTCTTTCTGTGATTCAGTTCAGTTGTGGCTCTGAGTCCTTCATTACAATCGACTGAATACTTCTGAGTTGTAAAGTCTGCGCTGGGTGAGTGACCTTCCAGGTGCATGTGCACATGTTGCTGGAACACTACCGCGTTTGTGAACTTCCTTTGGCAGATGGGGCACGAGTGCTGGACCCTCAGTGGGACTGTGGCTCGATGAACAGCTTGGTGTGTCTTCAGGTTTCCTTTGGTCGTGAAAGCTCGGCCACACAGTTTACACTGGTACGGACGCTCCCCCGTGTGAGTCCGAAAGTGCATCCTCAGGGCGCTCTGGCAGCTGAGGGTTCGGTGGCAGATCACGCACTCGTTTGGATCCGACACTCTTTTGTCAGGGATGACTGATGGCAGCTGGTGTTTGGGGTTGTTGGAGTGTTTTAGTGACAGGAATCCTGATAACAAGGAAGAGCTGGGAATGGTGAATGGATTTGGTATGACGCTGACAGATCCCTCTGGCTTTGTAGTCATCATTTTAGAGACAATGTTAAAAGAGGGTTCTACATCTTCACTTTTGATATTCATTGTTCTTTGTTTCCTGGTCTCCACTGACTCAAGGGTCTTTTTAGGGTTTGCTTTTGACCTGAAGTCCTTTATTGCTGCTGAATTAAAGTAAAGATCACCTTGAGAGAGGGGAATGGGAACTGAGATAAGGTTTTCCTCTTTCTTGATGCAAGAGGACAGGTTGGTTGAGCCTGGCTGTTCCAGGGAACCAGAAGTCATTGCAGTTGTGGATGGTGAACTATCAAGCCATCCTGCAGCTGCTTTCTCTGGTGATAAGGACATAAGAAAAGGAATCCCGGCACTGCTCTGGATATTGTCCAGGTGCTCTGGAACAAAATAAGGGTTCATTTGAATGTGTGGGTACTTCTCCTTGTGCCTCTGACAATGGACCTTTAGGTTCCCACGGGTGGAGAACCTGTTTCCACAGATGTTGCATTTGAATGGCCGTTCTCCGGCGTGTGAGTGCAGATGAATTTGCAAGGCACTGTCGCTCCCAAAAGCTTTAGCGCAGAATCTGCATCTGTGTTTGAAAAGAGACTCCTTTGAAGACAGCGTGGGTGCAGTAAGCTTCAGATTACTGCATTTCCTCTGTCGGGCCAAAGCTGCCAGGGCATCTAGATCCTCCACAATCTCACTGATGTTTAGTATAGAATTTGACGCTGCGTGCTCATTGCCAGATGAGCGTTGAGGTAAGTGGGACTCGTAAGTCTTACTGGCGAAGCAATTATTGGTGAACATCAAAGAGGACGTCTTGGTTTGAGATAAGAAATTAAGTTGGGGGTCGGAGGAGCCCCTGCCTGTGTGTTGTTTTATGGAAACATGCTCGTTGACTGCTGTTGCCTTTGGCTTACTAAATGTTTGTGAGGACTCTGAGCTTGATAGCACATCTTTGCTGTCAGGATGACCTTTATTTAGCTGCTCAGTGGCTGTAAAAGGCTTGAAGTCAGTTATGCTAGCAGACTGAGTTGATAAGCATTTGGCTATCCCAGCTGCTGCAGCTAGCTGCTGAGAAAGATGAACACTGAGAGTCTTGAGCTGACTGGTGGGTTCTGAAGATGGCAGGTCTTTGGCGTAGATCACCAGGGTCTCCGGT
This sequence comes from Chelmon rostratus, assembly GCF_017976325.1. NCBI lineage: Eukaryota > Metazoa > Chordata > Actinopteri > Chaetodontiformes > Chaetodontidae > Chelmon > Chelmon rostratus. The sequence goes on from NC_055663.1 coordinate 27,899,617, forward strand.
ATCTCGGCTTGGCGAGACGCAAACAACAGAACCTGGTGACGGATTTGATCAATTAGCTGCAGCTGTTGGATTTGTTGTATTTGCAGGGCCAGAAGCTGCTGCAGCAGAGATGAGATGGTAGTCTTACTGCGGCAGCTGTCTGAGTGCATCAGCTGTGAAAGCTGAGCCACGCCCACTTTAGTGCTCGCAAGATTCTCAACAGTGATGTCGCTCTTCATCCGTGAGTATCCTTCTCTGTCAGCTGAGCGGCCAGGTCGAGGTGAGGATTCTGGGAAAGCTGAGGTACAAAGGGCAGTGTCGGCCTTGCAGTCAGTTCCACTGATGCTCTGGTGGCTGCTGGTGCTCCCTGGGCTTTCTACACGTCCATGGCTGCTAAAACAAGCCATGAATTCTGCACTTTTGTAGGATCTGTCTTCTGATGTGTTGATGTTTTCCATTTCAAAGTTATTAAGCGCTTCACCCAGCTCCCCTGCTGGGCCGGCTGGTAATGAGGCAGGGAAAGTTTTGCTGCCGGACAGCAGATCTTCATCCTCATTCACAATCAGAACTGGAGGATTTGGAGAGCAGTCTCTTTGATGTTGTTCCAGGTCTGATAGTTCACTAAACTCAGCACAGCATCGGCTGCAGACCAGAGAACAGTGAGCCACTACAGGACTGAGAGACACATCTCCTAAAACAGATTAAAAAAAGGGGAAATTATTATTGTCATGATGCCACTGCAGTTTTCTAGAACATTTAATAACATGCATAAACGTCTCTGTGTCATGAAACTACTCTGGATGAATGAAACAGTCTGATCAAACAATCTGATCTGTTAAATTTAAAGAGTACAAGCTCACGAACACTCTCAGAGTAAATGCACTGACCAGTAGAAACTAAGAAAATCTTAATTTAAGGTTGGTCTGAAAGCCGCGAAACATCATAGCCAATTTCTCACCTGAGTGCACTCTGCAAATGGCCAAAACGTTTTAATTAAAAATTAATCTTAACATATATAGAATTAATCTATAAAAACCCAATAATTCAAATTCAAGTATGTCACAGGTTTAATTAAAGCATTAAGTGAGCAGATTTAGTCCTCTTAATAAAATAAGCTACAATAAACAGTAATAATAAATGAAGGCAAATACAGCAGGAATACCACAAATGTTCTGTAGCAGCATTAAATTGGTTCTGCACAGTAGTATATTATAGTACTACTACTTCATAAACTATAGATGATTACTACGATCACACTGCAGGTCCTATATGAAAATATAGTGACCTCATTAGCTCAAAAAGTAATCGTTACATCCAACTTCTGTTGAGAAACATAATATTAACAATAATATAAAACACAGAAATGAACAAAATAATCTTCTGCATGAAAATAACTCACCTGTAAATCTGTTCGGAGAGAAATCATCAGTCTGAATGTGCTGCGGTTTGAGCTGCTTCCTCCGTGACATGTTTCCTACTCTGACACGAGCTAATGAAAAGATACGGGGGGAGAGGAGGGGGGGCCTGAAGAGAGAGAGGGGAGGGGGAGAGAGGGGTAGGGGGAGAGGGAGAGAGAGGGAGAGAGAGAGGAGGGGGGACTGAAGAGAGAGGGGGGAGGGGGAGAGAGGGGTAGGGGGAGAGAAAGGGAGAGAGAGAGGAGGGGGGACTGAAGAGAGAGGGGGAGAAGGAGAGGGAGAGAGGGGGGAGAGAGGGAGAGGAGAGAGAGAGGGAGAGAGGAGAGAGAGAGGAGAGAGAAAGAGGGGGGAGAGAGGGAGAGGGGAGGGGGTAGAGGGAGAGAGAGAGAGGAGAGAGAGAGGAGAGAGAAAGAGGGGGGAGAGAGGGAGAGGGGAGGGGGGAGAGGGAGAGAGAGAGAAAGAGAGAGGAAGGGGGGACTGAAGAGAGAAGGGGGGGAGGGAGAGGGAGAGAGGGGTGGAGAGAGGGAGAGAGAGGGGAGGGGGAGAGAGGGGTAGGGGGAGAGGGAGATAGAGGGAGAGAGAGAGGAGGGGGCACTGAAGAGAGAGGGGGAGAGAGGGGGAGAGAGGGGGAGGGGGAGAGAAAGGGAGAGAGAGAGGAGGGGGGACTGAAGAGAGAGGGGGAGAAGGAGAGGGAGAGAGGGGGGAGAGAGGGAGAGGAGAGAGAGAGGGAGAGAGGAGAGAGAGAGGAGAGAGAAAGAGGGGGGAGAGAGGGAGAGGGGAGGGGGTAGAGGGAGAGAGAGAGAGGAGAGAGAGAGGAGAGAGAAAGAGGGGGGAGAGAGGGAGAGGGGAGGGGGGAGAGGGAGAGAGAGAGAGAGAAAGAGAGAGGAAGGGGGGACTGAAGAGAGAAGGGGGGGGAGGGAGAGGGAGAGAGGGGTGGAGAGAGGGAGAGAGAGGGGAGGGGGAGAGAGGGGTAGGGGGAGAGGGAGATAGAGGGAGAGAGAGAGGAGGGGGCACTGAAGAGAGAGGGGGAGAGAGGGGGAGAGAGGGAGAGGAGAGAGAGAGGGAGAGAGGAGAGAGAGGAGAGAGAGAGGGGAGAGAGAGGGAGGGGGAGAGAGAGGGGGGCTGAAGAGAGAGGGGGAGATGGAGGGGGAGAGGGGGAGAGAGAAAGAGGGGGGAGAAAGGGGGCAAGGGAGAGGGGGGAGAGAGGGAGAGGAGAGAGAGAGAGGGAGACAGTGGGAGACAGGAGAGAGAGGAGAGAGGAGGGGGGAGAGAGAGGGAGAGGGGAGGGGGGAGAAGGGGGGGGAGAAGGGGGGGGGGCTCTGTGCACAAAATCAATGCTTTAAAGTTGAGCATGTAGAAAAATCCTGTTGGTCTCTTTGTCTCAGTGTCAGATGTTCTGATTGGTTCCTCTCTCACATCTGGACAGTAAACATGAAGCGACAGTTAACATGTTCCATCTCTTCGTCACCTGGAAACCATTTCTGCTGTCATCGGTGCTTCTCTATCTACCCTCGGGTATTCATAAAGTAACCTTGAACCTTGAACCTTGAACTTGGTTGTATTTGGTTTTATTTTCAATATTTGCCTGTTTTCTAAAAACAATTTGTGCTGTCACAAGATTTTTTTTTAATTTTCTTGTGTTTTGTTTATTTGCATGTTGTCTTATGTTGCCACTGTATTAGTTTTAATCCCTTAATATTCTAAGACGGGGTAAGTCAATAGGACATTGGCTGATGTAGAAACAAAATCTTGCAACATCAGTGAAAGCAGGCGATGAAGATGATCTCAGGTTTCCTGTTTGGCTTCATTCTACTTCCATGAAACACCTGAGCTGCTGTTCGTCCTGCAGAGAGATGCTGCTGTCAGACAGCATCAGACACACTTTGATAAAGTTTCTCGTCGTTACTCAAACAGGCAAACGAGATCGAGTTCAGCGGACCGTAAAGACTTCAGCTGCTGCGAAGCTTCTTCAGCAGAGCGACTCAGCAGATTTACAGCTGTGTCGTGCTGGAGGTGTAAAGGTGAAGTTTGCGATGTTAATAAATCAGAGGGGAAATAAAGAAACCACGTCAGCAGCTGTGTGTGTTTTACGGCTGTCAGGTTGTGATGGAGTGAGTTCACGGCATGAACTCAGCTGGACAAACTTTGTTTCTCGACATAGAAATTAAGATTTTAAGAGTCCAACGTGACAGATAAAACAGACGCCCGTCAGCATCACTGGGCTTTATTTTCACACGCTGAAGAACCCATTCGGGACGTCGGCTGTCGAACAGTTTTATAAAGCCTTCTGGCTTCTGGTGGATCCTGTTCTTCCAGACACATGTTGGATGTCACTGACACAGCAAAGAAAAGAAAACTTATGATTATGTATGATCTGTCCAAGTGGAAGCAAAGATAGAAACAGAAGAGGACCGAGGATGGAGCTCTGGGGTACTCCACATCCCTTCCATCAGATCTGATACTTCAAATGAAAGGCTCCTCAAACATACCAACAGTGACTGTAGGAACAAACCCCATAATCACATTAACAACACACATTTAAGATTCAGTGATTTTCCTCTGAATGTGACAGAGTCCACGTCCATTTCCTCCTACACTTAGCATGAAAATGCTAATCAGAGATTGATTTGTTCAAGTTATTTTTGGACGTGTTTCATGAGTTTTTGATGTTTCGTTAACACATGGAGGCCGGGTGTAGTTGTGTACAGCACACAATAATAAAATCGTATAAATACTCAAAGCAGCATCTAGTGGCAACAAAAAGAATCAACCAGACCACTTTAAACATTCTATTTATTCCATCAGAGCTTTTACAATCAAGAAAATCTAATAAAAGTAAAGTTTGTCTGACAAACAAACAAACAGATTTCAGGAGTAAAAAATAAAGGCACTTAATTTACATCACCTCCATAAAATAGCTTTTCTTTTCTCTTTTTTTACAAATATTTACACGCGGCGGTCGACAATAACACAGTTTTTTTCAGTTAAAGTACACGAGAACAGGAGGAGGACGTATCCTGTAGAGAAACACACAGTTTCAGTCCTACATGGAAAATGAGACCATCATATCTGCTGGTGTGACTAGAAAAATCACATTTAAACATGGTCAGTCGTCATCTGTCTGGAGCCCTTTAACTGACAGATGTTAGTGTTTGAAATGATTAAAAACAAAAGTCAGGGAGAGTTTTTTCATCTCTTTTGTAAACTAACGGTTAAATAAACACAGAATCTTTTAAACGTCACAGAAAACACAGCGATGATAAAACTGTAAGTGAATAAGTAGAAGAGAATAAAGTAAAAATCAAACATGAGAATGTCAGAAAGCTGCTGCTACTTCATCAAACCTTCACTTCAGTAAGAAAATTCACGTAAAAAAAACGATCAATAATGAAATCCCAAAATACATTCATGCATCAGAGAAGAAATGGACGGAATGAAGAGAAATCAGCGGCAACGCAACGTTAGTTCTGTTTCTACGACGCACTGCAGGCGAAATCTGTTTGATGACTGATCGACTTTGATTGATGATTGATTCCAACCAGGACTCAGCGTCATTCTGAGAGGAATTTTAAATGGAGGTTTTTGTTTTAGTCGTGTTGTTGGTTTGAAGTCATGTTTTGGTCTTTTTGTTTTGTTTACTCAGTGTAATACAGTCATATTTACTTCACTGGCAAATATTGAAAATATTCGGCCTGTGACGGACGTCTGTCGCAGCTCCGTGCGATGGATTATAGAAGATTATAGACTAAAATGTCAATTACCTGACAAAACTTCTGTTTCACTCAGTGGAATTTATAAAACTATGTAAACTGTTATCGACTTTACATAGAGCTAAAATTAATAGTGAATTCTGTTAAATGTTCTTTAACGTTTGTGAGTTGTTAGAAATCATAAATCATCTTTTAGATATTTCGCAGATGTTCATCGTCGACTCGGCTACATTAAATATTAGTTTAAAGTTAACGGAGCAGGACAAGCTAATCGCTAACGTGCCTGAGCCCGCAAAGAACTCTGAGCTACGCTAACATTAAATTTAGTCCTGAAAGAGAATTAACACTCAGCCGACACTGGCCTCTGCTGCCGCCGCCACAGTGTGCGAGGGTCACTCTGTCACTCCTTGGGGGAAAATCATGCTCTAGTTTTGAAACCACAGTTCCCAGAATGCATTGTGGGATATCAAACAGGAAAAAACTATTTAGTTATGCTGCAACCTGATCCCCATTTTTAGTCTATATTTGTTTACATTGAGTCAAAGTGTCTCCATTAACAGTCTGCTGAACTAGCTGTTAGCAGTTAGCTGCTAGCGGCTCCTGTTAGCAGCGCACTAATGGATGTTCAGACAACTATCACTGGATCAGAAATCTGAAGAAAATTTAAAACCATGAAGACTCTCCGGCAGGTTCTGAAGACTCCTTTTTTTCTATGATTTCTTGGTGCATTTACGGTTTTATGCGTGACACAAAAATGAAGTCCTCAGGAAGAGGAAGTGGAACCTGGGAACCAGTTTCATTTGCTTTGGTGATGCCAGGCTTGTGTAAGTCACAGTGAATCTAAGAATATGTGCTTCATGTCTGTGCGCTATGAGTCAGAGAAGGAGCGTGAACTTTGACCCTGACTGCATCGATCATCACCTGTGGTCACGCCACACTGGACCTTTACCTGTCCTCTGTCCTCCTGTGGGTTCATGTCTGTGACCTTTAAGAATGACTGTGATGAGCAACAGAGCTGCACGAGTTTTTGTTGTTTTGTTGCTGCAGTGTCACAAAGACACATTTTTAGATTCTCACTTCGTTGAGCTACACAGTAAAGACTCGCCAGTCAGAACTGGGAGCTGAAACTGATGCAACAGGTGTGTCACGTGACCTCACTGTGGACTCATCAGGCACAAGTGACCAAAATGCTCCTGAAAGTCTGATCTCCTCCACGTATGACAGGACTGTGAAGGCGTAGCATGATGGGTGGTGATGTGACAGTATGGTTTGTCACTGTGGTGATACTTAGAGTGTGTGTGTGTGTGTGTGTGTGTGTGTGTGTGTGTGTGTGTGTGTGTGTGTGTGTGTGTGTGTGGCCTCAGTGCGAGGAGCTGCGGTCGTTGGCGACGTCCTGCAGGCGGCGGAGCAGGGCGGAGTGGTTGTCAGGACAAACCCTCTTGGGTGAAGTCTCCTCCTCCAGAGGCATGCTGCGCTTCCTGGTGGGGGTCTCTCCGGTCCGGATCATGCTGTTGATCTCCTGGAGACGCTGAGGGGGTCAGAGGTCAAAGGTCACATGTCAAAGGTCATCACAGACATCACAAGTAGATTTTCATTCAAACAGTCACTCCAACAGTTTCTGCTGTGTGGCCGCTCAATTACAAATCCTAATACGACAAAGGTGGCATTGTGTGTGTGTGTGTGTGTGTCTCACGTTGGGGGGGCTGCTGCAGATGTAGTAATAAATCTTGTCTCGGGGGGTGGTCGCTGTGGGGGCGGAGCCTGTCTTGTGAGGAGAGATGTAGATGGAGTGTTTGCTGGACAGGAGCATCCGACGAGGAGAGCCGGTCCTCAGGGTGGGGTACGGACACAGAGGGGGGGACTCCACCTGCGCATGCGTATGTGCGCACACACACACACACACACACACACACACACACACACACACACACACACACTTTCAGTTTTTTGTACAATTTGTGTAAAGAAAATCTTTGTAAATCAACTTGTAACTAAAGATCTCAGATAACTGTGGTGTAGTAGTAGAAGTACCACAGAGTTGTACTTCCTGTGAACAGAGTACTTGAGTAAATGCATCAGAAACCCAGATATTAAATATCATGAATCAGTTCAGTGTTTTTCATTGGTGACGTCAAACTGAGGGTCAAATATCACATCAGACAGTTGAAGCGAAGCAGTGAGGAGTTGCAGCTCATCGCCTTCAGACATGAATAAACGATCAGCTCGTATCACATGAATCGCAGCTTGTGCACACGTACCCCCGCAGATGGCGAGCTCGCCGAGTATCGCAGAGCAAAGTGCCTCATCTGTTTGATGTAAACACTGTTGTAGAAGTGGATCAGGTCTCCCCGCTCCTCCTCTCCCTCGCAGGCAGTGGAGGAAGAGGAGGAGGGGGAGTTCTTAGTGTAGGTGTTGGTGGGGGTGGAGGGGGCGCTGCCAGGCTGCGGGGTGGGCAAGGTGCTGCTGGAGCGAATCGGAACTGGACTGATGTCCCCACCTGCTGGGGGGAGATGGGTGAGGGAGGGAGCGGGGGAGACGGCAATTAATAAACGAGGCAACAGTCAATAGTGTTTATTTAGTGTTTGTATTCATGTAGAAATATAAGAGAAAAACACTCCAGTTTATACTGTAATAAATCAGTTTTGATATAAGTTTTAGAGAGAATAATATAAAAAATAAGCAAAGAATATAAAATATAAAAAAGTAAAATAGAGAATAATACATGTAGTACGATATATAACCAATGTTTTACCTCTGTTTTTGGTCTCTACCAACTCCTGAGGGAAATATCTGTCTCTTTAGCTGCTAAATGCTAAATGTCACTATGAGAGAGACACGTTGTACTCACACATAATACGTACGTATATATAAAAGTACACATTACTGAGGTCACACTGGCCTTTTCACTCAGTTCAACATTAAAGACGATGAAGATTTCCAATAATCAATAAAACTGGTGTTTTCATACCTGGATCCTGGTTGGGGTCTGCAGACGAGCTGTGCTTGTTGGTGTTGTTGTTGTTGCCTGAGTGACGTCTCCTCCTCCCTGAGATCAACACACTCCTATACACCTGAAACACACACACACACACACACACACACACACACACACACACACACACACGAACAAACGAATGAATAATGGAAAATGATGGTTTTATTTTATTTATATATTTTTTTTATGGTACGGATCAATAAAGTGTAAAGGTTTTAATAAGTTTTGTTGTGACATCAGATCTGATTCAGAGGTTCTTACATTGCTGCCGGCCTGAGGCTGAGTGCGGTAACACTTCATAATGTTCTGGAAGGATTTGTCTTCTTTGGTCACCTGATGACAACAAAAACACAAGTTTCAAGAGAAAGACACACACACACACACAGAGACACACACACACACACAGACACACGCACACACACACAGACACACACACATGAACAGACACACACACGCACACACAGACACACACACACACACACACCCGCATACACGTGCACACACGTGCACACACACACACAGACACACACAGACACACACACAGACAAACAGAGACACAAACACAGACAGACAGACACACACACACACACACACACACACCTTTGCCATGACATAAACAGCACACATGAGGAGCTGGTCGAGGTGTCGGTCCATCATCAGATCGGTACAGTGAACCAGAGAATATTCAAAACACGTCCAGATCTTCCTCCTCAGCTCTGACGAGATGTCCAGTTTGGCACAAAGATCTCTGAGACGGACGCTGGCCAGGTGATACACCTGAGAGTGGAGAGGCAGAAGTCGGTTTATTTCCTACTGGCCGTCTGATCACAGGAACTAATAATCATCAGGTGAACACGGCGGGACGTGCCGCGCAGAAGAAAACGGGACTCGCACCTTCCTGAAGAAGAGTGACAGCGAGCCTTTCCTCAGCGGACTGCTGGCTGGTTTGGCAGCTGGTTTGGTGACGGCTGATTGGACGGTGAGAGTGCCAGTCAGAGTCTGTGCGGACAGCGGCTGTAGCGTGGCTCCGCCCTGTCCGGTCACACTCACCTGGACTGGGATGAAGGTGATGCCTCCGCTCTCATTGGCTATACCTGCCGAGGTCAGAGGTCAGTGTTTGTTTTTATTATCGGTCACATTACACGCCGAATGTTTCCGGTCCCTCACCCTGCACAGGTATGGTGACCGTCTGCCCGTTGTTGGCGGTAACGGTGGCAGTTGCCACGGTGACCACAGTCTGCCCGGCCGGGATGGTCGTCACTAGGCTGGCCTGGCCGGTCTTGGTCACGGCTGCCGACGCCGTACCGGTGGTGCTGGTGGTGCCGGTGGAGGTGGCTCCGGGCTCGCCGTCCAGCGGGTCGACAAACAGACGGCGGCGAGCCATTCCGGTGGGAGGAGAGCTGTACCTGTCCAGCAGGGTGGTGGGGGAGGGGGACACACCTGGAGGAGGCGCAGATTATTTTACATTCAGGGTTCTCTAATAAACTACACACTTTAGATATACAATGAAGTAATGTAACTAAATACATTTACTCAAGTACTGTCCTGTTCTGTTCTAATCCTGAACACCTGACACACACACACACACACACACACACACACACTCTCTTACACACACCTTTGAGAGTGCTGCTGGTGTTGAGGTCTGGTCGATGGCTGATGGGAGTGACAGGAACGCTGCCTGAGCTGCTTTCATCATTTTGTTCCAGATACTGAGGAGGCATCACCTGACACACACACACACACACACACACACACACACACACACACACACATATTTAGGATTCATTCGTATATTTTTGGCATTAGACTGAAACTGAAGTGTTAGCGTTGTGCTGTTTGTTGTGTGTTCTGGACCTGCTGGCAGGCGGGGACGTGGTCTTTGGCTCCACGGAGGCTCTCCCACAGTGGGGAGTCGCTGGTCCAGGCCAGGCTCTCCAGGACCTGCTCCTCCACCTGGTTCAGGTGCTTCACCACCTCCCGAAACAGACCCTGCTCCGACCGCACCAACACTTCGATCACCTGCACACACACACACACACACACACATACTTACATCTTTGTGACAACCCTCGTTGACATAATGCCTAAACCCTGACCCTAACCTAGACCAGGTCTGAACCCAGCATATTAGTCTTTTCTGTCCTCTCGTGTTTTTTATTTTTCTACTGGTGAGTGTTTGTCAAAGGGCTCATTCTCAGCTGTTGTCCCTTGGCCAGATGGTAAATCAACACAAACACACACAAACACTCAGGTACAGACACACGAACAGACACACACTCTGACAGAAGTGACAGGTTGCACTGATACCTTGTAGAAGTGATAAGCGGGGAGCTGGAAGATGCCGATCAAGTTGGGGAAATCTCCCGGAGGTCTATAGGAGAAGATGACGATCTCCAGACAGCAGGCCAGCAGCGAGCGATGGAAGACGTCCTGCTCCAGAATACACTGAGACACACAAGCATACCGTTACCATGAGAATAAATCTCCGTCCCTGTAACCGTTCACTGTGAGCGTCAAGCTCAAGTGTGTTTATTCAAATTATAGAACGAGCTTTAAATGACAGCCGTTCATTTAGAAAAAACAGACTCAATCATTTCCAGCCATCAGCCTCGAAAAAGAAATCACTCACAGACAGATCAGCGTCTCCCAGTATCATCTTCTCTCTCTCAATGATGGACTCCAGGATCCTGTAGTAGAGCGCCTCCGCCAGGTGGAAGTACTTCACTGCCATTTCTACAAGGAGAAAGTTTCTTTAGGAGCTTAGAGGGAAGCAAATCTATCAAACATATAAAAAGTTTTCTGTTCACGAGTCTGTGTGTATCTACCTTTCCCCATCCCCCAGTTCTCTTCCCCATGGCCCTCGAAATATTGAGAGAAGAGCTCAAACATGTCCTTCAGGCGCCTGCTGATGACATCACTGGGGTCTCTGGCGCAGGTCCTGGTCAGAAGCACAAGTAAAAGTACTTAGATCCTTTATTTAAATACAAATAAGAACATCACAGTGTAAAAAAATACTCCATTACAAGTAAAAGTCCTGCATTAAAAGTCAGTAAAAGTACACGAGTATCATCATCCTTCTCATCTTAGTAATCATTCCATCATGTTAACAGTTAGTAATGTTGTGGTACAACCGGCTTCTGCTAAGCTACTGTACAACGAAGCGTACCTGAGAGTCTCCATTAGCTTAGCGCTCGGCCCCTGTTTGGTCCCTGACAGCAGGGTGTGGAGTCGCCCAACGCTCTTCATGGCACACGAGACCGGAGACGCCAAACTGTTCTCCTGAACGTACTTCCTGCCTGTCAGAGGAGTGGAGACCTTCAGAGCCGAGGCCTGGAGAGGAGAGACACGACCCAGGGTAAAACCCACCACGCAGGACAGGAAATTATCCTGCTGTACAGACATGAATACAGAAACACAAGTTCACTATCTCACAGTGAGGCTGGCGTGAAGCCTGTGGGTGGCGCTGTCCTGGTTCTCCGCCCCTTCACACAGGCAGGGCCCCGGCGTACCGATGTCTTCGCTCGCCCCCTCGCCGGTGAAGATCCTTTCATCCAGACCGCCAGTGGCCAGAACGTGTTCCTCGTACACCCGACTGAGAGATAAACTGTGGGTCAGAGAAGAAGACAGAAACGATGGCAGAGCCTCTGAAACATGACCAGCATGCAGTGCAGCAGGAAGAGGAACTCAGGAGTCTGCTGAATTAGCTGTTAGCAGTGTACTCATGTACTCATATGAAGAGTCTTTATTCCATGATTTGATTTCAAACTGATTTTATGGTTTTATCTTGACGGGATAATGATCTGCTCAGGAAGTGGAAGACACACTGAATCTGAAAGCACGTGTTTCATGTCTGCGTGTTCAGATATGACTGCATTCTGGCTCTGAGAAGAGGATAAAGGAGTTTGATGCTAATTGCATCAATCTGTCTCAAAGTGATTTAAAGTATCTTAACATCCTGAGCACACTGCGCGACTGTGTGACGACAGCAGACTCACAAACTGTCTCCAAAGTTCATAGGATCCAGAAAGCCGCTCAGACCATCTTCTTTTCCTCTGAGAATCTGTGAGAGAGACACCAAGAGGAAGTTCAGCTCGACACAAATCACACAGCATCAGACCAGACCTCTGTGTGTGTGTGTGTGTGTGTGTGTGTGTGTGTTCCTACTGTATCTACTTCCTAACTGTGGTGGTAGGAAGTGAAAAACCACATCATACAGGAAAAACAGAGGCATTTGTTAGAAAAGACATCCGTCACTGAAACCAGACTCTTAATATATTTGATATTTAGAAGAATTAAGTACCAAGTGAAAGATAAATAGGAAAAAAACAAACATGGATGGATGCTTCATAAAAACAGATTACCTGTTAAACCAGGTTTATTTTCGGGATCTGTCACCATGGAAACTGATCCTTCCAGACTCACCTGTTCCAGGTGAGCTTCGTTTTCAGGCTAAACCAGTGTTACAATCAGCCTGAAGCAAAGACTGAAGGTTCCTCTTTACTGCTGCTGTAAACACGAGTCACTTCATGTGAAATAAAAATCTGAGCTCTGTCGACGTGCTGGATGTGATTTTAAAAAATTAAAACTTTGCTTTGCTGCTGAGCCTCCTTTACGAGACCCTCGACAGGTGACACACACCTGTTTACAGACGAACCTTTGTTTTGAGTCCTGGTGTACAGAAGATAACACAGATCTTCTAATTTACTGTTAAAGTCTCTGCAAGTCGATTTTCTTTCTTTGCTGTAATGAACTTGGAAGTCAAGGGCTCTTTGAACTGTGAAAACAATCAATCAAACATCATGAACAGTGATGATGGCAGCAGATACACACAGACGAAGCATGTCTCACCCTCTTGTGGAAAAGTTTCTTGATGAAAGGTTTCCAGAAGTGTTCTTTGACTCCTTTGGCCTCCAGCACCAGGCCGTCATGCAGCTCACACAGCTGCTCTATGAAGCAGTGCGGACCCGAGGACGGCCGGTAGTCTTTGCTGCTGAAGTCTTCTGGTAGACCTGGAGGACACCAGGCAGACAGAGCAGAGCGGCCCGATGAAACGCTCGTCCCTGAAGCTGTCGACACGTTTACAGACTGCTGTATTTCATTTATTCTTATTACTGTGGAAAACTGCAGCTAAAACAGTTTGATGAAACACGTCAGCGATCTAATGAAAAATGTCACGATGAACACGTTTTGGTGTCGATTCTTTCAGAATAACGCTGACTACGACTGCTCGTTAAATGTTGACGCCGTTACCGTGGTAACCACAGGTGCTTACATCTGTAGGATTAATCCTTTAAATCTTTACTGCGTTTGATCGAATGTGCCCGTTGTTCTTTGAATTCTATGTTGTGTTTTTATCGTTCACGACTAATGAGGTTTAATTCTGTTCGACATCTGTTCTTTAACTGTATTTTCTCCTGTCGACTCCAGTAAATTGTTGTTTTTATGCTGTTATTAACAACCTCTTTTCCCACAGGAAGGAAATCTGGAGATGTCTCACGCCGTCTTGAATTCCCTGGTTGCGTATCAGGATTTTCAAACCAACGCGCAGAAAAGAAAAAAGTCTGTTTCCTGCCTGGATACAGGCTGACATGGTGTCGTTTTTCATGTTGAGGCTGGCAGAGCAGTTTCCTTTCTCAACAGGTTCTCCGGTACAATAAACACCATGTTTGGAGATGGAGGTGGAGGCGGGGGCAGCAGAGGAAACACCAGGTGTCAACAGGAAGACAAGGCAGCGCTGATACACGCTGCTGCAGGCGTCTCTGGGAGGCGGCTGCTTGGAGCTTGTTCAACGAAAAGAGCAACTTTTGATTTACTTTGCGTGTTTGATTCGGTGCTGAACAGGACTGATAAGCAGGCTTCCGACACGCCACTGCTGATTTAATTTTATGACTCTTCAATGTCACGTTTCACAACTCTGTGGATAAGTTTAGCAGTAAACACGAAGCACAGCTGAGGCTGATGGGAATGTCTTTCGTCCTGCCGGTAATTGTTCATAAACCAAACTGTTGGACATATTAAAATGTTGACCTGATGATGGCGCTAGACGAAAGGTCGGAGTTATTTAAGTTCATCCTGAGGGGAGCATGAACGTCTGAACCACATGTCATCATCAGACGGCTGTTTTTCAGTCTGAACCAAAGTGGAGGACAGCCTGCCGTCCACACAGTGATGCCACACGTGTACATACATGTTTTTAGAGAGCAGGAAGAAGCTTCAAGTGAGAAGATTTTTTATTCCCGCTTCAGATCTAAAGCAAAGCCTCAGAAGCTCATATCTACGACGCCGCAGCAGCGCTGAGCGCAGTGTTGCACCTTTGAAGTTCGGGTTGAGCAGATCTCTCCTGGCGTTGCACAGCAGAGCGTTGGTGAAGACGAGGTCGAGAGCACACAGCAGCAGATGATACGAGTTCACCAGGTCGTCGCTGATCATCGGGAAGTTCCCTGAGCGAGACAAAGAAAACATGAAGCCACACGAGAGATTTTTCTGTCCTCGGGTTAAGTTGGCACAGCAGACCGTGACGGGATTAGTGCCAAAGCTACCAGGCAGGTTTCAACTCGACTCTTCCTGCGTGTGCGGATTAAAGGAGGTTTCAGGCGGGAGTTTTTCTGAGCAGCAGGGAAAGTAAATGAGGCCCAACACTCTTCCCCTCTGGTTCCCTTGAGCAAGGCGCCTCAGAGTCGCTCCAGTTTGTTCCTCTCATTTATTCATACGGCCTTCAAAATAAAAGCCAGAGGTGTTTTCAAAAATAACTTACTGCTGAAGGTTTTCTGGAAACTTCAAAGAACATCTGGATGATAAATAATCTGCAGTCACAACTCAAGAAACTGTTTTGTTTGTTCTTCATTGTTGCAGCAGACAGAATATTTTTTTCATCCAGATCCGAGGTTTTCAAACTGTGAGTCGCCTCCTTCTGGGTTTCTCTAACCAGCTTTTCATTTTTCATGAATCAGATGCTCTGTGACGCGACCGTACTCACACATGAGAGGAGCAGACCGGTGCAGCTCCGGGGTCTCCAGCACAGGACTGAGCTGTGCTGTCAGATCCCAGGTCAGGTAACAAACATACAAGGACGAGTCCTGTTCTCCGTACAGTATGGAAATAAATTTAGAGACACATTTGTAGACAATAACCCGCCAAAGTCTCAAACTTCATAAAACATAAATCTCAAAACAAAGACAAACACATCTGTCCTGATGGAACTGAATCTTTATTACGTCTAAATTATGATCAATCACTCGGAAACCAAATCTGTTCAGCTGTTTTAAGTCCAGTCGACAGAGAAGCTGAGTAACTTAGTGACAGCAGTGAACGCATCGTCTCCATGCAGCTGGAAAGAAAAGGGCTGAGTTTACATGGTGGTGTCCAGCTGATGTTAACGAGCCCAAACCTGAAGTGTCCCCTAACTGTGAGGGACCAGGCTCAATGCAACGCTCACAGACCCAAACACACATGAGAGGGGGTTTTAGTTCCTGTCAGATTTCATTTTCTGCAGATCCAAAGTTTCACCCGTCACAGCACCAGAGTCCCTTTTTGAGCGAGGACAAACTCCAGGAAAACAGGTGTGAACGGTCCTTCAGGAGGATCATCTTATTAACTTCAGCTGAACTTTTCACTCAGAACCAGGACTTTGCATTCAGTCCTCTGTCACTGACACTGAGATCGCTTCAGAAAGGGATCTGGAGCTGATCCACATACATGCGTCTCTGTTGGTCAGATTTCAAATCTGATCACAGTCCGTCTCTGTTTATGTCCCCCAGCTGCTTTCTGAAGATGTGTCAAGTACATGTCATTGTTCTGTAGGACAGACTGGACATTTCCTTTAAAGGCAGGTTCCTTAGTGTTTATATAAAAGTCCCCTTTAACAGGTGGACTTCAGGACCTGTTGTAACAACAGCTGCAGTGCAGCGCCTCCACTGTGGATTAAAACTGAAGACATGATAAATCTTTACCTTTGGCATGGACAAACAGGACCCAGCAGAAGTTGAAGACCTCGGTCACAGTGCAGGGATGACGTCTGGAAACAAAAGACACGAAGGAATCTGAATTACATCCGTCTGTGATGAGGAAACACTCGTTAAGGCATCGTTTATGTATTACAGGGATACAAACTCCACTTTTACTGGCGACTTGATGTACGACGTGATTTATTCAGTCACTCTGCATCAGCTGTGTATCATGTAGCTGTAAACTGGGAAACTGCACTTTTTCATACTTCACGCCTCTGAACGACCAAAAGACCCAAACACACGAAGAGAAATCCAGCCGTCTGAGCTCGATATTATGCTGAGGTCAAAGGTCATGATGTCCCACCTCTGTTTGCGGCTGCGGTGAACTCGCGGCGGCTCCTCAGACGGGGTCTTGAAGATGGCTTTGAAGATGGGAACGTACTTCTTAAAGATGACCGCCGACACGGTGAAGTTTCTCTCCAGCTTGTCGGTGCTCTGACGGAAGTCCTGAGTGAGGTTGGCCATGTCCTGCCACTTCTTCATCTTATTAAAGAACTCTATGAGGCTGCAGGAGGACGACAGGGACAGATTTACCGCCCCCATGAGGTTTATATATGAGACTGGTCTGTGAGGAGGTGGTCCTCATCATCACCATTATTCCATCATTCTGAAACTCAAACATCTCTGCACATTCAGTTATAGGTTACACGATTTGACACAAGCAGAAAGAATTTTACAGCAGAGACAACTCAAAGAACTACTGTTTAAATATGAATATAGCAGAGCCTCAACTAAAGATATCACTATTGATTCCTATGCAGATTATTTTCTCAAATAACTGATTTCTGTTAAATGTCAGATAATAGTGAGAAATGTCCGAAGAGACGTCTCGTTTGTCCGAGATTTAATTTGCTTTCATAGAGAGAGCAGAAAATACATTTAGCAAACCTTTAAAATGCACAGAACCTGCAAATGTTTCGCTTTTTTTCTTTGAAAAAATAACAAAACAAAACAATTAACGGAATATAAAACACTTGCAGATTAATTTTCTGTCGATAAATTAATTGATCAGTGTATTCGTGTTTTCACCACTTCACTATTGTGTCACTAAAAATGAAAAGATGGGAACAAAAGGCATGTTGTTGTCTGGGAACTGTTTTGTTCAAAATTTCAGATTTGACTCAACATGATGTCAAAAGTGGAAAACACCAGTTTCAGCAGACATCACATCAGGATGTGGCTCATATGATGTCAGGGTGACGTTTGCATGCTGCTCCAGGATCTGTGAAGAACTGGCTGTTTTTCACCCATCTTTAAGGGACTGTTGATAAATTATTTGGGTGGTGGTGGTGATGGTGATGGGGGCTGAACCTTATGTTTCACTCTGTAAAATAAATACTAAATCTCTGATAGTCTCTGATAAATCCACACACCCGACATAAACAGATCAGAAGCAGCATTTCCTGCTCATTTTTCCAGGCAACTTCAGTTTTTCTGGAGGTGATGCAGACTGACGGGTGACTCTGGAGAGACCTTCGGGGGTCATGTGACAGATGGAGATTTGCTGACAGGGTCGGCGGGCTACATTTGGGCAGCCTTGCTAGCTTGACAATTTGTGCTGTGAGAAGGCGATCAGTGAAGAAGAGCGTAACACATCCTACCAGTGCATAGCGACAAATACTACAAAACTTTTTAACCAACCTGCTGCGTTTCTTCATTCTCTCCCCTTCATTTATTTGCACAAAGCAGCAATTTAACACGTACTTGAATGTAATAAATGCAAAAATTGTAAAAAAGATGATTATGATTTGAAAAAACTTAGCTCCCGCTGAGCACAACCAGAATATCATAATGTGCAACATCCCTTTCAGTAATCAATTCATAGTAAAATATGTGTGTTTTAAAGGAGAACCTGCAAAACTCAAAAACAGCATCAAACCCACAGCCGGTCTGGTGTACCACACGTTAATAACAGCTCAACAGACAGCTGCACACATGCTAGCAGGTTAGCTAACTCACAGTGCTGACAGCTCGGCTGTCCTCATCTGTCACATGACGCACGTCTTACAGGTCGTACAGTTGCCATCCCTCAAGAGTTTCCTGCACACAGACTTGCAGCTGAGTGCACAGGTGCATCGTGGGCCTACCTCATCTCTGAGCAGCGCAGGATTCGGGTCAGAGAGACAAAGTTCCCCTCGGCGGTGCCTTTTCCCACCGTCGGCACTGAGGACCTGCAGGCCACGTACAGAGCGCAGGCCAGCCAGTGCAGCTCGCTGCCCTGCACATGAAGGAGGACATGATAGTGAGGGGGGAGTCACAGGGAGAGGAGGGGGAGAAGAGGGAGAAGAGAGGAAACAGAGGAAGAGATGGAGGGACAGAATAAAGACATGGAAGTATAGAGGAAAAGAGATGACAAGGCTGGTGAATATATTAGGGCTGCAATTATTCTCACTATCAATGAATCTGCCAATTATTTTCTTGATTTATTGATTACCGTAATTATTTGGTCTATAAAGTGTCAGAAAATAGTGAAAAATGCATGTTGTAATAACCAAAGGTGGAAGAAGTATTCAGATCCTTTACTGAATTAAAAGTACTAATACCACACTGTGAAAATACTCCAAATGTATTTAGTTACATTTCACCACTGGAAATATCTCCAAAAAAAGACATTCGGATCACCATCACGTGAACTGCTATTATATCCAATTATTTATTATACTTAGCAACCCACTGAGTACTTTCTACAACAATACCTCATGTACTACAAACTGGTCATGTGCTTTATGTAAAAACTCCTGCAAAGCAACTAAAGCTGTCAAATAATAGCAGTAGAAAGTATGTTTGCTTCCAGAAATACTAAAGTAAAACGCAAAATACTGTCAGTGCTTAAACACAATAGTTAGCAGTTACTTTGAAGCCGTGTGCGGAGGGATTCAGGCTAAAGTGTCTCTATAAATAACCGTATTTAATAAGCAGGTTGTGTCATTAATCATCAGTCAGTCTGCTGTGTTGGGTTTCACTGAGCTCTGATGGAAATCCTGCCCTCTAGCGGCTGGCTGCTCACCCACAGGTCATTATTACCGTGTAATGTCTCCACGGTTACAACATACAGCGTTTATTTACATTATACTAGCAGGACATGGTTTAGCATTGAAATAACCTGTGTGTAGAAGGCTAACCATCATATTTACACACATCTACGCGTGGAAACTGTGCTTTAGTTTGTTTCCGAGGGTTTAACCAGTCGTTCAAACTCCAGTTTATCGCTTTCAAACCATGTTTCTGTTGTTCTGTCAGAGTAAAACGACACAAAGTGGACTGAGGTTAAAGAAGCGTTAGCTTCGTCTCTACATTATCCTAGCTAGCGATAACGTTGTAGTAAATGTGGTAGCGGGAAACAGCAGCGACACATAAAATGAATACAACATATGAATGTTTGTTTTACCTCTAATGTAAAATTTCTGCTGATGTTTTCGTAGGTCTTCCAAGCCTCGCTGCTCGCCTCTTCGTCCATATTCAAAGCCCGACACAGATCATCAAACCCGGTCCGAGCTTTCTGCAAAAAGTCGTCCTCGTCGCTCATTTTTTGTCTTTCTGAACAAACTTAGCGGTTAAAAAGCGGGTTTAGAGGGAGAAGAACAACACCGGCAGTCAGAGCAGACGCTGTTCGCGCAGCTGTTTGCTCAAATATAACCGTTAACGGTGTTATTATCGTGCTGTAAGCAACACAGCTCTGTACAGTGGAGCCATTTAAATGTCCTTTGACTGACAGGTAGTGCGACGCGTAGCCGCTGCGGACGTAGGGAGCGCCACGAGCGACGGAGTGAAACGTCATTTCTGTGCGTCTTTTACATGGAGAATACAAAAAGTGCGTATCTAGCCCCAGCCCACTAAACGTGCGTAGCTGAGCGGAAAGGCTGGGTCTCCTGTCAATCTAAATACTACGACTTCCGGTTTTGTTTCGCAGGCTTCTCGGTGGTTAATCAGGACTGTCGTCTGGAAACGCCTCAAAACGTCTTAAAGTGTCTTTGTTAGCCAGTCGATCATTACAATGTCCTGGATACAACTTCATTAACATGTTGAGGTTTTAATTCGGCTGTCGGCTCTTTAAATTAAATTGATTTACGTCGAAAAATCGCTGTAACTTGTCTTCTTCACGCTAAACTTAATTCCAACCGACGGGCACTGGCAGTTTACTTCAAAGTACATGGAAAAAAACAGTGTTGGAAGAAGTATCGTGATATTTTACTACAGTAACAGCACAAATAACGCACATAGAAAATTCTCCATTACAAATCCTGATTTTGACTAAGCTGCTATGAAGCAGTGCAGGAAATACTCAGACCCTTAAGCTAAAGCAGCAACACTAATATGTAAAAATACTCAAAGTGAAAGAGAGTAAAAGAACAACAGTAGAATCAAACTTTACTTAAAGTATCAAAAATTAATTTATTATGTCAGTGTTAAGTTAGAGAGCATTTGAATTTAATCTTTCATGTACAAAATGTGTTAATTGAGCATGTTAAAATTATCTTGTTCAAAGTGCAAAAGTTATTTTTCTGGGCCTGTGTAGTAAATACATATCATTAGTGGATTATTATTATTCATTATCTGGTTGAGAATGAGCTGAATCCTAGAACATCAAAGTGTTCGGCACTTCAAAGAATCTGTATGCCTGTGGTCACCTGCACAGGTGTTTTCACTTATTCCACCTGATTAGGCATTCTCAGGAGTGTGGGGCCATGCACAGTCTGGGGTTGATTGACAGCTCTCTCTCCTCATACTCCAGCCTGAGCAGGTCTAACAGCAACAATACCTGAAACACCTGTAGAGAATGACACGTCATTATTAACTAAAGGCTGTACGCCTTCAATATACAACAATGTGTCAAACTTTATAACTTATATATATATAACTTTTATATATACACACACACAGACACAAATATATACATACATATATATACACACACATATAAATATGTGTTTGTATCACGTTTATATACAATAAACAACATAAATTGTAGTATGTAGTATTGCATTATGCTTCTTTTAAGCAGACTACTGATGCTACTGTATGAAGTTGTTTGATGGTTCTGATCTGATGAGTTTATGGACACAGTGTTTCACATTTGAAATAACATCTTTGAGAAAAACCTTCAAATGTTGTGTTCCATAAAGTCTCCATTAAAGCTCTTTATTCCACCATTACTGTGAGACAAACAGCTCTCTTTTGGGTTCAACTCTGGTATCACAATCACCATGGTAACAGATGCTGCACAGCTAACCTGCTCCAGAGTCAACCTGAGACAACAGTCTGACTGCTGCACGATCAGATGAGTCACCTTTCCTACAGGATCCGGACAGGGACAAAAGCCCTGAGTCAGCAGATTAATGTTGCTGTTCCGCATTTTCATGTGTCAGCCTGGTTTTAAAATGGAGAAAAACCAAAGACATGATGACGATTGGAGCTGTAGCAGCAGAATCTGTTGATTCCTGCAGTGCGTTTACTCTCCTCCTCCATCACTGCAGCTCAGAATAGTGTGACGAGACTTTGTGATGAGAATTGAAAATAAAGACTAAACTGAAAAAAGCAACCAATGCTGACCCCTGTGAGCGTCTCCGTCTGATCACATGATCGTTTGAAGAGCTTCTGTCATTGGTCTGATGTTTGTAATTAACAACATGGCCGCTGTTAGGAAGGCTGAAGCAGCTTCGAGACACCAGTTCTTATCAGGATGTGAGACTTCGGGAAGGCGAACACACTCAGCTGAACTCGGTTGCTCCTCTTCATCATCATTTGTCTATTAATCAACAGCATCCAGTTCAGAGACCAGTGCTGAGTCCTGTCTCAGCTCAGGTCTGTGGGTTCAGTACTGCAGTATAGTCAACAGGTTGTAAGTAATAGTGTCTCTGATGACCTCAGCGGTGCAGTAGGAGTCTCCTTCATACGGTTCTGTATCAGGCTGCCTCAGGTAACCTGCACAAGGAGCCATATCAATGTTCCACTCAGGAAGGAAACTGTCTCCCTGATTTTCACAGATGTTGTGCAAAACGCAGCAGGCGGCCACGACTCTGGGCATCATCGAGGTGTCGATGTCGCTCTTTTTCAGCAGGCATCTCCAGCGTCCCTTCAGCCGCGTGAAAGCAGCGTCGACCACGGACCGGGCGGAGGTGAGGGTGTAGGTGAAGCGACGCTGCTCGGGAGAGAGCAGGTGCCCCTGGCTGTATCCTTTCATCAGCCACGGCTTCAGAGGGAACGACACATCACCGATGAGATGGACGGGCACTTCCACTCCCTCATACACGACCGATTTCTGAAAGAGACGCCTCATTTTTAATATGTGATGTTACATTATTTATTCATTCATTCATACTTCATTACATTCCTGCTCACTGACAGACTCCCCTGCTCTCTGACTTTAACTGGATCCATCATAAAAGTTAATGAAAGAAATAACAGACCATGAAAAGAAACATCTGCCTCATCAATGAAGGATCGAGTTATCTTCTTCACTCTTGGATGAAATTCCAGTGAAGCTGTGATTAGATCAGTCTGATCAGCTGCAGCATCCGATCAATAACTGATATATTATTAGAGGATCGGCCGGTAAGAAACATGACGGCTGCTCTCGAGTATGAAATAAAGGCTTGAGATGTACACAGTGACTTTTTAACACCTTTTAATAGCAGTTTATGATGCATTTCACCATCAAAGCAGCCAGCTGAGACTATGATGAAAAACCAGTAACCAGAAATTAACTCGATATGTCCAGTCGCCCCTCAACTGTAACCACGGTAACTGCATCAGTGACTTCATGCTCTGATTACTCTGAATTGTGAACCAGCTGGAACAGCTCCACTGTTCTGTCCCGCTAATAAAGGTCTACTGAAGGCCACAGGTTTGTGTTAAAGGTCTAAAACCTGTTAAGACCTGATGAGAGGTCTCAGGTTAACGGTTGTTCAAGTCCTGCAGTGGACAAGAGCTGTGACTGAACACATCTAGAGCAGACTTCTTAACACAGATACGTTCAGTCCGGGTCCTGAAGCTCCAGCAGGCGGACTTTAAAGATCCTGTACACTCACCTCTCTGGGAAACAGGTAACCATCCGGCCGGTCCTCTGCTTTCAGGTACAGGTCTGAGCTGGAGAGCACGGAGGCACTGCTGGTGCTTCCAGGCCAACCGGCGTACACATCAGTGAAGCTGCTGGTCAGAAAGCACAAGTTTAGCTGAGGCTGGTCACTCTGCACCAGCAGGCTCAGAGAACAGTCCGGCTCACCAGACGTTGTGGTCGACCACCGCCTGCAGGATGACCGAGTGCCAGCCTCTTCTGTTCAGGTAGTGCTCCGGGTTGTCTCTCGGAGGAGCGATGGGGATGTGAGTCCCGCCGATGGCCCCCGCACACTGCGGGTAGCAGCGGTCCTTGAAGGCTCTCACGGTGTCGTCCAGCCGCTGTCCGCTGGGGAGCGACACGAAGCGCCGGTACAGCCGGTCCACTATGGCGGAGGTGACCTGACGCACGATCATGCAAACGGTGGCGATTCCCACTCCGAACATGTTGGCGATGGATCGGTACTCTCCGGACCTGGCGAACCACCACAGAGTGATGGCGAGTCTGCGGCGCGGCTCGATGGGGAGCCGGTAGTTCGTCCTGCGGCGTTTGATCGCCGGTCCGATCTGTTCGACCAGGTAGTCGAACGTCGCTCGCGACACGCGAAACTGCGCTTTCCACTCCTCATCGTCGAACGACTCCGCCAAGGACCAGAAGTTCTGTCCGGGGCTTCGGTTCCGGACCCAGATAGGTCTGTTGGTGGATGTGATGAGACTCAGAATAGCGGCGATGGAGGACAGCAGGAACGCCCTCCTCCGCCGCAGGTACAGCCGCCGCCGCCGGTCCCGCTCCATCATCTCCCGTACCCTCCTCCGCCTCAGCAGGGCCGTCTGGAGCCGGTGCAGCTCGAACATCTGGTCCCGGAACCCCGGAGCGACATTCAGGCTTAAAACAGAGGACAGCAAAGCAGCCGTTAGCGAAGAGCTGTCCTCTGTGCTCGGCTCCATTTTGAACTGGCGGTAAACAAACGGCGCCTATTTATGACGTAAAGGCTAAACGACCACGTGACGTGTGTGTGTGTGTGTGTGTGTGTGTGTGTGTGTGTGTGCGTGCGTGCGTGCGTGCGTGTAATGTAGACTGAATGAATCCGTGGAGATTTTTACAGTTATGTTGTTTTTATTCTTCTGTGTGGTTTGGCTGCTGTGACACTGCAGATTAATAAATCCATCCATCATCATCCATCATCATCCATCCATCATCCATCCAACTATCCATCATCTATCTATCTATCTATCATCCATCATCCATCCATCATCCATCCATCCTTCATCCATCCATCCATCCATCCATCATCCATCCATCCATCCATCATCATCCATCATCCATCCATTCACGCATCCATCCATCCATCATCCATCCAACCATCCATCATCCATCCATCATCCATCCATCCATCCATCCATCCATCATCCACACTTCCTACCCATCCACATGAAGTCCATAGTAATAAAAAAGTGCAATTAAATCAGTAGCAAGAGAAAAAGGTGGGACAAAGACAACAGAGAATCAGATTTAGTAAATGAGCGTGTAAACAATAGAAGTTTGAGATCAAGCAAAATCACACTGTACAAAAAGAACAGTCAAAATAATTAGCTGACTGACAGAAAAATCACTTTCAAAATCAACAATTATTTGTATAACTTGAGATGATTTCCAGCTTCTCAAACATGTATATTTACAGTTTTTGTCCAAAAATGCCTCCAAATATCTGCTTCCTACTGAATAGTTTCTCATGAATTTGTATTTTTGTTTTCTTATGATATATAACTGGGTATTGGACTTTTGATCAGACGTAAAGAAAAAATATTGATATTAAATATTCCAGAATAACAATCAATGATTGAACAGATTAATTAGTTAGTTAATTAGTTGAGGGAAAGATTTTCTTTAGTATCGTAGCACAGAGGCTGGCTAAATACTTAGAAAGGAATGGTATGATAGATACGACAGTGCAAAAAGCAGGGATACCAGGATTTGCGGGATGCTTAGAGCATACTAGCATGATTTGGCATCAGATTCAGACAGCTAAGAGGGAGAAAAGAGACTTGAATGTTGTATTTTTAGATCTGGCTAATGCGTTTGGGTCAGTGCCACATAACCTTATTTGGAGTTCCTTTGACTACTTTAAAGTGCCGGAGATAGTTGTTAACTTGGTGAAAGCATATTTCCAAGACATCAGACTGTGTGCAAGTATCGCAGAGCTCACAACAGGCTGGCAAAGATTGGAGGTTGGTATTATGGCAGGATGTACAGTGTCCCCGCTAGCTTTCACAATGGCTATGGAGGTAATTATTAGGGCTTCCAAGTGGGTCGTAAGTGGAGAGAGACGGCAGAATGGAATGCGTCTTCCACCAATTAGGGCTTATATGGATGATATGACACTGCTAACTTCAACAGTGCCATGTACAAGGAGGTTGTTAGATAAAGTCAATCAGAATCTCAAGTGGGCTAGTATGAAGATTAAGCCTAGTAAGTCAAGGAGTATTTCAATATACAGAGGGAAAGTAAGTGATAGAAAGTTCGCTATAGATGGTGAGGAAATCCCAACAATTAGGGAGAAATCAGTTAAGAGTCTAGGACGGTGGTACAATGTGGACCTGAATGATGTTGAACAGGTTGTGCAATTTAGAAAGGATGTTGCAGAAGGGCTGGAGAGAATAGATAAATCAGGGCTCCCAGGAAAACTGAGGTTGTGGTGCTTGCAGTTTGGCTTGTATCCTAGGTTAATGTGGCCAATGTCAGTATATGAAGTCCCATTATCTGTAGCAGAGAGAATGGAAAGGCTAGTTAGCTCTTATATTAGAAAATGGTTGGGTGCTCCCAGGTGCTTAAGCAATGTAGCTTTGTATGGGAAAGGAATGCTTCAGCTGCCAGTATCCAGTCTAACAGAGGAGTTTAAATGCACTAAGGTTAGGACAGAACTTTTATTATCTGGGAGTAAGGACATGTTAGTTAGCAATGTGGTTCTGAATCCTTCTGGGGGGAGGAAATGGAACCCAAGGGCAGCAGTGCAGGAGGCAGAGGCAGCTCTTAGGCATGCAGAAATAGTAGGAAATGTTCAATTTGGCTGGGGAGGCTTGGGGCTTGGCCCAGGCAAACCAGTGTGGAATAAAGCAGGTCTAAAGGAGAAAAGAAAGCTTGTAGTGGAACAGGTGCGTAGGCAGGAGGAGTTGTTAAGGGGGGCAAAAGCAGTTGGTCAAGCCAAACAGGGACAATGGTTGAATTGGGAAGGTGTTGAGAAGAGGAAACTTAGTTGGAGGGACCTGTGGAATACGGAGGAAGGCCGTATTAAATTTCTGATAGGGGCGACATACGATGTGTTGCCAACCCCGCAGAACCTAAGTCTCTGGGTACAGGGCGATCAATCGTGCCCACTCTGCTCAGGTACAGCAAGTTTAAAGCACATTTTGTCAGGTTGTAGAATTAGCTTATCACAAGGCCGGTATACATGGCGGCATAATCAGGTGCTGAGAAGCTTAGCCGCAGGCATTGAGGAGAGAAGGAAGCAGGTGAATACTGGAAGTTCTAGAAAGGAGAGGTTAGATGTGCAGTTTGTTCGAGAGGGGGAGAAAAATAGAGCTGCTAAGTCAGGGAGAAAGCAGGTAGGTGGCTGCCTGGTAGGGGCTGATGATTGGCAAATGCAGGTCGACTTGGGAGGAAAGCTAGTTGTGCCCCAGGAAATAGTTTATAGTAATCTGAGGCCGGACATTGTCTTATGGTCCATGAGTAAAAAGACTGTGTATTTTATTGAGTTAACAGTCCCTTGGGAAAATTCAGTGGAGGCAGCTTATGAAAGGAAGAAGACTAAGTATGCAGATTTAAAGACAGAATCTGAGCAGAGGGGATGGAAGACCAGGGTCTGTCCAGTTGAAGTGGGGTGTAGAGGTTTTGTTGCAGGGTCAGCTGTTTCACTGTTGAGGGAGCTGGGAGTGCATGGGCAAAATCAGATGAGGCTGCTAGGTCTAGTCAGTGGATATGGATCAGGAGAAATAATAGTAGTTGGGGGGTGAAATAGGGACGGTGGGGGGGCAGAGGACATGCATGCCTAACCCGGCAAGAGAAGAGGTTAAAGTCTGAACAAGACACCTCTCCTCTGCTCTGCTTTCCCCACCCCATCTTCTCGCTCTGCCAATAGGAAGAGAACCAGGAAGTTTAGATAAGGTGGGGGTGTGGCCAGCTAGAGTCTCTCTTTGGGACCATGCGGCCTGTTCAGGTGAGTTTGCGTGGTAAGATACAGAGTTGGCTTGTTTTTTGATCTTTTTGGTTGTTTTCCTGTTTTGTTTGCTTCTTGAAGGAAATGTTAGGGTTTGTTTTCCTGCTCTGTTTGCTTTTTGAAGGAAATGGTAGGGTTTGCTGCTTCTTGAAGGAAATGTTAGAAGAGGCTGTTAAATCTAGTCTGTGGTTTAGGCCTCCACCTCCAGCACCCTCTAAATTTTCCACCCCCTACCCGAACAAGGGTCTGTATCCAATCCCTACTTCCATCTTTTGACTCTACCTCTTTATTTTCTATCCCCTACCCGAACCAGGGTTTGTATTCCCACCCCGCTTTTTCTTGGTGCAGTTGGTGAGAGGCAGGGGTAGATGATGGTAGTGTGGCAATCGGCAGTTACATGTGGCATCTAGGCCTGTGGTAGCATTGTAGCAGCTAACAATAGCTAAAGCGGTGAGAGTATGATAGTATCTTAGCAGTTAGTATTGGTAGCTAGCAATTAACATTAACAGTATAGGTGAATCTAGCTTTATTGTCTTCTTCTGTTCCTCTTAGCAGGTAGCGGTTAGCACGTAACATTAGCTAAATGGTAGCATCGGAACTGTATTGTCTTCTTCTGTTCTTCCTAGCGGTTAGCATTAGCATTAGCAATAGTTAAATGGTAGCATCGGTACTGGCCACTACCTGGAGTATCTCTGGGTCAGTTGAACGTGGCGGTGCTGTTTGGATTGTGTAGGAGCAGTGTGAACTGGCACTAGGGGGGGTGACTCTGGGACACCGGAGTTCACTGCCTAACCTCCTGGAGGTGTAGTGGGACTAAGTAGGCGAAACACTGTTGAAGGGAGGTTTCCACCTGATGACCCCCAGAGACGTGTTAGGAATCACTGCTCTTTGGCAGGTATAGAGGCAGATTAGAGCTCCAAGGTTCTTCACTGAGAATGAATCCTCTTTTTGAGCACAAGTATCTTGTGTTTAAATTAACTAAGTTGTTGATTCTTCAGCTGTTTGGTGTCAGTGATGCTTCAGTAGGAATCTCAGTGAAAATGACAGAAAACACAGGTACAGTCTCTTTCCTGGTTCCATGGAGTCTTGAGAGCTCCAGCTGGCTCAGAGTCCTGGCAGCAGGGACCGGGTTTAAGGATCCGGCTCCTCGACAACAAACGGAGGTGTTGACAGCGCTGATCCAGGCTGACCTGCGGGGCCGCAGGAGGCGTCGCTCCCAGCAGAGACGACAGCTGAAGCTTCAGAGGAATGATGCGGTCTGAGATCCAGCTCCTGAACCGCTCTGATGTCTGCCTCAGAGCCGCTGGAGCTCCCAGCATGCCTCCGCCTGACTCAGGTGGAGCATGAGGCCGGGCCAGCTGCTGTGGGGAGGCTCGGCCTGCAGGGGGCCCTCTTCCTCCAGGCTACTGCAGCTCAGACCCCCGAGACTCCAAACAAATGTTGTCCACAGACAAAGAGGAGGACGAACACTGCTGAAGGCCCGGATTCAACTCGTCTCTCATCATTAATTCATGTTAAAATATCAAAAGTTTATAAACATACAGATGCTTTTATCCAAAATGATCAAAGCAGATCAAACTTTAAATTCATGGTTTTCATAATCAGACGCTTTCTAAACATGAGTTATTTTCACACAGAGACCGAATGAAGAGACACTTAACTCAACCAATCACGTGTCTGAAGACAGGCAGCATGTCAACAGACTTCCCAGCATGCTTTGTCTGACAGCTTCAACACTCAAACTGATAAAAAAAACAATAAACACAACATGAACCACACCCACCAGAGGAGGCAGGCGAGGCAGGCGAGGCAGGCGAGGCGAGGCAGGCGAGGCAGGCGAGGCGAGGCGAGGCGAGGCAGGCGAGGCGAGGCGAGGCGAGGCAGGTGAGGCAGGCGAGGCGAGGGGACAGCCTAGAGGAGATTGATGTGATGCTTCATCTCCTGCTTCTCCTCCAGTCACAAACTGCCTTCAGCTCATAGCACGATGGCGTTACCTGTCCTCCCCCCTTGTCTCCACCCCTCAGCCCCACAGAGGACTCGTTGTCCTCCTGCAGGTGGAGGTTTAGGACCAGGTGTCCCTCGGTGACTCAGTGGATCTATAGAACGCGATCAGGCTGAATCAAGAATCAAACAGGGTTTTTTTCCAGGTGATTACAGGTGAGGACAGAAGCTGGGATGTGATGAGAGCAGGGCTGCACTCCAACACATTCATGCATCGTGAATATGTTGATGTTAAACACAGCAAATAGCTGATTTCTAATGAAGTAACAGTGTTTCTGTTGTAATAGAATCTGGTTTATGCTGAATGAATAAATAAATAAATGATCTTTAAAGTGTTTCCTGTTGTCAGTGACGTCTCACTGTGTGTCTTGGCGGATGAAAAGGTGAACTCTGTAGAGGAAGGTAAACTGTAACACCTGGTGAAGCTGTTCTTGTGTTTCCTGCAGAGGTCAGCACTGAGCCGACCGTGTGCGAGATCATGTTTGTTCACCTGAAGTGATGCGTTTGATTTCTTCCCCTTCATCTTGGCTCGACATCAGCAAAACCCAGTAAACCCTGTTAATCTGTAGCTCTTATTAGAGGAAGCTGTGCCAAGTCTTTCTTTATTTACTCACCACAGGAGTTTACCTGCTGAGGTCAGTGTCAACAGCAACACACCTGAGTGCTTAACAAAGTGTCATTTAAACAGCTTGAAATGTTCTCACAGTCAGACAACATGAGAAAGTCGTCTGTGAATTAAAAGCTTCCTTCAAAGTAAATTTGTGTTGTTTGATGAACAGAAAATACAGAATATGAACTAATTTAAAGTGTAAAAGTAAAAAGAACTTTGTGATGTTTGTTTCTCCATTAAAGGATAACTATTAGTTTTTTACAAGCTGGACCTTATTTGTAGCATTAAATACGACCATTTACTCACCCAGACAACTTTGGTGGCATTTGGAGTCGTTTTGAAGAAATTAGCCCCAGAGGAGCGGCGCGTATATCCGTATAATGCGAGTACTCGGGGCATCCATGCGCAGCCTCTATATAACGCATAATCTGCGGTGAAACTCGTTCATATTCCAATATTTTGTTCTGATATGCTGGTGCTATTCCCCTCTGAGCCCGCGGTGGCATGTTATCAACATCCGGCGTCTCTAGACAACTACTTCTGACGTGGATGATGTCATTACCGAACGCCGGGCTATGGCGAGCAGCCAGCCACAACACGGCTGACTCTGCGGCGGTCGGCTACGAATACGCAATAACGAACCATAGCGGTGCCAAACTACTGCTAAACTAGCCGACCGCCAGCTGCGCATGGATGCCCCGAGTACTCGCATTATACGGATATACGGATATAATGGTCGTATTTAATGCTAGAAATAAGGTCCAGGTTGTAAAAAACGAAAGTTATCCTTTAAGAGAGACATAAAGTTTCAATCAAACTTTATTTGAATTGCAACTTTCATACACAGGTTAGCGCAGTTCAAACAGCTGACAGTGTACATTAAATATCAGCTGATAATCAGATTTATATACTTTATGACAGATATGACTCCTCTCACATCTCTTCCTTACCATAGCGGTGAAAAGTGTGAAGAATCCGAACAGTTTTCTCTGGAGCAGGTTTGTCCATTCTGGGCCGCTGTAGAAACATGGCAGACTCCCTCTGTAGATGTTGTCAGGTAACAAAAACACAATGATGCTTATTTCCAGGTGATTAAACACTAATGAAAACATATATCTGTATATTATAATCACTTCTGCCAATAGATCTTCATAAATCCTGCGCACTGGATCCTTAAAGCTGCAGCCTCACTCGGTCTGGTATGACCGCTAGCTGTGGCTAACGTTAGCTAACTTTACATTACTGTGTAATGGAGATTAATTTAGTTTGTTTGTTTTGTTGACTTTATGACATTGTTTCGGCGTGTAAAGATATCGATGGTTTGAGCTGCTCTCAGATCAGCTCCAACAGTTTGTATTCAAACTCAGATGTTTTTATGTTCCTGGAAACGAGTGTGAGAGACTCAGAATCTGGTTTTAACATTAACAAAACGTTAGACAAACAGCTGCAAGAATACTTTAAAAATAATATGAATTATAAGATATTA
Source organism: Chelmon rostratus (assembly GCF_017976325.1). NCBI lineage: Eukaryota > Metazoa > Chordata > Actinopteri > Chaetodontiformes > Chaetodontidae > Chelmon > Chelmon rostratus. The sequence goes on from NC_055663.1 coordinate 27,931,089, forward strand.
AATGTGACAGGAAAGGATTTCATTCGCTCCTCATGCTGCTAGTTTTGGCTCTCAGGGATTTATGTGGGTGTTTACTTCTAATTACAATAGGTTAGCGGCGGCTAGGCTAACAGGATGCCACCTCGAACACATGGAGCAGCGTCCTGCGGTGTGATATTCAACAGTAAGGGTCACTGGAGGAATGACTGCAAGCAAATGGCACCATCTGTCACACAGCTTCAGCCAAACCTCCAGCGGCCTGCAGGAGGAGACTCAGCACCGCCTTTATTTACACCTTCAGCCTGACACGCTGCACCTCCAGCATTCATGTTGGGTTTACATTCACTTTACGCTTCCAGCCCTGTGTGTTCTGTACAACACGCTTGCGATTTCAGCGAATATTTGGGGTTTTGGACTGAAGAAATTTTTTCTGACATTTTATAGAAGAAACAATTAATGGAGAAAATAACCAAAACATTAAGTGATGATAAAAATAACTGTTTGTTGCAGCTCTGCTTTTCATGTGTTGTCGTCATGCAGAAGATAACTACATTTTCATTTTGTTGCATTTTATTACAATTGGATTCATAGTAAACTGACATTAATTACATGTTCCAACTGGTAGATAAAGACACATCGGCCTCGTGTAAACTGTCATCGTCACTATAGATCCTGTGGCAGTAGGGGGCGCTCCAAGCAAAACAAACTGAGGTGAACCAGCTCTGAATAAAACATGAGGTCTTATTGTATCTGCAAGAGCTCGTTCACATAACAAAGCTTCACAGAACAACAACTCGATTTAATTTAGACATTTAGCCCTGATTCAGATCAGCCACCTCTCCCATTATATTCATCCATCACTTTAGCTTTTTAGCTAATATAACAAAACAAAAACAACGGCAACAACAACAGCAATAATAACAACAACACTAATAATAATAATAATAATAATAATAATAAAAGAATATAACAATAAGACTTTTTGTTTTAGTCATTTAGACTTAATTTCCCCTTTATTTTATTATTATTTAACAGATAAATATAGATGAAACACCATAAATGTCCACCGTCAGTCTGTGTGTGGAGGCGATGACCAGGTGACTCAGTGGCAGATTAAAGTCATATGTGGTGATGAACTGCAGAGTAAACTGAATCAGTGAAATATAAAACGTGAGTAATGTTTGTTTTGCGGACATGCTGACAGGTGTGAATCATCACATGACTGATGTGTGTGTGTGTGTTTACTGGGACACCTGTTTACAGCGGAGCCATGGTGAATGATTTCAGTAACACCTGAGACGAGTCAGACCGTTTGCTTGAAACACTGATGCTTGAAACACTCTGAGCTCATGTTGATCTGCACTCTGCACGCTTAATCAACGCTAATTCGCCAAAAACAAACAGGAGCGACTGGCGGCTTCTGAATCACGTCAGTGTTTTTATTAGAGCTCGTTCTCATCACGTGATCCTGAAACACTGACACAAACTCGCTCATCTCGTCCACCATCTTTGTTTGGATCGGGAAGCAAAGCCACAACTTGTCAAAAATCTTGTTGATCCTTATTTTCATGTAGCTGGAAATGAAATGTGAAAGAATCCTCACACTGAACATCAACACACGCTGGTATAACTGTTGATAAAGTTAGAATAAGGCGCTCTTTGCTCGGAGGAAACAAAGTCACAGCTTGAGACGCATGTTAGAAATGTTGGTGATGCTGCAACAGACAGGCTGTGAAAACCGTCAGAACAGCAGGAAGTGACACGCGAGAGGCAGGAACAGAGGGTCAGACAGCGTGGATGTAAAAACAGAGCAGACTGGTTTCGTCCCAGTGGCCGCGGCGTGGATTCACTGGGGACGCTGGTGTATTTTGAGGGACAGCGCATTACGGCGAGCTGCAGGGAGCTGTCTGCTGGCCTGCCTGTGAGCCCAGCTGTTGTAGCCGGTGGAGGGTGAAGCAGGAGGAGAGGGCAGAGGAGCAGCGTGGCAGGAGGGTTGAGTGGCATCGCGACGCGACATCTGCCAGTCCCGGGGCCTCGACGGCCCGCGGCTGGGCCTCTCGCTGGCTCGCCAACATGCTCCATGTTGTCTGATAGCATTTAGCTCGGTGTTAACACGCAGCTGGAAGCAAGAGGCTTACAGGAAGCAGACTGTACCTGAGGGGGAGGCAAGGGGGAGGCAAGGTGGCGTCACTCAGGGGGAGTCTGAGCAGGCTGGAGGTGAAATGTGACATGTTGTGTTTGGAAGAAAGAAAGAACGGCGAGTTCAGTAGAAACTTAGTGCCTGAAGTTAAACTCAGTCAGCTGTTCTGTGCGAAGCTGCAGGAGGTTCAGAGGTCAGAGGTCAACGTTAAAACAACTCACGTTCGTCACGTTTTCATCTCTATTTCATTTAGTTTGAGCCATTACAACAAGCGGTTCACCACAGCTTCCTGTTTCTAATATTAAGGAACAGATTTAATTTTATTTTTCAGGTTTGACCTCAAAAGTCCTTCTTAAAAGTTAAATTAAAAGTATTAAGCACAGGATTAAGATGATAGAAAGACGTTCTGCACTGAGACCTAACGACCGAAACAAGCTGTTTTAATTTGGAATAATATGATGATGTCAGTTATTTGTGTCAAAGAAAACAGAATCACCACTGCTCATTTATTACCATTATCGTTATTTATCCGTTATTTAACACCGATGTTGTCACGTCAGAATTCAGTTTGAAATATTCAATATTGTGACTTGCTTTTTTGGAAGGAATCAGTTGAACGTTGTTAAATTGTCGTAAAAAATGCAGAATTTCCTTTTTAAAACTGCATTTAATCCTTTGATTTACATGTTTGATTTAATAAGTGCTGATTAAAGATCTCTGTGAGGTGACTGGTATTAATTATTAAAATATCTCTGATGAGTGTTAAATATGGTGAACAGTGAAACTCTGATTTATTTTATCCTGAATAAATAAACCATCTGGAGAAAAGCTGGTAATTCAGCATCACTGTGGATAAAGTATTTTTCAAAGGAAAATACTACATTGCATGTAAAAGTACTGCAAACACAAGTAAAAGCAAACAAATACTGGCTGTAAAATAATAAAAAAAAGTATTCATTTAACGGTTCCTTGAAAATAAAAATCCTCCAAACTGGAGATTTGAGATGAAATGAAAACTTTGTCCCCTTAAATTTTGGGGTCTTAAAGTCAAAACACTTTGTGTTATAAAGTCAAACGATGTATTTTTTCCCTCTCAGACGTCCTGTTAGGAGGCAGCGACGTCTCACCTGAGATCTGCTGCCTGAGAAATGAGGTGAAATCCCCTCAAACACTCATTGAGCTGTGTTTCAGTGTTACAGTGGAGTGAACCTACAGTCACCAGATGAAGACGAAGACGCCTCAGAATAAAAACTTCCTCCTCGGTGCTCACAGCATCCTCCTCCTCCTCCTCCTCCTCTTCCTCGTCCTGATCATGAAACTTGGACTGTCCGTCCTCGGAGCCCACCCTGACGCTCGCTCCCTGCTGGAGGATCAGGATCAAATCCGCCCGCTTCAAAAGAGAAGCAGCTCCATCTCAAATGTGCACAATTAACTCCTCAGAGACGCCCCGAGAAAATACAGCGACTGTAAAAAAAAATCTCTTTAAGCCTCTTAACCGCTGATTTCTCTCAGTCGGGGCTGAAATTGAACATCTTCCAGCGTTTCCCTCCTGTTTGTCAGTGCAGCAGCTCAATAGGCAGATTAATGCTACCTACTCGCCTCAGATCAGCCAGTGTGTGTGTGTGTGTGTGTGTGATAAAGACAACATGTAGTTTGATTCATCTGATGACTGCTGATAAAAACCTGCAGCTGCTCGGTGTCCAAACTACGGCTCGCGGGCCTCGTGTGGCCCGACGCGTTCATCCATACACGACTGATCTGCTTGATGTTGACTGATTGTTTTCTATCAATAAAACGAGGAAATGTTGTCAAACCCTTACATCTAAATGTTTCAAAGACGAAGTATTATTATTGTTTCTATAGCTCTCGTTATTGTTTTCATTAGTTCTGTGTTCATCGCGATGGTTTGATCTTTATTATTACACCTATTAACCTTCATCTCATTCAGCAGCTTCACTGTCTGACAAACTGGTCTGAGGAACGTTTGCTGGAACGTTCTTCTTCAACACCTGAAGTTATATTAGTACAGCCAATGTTAGCTAGCTAGTGATGTTTTCAGCATTCATATGCGCAACTCACTTCAATGTGCTTGTGGGGGGGTTAAAAATGGAGATCTCAGTGTTTCTCAGCATCATGCAGGTGTGTTCAGGGACGGCCGCTGAAGCTCCGTCATCATCACATCGCGGTCTAATGACAGGTGGTGCTTCTGTTTCTTCCAGACAGCTGTTAGCTCTGGCTAGCTAACATGACACGTATATTCGAGTGAGAAATGGCAGATGGTAGCAGTGATAATGCTAACACGGGCTGCGCTGAGTTAGCTCTACAGGTAGAGAGAAAGGAATGGTGAGTGTGTCAGAACGTCAGCGTCCTGAAAACACACACACACAAACACACACACACACATACACCTACCATTGGCATACGAAACAAAAAAATGAGGACTGCATAAAACATTAAAAAAACGTTAGCATAAAGAACAGTAAAAAAAACAATACCGTTGGCAAAACAAACATGAATTTTAAACAACATTTTAATTTGTGAACCAAACTTTGAGCTGTTGTGAGTGTGAACTTGTAGAAAACAGCATCTTCATGTACGACACCGAGCTGCTCCACAGCTACAACGTTACACTGTCAGAATCACGTAGCGGCTGTAACTGAAAGCACCACCATTTATTTTTAGCTCTAGTTCATTCATTCTGTCTTTCGTCTTTTGTTGTGAATCATCTGGTTTATTACGGTGTTAAAAATGAACAATAATGATGTAATTAATTCATTTAAGGCAACCTGGACGCACATAAGCAGCAGAAACTGGACGGATCCATTAGCCAATTAAAAATGATTTGTTTATCTGAAGTTCAAAACTGAAAACATTCATGAACTCAAACTGGATTTTTGATCACATTCATAGGTGGATTTCTTCTGCAGAGGCCATTGAATACATTTAATTCACACTGAGTGAATCTCTCCTGTCAGGCCTCGTGTCAGATTTCAGATCACCTTCACGTGTTCGGGGGTCAGCGGTTCTTAGCTGCTGTAGCTCGCAGCACGTGTTGGTTTCTACATCATTTGATTTTAATCTGTATGTTGGTTCCACTGATAACTACGACATCTCATTTAAATCTGCTGCTTTTATTTGAATGTGGATCTCTGAGTTTTTTCCTCCTGCTGAATTTTAGCAGCTCGGTGTGAAATTTGACTTTTTTGTGAAAAAGGAGGAAATTGATCTGACAGATGCTAACATGCTAAAAACAATAACATATAGGCCTATTAGGAAACCGATATGATGACAGACACAATTAAAGCCGTCAGGACAGGTGTGCTGTTGTAGCTGCAGGTAAGTGCTGTCTCCATTTACAGTCTGCTGAATTAGCTGTTAGCAGCTCCTGTTAGCAGTGAACTCATGGATGTACGAACGATCACTGGATCACTGTGATACTGAAGAAAAGCTAAACACATGAAGGTTCTCGGGGACGTTCTGAATCATCTTTTTTCTCTGATTTCTCAGTGGATTTCTGGAGGTTTGTTCTGGATCATCAGAGATAACGATCGCCACAGGAAGTGAGGTCACACTGAATGAGATCAACACGTGTTTCATGTCTGTGTGTTCAGATCTGATGACTCTGAGAAAGAGAAAGATTTTTCACTCTAATTCAGTTCTTGCAGTATCAACCCCTCTGTCCTGCTGTCCAGGTCTACCACAGACCAGGTCTACTACAGACCAGGTCCTGTAACTTCACCATGACTAAAATGCCGTCCTCAACGATAAGCTAAATTAGGTTGATCCGGTCTGAACGGGGCTCAAGACCTTTTTTCACAGCCCTGAATTGACTGATTTTGAGACTTTGTGAGAGCTGCAGATTCCAGCTGACTGTTCATGTTGTTCCTGAGCAGCGATTTGATCTGATGCACGACTGAAAAACGGCAGGTGGTCAGTTTTGTATTAATAAAACTATCTTTTAATGATACTTCATGTTCTGTGCAGAAACGCACTACAAAGATTACATCTTATCAACATAGAAAAACGCCGTCTAAAATTGAATATTTGTGTTTCTAAATAAAAGTCAGAGGCCTCTGCGGAGCCGTTTGTCTGTGTTAAATAGTTTTCTTTGATATCCGGGACGTTTCCGAGGAGAATCCTCAAACACTGCCGGAAGGTTTAAAGGTCCCGCGGGTCTACGCGTTCGTCATGCCTTTCTTCAGTTCGTGGCTGCGTAGCTTGCAGTCTCTGACCGCGGCCTCGGCTCGCTGCAGCATCGTCTGGTGTAATCCGTTTAAATGCGTCGTGGAGGCCAAGTGTGAGCCGGGGCTGCCGTGCAGGGGCCCCAGGGGGCCGTAGCCGGAGTATCCGGGGATGAAGGGGGAGGGGTAGTAGAGGTGTCGGGGCAGGGCGGGGCTGTGGGGGAACGGGGTCCGGGGCGTGGATGTGGGGTTGGCGGAGGCCTGCTGCTGTCCTGCCCCCCCGCTCTGTGAAGAGTCATTAGATCCTTTGCTTTTATCCGCAGATGTGGCGATCTCAGCCAGGGACCACAGTTTGGGTTTAGGGGCCAGGTTTGGCCCCTGGATGGCGCTGCAGGAGTCGACGTGTTCTTTAGACGGCGGGCTCGACGTGCGGTCCGGCTCCGGCGCTCTAACCGTCCCCGGCGGTGTGTTCTGCAGAGGGGCCCCTGTGGAGGTGGGGCCCGGGATGTGGGGCAGCCTCCGGTCCCCGGAGTCTCTAAAGTCCGGATCGGGGAAACCTCGATCGGTGTCGCTGCCGCTGTCGTCTCTGAACATCAACACACAGGAGTCTCCGACTGAGGGGGGGCGACGGACCACTGAGGAGGAAGAGGAGGAGGTCAGCAGAGAGGCGGGACAACACACACACACACAAACACACACACACACTCCCACACACACACACACAAACACAGATATATATATACTGACACACACACACATAGTATCACACAAACTTACACACACGCTGCAGACATGAATGATATTTTCATCATTAATTAATTTCACATTATTTTCTGGATAAATTCATAATTTTTAAATTGTCGATTTTAAAAGAAACGACAAACAAATAGACAAACAAACAGATTCAATCTGATCTAAAACATGAACAGAAACAAAATGAACAAAATAAAATGACAGAATGAACAGAATTAGAGAGGCAACAATTTGTTCGTCGACAGAAAATTAATCAGCAACTATTTTTAATTGATTCATATGTATATATACATTTTTTACATAATATTTCCTGTTTTTCTTTCTTTTTTTCTGTCACAGTAAACTGAATATTTTTGGGTTTTGGACTTTTGGTCGGACAAAACAAGAACAATTTCACCGTTTTCTAACATTTACAGTCCAAACGTTTAATCAACAGATCGATCAATAATGAGAAAAACTACACTGAGTCACTGATAAAACACAGAAAGCTGTGACACGCAGATTTGATTATAGTACAACTGATTCCAGGACAGCTGAGAGGCTGTTTAAAACCTCAATCAAACAGGACGTGATCATTTCCTGTTTGACAGAAACTGACCTGAAAACAGCACAAAGTCAATATATTTAATGTCTGAGCTCATCAGCTTCATTGATTTTTGTAAATATCTGCTGATCCTGAATCTGATGCAGCAACATGTTTCAAACAAAAAACAAACGTTTGTGACAGGAGCAACTAAAGACTGAGAAAGATGTGGAACGCTCCAAAAACACCTGTTTGGATCATTCCACAGGTAAACAGGTTACAGGTGATAGCATCATGATTGAAAGGCTCAGTGGTTCACAGCGAGGATGGAGCGAGGTTCAACACTTTGTCAACACGTGATTGGATAAAGAGATTAATACCTAGACTCAGGTACACTTCAGTTTGATTGTCAATGATTGATTCTGGTTTTATTTATAGACACCAATTGATTAGAATCAATCAATTAATTTACATAGAAATAATACACATTTACTAAAATCTATAAAAATTTTTCGTTTTTAAAAAAAGGTAGAATTTATGGTAATTCTCTTCATAAATACAGTATATAAATATATATACTGTATTTATGAAGATAATTACCATATATATATATATATATATATATATATATATATATATATATATGCAGTAAATAAGTTGATTCAGATTTTAGCTTCCACACACTGAAAACATTTAAACCAGGCATGTCCAAACTAATCCATAATGAGCCGTGTGACTGCAGGTTTTCGTTGCACCCAGTCAGGAGGTCTCTTGATCCTGAGACCGGCTAAGTCTGAGACTGGCTAACTGGATGAGTCCAGCCTGGTGGGCTCCTCCCTGGTTGGAATGAAAACCTGCAGCCATGCGGCCCTTTGTGGAAGAGTTGATTTAAAAGAAGTAAATCTCTGAAACATTATTCTAGAAAACGTTGGAAAAGACTCAAAGAGTTGTAGAATGTAACTAAATACATTTGAAGTACTTGTACTTTACTTGAGTATCTCCGTGCCACTGCACTCCAGCAGGTTACTGGTTATTTTAAAGATTCATATTTTCCATTAAAACCTATGAATAGTTTAAAGATATTCTAGACTTTTGCTCTCTGTGCACTCTGTTAATGACCTCAGCCTGTGGCCTCCTGTCGGGACAGAAGGTTTGAAGCAGCTGCAGCATCATTGTTTCATCTGTCCGTTATTTTCCTGATTGATTAATTAGTTGTTTGCTCTCTAAAATGCCAGAAAACGGAAATCACAGTTTCCAGGACGACGCCTTGAAACATTTAGAGATTCTGTTCGTGTCATAAAGATGAAGAAACCAAATTTGACAGTTTTGTTGAGGAACTGACTGAAACGATCGATTGATCGACTAATCGATTGAAGGACCGAAGGTTGCAGCTGGAAGGAGACACACCCAGCACACAGACTTTCTTCCTCTCACTCACCGGCTTCGCTCTTCGACTCCGGCTCCTCGTTATTCATCTTCATCGGCTCCTCGTCCTCGTCGTTGCGCTCCAGGTCGATGTTGTCCTCCTCCTCCTCGTCCTCGCTCCGGTTTCTGGGGGTCCAGGTCATCTTGTTCTCCTTCTTCAGCCTCCGGCGTGCGTTGGCGAACCAGGTGGACACCTGAGTCAGGGTCATCTTGGTGATGATGGCCAGCATGATCTTCTCCCCCTTGGTGGGGTACGGGTTCTTGCGGTGCTCGCTCAGCCAGGCCTTCAGCGTGGCCGTGGCGTCCCGCGTGGCGTTCTTCCTGTAGGTGGGGTCTCCGTATGGGTAGGGCCCCAGGGCCCCGAACGGGTGGTAGTCTAAGGAGCCGGAGATGCCGGAGGACGGATCATAACTGGGACTCTGGAACAGGAAATGATGTAATCATTGTAAAGCTGTGACAGCATCATTTAAATCTCATGTGGTTGTGATGTTTGACTGACAGCTGACAGCTTCTCTTCCTCTTTGACTGATTCGTCATCGTGTTTTCTGTCTGCAGCTTTAACGCTCGTGTGCTGAAGCTGCTTTCTTGGCAGCTCGCCTCTGAAAAGGAGATTCCTAATCTTCACGGGACTGACGAGTTAAATAAAGGTTTAATTAAAACGCACAAACACACAAACAGAATTTAATTTCCATGGTGGATCCAAAACGAGGTCATCACAATCAACCCGAGTAAAACCCTCAGTCACATAATCACAGTGTGTATTTACACCTAATGTTCTAATATTTCATCCAACAACTTCCTGTGCTCACATTTAATCTTTCAGATGAAAACATCAGGATTATTAGAGTCACTTTAAATGAAACTCACAGTTTTTCAGGAAAATCTTCAATAAATTCTAATTAAAGAAATTTGCATTCAAATCTCCACAATAAAGAAAATGAAACTTATTTTAAAAATCACGCAAGAAAAATCAGAAACCAGATTCCATTTAAAAAATATCAGAAAAAGCAAAATCATTTCAGGAAGTGAAAATTAAAATCTCAGCTTGAAAGTAATTTATTCTTTTATGTAACCGGCGCGTCTTCCAGCTTTTGGGCCTAAAATCAGCATTTCAGCAACATTACAAGATGTTTAATTTGTTTCTGGGAAATAACGAAATTGAACTCAGAGATCATTTGAAATTTGACTCGTAAAACTTACGTTAATGTTCGTGTCACACAGCGAACGATGCAAAATGACCAAAGCTTTATTTTAATGACATTTTAAGACGCTTCGTTACGCACCAGGAGCGACGCGTTGGCTTTACCACAAGCTGGACTGGAACCAGAACTTAACCTGGATCGACCCGCTCCGGTGCGGACACTCACCACAAAAGAGTTGAGGGTGGCGGCGGCCCGGGGCTCTCCGCCGTACGGGAGGTGGGAGTTGAAGCCGGGAGAGGTCGCTGAACCCGAGTACGGAGCGAAGGCTGAGCCCGAAGAGGAGCGGCCGAGCTCCTCCGTCCTCGGTCCTAAGATGACCCCGGAGCTGAAGGACGGACAGGAGTGCAGAGCCAGGGACACGGACGGCTGGAAGAGGAAACCCTGAGGATAAGCCATGACGGCGCGCACGGAGCCGGACTGTGACGCACGGGCGAACTTCACATCGGGGAGCGAAAGCGCGCGTCTCCCCGGGACAGCAGAGGGAAGAGAAGATGAAGAAAGGGAGGGAAGAGGAGGTTTAAAAACGGAGCAGCATCCAGGAGCATCGCAGGTGGCTGCTGGGGGTAGTTTGTGTGCTTCTGCTGCAAGTTTCCCACTTCCGCTCCTGAACTGATCTGAGCTGAAGACTCCGACAGACTGAAGAGAGAGAGAGAGGCTGAGAGACAGACACACAGAGAGAGAGAGGCTGAAGAGAGAGAGAGAGAGAGAGGCAGAGAGACAGAGAGAGAGAGAGAGAGAGAGAGAGGCTGAAGAGAGAGAGAGAGAGAGAGAGGGGCAGAGAGACAGAGAGAGAGAGACTGAAGAGGGAGAGAGAGAGGCTAAAGAGAGAGAGAGAGGCTGAAGAGAGAGAGAGAGGCAGAGAGATAGAGAGAGAGAGAGAGGCTGAAGAGAGAGAGAGAGAGAGAGAGAGGGGCAGAGAGCGAGCGAGAGAGAGAGAGGCTGAAGAGAGAGAGAGAGAGAGGCTGAAGAGAGAGAGAGGCAGAGAGAGACTGAAGAGAGAGAGAGGCAGAGAGAAAGAGGCTGAAGAGAGAGAGAGAGAGAGAGAGAGAGAGAGAAACAGCAGGAGGTGGAAACTGAGCTTCACTTTTTAACCACCAGTCAACTTGTACCAAGACATGAAGACAAAAAAGAGCCACAGATCACAAACATCATGTTGAAAACATGATTAATGAGACAAATCTTCCTGTCAGCAGAGCAAACAGCAGCTCTGTGACTGATGAAGAGCGTCCAATGAGATGCAGCCACCATAAGGACTGATGTCCACCTGCTGCACTGAGCATGTATCACCATTCCTCTGGTTGTCAACTGTTTCACTTGTTTTTGACAGTGACAGTAAAGCCTGTTTGAATTGAAGGGAACAGTGTGTGTGTGGGTGTGTCCTGTGGGTGCACCTGGAGGTGGGCGGGGCATGAGGCTCTCTCTGACTGTGAGGCCTCAAACTGTCCTCATGGCCTCCACACCTTTGAACTTTGGATGCATCTGTGCCGTCATTCGTCCACAGGCGTCAGACTTCTGACTGCATCCAAAGCTCCACGCTCCACCTGACCATCATTCACCTGTTTTCTGAGTGGGTCTTAGAATAAATACAAACACTTAGACTCCGGAGCTCAGGCTTTCTGGCTGCAGCTTCTGGTATCTGATTGGCTGATGGAGGTAAACAGCAGGTGGAGCTGACTGGCCAGTCGGTGCCATTAAAACCACCACAGAAGAAGAAGAAGAAACACGGTGGGATGATGCTACTAAAAGTCCTGCAGTCGAAGGTCAAACAATGAAAACACGATGGAAATCAGACGTTTCTGTTAGTTTCATGTGTTCATGTGAGGAAGGTCACAGCCACCACATCATCGCTCCACACAGATCTGATGAGCTCTTCACTGAAGAAATGAGGATGGATCCTGATCCAGGATCAGTAGTTTGATGGAACGTTACTGACCACATTTACTCAAGTACTGTACTTCAGTACAAATCTGAAGTACTTGTACTTTTTCTACTGAATTTTTGGCAGTATATTTTATCGTAATTTTTCTTATTGTTCATATATATATATATATATATATGCGCTTTTACTTTTTATTTTGTATTTCTGTTGCTATTTTTTCCAACTACATGCTGCTGTAACACCTGAATTTCCCCGGCTGGGGATTAATAAAGTACAACTTATCTTATCTTATCTTATCTTATCTTATCTTTACTTGAGTATTTCCATTTTATGCTACTTTATAATTATAATTGTATAATTCAGTACATCTCTTTACTGAACTACATTTATTTGATTAATTGAGATGCAGATTCAGGTTATTACTACAAAATATAATCAGCTAATAAGGGATTAGTATTATTGATTAGACATTAAACTGATGAATTTATTAATGCATCAATAATTGTAATCCAATACTATAATACATATTATTCTGGAATGGGCAATTCTGCATAATGAATACTTTTACATTTGGTACTTAAAGTATATTTAGATGCTAATACTTTTGTACTTTTACAATTTTTTTGTTTTTAGCACTGTACCAGTCTGTGGTTTTAGTACTTCAGTTTTAGATGAGAGTACTTGTCCTGACAGCAGTTTATGAAGTCGTTGTAATAAATCCTCCTGATTCTCTCACCATCAGCAGCTGAAATATGATCCAGTGTGTGAATGTGAGGTCAGTGTGTGTTTAAGCTCAGCTCACACAGCCGCCGTCTAATCTGATTTGTGGGTCCTATAATTAGGAGAGCAGGATGAGTGAAGGAGGACTTTCCCCCCAGCAGGAGAGGAGCGGAGGCGCCGTCACTCCTCGCCGCTGAAAACAACCTGAAGTTCTGCTTCTGCTCTCGGTCCGTCCTCTGGACGGGAGGGCAGTCGGCCGACGAGGAAGACGAGGCTCTGCAGCAGATTTACAGGTGAGAGCGGCCGGCCCACAGGTGGCAGGCCGAGCTGCTTCAGGTGGCAGGGCGAGCTGCTTCAGGTGGCAGGCCGAGCTGCTTCAGGTGGCAGGCCGAGCTGCTTCATTAACTAATTGCTGTTGATCCTAATTACTAAACTATCCAGCAGCTATTTAAGGCCTCAGACCTGCCCGTCAAGCTTGTCTCAATTAGTGTTTCTATAAACCAGAGATGCAACTATTTACTAACTAATTATTTTCAATAATGATTCATCTGTTGATTAAGTGCTTGCTTCAGAAAACAATGGCAACCACGATATCTTTATATATATCATGTCACTGCTGTTATTATTCTCTGTCTTATTTCTACTTGTGGGACAATCGTGTTCGTAGTTTTTAGACTACAATTCCCACAATGCTCGGCGGCATGTAAACAGGAAGTGTTGTGTTGCATGTGGTCAGTGAGTTGGCTGTGCTGCAACTTGAGCTCAGTTTTTTTAGTCTCTATTTGTTCACATTGAGTCAAACAGTCTGCTGTCATCAGTTAGCTGTTGTTAGCTGTTAGCAGCTCCTGTTAGCAGCTCCTGTTAGCCGTGATGTACAGACGTCGATCACTGGATCACTGTGATACTGAAGGAATCCTAAAACATGGGGGTTCTCAGGCAGGTTCTGCAGGGTCTTCTTCTTCTCTGGTTTCTTGGCAGATTTGGGAACATTTGTTTGAGGATTCATCTCATCAGTATTATGTTCTCTGTGTTCGTCACAGTGAGTCTAAAAACATGTCCTCTGTGTCTGTGAGTTCAGATTTGAGTAATGATTCAGAGGTTTATGAAGTTTGACTCGATCTGCATCAAAGTACCTTCATCTCCGCTGAGCTGTGTGTCTCTGCTGCAGCGCCACCTGCTGACAAACTCCAATAACTAACTTCCTGTTGTACACCTGTAAAACTGATATATTGCATTTACTCTAACACCAAGAAGCAGCAAACGGTCACATTTGAGATCCTGCAAGCAACACATTTTTGGCATTTTGCTTGAGAAATGACTCAAACAATTGATCACAATATTTGACATTTAATTTTTTTTCAATCGACTAATCGCTTAACAATTGCAGTTCCACATCATTTTCCAGTCTCCAGTTTAGAGGCCTTTGTTCGAGCTTTTATTGTTCATTTGTATTGATTTGTTGATTCAGTTTGGTTTGACAGAAGTCAGATCGATACACAACAAACTGGCTTTAATAAGAAGAATGAATCTGCATCTCGACAGGCAGTGAGTTGTTTTAACTTCAGTCTCCACCACCAAAATATGCTTTTAAAAGACGAATGTCATGTTTTTACCAACCGTGTGCAGCCTGTGACCGTCAGTGACTCAGAAGAAGCTGTTTTACTCCTGAAATACATTTGAAATACACTGAAAGCAGACACCTTCAGTCAGGACTGACTCAGTCATTATTTCTGGGAGCTTTTCAGCCAATCAGGAGCCACATTTAGCTTTAGCTGCGACAGCTTCTTCTGCAGAAACATCACATTAAAACCCTTCAGATTCTCCCTGTGGCGATGGAGTTCTGATTTGAGGCGGAGTCTGTAACCTGCGATGCTAAACGAATATTGATTTGGCATAATGAAGCCTGAGTAATGTGAAAACATTCTCCTTAAGGAGCCTCTCTAAGCACATCATGAGCATGACTGCACTGACGGGGTGAAATGGTGCGAGCGATGCGATTTTAAGCCGCTCCTCTACAGATGGGTCGAGCAGATTAGGGATGGCATTTTCACGCTTTTTTAAGCATTTTTCATTAAAGCGCTCCACGGCGGCGGAGGTGAACGCACCTCTTATTCTCCTCTGCTGGTAATGATACTCGAGAGGCCTCTCCTCAGCCTCATATTAAATACGCTGCAGAGCGAAGCAATGGCTCGGAAAAGCTCAGATGACTCTTTCATCATCGCCAAGGCGAGACCCCCAGTAGGCCTGCCCATGAAATGACACCGTAGTGCGGTTTTATCATATCAAAAAGTTATGTTAACAATTTGCATGTACAAAGTTGAATATTCACGGAAATGTGCGGTGCAGTTCCCCTCATATTCTCCATGGTACCGACTCTTTTGTGAAGATTTTCACATGAAAGGAGCGCTCGTTTGTTTCCCCCAGTACCTCATAAATTAGCTTAGCCCGCGGGGCAAATGTCCAGAGGTTACTTAAAGACAGTGTGTTTAATTAATTGGAAAACACTCTTTTTAATAGTTATTATCCAAGTATGAAATGCAATCCTTGTTATCTGAGCTCAAACATAATTACCGCCCATGGGATTTCTCTGTTAAGTGTCGGAAATGTTGCTGTGAAGTGAAGAGACTTCACAGAGTGGATAACAGGTTCAGATGAGATGCAAACACATTAGGCTTCATATACAGTCATAATAAACTGTCATCAGGGCAGCGTTCACTTTGTTTACGCCGTTACAGCCAACTGAAATCATCTGTCATCCACTGAGTGAAAAGAAGACACCAGAGAAAACGATCGTGAACGTCCTGTCAGAGGAAACTCAGAGTTCGCTAAAGGCCGGAAACTATGAGCAGAACAGCCGAGACTGAGAAACCGACGAGCTAAAGGGTCTACAGTCATGCTAGCAGCTCTGTGAGCCTGTAGCCAAATGCTAATCATGTCCATCTTAGTTTAGCATGATGCTAACATTACATAATAACACAGTTATCTGTAAACACAAAGTGCACCTGAGACTGGTGGGAATGTCATCAGTTCTGCAGGTAGTGTTGACCAGGTGGTGGCGCTAGATGAACAGTCAGAGGATCAGTCAAGTTATTACAGTTCTTCTTGAGGAGAACATGAACATCACCGTCCGACAGATGTTGAGGCGTTTCAGTCCGGACCCAAAGGTCAACCTGCTAGTGATGAATGATCATTAAAGTCAGCTGACCACGAATATCTGAATGAATCTGAATCACAATCTAATCCTTTTGACCTGCATGTCATCACATTAGTGCTTGATTGGTTGAGTCTGGCCTGGTCTGGCCTGGTCTAGGATTGTACTCACCTTAAAGTCCAAACTACAAAGACAAGCCTGCATCAGCATCAAACATGATACAGAGACCAGGTGAGAATATGAGTGTTTGATTATCTCGTTACAGAGCTGAAGTCTCCGCTGACAGTTGACGATGGAGGAAGATTCCCCAGAGTCCCCTCTGAAGGAGGTGATACAGGATTCACTGCAAGACCTGGAACTGGACCAAGTGCCCCAGAATCAACACGGCCCCAAGAGTCTCAAACAGGATCAGGAGCAACAAGGCCTTCACCAGGTGGACCAGGTTCAGGTTCAAGACAAAGAGAGTGGTCAAGATGAAGAAGGACATCATAAGGTGCAGGATCAGGACCTGGTCCAGAGGGTGGATCTGGACAGAGGTGAGAAGGAACTGTGTCACATGTTGACGCTTTACTGCAGGATATCCTACTTTCACTGACCCTGCAGGTGTGATGCAGGTGAAATTGGACACACAGAAGTCACATGTCATAGGTCCACAGGTAAAATATTTATATTTTTAATGCATGAAGACAAAAGCTTGTTCAGGTCGTCTGTGAGGTTGCAGGTAAAGCTGATAAAGTCTGAGTCTGTTGAGTCGGTCAAAGTTCGCACGTGAAGGCTACGACAGGAAACGCTGGTTGAAGTGTGATCACACCTTTACTCTGAGAGAACTTTGCTGCTCTGCACATGTGAGCGTGTCACCGTTAGCTTAGCTCTGAGAGCAGGAGAGCTGAGAAACAAACTGGAGCTTTAATGCTGCCACACGCAGGAAATAAAGACTAAATCCATGATATGGAAACAGAGGCGACCACAGAAACAACAGACAGCAGCAGTTCAGCAGAGACCCATGAAATAAACACAGACGCCTCACACTTCACATACTGTTGGAGTTGATGCCGTATTATTTTAATGTCCTCCGTCATATGAGAAACAGCGCCCTCTAGAATCCATCTTTTTATCTGTAACAGCATTTCCTTCTGTTTACATCAAGCATCACCTCAGCATCAGGACCGAGCTGGGCATCAGGGACACACTGGCTCCGACCAGGACCAGGACCAGGACCCGACTGCCGCGGCCAATCAGGAGGCGGCCGAGGAGTCAGGCGGCAGTGTCCCGGCGCTGGTAATCACTCAGGCAGAGGAGGTGAGCGCAGAGACAGAAAAGCCTGATGGGAAATAATATGCACATCAGCCTCTCATCTATATTCATGGAATTCAACTGCTCCACTTTAACGCTGGTGGTGCCAAATGTCTCGTCTTCTCAAAGCCTTTGTTTCCAGCACTCACAGGTAGAGCTTTCTTCTCCACATTTGCTGCCTTTGTTCTTTGTTTAAACGAAGTCTCTGATCACGTTCAAAGCGCGGCCGTCCTGACAGCTTTTCTTCATCAATCTGCTTCTTCAAAACCACTTTTTCTTGCCTGGTTTCACACTGTACTCAGGGTTTGTGGGTTTATTGCTGTAATTATGCATTCGAGTCTTGTTTCCGTGCGTCACATCACGGATTTCAGATACTCTGAATGTTTCCAGTCTGTATTTGTTCACTGGGAACTGTTTGAAATGCTCGTATTTCCAGAACATCGTGTTTTGAATGATGAGATGAGAAATGATCTCGGCGCCTTTCATCACAAATGTCCCACATTTTAATTCTGGACAGTTTTTTTTCTTCGTCAACACGTTTCAACGGCTCATAAACGACATTCAAGTATTTTCTTTTTCACACAGAACAAAAATCGCGAAGGTCTTTCTATTAGAAATCAATATTTTGTACACTATAAATCACAACAGCCTCGTTTGACGCTCAGTGAATTTTTCTGATAATTTAATGAGTTTGGATTTGTTTATTCTAAGATGACGGAGAACTAAAACCATCAGTCCATGAATTGATTATTGATTGATCAGAAGATTATTTTACAACCATCTTGATAATCAATTCATCGTTTAAGTCTGTTTGAAACAAGAAATGGCCAACATTTCCTGTTTCCAGCTTCTCAGTTTCAGTTTTTTTCTACCGCAATAATCTGAATAAAGATTATTAAAAAATAATCAGCAGATAAATTGATAATCTAAAGAATTGTTTTTATCTACACTGATCTGAAACGTCGTCACAGACTCCTGTAACTCTGTCAGACTCACGATGGACTCACGTTTGTCAACACATGGTGCCTACATTACCCACAATGCAACTGACAGGTGGGCTGGAGAGGTGTGTTATTTTTTATTAACAGTAACCTGCATCATCCTGCTGACAAGTTCAGCAGTTTGAACATTAGGCTGATTCAACGCGCAGCGAGCTATGAGGAGATGATGCTAATCTTTATTATTCTGGTGTCTGTGGTCACATGCAGGCTGCGTGAACCAATCAGGACCGAGACTTTGCCGTAGCCAGAAATAACAACAGGACGTTAAAAGACAAAACAGGAAATGGAACAGAAGAGGCTGAGCGTCAGACGGAACGGAGTAAAACAGCAGACGAGGTGAAAGTGAAACACATCTCTGAACGAACGGGTGAAACAGAAACGTCCTGGAGCTCAGAGCAGCTTCGTCCTCGCCGCGTGTTTGAATCTGCCTCCGAGGGGTTAAACGTGTGAGCGTTTCAGCCCCCCGATAGATCCCATTACCGCCCTCATGTGTACACGCTCACTGATCCGAACCGCCTCCAAATAAGCTTCCCCAGAACCTCGGCGGCACGCGGCGAGGAGCACTTAAACCAAATTGACTTTACTGATGTGAATTATGAAGATACTGATATCATGCATAAAGTTATTTACCCCTCAGAAGAATTCAAATAAGTAATTCCCTCAGATGGTGATACGGGGGAACTAATATGAATGCAAATAGGATTAGGCTACTGCATTAGTGTCTGATAAACAATTTACAGGCCTGAGTGTTCACCGGGGGATTCGCTCTCCGCTGCATGGAAGTGGGGAGATGCCAATCCAGGCGGGGAGGGAGGGGGGGAGGCGGGTCCCTTCAGCACCTTATCGGGGTTAACCCTCCGTCTGCTGCTGTTGTAGCGTCACATCACGGCAAAAAAGGCTTCATCCGGCAGATTGCCGGAGAGGCGATCGCTCTCGCTGCGTGTTTCATGCTGTTGGCGAACGAGTTGAGCTGTGATCAGTCCTGCGGGGGGGAAACTGGGACCGCTGGATCTGATCTGCAGCCAAACACGCCTGGAGTGGGTTAAAGAGTGAGGAGCAGCAGGAAATTTAAAGATCCACCTGGAACCAGATCAGTGGTGGCAGGTTCACCTGTCTCACCTGAGCGACCGCGTTTACGGCAAACTGACCCATTTCAAACAGACTGATCCTGGAGCAGTCGATGCACCGACCCATTAATGATTCACTGCAGCAAAGCATCAATCAGCTGACAGAAAACACAATAAACCAAGAGCAGCTGAACCTGCGTCACCTGAACGTCGTCCAGAGTGACGTTTCCTCACGGCGTCAGCTGCAGTAACTTTTCTGTATCCGTGTTTCCATCAACAGGTTTTAACGAGCGATTTGAAATGTGATGGGAAAAAAAAATTCCAAAAACTCAATTTTATGAGAAAGTTGAGGTGGTTTTAGCCTTTTAAGATGCGTTAATGCGCAAAATGGGCGGCTGAAACGCTTTTGCTGAATAAGTTTGGACGTAGCAAACAAAAATCACATGACCGATCAGCTGTTTCTGCTACAAAATCCACAAAAGAAGAAGAAGCTGTTCACGCTGTCGTCGTCTTCGTAACCTTCGTCTGTGTGAAACACGGCTGATACAAGCTGCCGTGACAGAAGAACAAACGAGCTAGTTCCTGCAGACCTCTCTGCAGTGTCCTCTCAGCTGTTTAACGCGTTTCCAGTCCATGTTTCTTCTTCTGCTCTGTTTATTATCGCCATGCGCAACGTAGCTTAACTGCCAACGTCTGATGAAACCTAGCTTAGTTTATTCGCTCCGAACCCGTTCATGGAAACGCGCTAAATTCACGTTTGGTTTTTTTGGTTTTCAAAATTTCACTTAAAATTTGTTTGACAACAGACGGAAACACGGCTGCTGATTCTTCGTTCTGTTATTCAGATGTTTGATGAGTGTTTGGGCTCGGTAGGTGTTCATTTAGCTCACACTTTGTTAGCAGTTAGCGGTTTAGCTTTGTGCTGCAGGACATTCACACGACGAGCGTTCTTCTTCATTGGTGTTATAGTTCGATCTGTTTCCACCCGCGTCAAGCTTTCGCGCCTCACTGCCCAACCGTCGCTTCAATGCGCTCTATGTGGCGTTGAGGCGGAGGCCCACTTTGATGATGCACAGACGGTCAGCAGCACCAGTCGTCATGTCCATGTCTTCTGCTGGACTGTCACTTTGGGACAGTCAGATCCCCAAACATAGACCCTCACTCATCATTGTCCTGCATGTGTCCTCGCTGCATGTCCGACGAACGCAGCAGGCGAGACAGTTTCAGTTCAGTTCGGTTCTTCCAGGACACGAAGATACTGCACATGTTGAAGTAAGACCGAAACGTCCCTCAGGACAGGACTCGGTGCTGCCTTCACTGACACGCTCTGTACTGTTCACGACTGCAGAACCGATTCACACATTTAACCTTTAACTCAGCGATTGATTAGAGTTTAAACAGCGTTTTCATGTTTCTGTATATGACCACTAATTATCACATCATTGAAGTCCCACACGCAGGTCATGTGACGAAACTGTCTCCATGACAACAGTCCAGGTAAAAAAATATTTAAATAATAGTAATAGTAATAGTGTTTTACAAAGGACCTGAAAATAAGTTTACTTTTAATAGGTACACTTTGTTACTACTAATGTAGTACAATTAAGTACAATTTGTACTACACTTACAATAAAGTACACTTTTTATAAGTACTTTGAAATACTGCTGTATGTATAAGTACTGCAGAATTATACTATTCATTTTTAACACATTTAAGTAGAACTAGAAGTAGATTTTTGTCAAACACACTTTAAATGAAGCTCAAGCAGTAAAAGTGTGCTTGTAATGACTTTTCTGTACTTAGATTACAAACCACCTGCAGAGGAAGACCAGGAGGTGTGGCTGAAAGCTCAGGAAGGAGATGTTTATCAAACTGTTGTGTTCCAGCATCAGTATGAATCTTTAACGTCACCGCAGTGAGATCCGCAGTGTTTGGCTGCTTTTCACTGAGCTCACTGCGTGTTTTAGCGTTAGCGTTCATTTCATGAGTTCATCTGTTTTCTTTACGTGAATCCACGCGTTCCTCCCACAGTCTGCATGTTTTCATAAAGTATTTTCACCCGCTTTGAAGTCTATTTGTGTAAAACTGCTGTTGGGCGACGTTCAGCCTCCTCCTCTGAAAACGAGGAAAAGTTTAATTCGCTGACAGTTTTCCCGCGTCTGCGTTTGCAGCCTCTAAACCTCAGCGACACCGCTGAAACACAACATGCTGGTCGTCGCCGCGGAACAAGCGGAACCGCGTGAACCCGAGGCCTCCATCTGATGAGCCCGCGTGGATTAAAACCAGGCAGGAACCTGGTTTCAACTGCAAAGTCGTGTCACTGTCGTTTACAGCGAAAGTGACGCCGCACGTGAAATAATTAGCTGGAATCAAAACGATGGGAGACGAGTGTGTGTGTGTGTGTGTGTGTGTGTGTGTGTGTGTGTGTGTGTGTGTGTGTGTGTGTGTGTGTGTGCAGTGTGTGTGTATGGCCGGGACAATAGTGACTGCAGAGGCGTAATTAGCTCTCTTGGGACTCCAGTCCAAACAGTTAAAGGACAACCACGACTCTGAGATGTTAAACTGCTGCTGCCGCTGTCTGCTGCCAGCCGGGGCCTAATTGTAGTCAACGGGCTCCGTCGGCCGCGTGTGAAGACGAACGCCGCGTTCAGGGAGGCGGGCGGACATTTTGTTGAGCTGTAAACACTCTCTCATATGCTAATTCAGCGGCGGGGTTTGAGGGACGGGACTGAAGATTGGAAGTGATGAGTGCTGGTTTGTGTCGAGCGCAGGTTCGTACTGTTTGTGTTCGTATCACACGACAGCAGGCAGAAAGGTGTGTTGGTTTTCATCACCGGCGCCGTGACAGTGAGCAGAATTAAACTCTTCAGGCTCGTCCGTGAGCAAAAACACGTCAGATTTTTATAAATATGATATAATTCATTAAAAAAAAAAAGCAAATATGGCTGTTGTAAAATCCAGAGGAACTGAAAGTGAACACGATGAAATGCGGCTCAGTTTTGAAGGTGTGTTTTCCAGCCTCTGGGACCAGGACCAGCAGTGACCCCAGCAGAACCGGCGGATCCTCAGAGACCACAGCGGCCCGCAGACCTGGTGATCCCCGTGAGTCCCGCAGAGCCCGGTCTGAGCTCCAGCAGTGACGGAGGAGACATGGCCTGCTCCGACCTCCTGTCTCTGAGGAGCGACTCCTTGTCTCTGGCCAGTGAGCCGACCGTCTCCAGGACGGTGAGTGAAAGCCCGTCCTCCTTCCTTCCCGCTTATTACTATTATTGGATGTCTGATGATTGTGAGCGTTGTTTATGGAGCCCAGCAGGACATGAAACATCGTGCTCACGGTTTAATCATTCATGCTCTGAATGACTGAATGATCTCCACCATCACGTTAAGTCACCAACACTTTGATTATAATAATTAAAAACTTTATTTATAACACAATTCGACACAAAGTGCTTCGCATTAAAGCAGATGAAATAAAAAAACAACATTTTTATTGTTATTTTAAGAACAATACCTGTGCACATCTGTATTTTCCTACTGTGCAGCAGTAGAAACACTGAATTCATCCACAACCACCATGTGCAATTTTTCAAATATATTTTTTTTACTCCTTTTGTATAAAATGTTCATATATGTAGTCAGTTTGTATTTTTAATTTTACTCTTATTCTTCCTGCTTCTATTGTTGCTGCCTCATTAATAAAGTTTTATCTTATCGCATCTTCTGATGCATCAATAATTACCAGAATAATCCAATAATATTATACACAGTATTCTGAAATGAGACTTTCTGCATACTTTTACTTTTGGTACTTTGAATATATTTCCATGCTAATACTACTACTACTACTAAAATACTACAATGAGTATTTGTACACTGTAGTATTACTGCTGTAACTGCAGTACATGCTATCTGGTTCTGGTGGATCAGGATCTGTGTGATCGGTGTTGGAGATCTCAGTAAACGGATCATTTCTTCTGTTCGTCGTCTGCATGACTCCACCCGAGGTGTGAAAAACGTTTCAAACCAAGAATCAGCGAAGACGAATAAAAACTTAAGTGAGCGACCTCCATCTTGTCGAGATGAACCCGGTGAACTGAACAACAACGATACTCGACTCTTAACAAAACATTCGTGTTGGTCTGCAGAGCCATCGAGCTTCATCATCAGCCTTTATGGAGGGGTCGCCGGGGGGGAATATGGAGCCCGAGGAACGAGCGGCGAGGCTGCGGCGTAATCATAATTCCTTTGACCTCCGGTGACCCCCGCGAGCCTCGACAACGAGGGCCACGCCGGCGAGCAGGCGGCGCCTTTCAAACCGCCACTCGCTCCAAAATGGCTTTTTCATTCCTCAAACAATCAGGCTGCAGCGGCGCTGAATGAGAGGCCAGATTACATAAGGCGGGGTTCCCGGGGTGAGATAAGTGCTTTCTCTCCCGCACACGATGGCGAAGGCGTGATCTTCCTCGCTCTCATTAAATCCCTCCTCTGTCTGAGAGTCCGATCTGAACGCAAAACCTCATTGTTGGAAAATCTCAATTAACATGTTAATGAAAGTCAGATTTCTCATTACTCACATTAACAGAAGGCCTGAGAGCGGCGAGGTCACCTGACCGGCGAGATTTGAAATCCAGCAAACTTTATTTGTTTATACGGGTTGGAATGATTCAAGTCCAGTAAAACAGATTAAGATAGATCCAAATATTTGAAAACACAATAAATCTCTATAATACATAAATCTAATAAATAAATCTAATAAATCTTATCTCCTCGTACAGCACAGCATGTGATTGTTTCACTGTGAACAGATTATTTCTCTCCTCTGAAGCTGGATCCCTTCAGGGATCTGAAGGTTTTGTCATCAGACGTCACCTCAGTCCTCGTTATGAAAACTAAACTGATCGTCACACCGACAGATTTAAACGATTTCTCAATAAGCTGCGTCTTAAACACAAAGGAAGTCGTTTGTGTGTGACTTCCTGTTTGCGCTTCACAGTAAAAGATCCAGATCAGATCACCGCCATTCAGGTCTGGACTCTGATCCACGAATGAAGAACCAGGTCCTGGTGATTCAGGATTAGCCTCAGACCTCGTCAGTAAAAATCAGAGCGCGCGCACGCACACACACACACACACGCAGTAACAGGTGGCGCTCAGTGTGTGATATAAAATCCATTTCTCACATAATCAAATATTGAAGGAGCGTCAGCTTCATCGCTGCAGTGGGATTAAGGAGTCAGGAGTCCTTTTCAGTCATAAAGCTTAGTCATGCGTCAGCGAAGCGTCTCTCTAATACGTTTCTGTCCGTCTCACTGGACTGTGGACGAACGTTTCATTTACAGACAGACGCCGCGAGTCCTGACTGACGAGCAAATTAAAGGGAAGTCGAGTGTTTCTGCCTCGCTGAATAACAACGAGCTGCAGGTTTTTTCTGTAAATGCTTCAAATGATCAGCTGAGAGACTGAAGACGCTGAACTGATCAAACAACAGCCAATAAAACCACATCACTGGACATTTATAGTATTACTACAGCGGAGGAAGTATTTCTAACACTCTGTATGTAACAATGCTGTGTTAGTACTACTCACTGCGTTTTAATACTCTCTGATTTCATAGTATTTTATTATTACCCTAACCTTAACCCTAAACAAGACAAATCCCACGACGTGGCTCATGAATCCACCTGATCCTACAATGTGGCTCATGAATCCGCTCATGAATCCACCTGATCCTACGACGTGGTTCATGAAGCTACCTGATCCGACGACGTGACTCTTGAATCCACCTGATCCTATGATGTGGCTTGTGAATCCACCTGGTCCACGACGTAGTTCGTTAATCCACCTGATTCTATGATGTGGTTCGTGAATCCACCTGATCCTACGACATGACTCTTGAATCCACCTGATTCTATGATGTGGTTCGTGAATCCACCTGATCCTACGACATGACTCTTGAATCCACCTGATCCTATGATGTGGCTCGTGAATCCACCTGGTCAACGACATGGTTCGTGAATCCACCTGATCCTATGATGTGGCTCGTGAATCCACCTGATCCTATGATGTGGCTTGTGAATCCACCTGATCCTATGATGTGACTCTTAAATCCACCTGATCCACAATGTGGCTCAGGAATCCACCTGATCCTACGACGTGACTCTTGAATCCACCTGATCCTATGATGTGGCTCGTGAATCCACCTGATCCCACGCGGAGCTTCATCAGTCACAGCTTTTGTTTAATTTAGATCTCTTCGTCTCTGTGCTGCTCGACTGTGAATTAACCTCCGGGATCGATAACTTTAATCTTCGGTGAAGTCTGTTTTTCTCGTTAATGCTGCTAATGATCCTGATCAGAAGAGAACGGTGACATTGATTCAATGATCAAGAGTCTTTGCAGGCTGCTGATAAAACAAACCTGAGATTATTTAGTGCAATAAAAACTTTTTTCTTGTTAATCCCAGAGGGAAGGACGAACAATTAGAAGGATTCGCTCCTTTTCTCTTGATCTCATCTCCTCGTTTATTATGAAGCAAAGTGACAAAAACAATGACAACAGGACACGTTTGAGCTTTAATGGATGAAAATCTCAGCAGAAAAAGTCGTCTTTTCTCTCTTCTTCTTCTTCTCTTTTTGATGGTGTGCCCCCCCCCCCCCCTCCTCTGACCGGCCTCTGAAACCTCCTCCTCTCTTTCACTCTCATGTCTTAGAACTGATGGCTCTCTCTGCAGGATCTCACCGGCCGCCGCTTTGACGGAGCGACTCGTAAACGCCACCAATTAGGAGGCGACCGGCCGCAGAAGGGCCACTCCTAAACGGCGATGAGAGGTGGGAGGCTTTCCTCCCGCCTCTGGAGCTGTCAGAGGATCTGCAGGGGAGGAGGAGGAGGAGGAAGAGGAGGAAAGCCGAGCGGCCGTGTTTTGACAGGATGAATAGATGGAGGAGTGGAAGTGGCTGGGAAAGGCTTTGTTATGCTAACGGAGGCCACTTTGTTCGGGGGAGCTGGGGGAGAAACAGGAGCCCATTCATGTCTCCTCCACACAGAAGGAGCTGATTTTATTATCTGCTTCTTGTGAAGCTTCAGGACAGAGGGCTGAGGGTGAGGAGGAGAGGGGGAGGCACAGAGGGATCCACATTCTCCTGAGAGGACGACCACATGATGACCTGTCCTCTGAACGCTGCAGTCCTGCACCATAAAACCGAATTCAGACCCTTTCAGGAAGTGGTCTCCATCCGGTCTCAAACAAATTCTCTTGGTCTGGGGGGCTCGATTTGACGCAACTGCAAGGTGAACTCTGCAGGTGTGAGCTGAAGCTGTGGCAGCCGGCTGCGCTTTGCATGCTGGGAGGTCGCTGGCAGCCAACCAGCCAGGAATAGAGGTCTGACATGGACCAGTTCAACAAGGACGTTACCCTCTTGATATTTGCTTGATTTTTACTGTCTCATCCACCCCCAAACTCATCTGACCAATGAGAGGAGAGAACACTCTCACCTGGTCTTTAGTCCACCGACCAGAGCAGACAAACAAACCAACAGTCAGCTGGAGGGAAACGTGGTCGTACTATTCTGGTTCCTGCACTCTCTTTACTACTGACCTCTGCAGGGGGTCAACAACGAGTCCTGCATGCTGCAAGACGCTTAAACTCACCTCTCACTCACTACTTCCTGTTTGGACGAGTCGTCCTCAGAGGACGCTGCCGAGTGTTTTCCTGCATCGTCCTCTCTCAGCAGGGTCTCTGTCAGGTTGAAGGTGGTTTCTGTGAAGTCCTGGATCAGCAGCAGACTGCAGCTTTGCTCTGAACTCTCCACTGATCTGCATTAGAACGGTTCCTCCTTTCCGTCTCTGATGTTCCCTCTGACGAGTGTGTTCATCCTCATGAGCTGAAGAACATCACACTCAACTCGTTGTTCTTCATTCAGCTTGTTTCAACATTTAGCTCGCAGGCGCCTCTCAGCCGGATTAGCTTGTCCGTTAGCATTAGCTTGTGGCTCATTGTTTCATGTTGATCAAATAATGGATGATTGAATCTTTCACCGTGTGTGAACACACCTGTCCGTCTGCTGGATGCGAAGCACAGATCTTTCACCACAATCTGCTCATAGTTAGCTTCAGGCTGCGACACGTCATGGAGCCACTGTAGCAGGAAAGTCTTTTCTTCTTCTGTGGTTGAGTTTGGCGTTTCTTTGTAGGTGGTGGAATGTTACAGCAGCTGCTTAATGTCTGTTGTTTTTGGGACGTTGCTTCATTGGGTCAAAAGTGTTGATGTGTATGGTGAGAAATGTGTATTGATGACCAATGACAGCTGCTGCTGTCTTCTTCTTCTGTTGAGATTTAGGCGGTTGGCATCCATAAGTGTTGCATTACTGCCACCTGCTGGACTGTAACACCTGATAAAGTGCGTCTCGATCTGTGATTTCAGCATGAATTCAAATGGTAAAATTCATCTGCTAATCGGATCAGAAAACGACCTCCTGACCTTTCTAAATCTGTTGTCTGTATTTATATGAGATCATTCGGTAACCATGGTGACATGTCTGATTGTCAGTGCATGGCCATCATCAGGTCAACATGTTAATGTGTTCATGAGCAGATACGTGCAGAGCTGATGATGTTCCCATCAGCCTCAGCAGCACTTTGTATAATTAGCTGAAGTTAGCATGCTAACGCGCTAAACTAAGATAGCAAACATGGTAACATTATACCTGCTAAACATGAGCATGTTAGCATTGTCATTGTGAGCACGTTAGCATGCTAACCATAGCATCGTTTCAGCTCTAACTGCCCTGGATATTTACGTGAATGACAGAACATTTATCGACCTCTGAGGAGCGTTTGAGTTGTGACGCTAATGAACAAGATTTGCTGCAGAAGAAAAACTGAAACCTTCTTTACTTCACTGCTTTTTCAGCATTAATTAAACCTTGTGGAATAAAATCCGTCTGTAAACTCGTCCGATCCAATAAAATGAGAACTGTCCCACGTTAATGAACTGTGCATATACATGTATTATCATTTCAAACATAAACATCCAAATGCACAACACTGCTTTTGTTTACAACCCATTTCTGTTTTCTTACCTTTAATTCACCTCTGCAATGAGCCATAATCATTTAGTGAAACACCTCAGTGAGCGTTCGTGTTGTTAGATTGCTAATGAGGCAGATGAAGAGCAGCCTCCTCCTCCTCCTCCCTCCTGGGATTCATGTTGCCTCCTCACTAACAAACCGACGCCCGTCTGTGTGCTTCACACCGTCAGCAAACGTCCATCATAACACCAAGACTCTCTCACACACCGTCGTCCTGCTGTGCTGGGAGGACGGGACGAAGCATTATTACCCATGATGCTTAGTGTTTGTTTTCACCTGGTTTGCCTCAGAGGACTGTGTGTGTGTGTGTGTGTGTGGGTCAGGAAGTTTGAAGCAAGCACAATCTTTGAAGATGGCCTCACATTATTCTGAGTCACAGCGAGACCTCAAACCGAACTGTTTAAAAACTCAAACAGAAGCTTTCGAGGCCAAATTTCTGTAATCACGTTCATTGATCAGACACGTCGTCAGGAAACTCATTTATTCCCTTTTCAGCATTAAACCGACTCCAGAACGCAAGGATCCCGTTCACTGAACTCATCCTGCTTCACGCCGACGTTCATGTCAACCAGCAACAGTGAACGCAGCAGCTGTGTGCAGTTCAGAGCACGAGACAAAGTCATTGTCCTCACACTGTGCTCAGAAAACTGGGCCGTCCAGTTTAAAGCTGGTTAAAACACACACACACACACACACACACACACACACACACACACACACACAGTCTGTATATGTGTTTTACTGGTGAAACAGTTAAAAGCAGTTATTTCGTGTTCTTATGAGATGAGCTCATCCACAGACTGGGTGTCAGGTGTGTCGCAGCAGGATTCAAACAGCAGGCCGACTGACCGCTGAGGCGTTCGCTTACTTCCAGATTGCGACGGACTGTTTATATTTGGAGTCCAGCTGATCTGCTGCTGTGACAGAATACCTCAGACGCCTCGAGTGGAAGTCGGCAGCATTAAACATTAGAGCGTCTGTTCACCTGAACCCTTAATAGCTGAACAAGGTTTGTTAGCTTTCTATATGTGTGTGATGCGTTCGGAGACAAGTTTATTATCAGATATTTTAAATTCATTTCTTCCCCTCATCAGTTTACACTCAGGATTTTCTGCCCTGTTGAAACCAGCATTGACTAGTTTGGCTTCTGGTCTCGGTATCATGTCTGGAGGTGACCAGCGTCTCATCACCTGGACCACATGAAGGTGGTTGTCAGGCGTCTTTCTGCAGCAGGGACAGGAACAAAGACGCCTTAATGAAAACCTGGTCCAGAGCTTTCAGGACCTCAGCAACAACAGATGCAGTTGTAGATTAATCGATTAATCGTTCGGTTCATAAAATACTGAAAAATGTCCCAGGTGATGTCTTTAAATGTCTCATTTTGTCACTTTAAAATGAGATAAAACAGAGAAAAGCAGCAAATCTCCATGTTTGAGAGGCTGAAAACAGCATTTTCTGCTATTTTTCCATGAAAACTTAACAATTGGTCAATAATCAGAATAGTTGGAACCCAATCAAGCGTCTCTGAAAACATCTGTCCAACTTCAAGTGTCTCAGGTTTTTGTCTTTTTATTTGCAGAAATGTATAAAATCCTGTTTCCATGATGGCTGATTGAGAGCAGGCTGGAAAATGTTTTAGCATGAAGCTACAAACAGACGTGGGTCCAAAAATGACCACTGACGTCATTTCAAAGAGACACTCACAGGAACTGAAAAGCACGGACATGGTCCAGATCAGAGCGCCCCCCACAGTTCAGGGGTTAACACATTGAACATAAACCACAACGTCCTGGTTCCAGGTGAGACTTGGTTTTCAATACACATCCACCAACTCAGTCAGCAGCATTAAATACACAACAAGAGGTCCAGACCTCTTCAGTCCAGTTCTCCTCAGTCCAGTCCTCCTCAGTTCAGGTCTCTCCAGTCCAGGTCTCTTCTGTTCAGACCTCTTCAGTTCAGGTCTCTCCAGTCCAGGTCTCTTCTGTTCAGACCTCTTCAGACCTCTTCTGTCCAGGTCTCTTCAGTTCAGACCTCTCTAGTTCAGGTCTCTTCTGTTAACGTCTCTTCAGTTAAGGTCTCTTCAGTTCAGACCTCTTTAGTTCAGACCTCTTCTGTTCAGGTCTCTTCTGTTCAGACCTCTTCAGTTCAGACCTCTCCAGTTCAGGTCTCTTCTGTTCAGGTCTCTTTAGTTCAGGTCTCTTCAGTCCAGACCTCTTCGGTTCAGGTCTCTTCAGTCCAGACCTCTTCTGTCCAGGTCCCCTTGGTTCAAGTCTCTTGGTTCAGGTCTCCTTGGTTTCAGGTCTCCTTGGTTCAGGTCTCTTCTGTCCAGGTCTGTTCTGTCCAGGTCTGTTCTGTTCAGGTCTCTTCAGTTCAGGTCTCTTTGGTCCAGACCTCTTCAGTTCAGGTCTCTTTGGTTCAGGTCTCCTTGGTTCAAGTCTCTTGGTTCAGGGCTCCTTAGTTTCAGGTCTCTTTGGTTCAGGGCTCCTTGGTTTCAGGTCTCTTTGGTTCAGGTCTCCTTGGTTCAGGTCTCCTTGGTTTCAGGTCTCTTTGGTTCAGGTCTCCTTGGTTCAGGTCTCCTTGGTCAGGTCTCTTTGGTTCAGGTCTCCTTGGTTCAGGTCTCTTTGGTTCAGTCCTTACTGAGACTCTAAGATGTTCACATTACTGCACTGCAGTTTTCTGCTGTGGACTGAAATCACACAACAAGCTTGAAAGGAAGGAATCAGTGAGACAATGACTGGAAAAGGAAACATGAAACAGATTTATTCATGTTTCCTGTGCAGAAAATGAAAGAATGAATCAGATAATGGAACGATGCTCATTAACCAGCTGACAGAGGACCTTTCCAATCTGCCACACTGACAATAGACGGTAAATAAAGATGTCGGGTTGCGAGATGAAAGCGGCCTCGTCCTCTCTGAAGTGTGTTTGACTGAGCCTTTGAGACTTGTAACAGTCTTTTTAGGGATTTAATGGATTCGTTAGATTTTATCCTTTACTGCTCCTTCTGGGAGGTTCACTCTCAGTCTGCGGGAATCTTATATAACGACTCGCTCTGCAAACAATTACACAACAAGAGCTATATTATCTGAAGATGATTATGAATGCATGTCTGGAGTCCTCCTGAACACACACTGTATGAGTCAACACACAGGAGGAAATATGTCCCAGCTCATCTCATTTCATTAGACAAGTTGATTTTCAGTTTCAGCCAGGACCAGGACCAGGACCAGGACTGACTGATTATTAGGGCCAGTGATAACTGGAGATCTGGAGAATAAAGTCAGAACATTTCCAGAAATGGTTGTACTATTTTGAGTAAAATAATGAGGAGAAAAGTTGCAGTATTTAAAGAATAAATGTGTAATTATTCAAGTAAAAACAAGTGAATATTTTGAAAAAGGGAGAAGAAAAATATCACAACACTGAGAGGAGAAATGTAATAATCTGAGACGAAGTTCGGATAGAATAAAGTAGTTTGCTTTGAGAGCAAAATGTCGGACGTTATTCTTGGAATAGATTGATTTGATTAGATTTGCACATATCAGTAAATTTTGAAAAGAGGGGGGCTCACTTGGGGGGCAGGAATTACATCAGGGTGGTCTTGGTCTCCCTGGTCCCCCTTTGGCAGCACCCCTGGTTGCACTGACTTATTGGACACATACATCACAGTAACCTCTACGATGGCTGGAACTGCTTCTCTTTGCTCTGATGTCAGATGGTTGTGATGATGATGATGCTGGTGATGATGATGGCGATGATGATGATGATGCTGGTGCTGCTGATGATGATGCTGGTCATGATGTAGATGATGATGTTGATTATGCTGATGATGCTGGTGATGATGTTGATGATGCTGATGATGATGATGCTGGTGATGCTGGTGATAATGATGATGATGATGATGATCTTGAATCTTGGATCTTGAATGATGATGATGATGATGATGATGATGCTGATGATGATGCTGGTCATGATGTGGATGATGATGTTGATGATGCTGATGATGTTGATGATGCTGGTGATAATGATGATGATGATGATAATGATGCTGCTGCTGATGATGATGATCAGTTACTTCTGTTGACTCTTCATGTCCTGAAACCTCTCAGCAAACACCTGAAGGAGTTTTCAGTCAGCAGAGGAAGTACGTCCCAGCTCATCTCATTTCATTAGACAAGTTGATTTTCAGTTTCAGCCAGGACCAGGACCAGGACCAGGACCAGGACCAGTGATAACTGGAGATCTGGAGAATAAAGTCAGAATATTTCCAGAAATGGTTGTACTATTTTGAGTAAAATGATGGAAATATATTGAGGAGAAAAGTTGCAGCAGCAGATTCAGGTGTCAGAGAAGCTTCTGTTCCTGCAGAGTAGGAACATGCTTAGCGTTTCCTCTTTAGCTTTAATTTCCCATGTGACAGCAGAGAGCTGAGAAGCTGCTGGAGACCTCTTCTGAGAGGTTCATGTCCACCATGAAGGTCTGATCACACAAACAGGTTTAAGCGTCTTAGCTGTTAACTCGCTCAGCACAAACCTGCCCGCAGAGCAGCATGTGGTCTGTGGAAGCTGCTTGTCGAGCTTCAAACTCCACTGAAGAGCGTTAACTTTATCCAAACACATTTGTCCTGCAGCTCGTCCAGGTTAGCGTGTTTGTAGCTGCAATGACACTGGAGATTAGCTTCTTCATCACTGTGAGCTAACATAGACACACAGTTTGTCTTTTACTGCAACAGAAAATTAATCATTTGTCCATTTGTCTTGGAAAGACACTCTGCAGCTACTTTTGTTTTGTTGACAGCTGCTGACATGACGTACAGTCATCAAAACGCAGACTGAACATAGACCGGCATTTGTTGTTTTTGTTGTTGTTGATGTTGTTGTTGTTGTTTTGCAGAGTGAAGATGATGATAACAGAAGTGTGACTGCCTCCTCCGTCATGGTGAGTTCATGAGAAATGAAAACGTGTAAACCACAAACGCCACTTGTTTATTGTCTGTGTGTGTTAGTGTGGTTTGTGTGTGTGCGTTTGTGTGTGTGTGTTAGTGTGGTTTGTGTTTGTGTGTGTGTGTGTCTTAGTCTAGTTTGTGTGTGTGAGGGAGCCTGTGTGTGTATATGTTTGTGTGTGTGTGTTAGTGTGGTTTTTGTGTGTGTGTGTGTGTTAGTGTGGTTTTTGTGTGTGAGCCTGTGTGTGTGTGTGTGTGTGAGCCCGCTTGTGTGTGTGAGTGCGTGTGTGTATGTGTGTGTGTGAGCCTGTGTGTGTGTGTATTTGTGTGTGTGTGTGTGTGTGCGCACGCATAATTTTCTGTTTATCAACTAGTTCTAGTTCTAGTTCTAGTTCTAGACTTTTGCTGCCTGATCTTTTCAGGGAAGTGGGTGAAATGTGAAAATGAGCAGAGTGACAACATCTAATATATAAACCTGTAAATGAAACGAGAGCTGTGAAGGTTTGTTTCTCTGTGAAGTGAAGTGAAGCTCGGTGCTGAGAGCCGCTCTTCCTCTCAGGCTGCGTTCAGGTGCGGCACCGTTAGCTGTTAGCAGCGTGTTTGTGCTGTTGTTTTCGCGTCTGTGCGAGGACGCTGCGCCGCCGTGTCCGTCCTCACTGTTCCTGCCTCTCTCAGCTCTGTGTGTGTCGTCAGGCTGAAGGACAGCCTCCCTCTGTGACCGGTCCACACTGTGTAATTAACATGGAGGTATCAGGTAAACAGTGAGGACGGCCCGGCAGGCCTCTGATTAAAGGCCTGGGTGGTGCTTCACAGCGCCCTGCTGGCCAATAAACACCACTAATGGCATCAGGACCCCCGCCCTGCAGCACGGCAGCCCCCACCACGTCTAGAGGACAACGAGGACGCCGGTTTGTGTTGGAAAATACCAAAACATGAGAGAGAATATTGAAGGAATTTGCCTCTGAAAGTCTATTTTTGAGTATGAAATCCTCACAGTATGTAGACCTGGAACGTGGATCTAAATGGTCTGCGGTTCCTCTTCCCAGCAGATGGGAGCTGCAGACTGGATCCACAGCAGCACCTGCTGACCCAGAGTCATGTGACAACCTGCTGAAACTACACACATACACTACACAATAATTCATGATTTGTGTGTTTGGTGGCATATTTAGTGATTTATTGTTGTTATTGTTTGGAACACACTGAACATAGACTGAGGATAAAGGTTGATCTCTGTCATATATCTCAGGTGAACTGAGGATCAGGTGATGAAGTGATGATGAACACCTGTATTCCTGCTGGTTTCGTCATGATCTTTGCGATTAAAGATGAACTGGTCCCCCCCAGTCTCTGTTCCACAGGGTGCAGCTGGATCCTCTGGAGAAGGACTGGCTGAGGAGCTCAGCTCTGGGGAACATGGCCGCTCAGCGTCAGCTGCTGTCTCAGGACTCCGGCCTCGTGTTGAAAAAGGTGAATCCAAACCACCAACGAAGATCAAATCAGTCGTCATCGATATCCCTTCATAAAGGCTGGATGACAACTCAGGAGGAAGAGGAAGAGAGGGAGGAGGAGGAGGAGGAGGACAGGGAGGAGGAGGAGAGGGAGGGAGGAGGAAGAGATGAGGAAGAGGAAGAGAGGGAGGAGGAAGAGAGGGAGGAAGAGGAAGAGAGGGAGGAGAAGGAAGACGGAGGAGGAGGAAGAGAGGGAAGAGGAGGAAGACAGGCAGGAGGAGGAGAGGGAGGAGGAGGAAGACGGAGGAAGAAGAGGAAAAGAAAGATAGGGAGCAAGAGGAAGGACGAAGATAGGGAGGAGAGGGAAGACGGAGGAGGAGGAAGAGAAGGAGGTGGAAGAGAGGGAGGAAGAGGAAGAGAGGGAGGAGAAGAAAGACGGAGGAGGAGGAAGACAGGGAGGAGGAGGAAGAGGAAAAGTAAGATAGGGTGGAAGAGGAAGAGAGGAAGGAGGAAGAGGGGGAGGAAGAGAGGGAGGAGGAAGAGAGGGAGGAAGAGGAAGAGAGGCAGGAGAAGGAAGACAGGGAGGAGGAGGAGGAA
Source organism: Chelmon rostratus (assembly GCF_017976325.1). Lineage (NCBI taxonomy): Eukaryota > Metazoa > Chordata > Actinopteri > Chaetodontiformes > Chaetodontidae > Chelmon > Chelmon rostratus. Next base: position 27,966,480 of record NC_055663.1, read on the forward strand.
GAGGAAAGGGAAGATAGAGATGGAGGAACAGGAAGAGAAGGAGGAGGAAGAGAGGGAGGAAGAGGAAGAGAGGGAGGAGGAGGAGGAGGAAGAGGAAGAGGGGGATTCCAAACTGAGTTAATTAAGCTTCTTTCTCTTTGCTCAAATATCTGTTGTTCTTGTTTTCTGCCCTCGTCAGGATTTCATCACTGTAAGTATGCAGACACACACACACACACACACACACACACACACACACACACACACACTGCAGCACCAAACGCTGAAAATAGTCCCAACAGATGCTCGATTTCATGTTTTTTTTTTATTAAAAACTGCAGCAAGCAGCACTTTGAGGAGATTAATGAACCTTTTTAACATGAAACCTAATATTTGTGGGGGGGTTTAAAGAGGTTCAGCAGGAACCAATGAGCTGAGAGCCACAGACAGGAAGTCCGACAGTAATGAGAGACAGACCAACATGTTTTGTTTCTGTTTTTTCATGGAATTTGTTTACAATAATAGAAATATAAAATACTGTGTGTGCTGTAATACAGCCTTATTATTAAAATGAGGTTCAGTGAAGTGCTGAAAAAACTTTATTAATTTTAAATTTAAGGTCCAAATTATTTGTGAGAGTGTTGATGATTACTACAGTTTTCTTCCTCATTTTTAATCCCCATTGACCCTTCATCACTAAACCTACTGATCACATGATCAGAGGTGAAGAAGACCCCTTTCATCACAAGGTAAATGTGAGTGAGCAGAGGGCCAACCTGTGCAGGAACCTGCAGGAACGACCTTTAGGAACATTATAACACTGTTTGTGCTTCATTCTAACCTGAAGTGTTCGGTGCTGCAGATTCAATGTGGTGCTGAACACTCTGAGAGGATCCAGTGGACCCGAGCTGTTGAAATTCTCTCTGTGTCTCTGTTTCTAACTCTTTCCTGCCTCCCGCTGACGACCTCGTGTCATGCAAACGTTGCTGTACACAAAGGGGGTAAGTTGTCTTTTCCTTTTCTTAACACCAGTCATCTGAACACAGACACGTTCCACAGCACACCTTCATCTTCTTCTTCAATTAGCTGAGCGCTGATACAGCGCAGCCTCACCTCTGTCTCGCCGTCTTCAGGACTGTTTGAAACAGTCGGATTTTTCGGACGTCTGCCGGCTCCTTGAAGCGAGGAGGGGGGGATGGGGGGTGTTAATGCAAAATGCAGTTCATGTAAATGGATTCACACGGACGTCCAATTTTCTGGCATGTTTGTGTACACAAGCAACAGAAAGGCAGCATTGCTTTGCGAGGCGTGTAGTCGTCCCTTCAAACAGGCTGACAGCTCTGTGCAGCCGGACGCCGGACGCGATGCTAAACGCCGTCCTACATACACAAAGACCTCCTCAGACGCTGCACCCCTGTTTTTATCATCGCTCCTGTTTCCCTTCTCCAGGCGTCTGCCGTCAGGTTAATATCAGGAGCGGGGATGGATTACTGAACGGTACTACCAGGCCCCTTTGGCCCCTGGGCCCCCGGCCCCCCTGAGCCTGGTAGAGTCTCTGTTTGAAGTGACTGGTAATAGATCTACTGACCGCACAGAGACACAAAATAGCAACAAAGATACACACAACATCCACAAAAACACAAAAAACAACCACAATGAGCTGCAAGACGATCACATGAAATGACTCCAGAGAGATACAAACCATCACCATCGCGTCTTTTCTGCTTGTTTTGTCTCTCTGTAGTCATTGTTTGTCTCAGGTGTGTTGTTTCCATGCCGGGGGGATGGGGCCTTTTGCATGTCTGTGCCATCGGGCCCGTTGTCTCATAATCCGTCGACGATTAGCGGTCGGACGCTGCGGCAGGATGTAGAATTCATGCTCATTAGGGACCGGTGTGATTTTCGCGGCCCAGCAGCCCAGACAATGGGGATGTGTAATGATATTGTAATTACATGGTAATTAATATTTGAGCAAACAGTCGGCCTGTAGGGATGCTGCCCGGCTCCACACCAGATGGGAAGGACTGATCATCACACAATCAGCCAGAAGATCTTTCATTGGCTCAAACGTTTCAGTCCACCGTCTCCTCTCCAGCCGTGTCTGCTTTCCCTTCAACACCTGATTTCACAGCTTTGTGGTGAGAGTCTGGAAATTAGTCAACGGGGAGATGAAGCACGATTCTCCTAATTTTAGGCAGCTCACCCAGTCAGGAAGCTGACAAATGTGTACACAGCGTTTGCAGATCGATCTTTGATTTCCTCTCTGAGCTGCGTCTCCTCCAGTCCCAGCATATGTTCTTCAGATTCATTGTTAAGTCAAAGTGTGATTCTGCAGCCATGAAAAGAGACGGCGTTTCAAACCGGCACATATGGTCGAACTGTTGCGGGCTGGCTTTGAAAACTCGCCGCCGATGCCAGAAGTAGAATTTCACACAGCATTATGGGACTCTAAGCTTGCTATTCAAGCGCCTTTGCAGAAGGACCCCTCCATATGGCCTCGCCTAATGCGCCGCCTCACTGTTGTGTACGCCTCCCCCCTCCTCCTCCCATTAGCTGCATGGACCTCCCCATGCAGAAATAACAACATCAATGGTCTAACCCTCGCGCCACTTGAGAGTATTACACTCCTTTTCATGCTTCACTTGATCAAAACGGAAGGAGTGAAATTTCCGCCTTTTTGATGTGCTCTTTCCCCGCCGCTCTCAGACGAGCAGCGCTAGCTCGCTCTGCCCGTCACTCCTCAACCACCAAAGGGCCAACAGATGCCCGGCGCACGGAGGCCGCCTGTTGGCGGGCAGCATCCGGTTTGTGCCGGGTCACCGTCGCTGCTCCCGTGTCTGTTAGAAGACGGGGGATTCGACTGTTCGACGCAGGCCGGAGCTTCCTGCTGAGGCAGATGGGCGTCAATCGTGTTTGCAAACGTGTTGCAGCGCTCGAGGCTCGCTCTTGTTCCCGCTGCCTTCTGGTCGCCGTTTGTGGGCAGCGGTTAAAGGCTCATAACACCGATTTCACATGTTTGACCTCATTTACAACAAATCACGACTACGTGACGTTCCTGCCGACTCTTCTGCAGATATTTAAACTGTTTGATGGATGTTTTGTACGTAGCAGGCAGCCATTGAGCTCCACCCACGTCACTTGTGATGAGATGCACGTCAGTGTCTTTGCCAACTGTGCAGAGAAGAGTGTGCAGACCCCTCCCCTCAAGTCTCAACAGCATGTTGTGCTCAGCTGCACATCAAGCAAGCTGATTGGTCGATCCAACAGGATGTTTTTCCTGTTGTTTCTGTGTATTGTCCTGCATCAGCCATCTATCATAAATATGACACACACACACACACACACACACATATATGTATATTTATGTCATGTTTTGTGCCCCCCTCACTACACAAACCTCCACATGAGGGATTAAATTCTGGCGTCCTCAGTTTTCTGCTTATTAAAGAAGTCTGAACAACGTGGTCGGGTATCACTCGCAGCTCCTAATAGCAGTGCTGTCAGTGAAGGTGTGTGTGTGTGTGTGCGGCCCAGGTCGAGGCACAAACAATCTCACCGAGTGTCGGAAGAGGCCGGCGGGCGAGGCGGGGTTCAGTTAGCACCTTCTAATGAAAAGCATCGCCCCCCTCCCCCCCTCCGGGCTCAGCGGTCAGCCTGCATCAGCACGCTAACACAGAGACGGCGCCAAAATAAACCTCCACTAACCATCCTGCACGCGACCACAGGTTTCCTCCCTCCCTCCCCCCGATGGTTTTCACGCTCTCGGTTGTTGGCTGAATGGGGAACATCAGTGCAGCGAAATTAAACGGGCGGAAAACAGCAGAAAACAACGTTCCATTTGTTTGATCCGGTTTACAGCAGCAACATGAGACGAGGAGACGGAGGAGGACGGGCTGCTCCTGCTGGAGGAGGAGGAGGGACATCACGGCTCATCTTCATCAGGGAGGAGGAACTCGGTCCAGCCTGGACAGAAATTCTCTGACAGAAAACAAGATGTCTCTGCAGAAACTGATAAAAACACATTTTAACAATGAAAATGGTCAGATGCTACGTCACCTGCATAATGAAGGATATCTCGCCTCCATCACTGCAGCTAACAGCTGATGAAGGGCCTTTATTTTGAAGGATATCAGGCCTATAATATTTGAGAAATATGTCCTTGTTGTGTTTTTTCCTTGCGTGTAGGAAAGGTTGAAGTCTGTTAAAGGAGTAAAAGCAGTTGAAGTGGAGGAGAAGTGAAGGTTGCAGCCATCATCACTGTGTGAGCCTGAACAAGTGCAGAATGCAGCACTGATAGAAAACTGTCAGTCACTCAGTCTGCGCTGGTGTGTCGATGAATCCTGCATCATGTTTGCACATAGAAAACTCTGCTGAGCTTTGTGTGTTATTTGCTTCTGCAGAGTGAAGCTCCACATGAGTTGGTGCTTTTTCCTGGACTGAGAATTTTTTCTGCTGGATATTTGCACGTTAGCAGAAAAAGTAATGGATGGAAAACATTCTTCTCTCGAGAGTAAAACCTGCTGCTGGCTCAGACTGAGCTGCACGGATCTGGTCCGAGACTCGGACTTATGATGGTTTTAGTGCTGAACCTGCAGCTGTTACTGTTGCTGTGTTTACAGCTGCTGTCAGATAATAAGAGACAGTGCAGTGCATGCTGGGCTGATCAGGTGTGGGTTTGCACACCTGATCAGCAGTAAAAAGGGCGGAGTGATGCCCGACTAGGCTGGAGCGCCGCTCAAACTCTCCACCCAGGACAAAGTTACAGTAACAGTCAGTGTTTTCAGTCTCTGCTTGTGAAGCGGGCTCTGATGTGAGTGCTCGCAGGCGTGGAGAAGCTGGTTGCTATGGTTCCCTGCGTCCTGAAAGGAGGCCATCTTAATCTCAACAAGACAGATTACAGCGGGCTGATGTTTGCTCGCACTGACTCCAGTTCAGATGTGGACAGAAAGTGTGAATGGATGAATGTGTGAGAAGAAGCTGAGGTCAGAGGACGAGTCAGGAAGACGTCATTAAAGCTAATATTAGTGAAACTTTCTTCAGTCACTAGTGATTGTGTTGATTAGTGTGTAATGTGTAATTCTGCACTTGTTTCCTGTTGACAGAAAGTTTAATGTCTCATTTTATTTTGCTGCTTCTCTTCAATCTCTCGGAAACATCAAGTTTGTAAGTTCACGAGTTTGACTGTTTGTCGCTTGTAGATCAGAAGTTCTAGTGTCGGCCTGTTAGCATTAGCCAGCGTAGCCTCAGTCTCCTCTCCCTCAACAGCTTCAGTGTTTTCTGCTTCCTTCTGCTTCATATCTGAAAGTGCTGTGAACCAGGAATTATTCCGCCCCGATCAGGTTTTTGTCCCGGCCCTCAGGACCATAGGGGCCCCTGAATGACCCTTAATTTATTTTACTTTACATTCACATATTTCTTTTTAATTAAATCATTGCCTGATGAATTCAATATTATTTTCTACTCAACATATACTTAAAAACTTTAACATATTAAATATTTCAAATATATATATTCCTTTTTTTGCACAACACCCATAACCCCCACCTTAGCAGAGAACTCTGGCGCACTTTAGGCTACGCTACATACGTGGGGCCCTATGATGGTCTCTTGTCCCCGGGCCCCAGCAAGTCTGTTGACAGCCCTGGCTCTGCCTCATTGGAAAGTCTGCGTTTAACTCCCTAAAAAGGAGGTGCAAAACGCCAAACCTTTGCGTTAATGAACTCGTCGTATCGGCTCGTCCTCCAAACACCGACGCTCGTACAGACTGATGGGACACATTAACAGTGTGAGCAGTGACATGTTTTAATACAACACAATGCAGATGGGATAACTGTCCTTGAATGTGGCTCTTTAGCAGAGAATTAACTCCCATTGAATTAAAGCTCGTATTATCACCGAGCAGCGTGTGTGTGTGTGTGTGTGTGTCTGCAGCTCGCAGCCAAATCTGTTTAAACTAATTAACCATGAATTCACTTCAAAGCAGGACTTTATTCAAATGAGCCAACTTTCTCTCCTCTGAGCGTGAAGCAGGTCTGAAGACTGTGAGAAAGAAAGTTCTCAGCTGTTTGAACATCTGGATGAGCTGTGAGATATCACATATCTGCACGCACAGATGTTTGACCCACAGACTCACTGATGAGGCCCATCGGTAGTGAAATAATCTGCTCCTGATAATCGATTCATCGCGTCGGTGATTTTCTTTTATGTCATATTTTGAAATTGTTTTGTTTTTATGTGAAACTGATCTGAATTTTTTTAGCTTTTCTGTTACCAGTCCAGTAGAAAATAGCCTAGAACACCAGTCGAAGACAGGCCCACAGTAACCATGTGGAGAACCTGCAGGGTTCTGGTGTCTTTTGATCCCCAGCAGTCAGAATCAGTGTGAGTGCTGCTGGCTTGATCCACCTGAATATTTTGCACAGAGATGCTTACAGATGAATCTATGTGGGATTTTTTTAAACCTATATTTATCTTTATATAGAGGCCATTTACTGTGTGTGTGTGTGTGTGTGTGTTACTCATGCTAACCTGCTGGTGGAGTGTGTAAACTGTGTGTGTGTGTGTGTGTGTTTTCAGACGGCTCTTCACTGGGCAGCCAAGCAGGGCCGTCAGGAGGCGGTGGACATGATGCTTCGCTCCGGAGCCGACGTCAACGCCAGATCGGTGAGCTGAGTGTGTGAGTGTGTGTGTGTGTGTGTGTGTGTGTGTGTGTGAGACAGAACCCGTCATGCACTTTAATAACTTCAGCTGGACCTTCGCTGCATAAACAAACACAGCCAACCATCCTCAGCTCCTCAACACAGTTTTCCTATAAAATCCCTTTAAAGGAGCACTTCAGCGTTTTCGTCAGTCGCGTGTCGACGCCCACTTCGGACTCCGTGGAGATGAGGTCAGCCAGAGCGTGAATTCAAAATGTAGTCATGGTTACTGAATTCATCTAAAACTGATCTAGAACGAGAAACTGAATGAACTGAAGCTGCAGGTTGTTAAATCAGTTTAATCTTCAGCTCTGTGAAGCTCTGTGACGTGTGCAGGTGAAATGCATCCTGGGAGTCGTAGTTGTTTCAGGTTTTATGTCCACAGCCCTCGTGGAGGTTTGACTTTTCAGAGACCGAGGGTTTGTCTCTGAGCAAAGTCCAGAATGAAGCGAAGACGAGTAACGAACACGAGTGTGAGAAACAGATAAATAAAGACAAAATAGTTTCCAGCTGAAAAATTACTTCAAAAATAAATGTTTAATGTTTTTACACAGAGGTGTTTGATCTTTGCACAAAACAACAGATTAACAGCCGAACACGGGAAATATGACAGTGGAAAAGTCTGTCTGATCCAGGAGGATGAGGAAGGTCCTGTTCATAATATAACAACACACACACACACACACACACACACACACCCTCTGAAGCCTGTAGGGGCCGTTTGATTATCCAATCATATCACTGCTGCTCTCATTTAACCCTGAGGTTACGCACAGTGGACCCCCCCGCGAGGCCTTTCCCCTCCAATTACTCCATCAGCCTCTCAGGTTCACGGCGTTAACGTCCGCCGGCCAGCGGCTGCAGACACAGCGAACAGCAGCACAGTCCACAGTCCACCAGAGTCCACCAGAGTCCTCCTGCTGCTGGAGCTGCTTCAGCACAGAGCGACACGTCCACACTGGTCTTTAGCCTCAGTATCAGCATGATTTCAGGGGTGGCCATATCTGTCCAACCATTGTCTGTCCAACTGTCTGTTCGTCCAACTGTCTGTCTGTCCAACTGTCTGTCTGTCTGTCTGTCCGTCCATTTGTCTGTCTGTCTGTCCATCTGTCTGTCAGTCCAACTGTCTGTCTGTCCGACTGTCTGTCTGTCCATCTGTCTGTCAGTCCAACTGTCTGTCTGTCCGACTGTCTGTCTGTCCATCTGTCTGTCTGTCCAACTGTCTGTCTGTCCGTCTGTCCAACTGTCTGTCCGTCCAACTGTCTGTCTGTCCGTCCATCCAACTGTCTGTCTGTCCAACTGTCTGTCTGTCCATCCAACTGTCTGTCCATCCAACTGTCTGTCCGTCCAACTGTCTGTCTGTCCGTCCATCCAACTGTCTGTCTGTCCAACTGTCTGTCTGTCCGACTGTCTGTCTGTCCATCTGTCTGTCAGTCCAACTGTCTGTCTGTCCGACTGTCTGTCTGTCCATCTGTCTGTCTGTCCAACTGTCTGTCTGTCCGTCTGTCCAACTGTCTGTCCGTCCAACTGTCTGTCTGTCCGTCCATCCAACTGTCTGTCTGTCCAACTGTCTGTCTGTCCATCCAACTGTCTGTCCATCCAACTGTCTGTCTGTCCGTCCGTCCAACTGTCTGTCTGTCCAACTGTCTGTCTGTCCGTCCAACTGCTCATCTAGCGCCACCATCAGGTCAACATGTTAATGTGTTCAACAGCTGCAGAACTGATGACGTTCCCATCAGCCTGAGCTGGACTTTGTGTTTACTTTTAGCATGCTAACTTGCTAAACTAAGATTGTGAACATGGTAAACATTATACCTGCTAAACATCAGCATGATAGCATCATCATTGTGAGTATGTTAGTGTGCTGATGTTAGCATTTAGCTAAAAGCACCATGTCTCAGTAGTCTATAGCCTCACAGAGCTGCTAGCATGGCTGTAGACTCACTAGTATCTAATTGACCAACGTTTGTGCTAATTTGTGGATTTGTGGAGGTTAAGCAAAGCTCAACTTCAGTGAAATTTGACCTGCAAGTTTGCACCACCGACCAATAGCAAACCAGACTGAGACCTTTGAGTGGATCGATGGAGAGTCCAAAACGGAGGATGCTATCGTAGCTTGTTAGCTTCGTGTCACCATCCAGAGTTACTGAAGCTCATCTCTCAGACCTTAAAGAGCAGACAGGAGGACATCATGCTAATACAGCTCTTAATAAACTGTGGACACTTATCGTCCTGTTAGCGATCAAGCTAAGCTAAGGAGCTAATGAGTTTATTAGCTAGCTCTAGCTTATTTCCCTCTTCAATAACTTTTCACTGAATGAAATGATGAACAAATGTCGGGTGCAACAGAACATTACAGAGGAAAATACTGTGCTAGCGTGTTAGCTCACCAGGTAGCCTACAGCTCGGTTGAGAAAACAGTTCTGTGAGTTGTTCTCGTCTCCGCATCCCAGAGACAAAGACGCACAGATGAGTTTCATTCTGCTGCTTTACTGTCGGAGCTTCAGCAGCTCTGAGATCCTTCAGTCATTCATTCATTCAGACATCAGTTCAGGCGTTTTAGTTCTTTCTCTTTTTGCTTTCACAGCCAATAAAATGGAGTGAAAATATGCTTTTAGACACACACACACACACACACACAGTGTGCAGTGGATTGATTCGAAAGGGGCAATGTTGTGATTACTTAATGGCTTCCCAGACAGCCGTGGGCCTGGAGAATTCAATTTAGCATCTGCCTCTCTAAGTGTTAATCTCCTCTCCTCCCCGGCTGCCTCGCTGCTTATGATGTGCACACAGGAGATAATGTTTAAGCCCCACCAGAGCAAAGCAAAGCAGACAAGTCACTTATTGGCTCCATAATTACATAATTAACTTTTTGTCTCTAATCGTTAAGGAGGTAATGGCTCTGATAAAAAGACCCTCAGCTCGAGCAGCCAGCAAATCAAAAATCAATAATCCATAGAACGGCATTAAGAGGAGTGAAACAGCTCAGGTTTCAGTGATTGGTTTGGATTCACTGGAGGGGGTTTTCAATGCTTTTGTAATGGATTTTCCCCGAGTCGGTGGGTTTCTCTCCATCTCAGGCTTTAAATACTCACCTGGAGTTGAATATTACTTTTTTAGAATTAAAACACAGAAGAAAAGTGTGTGCAGCCGGAGGCTTCAGTTGTATTTCACCAAGGTTAGGACTCAGTGGCGCACGGGACGGATCTCAATCTCGCTGCAAACGACACGTTTTGTTCAGCTTTAAGGTTTAATAACCTTCCTCGGTTTCAAAAAATTATAAGTTTGTGTGAATCTGAAATAAACTCACTCCCTGCTGCTCTGGAACATGAACCCGATCTGCTGCAGAGGAAAAACTCAAACGGCTCCTTTTAGAGTCAGTGTTTGTCCGCTTCTGTAGAAACATGGACACCTCAACAAAGAGCTCGTTCTCATCATGAAATCACAGAAATATTAGATTCGAGGGGCAGCCGTGGCCCAGAGGTTGGAGAAGTGGCTTGTGACCAGTTCGATTCCCCCACCGGACTGGCAGAAAAATTTGGGTGTGGTGGAGTATCCCCTCCCCCCTCCATTAGCTGGCTGATGTGCCCTTGAGCAAGGCATTTGCTCCCTGGGCGCCTGATGCGGCAGCCCACTGCTCCTGTGTGTTTCAAAAACAGTGATGGGTGAAATGCAGAGAAGAATTTCCCAGTTTGGGATCAATAAAATAAAATAAAATAAACAAAATAAAATTTAATTTAATTTAATTTTATTTAATTTAATTTAATTTAATTTAATTTAAGAAAGAAAGAAAGAAAGAAAATAAAATTTAAAAAAATTAAAATAAAACAAAATAGATTCCATTTCTGCTCATAGATCCTCATGAATCCTCCACACGGGATCTTTCGGTCAGAATCATCCAGATCTGTGCAGCAGAGCTGGAGCGATCCTGACTTTTCCTCCAAAAACATTTGGGCCGACATTTCCCACAATGCAACAGGACGTCGTTGCATTGCTACATCGTAGCGACGTTTCATTAACGTCTCCCTGCCTGGTAGACCGTGCACACCTCAGGGAGGACGTATGTAGCAGCTGATTCCTGCTGAATCTCATTTGATATGAAGAAGCAGCTGTTTAGAGCTGAATATTTCCCTCAGTTTGATCCTGATGCAGCTTCGGCTCAGCTCTGAAAGACGCTCTCGCTCAGAATAAATGTAAAACTGTTGCTTCTTCTTCACTAACAGATCTGCCTTTCAGCCCGTTTCAGGAGTAAATAAAGTTAGAATCTTTTCTCAGCGCGTATTTTTCAAATCAAATGATTTCCAGATGTTGAACACAGCTGTCTAAATGTCTGTTTTCTCTCCTTTTTTACCCCCTTTTCTACGGCCTCTGCGACCGTCCGTCTCCACCGCAGCACGTAAGTGAGTTTCTGAACCATTATATCTCCACAAAGACGAGCTGTGGTACCAAACTCCCTTTAGATGTCACGCTTTTTAAGTAAATAGAGCTCTGACAAATATTTACTTCAGTGAAATTACCTCCGGCGGTGGTGTGAAATGAGTTTGCTGCCTGTGTCTTTGATCCTCTGCGCTTCACTCTGTTTCCTTTGACCTCTCTCGTGCCGACTCGCCCACTCTCAACACGCGGCGCTCTGAAGGGGGTAAGTCCTGTTTCACGCACCTTTAAAACGCACGCAGCAGCACATGAGATACAAATGTGGTTAAACGGGAGTCGTCACACGCCGGCCGAAAGCTTCACATGTGAAGGAAGAGACGGAGGTTTTAGAGAGAATCAGAGGAAAACGTCTTCCAGCAAGAAGACAAATCACATTTCTCACCACGATGAAGGTCAATTCGCTTTCACTCCACTTTAACAGCAAATTCATGATGTGGTTTGTAACATGCAGCTGCTGGAGGCTTCATTCTGATCCACACACACACACACACACTCACAGCAGGCAGGAGGCTTACAAACAGTGTGGAGGTGGAACATTCAAGGATTTTCAAGGTGATATTTAAGGACTCAGTCCTGCCGTGTTGTTGCTCTTGTCAGTTCAACAAATCCTGCTTAAATCCTTCTTTCCCTAAATGCAGATTGGTATCAGTGGATTTAACTCCAGATGTGAAGTGTTGATCCGTAGACAGTAAAACTGAAGCACGTTGGACACGTGGAGGATTTATGAGGATCTGTTGGCAGAGAAAAAAAAAGTGTGAGATTGATTTCAGGTTAGTTACTAAACTTTGGTTTTATCCGTTTTGACCGTTATTGCTCATGGTGACACGTGTAATCTGTGATATATGAAACCTGGGAGTAAACTCACATCACTGCACATCCAACCAGTTCATTTTGAGACAAAAGCAAAAGTGAGCACACATGAAACGACGCTGCTGATTTATTCACAGCAGAAGTGTGTTAAACCAGGAAGTAGTCTGTGACGGAGACGTTGGTTGGTTTCTGATCACCTGACTGCTCGCTGGACTTTGATGTGTGAGTGCGAGTCCTGTCTGATCATGACCGCTGATGGTCAACACTGGAAACACGCTCATCTGGAATCACCCAACAGCTGATGGAGGAACTGTCAGGAAACTGGATTCAGATTCTTCCTGTTTCTGTTCTCGACTCCTCCACCTGAACTTTGTGTGATGGAGAATATTTCTCGCCTTTCCAGCAGAGAACGTGTTGTTGGCGCTCTCCACCTCGAATTCCCTGATGTATTTCTGTGCTAGAGGCTGATGCTGATGTTCGCACTGACCGCTGTAACGTCTTGGATCGGGGCCGATGCCTCACCTTGATCCTCCATCGCTCTCAGGACCGCCTGCTGAAATGGCCTTTCCTCTGATACGAAGCTCAAAGTGTATTTGAACACATAAAAGCGGCTCAACCTTTCAGTGAAATGTCAAATACTGTTTGCGGCCGCAGACGTCTTCACGCTCCCTGCGCGGGGACGTCCTGCTTTTCAGATCACATCGTTAGGAGCTTCTGCTGCTGTTTTGTCAGCGTTTAGCTGCTATTTGTCCAAACGACCATAACGCATCAGTGACGGGAGAGAAGCACCGAGGAAGACTCCTCTGATCGTGGCGGTTTGTCGAGCGCCGTCATCTGAACAGACAGAGCTGTATATTTCTCATCATGTGGACACAGGATGTGATGTGCGTCTCGCTCTGCGGGTAACGGCGCTGACGGGACGGCAGCCTGTGAGCAGGAAGTATGACAGCGTGGCGTTTGATGGCGTCTTTGTTCCGCACATCAAACGGCCTCCAGGGCCCATTTAAAGTCAAGATGGTTATGAGAGTTTAGCGGCACAGCGCTCTGTAAACTACAAACCCATTCTCTTAATCAGCGTCTTCAGACGAGCTCCCGCTTCTTTACTGTCATTTAGCTGCGGTGTAAACGGCGGACTGACAGGCCGCGAGCGTTTGTTCGTCCCCGACACTGACAGCAGCTCAGGATGACGGGCGGCTGCTCCGCTGGGACTCGCCGGAGTTAATGTGTACAAACGACGGCCGCCGCAGACTCACATCCAGAGCTCCACGTCGACGGTGTTGACGATGAAATCGGAGCAGACGGCTGATGGACGCGGAGACGGATTCATCGAGACAGTCAGGAAACCAAAGAGAGAAGATCTCACTGAGGCTGACGGGCTGCTGCTCTTCTTCTCTTTCCATAAAGCTCTGATGCAAACTGACACGTTCACATGGAAATGATTCAGAAATCTGAACTGTAATGCAAACAATCAACAGTGGTGGAAAGTAACTAAGTATATTTACTCAAGTACTGTACAAAAAAGTCCAAAATCGAGGCCCTTTACTCTTCTCTGTTCATGCAACTTTATACTTTTTACTCCACTACATCTGTCTGACAGCTTTAGTTTCTCTTCAGATTCCTTCCTGTCCAGGGAAAAGCTTGTATCTCCAGATGTGTTGCTGTTGAGTGTTTATGATAAACTGAAGGATGAAGTTTTCCTTCATGTCTTGAGAAAATTCTCGTCCTTCTTCAGCTTAATAAACTGTTTAAAAAGCCTCTTGGATCAGCTGAAAATGCATCGTCACAAAGCTGAAAACAGGCTGTTTGTCTGAGATACGAGGTTCTCACAGGACAAACACATGATGATCTTCTAGAATATGATGCATCGCTGCAGATTAAACCAGCCAACAGGATATAGAGTAGTTCAAATGAGCTCAACCTGAAACATCTACAGCAGGAATATTAATCCACAAACATCAGCTCCAAAGTAGTTGTGATGTCATAAATCCTGCAGGTACGTCCAGGTGAGTTTGAAGATGAGCTCAGAGAGATTTTCCGCCTTGGGTCAATGAATGTGAAAACAAACTGCTCTGCTTCACTCACAGCTTTCTGCAGGAGATAATCATCATCATCATCATCATCATCATCATCCTCATCCCGTGTGTTTGTCCACAGGGTTACACGGCCCTCCACCTCGCCGCCATTCACGGCCACCAGCACGTCGCCCACGCCCTGATCAACACTTACAGTGAGTCAGACCACCTGAAAGTCACATCCTAGCCAATCACAACGAGAGTTTCTCGTTAACAGGTAGAAAAAAAACATGCATAAGAACACATACCTGCACAGCAACACGTTCAACCACAAACACTCTTCCTCAGCTGAAGGTAAGATAAGATAAGATAAGAAAAGATAAGACAGCAGAATAAAACATAGAGGTAGAAAACAGAGCAAATAAACAATAAAAAAGATACTGTCACATGACAAGTCACCTGTCATTTGTTAATTGGTTAATTAGCAACGTAAATGTTGTTACATCACCAGTTATTACATCACTACACACAGACAAAAAAAGACAAAATGTATGAACGTATACACAATAAATGCCAGGCAGAACTGATGCTCTAGAATTCAATCAGGAGTGAACACATGACGGGAGTCAGTTTAACAGACCTCACAAAAACAGCAGCAGCTCCTAAAGAAGTGTTCAATCTAAAATACTCTGTCATTTCTGCATCAGTAGGTTAACATATGTCGGCCTTTAAAGTTCACGCATGAACTACAAATATCTGATTTATATAAATGTTTGAAAAACATTGAACATTATTCCAGAAGTAAAAACATGAATAAACAGAGATGAATTTTTACAGAAGAGGATTTGGTTCAGCTTTTTTCAGCAGGCACCTGATTGGCTCAACATTTAAATGGGAAACAAAGAAAAGGAAAAATCCTCAGATTACAGAAGACAAAGCTCCTCTCCCGAACCTTTTCCTCCTGACTGTGGAAGTTCAACTGGACCAGAGACACATGTTTTTATATTGTTGCCGCGGCCTCATTGCAGTCATGTGAGAGGATTTTATTCATATTCAGAATTGATATTCACACGTTCAGAATCAAACAGCGAGGGATTCTTCCTCTCCACGCCCCAGAGACTCTCTGAAAGGCAAAGAAGGCAGTGATGCAAATCGCTTCTGCCAGACAAAAGACCCACCCGAACGGCCAGATTGACAAGTCCAGTCCAAACCCAAACCAGCCACACACACACACACACACACACACACACACACCCCTCCAACCTTCAGCCTCCCTCTCCACCACCGCTCCTCCCCAGGAAGAGGAGAGGCGGGAGTTCATATCGCTGATAATGAGGCACACCCGAGCCTTAAGCCAGTGGGCCGATTCGTGACGGCGGCTCCCCCGCACCTCAGTTTGATCCCTCCGTAACCACGGACGACCATATGCTGCGAGTCAATCCGCCATCGACACACACGGTCTGCAGGGTCACCATCTCCAGACACAAAAGATGTTTCCATATGGCTGCTGAGGAGGGTCGCCTGACGCCAACAATATCTGGAAATATGTGTGTTCTGCAGCTCATCTGACCTGTCAATCAAACACAGTCCCGCCTCCTGGTTACTCAGTGTTTGTCGTTTGTAGCAAAAACAGCTAGACATCAGTTTGACGGACGTCCCCGAGAGGGCATGATAACAAACATGATTTAGGACAATTAATAAACATGGAGATAGCTGTTTTTGAAAATAAACTCAGAATTTACTTTGAAGGGATTCACTTCCTGTTATTCTGGTGTCGGTGGTTAACCAGGCCGGTCACTCAGCTGCGCCAGTAATGTCAGACTGTTCAGCCCGCTTTGACAAGCTGAGATGAAAACTTAGCAGCTTGTGCATGTAACTGATTTCAGCTAGTCAGTACGTAGTCATAGCCCTGCTGTCTATCAGTATGTAGTCATAGCCGTAGCCTTAAAGCTGCAACTTTTACTCTTAATTGTTTGAGGAAACTTGTAACTTCTTATTGGGAACAAGACATAAAATTCAATCCTGTGAAAGTGTTGCCAGGAAGCATTCTGGGAAATGTAGGAAGTCACTAACTGAAGCAGATAATGATGAGACAGTGGGCAAACTAAAGAAGTTACCACCAACACTTCCTCACATGGACGCTGGTGGACTGTGTCGGACTTGGCTGCTGGTTTTAGCGAGGATACGGTTTCACGAGGCCTCCCCGCCGCAGCGGAGCTTTGATTTCTCCGAGAAGCAGCGGTGGCGCTTTAAACTGTGTTTAATGGAGGTGGGAGGAGTGTCGGTGGGAGTTAAACTGTGTGTAATGACCAGAGTCAGTTACACAGTGTAACCATTAGCTTTCAGTGTCACACTGAGGAACGCAGGAGCATCTTCCTCTGTACTGCAACACGATGATGCGTTTAGCTCCTCACGCGGGACGTCAACACGAGCCGTGCGAGTCCTGATTAAACTTACCGTGACTTTGAAATATGGCAGCAAACGAGCAAGTTATTCATCCTCCCAGAGGAAACACAGAGTCTGCACAGAGGAACAAAGAGCTGTGGAATCTGCCGGATGGACGCAGAGACACAGAAACGCAAGAAACACAAGCAAAACTTAACTCTGCTGACCAATCACAGATCTCCCTCACCTGTCTTTGTGTCAGCGGCGTCGCCCTGATGTGTAGTTGGGATGGAGGACGGGTGGCAACCCCGCCGACTCATCACTTCAGTTTTTGTCTTTTTCGGGTGTATGTGTGCAGACGTCGAGGTGTCGGCCTGCAGCACGTGTGTGTTTGCTGCGGCTCTGAGGGGTTAAAGAGAAACACGCTCGGTCGGCTTCGTTCAGCTCAGACCGGCAGGCCGCCGTTTGTCTGAGGTGTCATTCATCCTGAAGAGGCTGCTGACTGTCCTCAGTGAGAGAAGGAGCTGTTGACCTTTCTCTGTTCTCGCCTCCCTCCGTCCTCCCCCCTCCGCCGCGTGCTATCTCAGATAATTACCCGCCGCCTCTCTCCGGGGCCTCTGCAGTCTCGTTCTGAGCCTCTTGTTTGCGTAGCGATGAGGGAGGAGCGAGGAGAGGGATTTAGACCCGTCCACCGGGCCCGCAGCCAGGAAGCCGTTTGCTAATTAGCCACCCTGGTACCTGTGAAGACCCCCAGATGCTAGCGCGCAGGTCCGAGGATGTGTTGATGAGAATCAGGAGGGAAATGCAGCCTCGGTAGCTGCGCTGCGTCATATTTCCTGCAGCCTTCAATACAGAGAGGATATTGCTTTTAATGACCCCCACAGGTGAGGAGGAGTCAGAAACGGTCACCTGTCCGACACCTTCACCGGGCTGACGGCAGCAGGACGGCCGTGTTATCGTGTAACACCAGCTGATAGTTTAACCTCGTGACCTCTGAACTCTGACCTGAGACAGACTGGAGGAATTCAGGCTTGTTATTGGTGCTGAGGAGCAGGTGTGGAAAGCTTCAGTCACCTGAGATGATGGAGCCAAACTGAACATTTCAGGAAGCTTGTGGCTCCTCCAGGTGTGCAGGTAACTGAAGGCTGAAAGGTGTCCGGTGGATGTTTGGACCACAGCTGCCATTAGTTTTACATTCTTCTGCTGACCTGCAGGTGGCAGTAAGGTGACAGCAGCAAAGACAGCGAAGAAGAAGACTGAACGTAAACAGAAACCTTATTTCTGTGTCTGATGAGTTTTACCTTTCAGTTATGTCTTTTTTTATTCTTTTCCAAATGGGACTCTCCTGATTTTAGACCAAAGCTTTAACATCGTGTTCTGCTCTCGTTTCCATCAGATGCTAAAACCAATTTAAGAGATTATCACGGGAAGACGGCTGTTCACTACTGGAGCGGCTGCAGCGACGCCTTCAACAAGCCGGACTGCCAGTCAGGTGAGGAGGAAGTCTCGCCTTACCTGTGTTACCTTAGAGACGATCAGCTTTCCTCTATATTTAAGAGTTTACTTTAATTCTGTGCTTCAGATCACGATGAGTATAAAAGGATAAAAGTGTCCTTTCTGATGTTAAGCAGCTAAATGTGGTCGAGCTAAGAGGAAGTTCTTCTGTGATTGGGCCTGATTGGCTGACAGCTTTATCTCTTTATTAGAGCAACATGTAAATGTCCGTCAGGGTCCATCAGGACTGTTCATGTGTCCTCAGGTTCCAGGTTTTCTCGGGGAAGACAGACGCAGCGTTACGTTCTTCCATCTTTGCTGATGTCCCGCTCTCGCAGTCAGGGACAGCTCAACCTGGACTTCGGGACGGTGCCTCAGTCTGTCTCTCAGGACGCGTTGGACCTCCAAGTCTGACTTCTATGTTCCTGCTGGACAACAACCACCTTCCATGGTGATCCAGAGCATCCTGAAAAGTTCTTTAGGCTCCTGCATCTTGAGTTCTTCTCGACAGAGACATCAGCTTCCCCACACAGTCTGGTCCTGGTCCTGGTCCTGGTCCTGGTCCCGTGATAGGCTGAGGAAAGACACTGCTGACTTTCAGAAAAATGTAACCAGAACCTCTTCCTGAGCTCAGTCTGGTGGTTTTCACAGGCCGAATTTAAAGGATCAAGAACATCGAAGCAGGTTTTTAGTTTGTAATCGAAGGATAAAAGAATAGAGACAGAAACCAGAAAGTGAACACACACACACACACACACACACACACACACACACTTTCAACACTCCTGACCTCATGTTAAAGTGTGACCCTGCACCATCTCTTGTTTACAAAGAGGCTAAATTCAACCTGAATTCATTATTTCAGATCACACTCACACACACTCATGAAATTACACAAAACAACGATGTTGGATTTCATTTGAGGTCCAGAAACAAATCAATAATCGATAATCTTGCATCTTTTAATCTGCTGTTGTAGTGACTTTGTAATGACCACGAGTGTAAAAATTTTCATATTTTCTCTGTAGATGTTTGGTTGTTGTGTCTCCGCCTTTAAATTGGTGAACGTCGGCACTTTTCTTTCAGCCTTTCAGACGTTTGAATTGCTTCATCTTGAGCTGTTGAAATCATCTAAGTGAGGTTAACAAATTAAATCCATTTACAATAGAAAGACAATTCAGTATTTTTTATTTTTCCTGTGATTTAAACTAAAGGTGTCAGTGTTTGTGGTTTGTGTGTGAGTCAGAGTTTATTACAAAGCTTTCTGTTATACTGCAGCTGTGTCATACTGCAGGTGTGTTATACTGCAGGTGTGTTATACTGCAGGTGTGTCATACTGCAGGTGTGTTATACTGCAGGTGTGTCATACTGCAGCTGTGTTATACTGCAGGTGTTATACTGCAGGTGTGTCATACTGCAGGTGTGTCATACTGCAGGTGTGTTATACTGCAGCTGTGTTATTCTGCAGCTGTATTATACTGCAGGTGTGTTATACTGCAGCTGTGTTATACTGCAGCTGTGTTATACAGCAGGTGTGTTATACAGCAGGTGTGTTATACTGCAGGTGTGTTATACTGCAGCTGTGTTATACTGCAGGTGTGTTATACAGCAGGTGTGTTATACAGCAGGTGTGTTATACTGCAGCTGTGTTATACAGCAGGTGTGTTATACTGCAGGTGTGTTATACTGCAGGTGTGTCATACTGCAGCTGTGTCATACTGCAGGTGTGTTATACTGCAGGTGTGTCATACTGCAGCTGTGTTATACTGCAGGTGTTATACTGCAGGTGTGTCATACTGCAGGTGTGTCATACTGCAGCTGTGTTATACTGCAGCTGTGTTATTCTGCAGCTGTATTATACTGCAGGTGTGTTATACTGCAGCTGTGTTATACTGCAGGTGTGTTATACAGCAGGTGTGTTATACTGCAGCTGTGTTATACAGCAGGTGTGTTATACTGCAGCTGTGTTATACTGCAGCTGTATTATACTGCAGGTGTGTTATACTGCAGCTGTGTTATACTGCAGCTGTGTTATACTGCAGGTGTGTTATACAGCAGGTGTGTTATACTGCAGGTGTGTTATACAGCAGGTGTGTTATACAGCAGGTGTGTTATACTGCAGCTGTGTTATACTGCAGCTGTGTTATACAGCAGGTGTGTTATACAGCAGGTGTGTTATACTGCAGGTGTGTTATACTGCAGGTGTGTCATACTGCAGCTGTGTTATACTGCAGGTGTGTCATACTGCAGCTGTGTTATACTGCAGGTGTTATACTGCAGGTGTGTCATACTGCAGGTGTGTCATACTGCAGGTGTGTTATACTGCAGCTGTATTATACTGCAGGTGTGTTATACTGCAGCTGTGTTATACTGCAGCTGTATTATACTGCAGGTGTGTTATACTGCAGGTGTGTTATACTGCAGCTGTGTTATACTGCAGGTGTGTTATACAGCAGGTGTGTTATACTGCAGGTGTGTTATACTGCAGCTGTGTTATACAGCAGGTGTGTTATACAGCAGGTGTGTTATACTGCAGCTGTGTTATACTGCAGCTGTGTTATACAGCAGGTGTGTTATACAGCAGGTGTGTTATACAGCAGGTGTGTTATACTGCAGCTGTGTTATACTGCAGGTGTGTTATACTGCAGCTGTGTTATACTGCAGGTGTGTTATACTGCAGCTGTGTTATACAGCAGGTGTGTTATACAGCAGGTGTGTTATACTGCAGGTGTGTTATACTGCAGCTGTGTTATACTGCAGCTGTGTTATACTGCAGGTGTGTTATACAGCAGGTGTGTTATACTGCAGCTGTGTTATACAGCAGGTGTGTTATACAGCAGGTGTGTTATACTGCAGGTGTGTCATACTGCAGGTGTGTCATACTGCAGCTGTGTTATACTGCAGCTGTGTTATACTGCAGGTGTGTCATACTGCAGCTGTGTTATACTGCAGGTGTTATACTGCAGGTGTGTCATACTGCAGGTGTGTCATACTGCAGGTGTGTTATACTGCAGCTGTATTATACTGCAGGTGTGTTATACTGCAGCTGTGTTATACTGCAGCTGTGTTATACTGCAGCTGTATTATACTGCAGGTGTGTTATACTGCAGCTGTGTTATACAGCAGGTGTGTTATACTGCAGGTGTGTTATACTGCAGCTGTGTTATACTGCAGCTGTGTTATACAGCAGGTGTGTTATACAGCAGGTGTGTTATACTGCAGGTGTGTTATACTGCAGCTGTGTTATACTGCAGGTGTGTTATACAGCAGGTGTGTTATACAGCAGGTGTGTTATACAGCAGGTGTGTTATACTGCAGCTGTGTTATACTGCAGGTGTGTTATACAGCAGGTGTGTTATACTGCAGGTGTGTCATACTGCAGGTGTGTTATACTGTTCTTTGAGCGTGTTGGTGTTTGAACTTTGGAGAAGAATGAAAAAGATGAGTTTGACTTGAATCTTGGTCGCCTCCATTAAGAAGCAGCCGTAAATGTTTGACACAGTGAAACACGTTTCAGCCTCCCGCTCTCTTTCACACTCTCATAAATGTCTTCATTAACTTCACTCCATTGGCTGGCTCGGAGCATAAAGCTCATTATCTGCCTTAATAAGGCAGGCCGGCGCCATTTGTGTAAATGATAAGCAGGAAATGAGCGGATTGGTGGGAGGACACTAATAACAAACGCTCACTGCAGTTAATGTGGAAATTAGCGCTGCGGCTATCAGAGCCGGTGATGTAGTCCATGTGTGACTAAAGGCCATTGAGCTTACACAGCGCCGCGCGTGAATGGGAACATACAGTACACGAGGCAAAGTGGAAACTCAAATGCATCATCTGTAGAAAGGATGTGGAGCCTCCAGGTCTCTGATCTGAGATCAGTCTGAGAAACTCTGTGTCCTCAGCTTTTCATCACACTGCAAATATCTGCACATGAACCACCATGATGAGACACTCTGAGCTTTAAAAATGTCTAAAACTACAGCTCCCATAATGCTCTGGGCTGTGTAAACAGGAAGTATGGTGGAGTCAGTGGGTTAGCTGTGGGCTTGAACATTGAGTCGCACTGTGAATTGAATCAGCTGTTAGCGGTTAGCGGTTAGCTGTTAGCAGTTAGCTGTTAGCAATGTACGGACAGATTGTCAGGGATGTTCTGCGGCTGAATGTGTCTTCACACAGTGTCTCTGCCTCATGTGTCTCAGACTCTCACAGCTCTGTGTTCAAGTTGGACAAAGATCCTGGTCTGGTTTCAGACAGGAGAGGCCTGCAGGAGCAGGTCCTCAAGAAAATGTTTTTAAAATGCAGTTTGTGTTTGCAGATTTTGGCAGTTTTGGATGCTCAGTTTGGACCACAGTCCCTGTCACCGCTGGACTGTTAGGCCAGGTCGTAGACTAAGCCAGTGTTTCCCAATCCTGGTCCTGGAGTACCACTGCCCTGCGTGTTTTAGATGTTTCCGTGCTCCAACACACCTGATTCAAATGCTCAGCTCGTTACTGGACTCTGCTGAGGCCTGATAACGAGCCATTCATCTGAATCAGGTGTGCTGGCGCAGGGATACATCTAAAACATGCAGGGCAGTGGTACTCCAGGACCAGGATTGGGAAACACTGGACTAAGCAACGGACCACATGAAATCACTGAGCTGCAAAGCAACGAGCTGCTGCTGAGAGCAGCAAACCTGGAGAACCAGCATCATCATCATCATCATCATCATCATCAGCTCACAGAGAGAAGCAGCTGAGCCGTCCCAGAGGTCTGTTCAATGATTTATGGCCCTCGAAGGATGAAAACTGAATCTGAGGATCTGAAACATGAACAGCTCGACAACACGTTGACAAAAACACCACACAGGAAGTTAATTAACATACATAACAGAATTAACAGTAATTGTTTAACATGTTTTTCTCAGCAGCTTTAAATCTTCTTCATCGCGTGGATCAGATCGTTCATCCTGCTGTGATATTATTTACACGCAGGCTTCAGATTTAACTGCAGACAGTGTGATCCTCCACCTGTCAGCTGGTTATTCTAAGCATTAATAAGTGTGTGTGCAGGGCAGCCGGGTGGGTGACGAGCCGACATGTCGGCGTACCCGGCTCGGTCACGACCTCCTCCACGAGATTCATTAGCAGTCGCTCGGTGGATAGCCGCAGCGGCATCAATCTGCATTTACAAGCCCATTTCCTAACAAGAAGCACCATTTTACAGCCCTCGGCGGCCATTAATTTCACCACCTCAGCTAATCAAGAGCTATTTAGCAACAAAACCCATCAGAATGGGGCCTTTTGAAAAGCCAAGTGGGCTGTGGGAGTCTTCATGATGTGATACAAAGAGGCTGGATGGGACGGAGGGAGGGGGGTGAGTGATGTCTGTGGACCCTCCAGTGTCCCTCCTCCTCGATGGAACAACAATGTGATGACCTCTGAACTCCTGCGTGGCCCCGCTGAACTCTGACCTCCGTGTTTTCCCACAGCTGTCACGTCTCACAAAGCCTGCGAAGAGGCCGGCCGGCGAGGACGCGTCGGCGCTGCGTTGACGACGGGCCGTTTAAAGCCTGAGAATGAAAACACAGCCATTAGCTCATTGAGGGTCATTGTTCAGCCCCAAAATGGCTGTCACCATGACTCCCGGTCAATGGGAAATGGGGCCTAATGAGCTGAAAAGCCACATCAAAGGTTCACACAATGAAGGCGATCCCAGCGGCCCTGTGATGTGTTACCGCCTGCAGCCACGGAAGAATGTCTGCATTGTCCACAGGCGGCGTTGGCGGAGGGACAAACTCATGTGTTCACACTGAAGTCCTGAAGCAGCTCTGATGTTGCTGAGCAGCTGTAAAGATCAGTTAAACTGCAGACTAGATGTAGAGGAGGGACGACGAAGGTGCTGCTGCGCTTTAACTCAGAGAACATGCGCAGCTGATAGAAAACAGTTTAAACCTGAAGTTTCATCTCCAGCAGAGCTCAGTCGCTCTTTGAAGATGAACAGCAACTCTTTGTGAGAGAGAAGTCCACTGATCCAGCTCACCCCCCCAGCACCCAGTTCCCCAGTTCAACCAGTTCTCACTGTGATCGTCTCCACTGGAGCAAAGGTTAAAACAGCTGCTGCATCACTCACATATGCAGGGAGCCAACAGGAAGTCAGGTGACGTGCATGTCCTCATTGGGCTGGATGAAGAAGGGCCGTACTGAGCATGCTCAGTGCAGATGTTTTCAGTGATGAGCACGTCTGTAGTTTACATCATGATGTGAACCTGAAGGCGTCGCTCACTGATTGGTGCAAAGTTTAAACCTGAACCAGTGGACAGTTTGGTCACTTCAGGAGAAGCTGTACACACATCTGACACTTCATCGGCTTATGAAGCCGTTCATGCTAAAATGGGAACAAACTGTTGTTTATTTCCACATCCAGTAGCTCCAGAACAACATTGTGTTTGTGTCACCTGATGAACGTCAGTCCAGGATTCTCCCTCTTTTAGCTCTGTGTTTGGCCTCCTCCAGCTCTTTAGCGGCTAAATGCTGCAGGATGTTCAGCAGCTGCTCTCTGACTGAGTCTGTCTGCTGCAGAGTCAAAACCAGGAGCTAAAAGAGGCTAAAACGCTCAGCAGAGCTGCAGAGACAGTTTTCTGTGTGAACAAGTCGCTGTGTGCCACTTTACACAGATAATTGATCCAAGTATTGATTAGTGTCCTTCTGCTGATCACTAGCTGTATCGTGTTTGTCTGATGTTAGTTCATCGTCTTTCTGCTGGAACAGTCACTCTTTGTCTGTCTCAGCGGAGCCGAGGGCCCAGATCCTTCACAGCAGAGCGACTGAGTGACAGGCCGGCTGTCAGTCAGCGACGCCGGCTGCCGCCATCGTGGAGCGACGGGTTTTCTCGTGTAAAGGTGTGCCCAGCAGGCCTGCGGAGAGCCGCGAGCGAGGCTCTTAATGAGCTGCAGGCGGCAGCCTGACAGACAGGCTGGACACCATTAGCGCACGCTATGACGCTCTCAGCTGCTGCCATATAGGAGGAAGTCAGCGCTGAGAAGACCAGGATATGATCATCATACACTTAATAAAAAAAATAAAACAGTATTTTCTGATGGGGGAACAAACTGAGGAGGAGGCTGGATGAAGAGGTGGTGTCAGGATGTTCAGGGCTGTGGAGGCTTTATTATTTAGCCAGTGTAACAAAGGTGGAGTCACTCTGGAACAGATCTCCATCTCTGAGCGTCCACACTGGGGGACATGAAAAGACATGATATGAGTAAAAGAAGTTCAAACCCCGCCTACTTCCTCACCTCCACACAGCTGACCAATCACAATGTGAAGTGGGCGTGGTGTCAGACGACGCAGCGGGCCGGCAGCTTCACTGTGATCCTGCAGTCTGAGTGTGTGTGTTTGGATTTGGAGGACAAACGAGGATTTCTTCAAAGTTATTTTTCTTTGAAAATATCTGAAAGGTGAGAAGTGTTGAATCCCTGCAGACGCTCAGTTTACTGAAGACAAACACGTCAGAAATCATCATCTGAAGTACTCGACCACGCTCATCTAACAGCTTCAGTTACCTGCAAAGTCAGAATAATGATACAAAATCTAAACAACTGGTAACTCACGATGTATTATTACAGGTTCAGATAAAACTTTATTGATCCTCAGGAATTTACGAGCTGCTCAGAGTAAATGTAGTGATGAAAATGAGCCATTAAAACACATCAGTGCATCAGTAATTATGATCCCATAGTTTAACAGAATTCTTTCTTATTAGAAGTACATTTTGCTGTAATTACTTTTGTACTGAAGTATTTTGAATGCAGGTCTTTTACTTACTCAGAGTATTTGAGCTGTACACGGAGGTATTACTGCTTTCTCTTCAGTAAAACATCTGACCGCTTCCTCCACTGCTGGATTTTGAGGTTTTGTCTCTTTGTCTCTCTGCCGTTGGTTCAGGTTTGCTGTCGTTGCATGTGAAGTCCGTTCGACAAAGAAAAACAGCGGATGCAGGCAGATTTACAGCAAACAGCTGGCGGCCTCTGACGGCGCCGTCACTCAGACGCACCACAAACCTGCAAAGTGCAGCGGAGGTTTATGAGAGACGACATGCGACAGTGAAAGCGCTGATACCCTCAGCAGGAGGCGATCAGGGCCCTGTGACGCTCGGCTCGCCGGTCTGACGGATTTCACCGTTTGCTTTCTGTTGTTG
Organism: Chelmon rostratus; assembly: GCF_017976325.1. Lineage (NCBI taxonomy): Eukaryota > Metazoa > Chordata > Actinopteri > Chaetodontiformes > Chaetodontidae > Chelmon > Chelmon rostratus. The sequence goes on from NC_055663.1 coordinate 27,992,473, forward strand.
CTGATTAATGCGTCAATTATTTATGTAAGCAGAAGAAATGCGGGCAGGTGACGGACAGGTGAGAGGAATGATTGATCCTGTCACACAGGGACTAGTCGCCGTCCTCATGCCGAATTAAACCTTCGTCTGGAGCTGAAGTCAGAGCAGCACATGAAGGAAGCATTCGACCCTCAGGCCCTAACGATCTGATCTGAGAACAGTGAGAGACACCTTTCTGAATCACAGCCACGGAGCTGCAGAACATTCAGAACAGAGCGGTTCACTCTGAGGAGGCGGTGTCACATGACCTGCTCAGGCTCACCTGAGCGACACGCCGAGAGGCCACTGGTCAGGTGGGCGGGGAGAGGAGGTCTGGACACACCTGGGCAGGTGTGTCTCATCCTGCTGATTAAACTCTGACAGGTGACAGAAAGCAGAGCAGCAGCAGGGTGAAGCAGGTAGATGAGCCTCACAGCCAAACTACAAACATCTTAGATCATAGCCGATGAGAGGCGTCGGCTTGAGGAGAAGCGACGGCGAGAAACGGCGAGAAGACGTGTTTGTTGTTTGTCAGACGTGTTCAAACAACAAGTCGATTCTACGATCGGCTTCATTTACAAAGAACGTCCAAACAGGGTTTCCACAAGCAGAGAAACAATCAGAGAATCAATCAAATCAATAAGATCACTGAAATACATGAAGTGACCACAGATCAATGATGACGGATAAACAAGCTTCTGGAAGCTGATCTGAGAACGTTTTCTCTCCTTCTGAACGAGCTGACGTTGTTTTCAGACAGTAATTAAACCTGAATTAGTTTTGTAATGTTTATAATTAGCTGATGATTCCCAGAGAAACAACACCGATCAAGTAATTTTAAATAAAAAACTATTCTGAAGGAGGTGTGTGTGAACTGACTCCACTGTGTGAACCAGCCGTTTGCAGACACATTAATCGATCATTAAACTGATCTGTGTGAACTAAAAGCTTCAGTGTTCTGTGGCTGAAAGCTGAAGCCTCTGAGCAGCAGATGATTTCACCTCCTCGTCGCTCCTAAACTGATGTCAAGAGCCGGGTTAGTTCCTCCTCCGCCTCCTCCGCCACCCTCCTCGTCCTCGGCGCGGCAGCCCGGCTCGAGTGGCGGCTCGACTTTAGTCTCATCCAAGGAGCTTACAACAGTAATTAAATCATTAAATTCCTGTCTACGCTTCACAGAGCCGGGCCAAATTGACTTCCCACCAACCTCATTTTCTATTTCAACACCAAATAATGATTTTCTGCCAGTCTAATTACAAAGCTCAACATCTGATCAGCCGGCATCCGGCGGGGAATTATCGCACGGGGCTGGCATTAGACCTCATTACCGACTTGAGTGCAAAATTATTACATCTTGTAATTGGATGGGGATATTTATCAGCAGACTGTTGGCCGGACGGACGCCGCTCTGTAATCACATGCTCGACCGAACGGTTCGCCAAAGTTTACTGGAAACAAAGCAGAGCTGAGCTGATCCGAGAGCAGCTCAGGTGGCTGGTTTACCTGTCGCTGCGGGGCTTCTGGTTTCCGTGGTTACTCAGGAAGATGAAGTCAAACAGTCATCATCATTTTGTGTTGCTGTCTTTAAAGCATGAGTTAATACAGGTCACATGTGCTCACTGTCAGAGGCTTATGGGTAATCAGCCTCGCTAAGAGGATCAATACTAAACCTGATACGGATCTAAATTCTTAAACTCGACTCAAATACAAATTTAAAAATCCTCTCACACGCTCGGTTTTATCTGAGCTGGACAGGAAATCATTTGTGCTGGTTTGTTCCCAGTCTGGACGGAACATGATGAAATAATCAGACATGGATCAGCTGATCGATGTGGACGGCGAGACTCATACAGACCAGAGTCGGTCTGCAGCTGCTGGTCTAAATCCTGCAAATCTGCACAAAGCGACCTGCGTGAACTGTCCTCTGCAGTGTCTCTGAGCTCCTTTAAACCCCACACAGAAACAGAGACACAGTTTTTAAAAATGGAGACTCTGACAGTCGTCGCTTTCATGTGACTATAAAGTGGTGAATTCTTGTCGTTGAAGCTTCTGCTGGTTCATTTTTCAGGGAAACTGAAAATCACCATATGTCGTTCCTTCTGAGTACACGATGCAATATGTTGCCGTTTGGAAATAACTTCTCAGTAGTTTTTATATCCGGCTCATCTCAGGGCCCTCGTCCAATCAGCAGGACTCAACAGCTTTTCAGTCTGAAGTTTTCGATCTTTAGTTTCCTCAGCGAGCTGAACCTCAGATCAGATCTGCAGGCAGACGGAGACGAAGAGAAGAAAATAACGAGTCACCTCCAGCCCCCATCACCTGTTACTGACCCGGAATAAACTTTATTTACAGAAGACCTTAGTGACAAAGTGCTTTACAAGACACAATGAAACCAATGTTTGTTTGTGTGTGACTGTGGGTGTGTTTAAATACGTGTGTGTGTTTATGTATGTATGTATATACTGTATGTGTGTGTGTGTGTGTGTCTGTCCTCCACTTCGTCGCTCTGACCTTCATTCGTCGTGTTTCTTTCTAACTTCATTCACTGATTTTGGTGAAACTGAATCACATTTTCTGGAGAAAATATCGTCCATTTGATTTCGTGGTTTCGCTCGTCTTCATGGCGCCATGTTTAAAGGTCACAGAGGACTTTTCATTCGGACGATTTCACAGATTCTTAAAAATGGATCTGAAAGGTCTTCTGCAGATGAAGAGCAGCTGATTGCTCAGCACCCTGAGGACGAGCATGTGTGGACGGTAGCTGTGGATCACAGAACATGTCGTGACCTTTGGCCCCTCAGCTGTTCTTTTCTGGGTTAAAACGCCGAACGGAGCTGCCGCGATCTGAACCGCCGCCGCCTGCAGCAGACTGCGATATGGATTCACCTGCTGAGGAAAACATGCTTTCAGACAGCCGGCCTCTCCTGTTGTCTCTCCTCATTTATTCATGCGGGCTGTGAGCAGCAGTGTGAAACTGTGGTCCTGTGGATGAGAGGCCAGGGTCATGAAATATTCACCCAGACAATAAACAGTCCCAGGACGGCCCAGAGGAGGAGGAGGAAAACAAGAGGATGAAGAGAAACCGGGAGAAAATGGAGCCTATTTCCAGGAAGTTTCAAAGAAAAACAACTCGCCAAATTCCCTCCACAATAAAACCTGCGTGTAAACAGAAGTGAATCGACTGAGGGAGGAAAATAAAGTGTTTGTGTGTTCGGTTTTACACCTCGGAGACGACGGCGTTACCCGCAGCGACTTCCAGCGCGAGAACGCAGCGGAGAGGAAAGATGCTTTGGCAGAGCGTGATTAGAGTTTGGCATGTTCGAGGCCTTCAGGGACGCTCCGGCCGTCGAGATTTGAACAACAACCTCTAAAAAAGAATCACATTCACCATCCACACTGTCAGGAAAAGAAACCCACAAGCAAACACGGACTCGCTGAAAAAAGGCAACATGAACGTGGACGTTTCTTTTGTTCTGCAGCCTTAAAGTTTCATACGACGGAGAGGCCTTGAACACATCGTTGCTACACGTCGCTGATGAACCTTTGACAGAAAAATCAGCTGTGGCACCGATTTGAGATTCATGTGGGCCTACACGAGGGTCAGCTGATGTTTATCCAGCTTCACCTGAAACCCCACAGAACGCATGGACCAATCAGTGAAAAGCTTCCTGCCAAACACAGCTCGGCTGCTGCAGTGAGCTGCTTTACCTTTGACCGACGTTCTATAAGCAGAATAACTCAAAATACTGATTACATGATTCTTCTTTTTTCAGGAAAAACATATTACGGGGATTTTGTGCCCGAATTCTGCCAGCAGGTGTTCTCTGCACTAACGAGGACCTGAGAGGCAAAACTCAGGGAAAATGACATTTACGAAAGCTTTGCTACCACTTTTTCCTGCTCGTTTAGTTTACTGCTCCGAGTGCAAAGTGATGGCTGACGTAATGACAAGCTTATCAACATTTTCATCAATATTTTAATCTCTTCTTGTGTCTGGACTCTGGTGGACACTCAGATATTCGAATAATGAATTAGTTGTTTTCGGATTGAACCTCGGAGGCTCTCGTCTCCAGCCAGCAGCAGAGTTCATTCAGGGGTTTGTGTGTCTTGATGAAGTGAATCAGGTGGTGAGATTTCACAACATTCACAAGTCGAAGAAAAATGAATTTAAACTTTTCACCTTCTCTCATAGCAAAATGTGTCGCAGTTCGTTGTTTTTCAGGTGGAACACCTGAGACATCGCAGCAGAATCAAACACTGAATTAATTATAAAAACTACATATTTCAAATAAAAAATGTCCGGAGATACGAAAGCATAAATATTCTGTAATCATTTACTTTCACTAAATTGGACACAGTGTCCGACAGTGTAAGAAACCTTTTCATGTTTTCCTCCAACTGAAGCATTTATCATTTCATCGGAGCACAGATTGATTTTATAGACTGATAATAAAGATAAAGGGAAACAATCGCTAAGAAGATTAGTGGAGATCCGTCGCTGCAGAAGATGCACACAGCTGATATGACGAGCCTCCGGCTGCAGCTCGCAGGCTGCTGCGATGTTAAATATTCAGATTTCATGAAGCGGCAGTGAAGTGGCTGCTGAGGCCTCTGTGGCTTCTCAGTGATTGGGTGTCTTCTTTTCGTGGCTTTCGTTCAGTGTTTTGTGTGTTTTACCTGATCAGAAATCTAAATAGATATAAACCAACCTCAGTCATGTAAATTCTGTCGGAGTTGGTAATCGTGCCGTCGTGAGACGAGTGTCACCTGAGCTGGACGGGAAGTCACCGGCTCTTGCCTCGGTCTGTCAGGCTGCTCTGCCGAAAACACGCCGGCGGACACCAGACGGGGAAACGCTGCAGTTTCCTCCTGATCACCGGCAGCTCGCCGCTCACAGAGGGAATCAAACAGCTGACATATGTTCCCTTCATTCCTGCTCCCTTTGAGGAACTTTTCGGATGAAATTAGCATCTGATGAATAACTGTTGCCGGAGAGAGAAAACAAGTGTTTCCAGGGGATGTTGCTTTGAGGCGCGTATGTTCAGGCGCTCCTCGATATTAAAACAGAGGCGAAGACGTGTGAACCGCAGCGTTATTTACCGTCTTAATTAGCGCCATGATGTTGGGCTAAATGGTACAAAACAGGAAAGACTCTGTTGAGTTCAGGCTTTGAAGAACTTTGTACCTGTTCAGAAAAAGCACTTTTTCAAAAAGTTGCTTAAAATGAGCAAAAACGCAGAAACTGTTGAGATAAAAACTCATTTTTAGAATTTGTGTCTCGCACACGTCGAACATGCTCTCGATTTGAGAAGACAACGAGCTGAAGGGAGGAAGGAGAGAAGGAAACGTCTTCTTTGCTCTGAGGAGGAATCAAACATAACAGGCTGATTCTGGATGAAGTCGGTGAAACCTCCCTTTGAATTCTGGGAGAAAAACACAAAGAACAAACAGATTTCTGTGGCTTTGTGTAAAAATAAAATCACTTTGTAGATGTTTGTCAGAAGAACGAACCGACGTGTTGTCCTGCTGAGTCTGAGTCACGTCCTCATAAAACACAGAAATGACACGTTGAACTCATGGAGCTTTCTGTTTTTCATTCAGAGATCAGGAACCAGATCCAGATCCTTCAGTGGTTCCAGTCTGCTTTGGTTCAGGCACTAAAACCATGTGGTTCAGCCAAAAGCAGCTCGGAGTGGTCCGCCGCAGTCGTCTCGCCATCATCCCGTCGTCCTCGTGACGATAAGCTCTGCTCATGTACATGAGCCAGTAGTCTGAGCTACGTCACCTGTCGTAGAAACGCGATACATATGAAACATACCAACAACTTTAACGAGTCCGAGGTTTCGTTCAACATTTCACCGTGCTGGGCTGTGAGGTGGAGGGCCGAGGAGGGGGCCTGCTCCGTCACAGAGGAGGAACTCCAACAGCTGGAGGAGGCGGAGAGGAAGCGTTCAGCTGGAAAACAGACGCTCATCACTGAGCTCAGTGAGGCCAAACAGGAACCGGAAGACGTCAAGCAGCAGCTGGAGGGACGACAATCAGCTGATACATGATGACGTGTGAATATTCGTGACGCTAACAGCTAAACTAAGCAGTTTTACACATTAATTCATCAATAACTACGATCAAATAATTCATAAATTATTCTGAAATGAGCCGTTCTGCATAATTATAATTTTTACTTTTGGCACTTTAAGTATATTTTGATGCAAAAATTTTAGTATTTTCACTTAAAGGATAATCTTTCATTTTTCACAACCTGGACCTTATTTGTAGTATTAAATACGACCATTTACTCACCCAGACAACTTTGGTGGCATTTGGAGTCGTTTTGAAGAAATTAGCCCCAGAGGAGCGGCGCGTATATCCGTATAATGCGAGTACTCGGGGCATCCATGCGCAGCCTCTATATAACACATAATCTGCGGCAAAACTCGTTCATATTCCAATATTTAGTTATGATATGCTGGTGGCCAAACTACAGCTAAACTAGCCGACCGCCGCAGAGTCAGCCGTGTTGTGGCTGGCTGCTCGCAGCGCGCGGCGTTCGGTAATGACATCATCCACGTCAGAGGTAGTTGCCTAGAGACACCGGATGTTGATAACATGCCACCACGGATATACGCGCCGCTCCTCTGGGGATAATTTCTTCAAAACGACTCCAAATGCCACCAAAGTTGTCTGGGTGAGTAAATGGTCGTATTTAATGCTACAAATAAGGTCCAGGTTGTAAAAAACGAAAGTTATCCTTTAAAGTTTAAATGCAGTACTTTTACTTATGACACACTTTACAGAATTAAACCGCTGATTCTCCTTCATTATCAGTCACATTGATTAGTCTTTGTGCTAAATAAGACAAATAAAAGACACTTTCCTGCTGTTGTTCCATCTAAAACCATAAAATCATGAGAGGGACCCACTGCAGCACAAACTCTGATGTGCTGATAACAAACCGGCCGCTCTGTCCAGCAGAGAGTCACCGAGCCGAGCGCCGGAGGACGCGACTCGACAATAACAAGAGCATTTGGATGTATTTGCATATAATCTGAAGAAGAATCACAGTAAGAGACACAACGTGGCCTCGAGCTTCATCCTCTGACCCCGACGAAGGCCCGACATAATGTTACGCTTTGTCACAGACAGAAGAATTAGAGTAGAACACGGCACCCCGGTCCTCCGCTGGAGCACATTTTCATGATAATTAGTGTGATTTCCCTAATCGTGTTCCTCAGTTTGCGGCGCAGGGCGAACACGGCTCAGATCAGCTGGTTAAAGTGACTCTGCCTCATCGCCCAGGAAGCTGCCGGCTCGCTCGCATTATCGCTGCCGCGGGCTTATGAATCAAACGGCGGCTAATTTACCTCTGAGAGCGAGCGGTGAGAGTGGAGCGGACTCAATCTGGCTGACGTGATAATAAGTGGAAACGAGGCTCCGGACGGCCGCCGTGACGTATATCTTTCAAATGTAAATAACGGCCCGGGTCCAGGGCGCCATACGCTCCCTTCATGCAACATTAGCTGCTGCTCTCTCGGCTCAGCCGCGGTCAGCACTCGCCACGCTGCCATTTACATGTCAACAGACATCTGTGCGCGCTGATAACAAATGGCTGTTAACACAGTGAGCGTTAAATACGTGAAGCCAGCCGATGGGTCTGACGGATGCACCGGACCACCAGCAATAACCCTGACATGTGGCTGCAGGAAGATCCTGAGATCCCCAAGAGTTTAAAAGCCCCCTAAAGTAAAAGTACACAAATATTAACTGCACGATGTTGTAGTGTTTGTACTCTTACTGAAGTAAAAGATGTGAGTACTTCTTCTGTCACTGGAAGCTGATTTTGTTTTATCATGTGTCAGTACATGTAGTGCAGTAGAAAGCAAAGTACTTCTCTCTGAAAGTGGAGTACAAAGCAGACAGAAATACTCCTGTAAAGTACAAGTACCTCAGAACAGTCCTGCAGTGATTCTGACATTTCAGTATGAATCCTTCTGGTACTTAAACGTGAGCAGGACTGATGTGTGCGGCCTCCTGTCACGTCTCCTCTCTGCTGATAAATTCATTTCACTGCCAATTAAGCGGAGGGGATAAACAAAGAGCGGCTGCGAGAGTGAGGCTGAGGAGGCTGAGGAGGCTTCGTCCCAGAGCTCCAAACACCGACATCAAACACACAATAAAGTGTCTTCAGGAGCCTGTCACCTCCTCTCTATCAAAGCCAAGCCCGTCGTGGGCCATTTATTTCTTTATCTAACGCAAAATAATGACACAGACTGCGTTCGCTGGCTGCTTTGGCAGCCTGTGAAGACCTCCTGAGGGGTGAAAAGCACACAAACACAATAAGCATTAAGGCATAAATGCGAGCGGCGGCCTGTTTGGCTGAGAGTGATGGCCAGCTTGTTGCTTATCAAAGAGCTATAAATCTGCAGAGCTCAGCCAGAGATGAGGACGGTTATCACAGCGAGGCAGAGGCCGCGACAAAGAGCGCCGTCTCAGGCTGTGATTTATAGATGGAGAGAGCGAGCAGCTATTTCCAGAGACGAGAGGCGAGGAAACGGGAGAATAAAGGAATTACAGCGAAAGAGGAGAACCTGAAGGTCCAGAGAGGGTTTCGAAGGATGAAGAGTGGTTGTTATGAAGCTTCGGATGACCAGATGAGGATTCACCAGATCACAGCAGATCACGTGACACGAGAGTCCATCCACACTCGTGGCGCTGTGGGTTGGACCAGTCAGCGTCCGGCGGGGAGCCGCCAGCAGCTGGGCAGAGTGATTTCATCTGTAAACAACAATGGCGGCTAAACGAGCCCTCTGCTCCTGATGGAGGGAGGATCCCGGCTCCTCATCCTCAGCACCACCTCCGGCGGTCTGGACTGACGGCGGAGGATGGAGCCGAATGAGACGCGGCCGCCTAATCGAGGCCTGATCTCAGACCTGGTCGACGTCAGCAGATTGAGGGGTTGGAGCTATCGACACAGACGTCTGTCAGGTGTGGCGAAACACCAGAGCCGTTAACACGCCACTTCCTGTCACCACCTCGGCTGTGTAATTACTCCGGGCGCCTCCCTCTGATGGGCATGTAATATTCGGAGGCCTCCCCTGCTCTCATTACCAACCGAGTGACAGGAACTGACAACGGCGGAGGAGTAAATATAATCCGGATCGTCGCACAGCGGCGGGCCTCGCGCCCCGTCGATCATTATCCGGCTTCAGATCGGCTCTCTGCTCCGAGCCGTTACATCGATAAATTATTAATGTGTTCTTACACGCAGAGGAGAGTGGGATTTTATTTGTAGCGGCGTCATAAGTGGAGCGAGCAGCAGCTTGTGAAGAAGAAGAAGTTCATCACAGCCCTGAAAACAAACTGTCACCGCCGGATAATGAAATGCTTGATTTGTTTGTTTTCTCTCTCGACACACCTCAAATGTCACATCCGGCCAAACACCGGCTCCCCATTAGCGGGGCTAATTAACTCTGCAACTGTCAAGCTAGCCGCGGCTAACGAAAGTGACAGCGAGAAGCGCCGGAGATGAAGGCTGCTAATAACTCCAGAGGCTAACAATGGCTGACACCGGCCCCTCTTGGAAGCCGGGGAGAAAAAAGGACGCTGTCGACATCAAATCGAGTTATCTCACCACCGCGGGAAAAAAATAAGCAGGAGGGAGGAGGGAGGAGGGGGGCGGGCGAGCTCATGATGGTGGGTTATTGGCGGTGGCGAGCAGGGCTTTGTTCCCGCCGCCTCCCCCGGCTCGCTCTGTCACCGCCGGTAAAGAGGCGGTGAGTGACTCTCCATCTAATGATGAATAGTGGCCGAGCGAGGCGGCAGAAGATTACTCCCCAGAGAGCCCTGGGAGCCCGCCGCCGTGATTTATGACATATTTATCTGTCTGCCGTCACTCGGCCGGCAGACTGAAGGAGGCTGAATTATGCGGCTATAATTGTCAATCACGGCGGAGATTGAGCGCCGCGCGAGGGCCGTTTTCATAACGGAGGTGCTTCGAGCCATCACACGTTAAACGAGAATGATACCCTGCATTATGTATACGCTAAGCTATCCACTGCGCACATGAGAATATTATTCTTATTATTCTCTGACAGCGATGATCTGCTCAGTGTATTCTAGCACTCAGGGCGAGATCTGCGAGAGCGCCTCCTCCCGCCGTCCGTGCAGGTGGATTCACACTTCACACCTATCTGACCTGAGATCAGCTGACTGTGAACCAGCACAAAGCAGCTCGGTCGACATCAGACCTGTCGGTGGATTCAGGAGGCCTCAGATCCCACGGGATCCTCAGCCGAAGACAAATGATCTGATCTGATCAACCGTGCAAAGTTCTGATGCAGCAACACGAGATAAACCTCCAAGTTTCATGAAGGTAAATACTGAGCCACACCTGAGACCAGGTGGTCTGCGTGTGACTCCTGATCAACGGTGGCAGGAGAAAGAAAAGCAGGCAAAACTTTATTTATAAGGTGGAAACACTACGTGCTGCACAGAGTGTGGAGGAAGCTGCAGACACATAAATTATACAGGCCTGTGAAAAATAAGAATTCAATAAAAATATTGATTAAGATCAACAGATCACCAATAAACAATATGAGTGAGTTAAAAAACAATTAAAGAAACAAGTAAAAAACTAAATTTTGTGACTTTTCTCTAATCTTTGTGTTTGGTGACATGTAGAATAATTTGACCTCTCTTGGCCTCTGTAGAAATGTCTGTTTATATATATATACGTATATACCTGTATATGTATATATATGTGTGTGTGTGTGTATATATATATATATATACACACACACACATATATATATATATACATGTATATATATGTATGTGTGTGTGTATATACATACAGGTATATACGTGTATATGTGTATATATATATATTTATATATATATGTATATGTGTGTGTGTATATACATACAGGTATATACATGTATATGTGTATATATATATGTATATATGTGTGTGTGTATATACATACAGGTATATACATGTATATGTGTATATATATATGTGTGTGTGTTGTGTGTGTGTATATATATGTATATGTATATATGTATATGTGTGTGTATGTGTATATACATACAGGTATATACGTGTATATGTGTATATATATGTATATGTGTGTGTATATATATATATAATGTAGTGAAGTCAAAGAATAATATTTCTCTCTGAAATGGAGCAGAAGTGAAAAGTAGTATAAAATGGAAGTAATACATGTAATTGAGTAAATGTACTTTATTACTTTTGTTGATTTAGTTATTTGCTAGAAGAAAAAACTGAAATATGAGAACGAGAGCAGTGACAGTGAGAGCTGCTCCACAGTCCTGACAGTCCAGATTCAGGGTCAGTGCTGAGGCCGAGTCCTTTAAAGCTGGGGGGGGGGTCTGGGTGAGCTTCATACAGGAAACAGGAGAATTTAATTATTAATACTCGTCTTCCGTCCCACCGCTGACCACATGTTAAATATCTGACACAGGAAATCCAGGAGGCGGTTTGAGGCTTACTTTCGGGCCTTTCAGGGGACGAGCTCCTCGACGCCTGAAGACGTTTCACAGTGTTTGTCTTCAGCTGTCAGCCGTTTCATCCCAAAAGAAAAATCTTCCTACAAGAAAATCATCGCACAGAGAAATCAAACGAGGCTTAAAGATGTAACGTGGGTTCATTTCAGACCTGTGACATGAAAATCCCCGAAGCCGCTGGTCCCCGCCCACCTCGCCCACACCTTTACAGCACGGAGGAGACATCTGAATGGTTCAAGACGTCCACGCTGCGCCGAGAGATTAAAACTGAGAGTCCAGAAACGGCTCAGTCTATTTCCTGGATTAATAACAGAAAGAAAGCATCTCATTCCTCTCATGTTTCTGCTGTGTGCGAGCTGCACATCATCACATTTAAAGAACGTTTCTCTCTCAGCGCCACTCGATGCACTTAATAAGACTTTAAACATTTTGATTTAGCTGCAAAAGAAAGAAAGGAGGAAGAGTTTTAAAAGGAAAGTCAAGAGCTCCATCATCTTCTGCAACCTCGTGGACATCTGAGCAGGCTGAGCAGCTGCCAGGGCGAGAGACACTGACACAGACAGCAGAGAGAGAGAGAGAGGGAGACAGAGAGAGGGGGGGGTCCCAGGACCTGGCAATGTGCCTGATTAGAAGGAGCGCAGCGAAGTGGAAAACTCATTAAACAATGTATAAGCCTCTTAATCAAATCAATAGCCAAAGTAACTCCAAACTGATAGCTCTTATCAAAGCTCCAGTAAGCCGCAGTCGACTCGCATTTTAATTACGAGCAGAAAGACCGGCCGGGATTTAAGAGGCAAACAAACAAGAAACGAAGATGTTTGTCTCCTCGGTTAAGGAGTTTAGGAGACGAAGACGAGGACGAGAAATAAATAGTTTTATTCCCAAACACGACGTCGAGCTACAGAAACACAGAATGTGCAAAGAAAGAAAGAAAAGTCAGACAGAGAGAGAAACTGATCCAAACACCAGACCACCACAGGACCACCACAGGACTGTCTTCATGCCAGCTGAGGTGGCCCAACGTCTGGTCACAACCCTCCCAGGGGCCGTTAACCCTCTCATTCATTTCAATGAGACTCGTCCAGTTTCTCAGAGGGATTCAGACTCTGAACGCTCAGACGGAAACATGCAAAGTGAAGCGGACTCAGGTGGTCCAGCATCAGACAGTCCAGAACTGAAGGACCAGATGGACAACATGAACGCAGTATTTCTACCGTTCCCCCTCCCATCGCTCAGGTGGACCGTCTCAGTGTACAAACCTCCAGGCAGCATTTCAGTGTCTGACAAACAGTGGTGAAAAGTAACTAAGTACTTCTACTCAGTGCTGTGTTTTGTGGTACTTCTACTTCTTGAGTATTTCCATTTTCTGCTCCTTTATCCTTTTTCTCCACTACAGTTCAATAAATGTTGTACTTATTGCTTCACTACATTTATTTGAGAAATTATTAAAAGAAAATATAATCGTCTAATAATGTGTGATGTGTTTTTATGGATTAAACTTCTCACAGTGTGTAATTATAAAGTTATTAAAACGAGCTCCAGCTGCAGCGTTAAACTGATGAACACATGAATGCTTCACTTATCAGAATCCAGTAAGATGATACATATTATTCTGAAATGAGCCACTCTGCATAATGAGTACTTTTACTTTTTGTACTTCAAGTCGGCCCTATTGTAATGATAATACTCAAGTAAAAGCTTGAATGCAGGACTTGTAACAAAGTATAAGTAAAATATGTGAGTACTTCCTCCACCTCCGCTGATAAACCTTCAAACTTAAATCTGTCACTCAAACCGGATCATGTTTCAAGAACTCCAGCAGCTGGAAGACTGAGAATATTCACAGATATTAAAAAGTAACTTGTTACATCAAAATGTTACTTGCTGGGATAAGTAACTAATTACATTAAAAGAAGAGTAACTACAGAATGTGGAAACAGTGAGGCTGAATATCAGCCGAGGAAATAAAAACAAACATTTCTTCTGTCATTGGTGTGAACTGATCCTTTTAATTAAACCATTAAATCTTTCACATGTTGGTAACGACTGCTGGTATTTCATGTGTGTGTGTGTGTGTGTGTGTGTGTGAGGCTGAATGAACTGCTGTTGATGGACTGGGGAACTGGTGCAGGTAATTAACTCACTAAATGTGCAGATGTTTTCTGAGGACTCACAATGCTGCAACACACACACACACACACACACACACACGCAGACATAGGTCATTTTTGGGGACATTCCAGTCATTTCCTGGAGACTTGGTTTCATCTTAACTACAACCACTGAACCATAATTCAGCTTTTTCCCATCCATGGACACATCACTTGTCCCCGAACAGCTGTCCCCCGTTAACTGGTCTTCAGTGACCATTTGTCCCCAAAAGCAGCCTGTTTCAGAAATCCTCACACTCACACAAACACACACACACACATTCTCTCACACCCACCCACCCACACACACACACACACACTCTCTCTCTCACTCACTCACTCACACACACACACGCAGCACCTTCCTCAGCACGTAGCAGCTCCATCTTTTCCAGCTGACAGCAGCGGCGGGTGGAGGCGTTTAGCTGCAGCTGGTTCAGGGCGGCCGGCAGGCGATGGGCTGGAAAGCTCTGTGTGCTTTAATTAATTGAGGGGAGATTACATGGTCTTCCAACCATGTAGTTTGTCATCAGAACCCATTACAGATTGATATTAGACGCTTCTCCACGGTGTCAACAGTAATTTGGAGGACAGCTAAAGTTGAGAGGGTGTGAAAGTTTTGTGGCGAGATGGCGGGGGGCAATGACAGGCCACGAGCGTCCGGCTGATTGGTGTCGCCGGCAGGAATATTTATAACTGCTGAAATCCACGTAGGACACACACACACAATGAGCCGCTGGGGGACGTTCACGCTCAGAATATCTGGCTGCAGCGTTAACATGCAGAAATAATTCTCAGCCTGCTCGCTCTCGCTTTATGAGCTAATATTCAAACGCAGCTATGAGCACGTTTATTCTCTGGCATTTTATTTTGAAATTCCCTGATCTTTTACTTCCTGGTGATCGTGTGTCGCTGGGCTCAGTGATGATAAACAAATGTTGTGTTGTGATGTCAGTTCACAGGTCACATTCAGATGCAGGATTTCCTTTAGAGTACATTTACTCAGCTGTACTTTAGTCAAATTTTGACATATTTATATTTTACTTCAACTTTTCCATTTTCTGCTGCTTAATAGCCTACTTCTATGACTTTGACTAGAAGCATCTTTCTCTAAGCTTGACCTCTGACCTCTGACCTCCAGCATCTGTATGTGCATGAATGCATCATTTATGTAACATTTGTCAGAAGAAAACAGAAAATAATTTAGAAATTTAGAGACTGAATTGATAAAAAAAAACAACATTTAAACTACTTTATTATTATAACAGTTAAAGTTAAAACTTTATCGACCACCTTGATCAGCTGCAACATTAGCACGATGAACACATTTGTGCATCAATAACTATGATCCAGTAATAGAATATATATTACTCTGAAATGGGCTATTCTACATAAAGAGTACTTTTACAGTAGTTTAGAGTATATTTTGATGCTAATACTTTTGTGCTTTTCTTAGGTCAGATTTTAAATGCAGGACTGGTACTTGTAGCACAGTATTTCTACACTGTGGTAGGCTGTGTGTTCTTGTGAGAACCAGGTTCAGCGTCATCAGCACACTCACAGTCCTGAAGGACGAAGATGAAACTGGGTCTGATTTACTTTCAGGGTTTAATAATAAAATCATCTGAGAGGTTGGACGACCTCCATTCGTCTGCTTTCACTTTAGATTGCCACAGTTTTCAGACTCACACAGTCAAATGAGGATGATGAGGATGATGAGGGTGATGTAAACAAACATGGTAGTGAGCAGAAGTACTCACATCTTGACAGTAGAGATACCACAGTGTAAAAGTCCTGCATTCAAAATGTGACTTTTGAAGCGACGGATGTTTGAGAGTCAAGTAAAAAAACAAGGAACTGGAGGAAAGAAGACGTTAAAAAGAACTGATCGTTTAATCTTTGAAATAGAAAAACGACTCAAATCTTTACAAGAGGACGAAAAAGCAGCCCAACTGGAAGAAAAATTGTCACGTCTCATCGTGTCTGTTAAAGTGTTTTGTTCACTGGCGTCATGTCTTGTTATGCACTTCCTGTTTTATGTGAAACCTAACTTGCCTCTCATTTCAGACCCTTGACTTCCTGGTGTCCTTCCCGCCTGTCTGATCGCCCGCCCCACCCTGATTGTTTCCACCTGTTCCTTGTCACCTCATGTATATATAGTCCACGTCTCCCTTTGTCCAGATTGTCTTGTGATCCCTGTCAGTCCAGCGGGCTACCTCGTAGTCCTTGCCCTGTGAGTTTTTGTTTTGTTTTGTTTTTGTTGTTATTTTTCAGAACAGAGAATTTATCCTTTGCGCCTTTTGTTCATCGTTGTATTTTTGAGAGTCTTTTGTCATTAAATACGGCTGTGAGCCTTTCTCCCGTCCCTGGTGTTAAGAGTCGTGCATTTGAGTCCAGAACCTTGTGCCTGAGCGCTCCTGATAAAAACGGAAAAACTGATGTAATAAAACAGACAAAAATGGTGACATCGGAGCAGAGCTGCAAATAATCCATTTTCCGTTGTCATTGTTTAATGTTCTGATGCATTGCCAATAAAGATTGAAGTGAAAAACGACGCCGTGAGGCAGGAAACTCGAGGAGAGAACAACTCGGACTTGCATTTGATGCGTCTTCGATCGGCAGCAGGTTAACGGATGTTTCCACCTGAAACTGGAGCCGCTGCAGACGACGTTTCCACGTGTGACGAATCTCGATCCTCCTTTGTTCTCCAGCAATTTATGTGAGAAAGATTTGATAAGATTTTCAAAAGGACTCAGATTTTAACAAGAGATTTTCAAAATCAAATTTAGACAAAAATGCTCTCGAACTCAAACTCTGCACGTTATCAGCGAGTAATAAAGAAGACTGTCTGCAGCCAAGAGAAGAAATAATAAGTCCACCTTACAGAATTTCTTGTCTCTTTCAGCGCCTCTGAAATATTTCCGCCTCCATCATGAAATCACGATATGGATCTAAATAATTCGTGACAGCTGAATAAACCCTGAAGAACTGCGGCGCCGTGATGAACAGCGGCGCCGTGGCTGCAGGCGGCCGAGAAGCTGCGCTCAGTAAACCTCAGATGTTTATCTAAATGTAATACGGCACGCTTTGTTTTACACGTGCAGCTGAAAGTCTGCGACAACAGAACAAAAGCACTGAAATAACAAAGACAGAAAACAAAGACAGCAGACTTTTATTCTGAAAGTTTTACCTCCTCCCAATCTACAATAATACTCACATACTTTAGCACGTTAGCAGCAAGGATCCATCTGTCTGTCTGTCCCCCCATTCATCCATCCGTCTGTCATCCGTCTGTCTGTCCTCCTCTCTGAGGTCCAGACTAAACGTCTCAACACGTCTTGGGTGATTCAGATGTTTCGTGGTCCTTTAGGTTGAACTGTAATGCCTTCATTGATCCTCTGACTGTTCATCAGCGCCACCATCAGGTCAACATGTTAATGTGTTCAACACCTGCAGAACTGATGACGTTCCCATCAGCCTCAGCTGGACTTTTTTTTGCTAACTAGCTAATGCTAGCATGCAAACACGCTAAACATACCTGTTGAACATCATCATGTTAGCATTGTCGCTGTGGGCATGCTAGCATGCTGATGTTAGCATTCACAGAGCTGCTAGCATGGCTGCAGGCTCTCTGTCTATTTTTGCTGGAATCAAAGTTTCCATCAACTTTCTGTCTTTTTAGCTTCAAACATATTTAACTGAAATATTTCTCGACTCTTCTTTGACCTTTGACCTTCATGTTTATGTTTTATTTATGTAATATTGCAATTAATCTGCAGGTTCTAACAAATCCGGACCGCCTCACACACACACTCACACACACACTCACACACACTCACACAAACACACACACACACACACACTCTTCAGACAGAGCAGGTCTGGACTGTCCTCTGATGTGAGGAGGCAGCTGCAATCAGAAAGGTGGAGCAGGAGTGGACGGTGTGGGACAGACGGAGAACAAACTGCAGCAGGTTCCTCACACAGATGGACAATCATCATAAAAACTGAGACAGGACAGAAAGTTTCTCATATTTTGGTTTTCAGCATGTCAGCAAGGAGCTGGATCACGGATGTCTTCAGATCTGGACTCAAAGGTGTCCTCTTCATGAATGAAACCTCATCTGATCCAAAAACCTCAACAGTTTCTGGTTTTCAGGTTTGCTTCCACTGCTCGTGCTCAGCAGTGTTTCTCCTACTCAGCCTGCAGACCTTAAACAGGATGTCACACTTTAAAATGTCTTTAAAAACTCTCTTAAATGTCTTTACAATCTCTCTAAATTCTCTTTAAAATTTCTTTAAATCTCTTTAAAATCTCTCTAAAATCTCTTTAAAATCTCTTTAAAATTTCTTTAAAATCTCTCTAAAATCTCTCTAAAATCTCTTTAAAATCTCTCTAAAATTTCTAAAATTTCTTTAAAATCTCTCTAAATTCTCTTTAAATCTCTTTAAAATCTCTCTAAAATCTCTTTAAAATCTCTTTAAAATCTCTTTAAAATTTCTTTAAAATCTCTCTAAAATCTCTTTAAAATCTCTCTAAAATTTCTAAAATTTCTTTAAAATCTCTCTAAATTCTCTTTAAAATTTCTTTAAATCTCTTTAAAATCTCTTTAAAATATCTCTAAAATATCTTTAAAATTTCTTTAAAATCTTTTAAAAATCTCTCTAAAATCTCTTTAAAATCTCTCTAAAATCTGTAAAATTTCTTTAAAATCTCTCTAAAATCTGTAAAATTTCTTTAAAATCTCTCTAAAATCTCTTTAAAATTTCTTAAAATCTATTTAAAATCTCTCTAAAATCTCTCTAAAATCTCTTTAACATTTCTTTAAAATCTCTCTAAAATCTCTCTAAAATCTTTTTAAAATCTCTCTAAAATCTCTTTAAAATCTCTCTAAAATTTCTAAAATTTCTTTAAAATCTCTCTAAAATCTCTTTAAAATTTCTTTTGAATCTCTTTAAAATCTCTTTTAAATCTCTCTAAAATCTCTTTTCTGGCCTCTAAGACGTAAAACCTGCATCAGTCCTTCTTCCACCACTGCTTGACTGTAAATGAGACTTGATGAGTTTTAAGTTTCTGACCGGCAGCAGCAGGAATTATAACGTGGGTTTATGTCTCTCAGTCTTCGGCGTTCTTCCTCACATGTAACTGGAATCCTGTCGTCGGCCGGCTGACGTGACATCTCGCAGCGAGCGTTTGAAGCGCCGCTGACAGCTTCGACGTGGCGAGTCGACAGAGACGTTCAGGCGGAGGCGTGTTGACAGCGGCAGCACAGTAAATAAACACCACTTGTCTCTCCTCATTGCACGGTGCAGAATAAAACTGTGCACTTTGGCAACCTTTTCCACAGAGAAGACAATTCAGCAGGGAGCATTTTAAAGATTTCAAAGTTTAATCGCCTGCATTTTGAAGTTTTTTCTTTTTAATTGACACCCTCGTCTTCTTTCAAACGGCACCGCCTGATCCCCCAGAGGCCGACATTAAACATTGTTTTAGCTGCCGCGCTTCTTTGAGGAGTTTGACTGCGCGCTTAAAAGAAGATTTATAGTTTAGAAGTAAAAAAGTAACCTGCTGACTTCATCTCCGAACTTGAAAAGCACGACAGTTTTCCCGATAACTTATGGAAATGACAAAAAGTCTGCCGTCTTTTTGGGAGGAATGAAAACGTGCTCTCTTAGCGTGATCTCGCATGATTTATCTCACATGATCCAAGGATTCTTCTCCTCCAGACGCTGACTGCCATCACCCATTTATGTCACGCAGCCTCGCCTGAGTCGCTTTTAGAAGTCGAAGTATTAAAATCTCACTTAACTTCCACTTGCTGGGCCAGACGGTGACCTTTGACCCCCAAAGATCCACACAGACAGGTTGGACTGCTTCAGTGTTTCTGATGAACAGATGATCCCTCAGACAAATGGAGCTGCAGGGCTGAGATTAACACCTTCGTCAGACGAGCTCAAACAGCAACACATTCAAACATTTCTCAGTGTAACTAACAGGAAATTCAGATTAACCACCATTTTATTTCAGTTTATACTTTCTTTAAATTTAAATCCTGGAAATTCAGATAAGATAAGATAAGATAACATTTTAAACATACACGTACTTATATACATACAAATGTGTGCATACCAATACATGCACGTAAATTCATGCATGCATTCAAATAATTAAATGAAGGAAAAAAGAGCAAAAGAAACAGGAAGTTCGTATTATATTTTTTAGTTTGCTGCTGTTTCACTCTGCTCTGCTCTGTTTTCAGACATTAATATTCAGTATTGTTGAATTAATTTGATATTTCAGTGTAATCAGAGCAGCTTCACTGGATTTGTTGCTTTATAAAATGAACCTCAGCTAACTGCTAACAAAGCTAAAAATATTAATGTTCAGGTTGACTGAGTTAAAAAATAAAAAGCAGAGCATTAGACTATAGTATCTTCCCTTTTAATGGAAGTCGAAACATTCACCTACCTGGGGGTCAAAATCACACGTTCATTTAAAGATTTGTACAGCCAGAACTTTAAAAACTTGCTAGAGCACACAAAACAAGATCTGTTGTGGTGGTCCCCGCTGCCTATCTCTTTAGCTGGAAGGGTGAACACAATTAAGATGACAGTCCTGCTGCGTTTCCTATACTTATTTCAAATGATCCCTTTCTTTTTGCCTAATCCTGTATTTAAAGAATTGGATAGCTTAATCTCCTCCTTTTTGTGGAACAAGTCTGTCCCGCGAATGAGGAAAACTTTTTTAGAGGTGCCCAAATCATCTGGGGGGCTAGGTTTGCCTAGTTTTAAATATTATTACTGGGCAGCAAATATAAGTAAATTAATGTATTGGGTCTCTACTTGGGAAACAAATCAGGGTCCTGTTTGGGCTAGCATGGAATTAGATGGCGATTTAGCAATTTCACCTTTTCATTATTGAGTTCTATAATACCTACAGGCCCACACCCTCAAATCTTAAATCCTATTGTGAAACACTCCCTGAAAATTTGGTTTCAGTTCAGGAAACAGTTTCATATTAAACAGTTAAGCTCGTTCTCCCCCCCTGGTTAATAATCACCTTTTTCCACCATCTAAAACTGACACATCATTTCAAATTTGGCATAAAAATGGTCTGGTCTTTATAAAAGATCTCTATCTCAAAGGAACATTCATGTCATTCGAAACACTGCAAAGAAAACATCATATTCCTAAAAAACATTTTTTTAGATTTCTACAAATACGAAGTTTTGCTAGTACACATTTTAGACTTCCTAATATACCAGCAAAGAATGTTATTGATGATATACTTGCTCTAAATCGCTACAAAAAAGGTAATATTTCCAAAATCTATACTATGATTCAAAATATTAATCCACCCTCATGGGGCAAAACAAAATTAGCTTGGGAACAGGACTTGGGCATTAAACTCTCTGAGGAATTTTGGCAGCGCAGTCTAGAAGGCATTCACTCTTCTTCTTTTTGTATTAGACAGTGCCTTATTCAGTTTAAAGTGCTACATCGCCTACACTACTCAAATGTAAAACTTGCTAAAATATATCCTAATGTCAGCCCAATGTGTTTAAGATGTCATCATAGTTCAGCTACTGTAGGTCATATGTTTTGGCACTGTCAGTCTTTGAGCAGTTTCTGGCAAAAAGTTTTTGAGGTTCTTTCATGCATAAGTGGCAAAACAATTGCCCCATCCCCACATATTTCAATCTTTGGGATCCCTCCTCCAGAAATTACAGTTTCTACATCTCAAGCTAAGGCAATCGCCTTCGCTTCACTAATGGCCCGAAGACTCATTCTCCTTCAGTGGAAATCAGATAAACCCCCCTCTTTGATTAATTGGACTAAAGAAATGCTCTCTTTGTTGCAGCTAGAAAAACTGAGATACAGTCGGACTAATTGCTATGGAAAATTTAGTGTGACCTGGCGCCCTTTCATTGAATATGTTAAAAACCTGAACCTATCATAAAAAGTTTCCCTGTCGGAGTATGTGTAATGGAGTAATATCCCCTTTTGTTTTTAATTATTATTATTTATGTTTTTTTATGTATTTATTTTTTCTATGTTTCGCATAAATATGTGTCATACATAAATCCTAGATGTTTGCATATGTTTACTTATTTATAGATGTACTCATTCAATAATTGTTATTGTTATTGTTATTATTATTTTGTTAGTATACAGTTTGTATTATTTATTTTTTCAGTCTTGATTTTTGGGGGTGGGGGGGGCATGTTTGTTTATAAATGAAAAACTATAAATAAAGTATTAAAAAAAATAAATAAATAAAAAGCATCACCATGAACTCTGATTCCTCAGCCTGAGGACGACAACAACACGATGAATCTGTGCGTACGGTGAGGCGTTCACAGTCGCTGACAGCAAACCTCTGAAGAGAACAGGATCAAACTATTCCGATCAGTGATCCTTATTTACAGAAAGAGACTCGTCAGATTAGATTTCCACATTCAGGAAACTTCTGTGTTTCTGGTTTTTGTTGAATTACATCTGAATGTGGACAGTCATCACGCGCAGATCTCAGATCAGCTAATGGATTTCCCTGTGTGGTCCACAGGTCTGATCCCAGCCTTCCACACGTTATATGACCGTGATCTTCGTGCTCCGGTTTCCCACTGGGCTAAATAAAGACCAACCACTCCGGGGGGGCGGACCCGGCTGCTTCAGGTCCTTCACACGCTTGACAAGATCTTTCTTGCAGGGAAGTCGTGACAGTCGAGGCTGAAGCTCATCAAAGTCTGTCCATTAGTCAAATCTCTGCTGATTAAATGTTGTTAGCGGAGGTCAACTGAGTCCCAGCACCGTAATTAAAGAAAAACAGCGTGCGTCACTCGGCGCCGACAAGCGGTGTCATGTGTTCCTCCGGACCAGCTGGTCCAGTGACCGACACTGAGCCTGCTAGGATTTACTGATCCACAGTTAATGCTGCTCTTCTCCCACATCAGACTCGGCCAACGCCGACTCGGTCCTGCAGAGTTTCTGTGGATTTACACACTGAATCTGACAGACACAACACACACCCACACTCACCAGTAAATATTATCTGGATAACCTGGTTCACACAGTCTCGTGTCAGCTGCACAGGTTTGACGATCTGGACTCATATGAGCCCGCGTGTTCTACCAGGGTCCTCGAAGCTGTTCACAGCTGCTGTTCTGTGAATGGATGCATGATAAGACCTGGATACTGGACCCCAAGACGGCTCATTCAGGGTACGATTTATGGTCATTTCTCCTCACATACGACACTCGATACGAACAGATGCAGAAAACTGAAAACAAGAACAAAGACAGTAAAGCACACGTATGTTTGCAGAGGCTGACGTGGTCGCGTCGCCACCATGATGTTATTTCAGTGAAAGTTTCTCATCCAGAAGGTTTTTCTCTTCCTGCTTTGCCTCCATGTGGTGTCGCCGCTCGTCATGTGAACTTCATGCATCTGACATCACTCACAGAAAAATAAACACTTCTCGGAAAAGTGATATAAAACCTTCGGGGTTTCAGCAGACGAAGAGTTTAGAGTCGTACTGGCAGCTTTGTGAGGCTCTACTTTAGCTAAATGCTAACATTAGCATGCTAACATGCAGCTGATGGGAATGTCATTAGTCCTTCAGGTATTTGGTCATAAACTAAAGTGCTGGACACATGTTGACCTGATGATGGCGCTGCATGAAAAGTCAGAGGTTCAATAAAGTTCTGAGAGTTCAGCAGCTGAAGTGATGAACAGACCAAACGAGCATCGTCACCATCCGTCAACGCTGAAAGGCTGATCTCTGGTGTTCATGCACGAGGCTGTAATTTTCTGCGTAGCATATCACAGATATTCATTACCTCACTGCTCAGCCGTTAGTGTTGGATCACAAACTGCTTCAGGTGCATCAGCGCCTCCTTCTGGACTGGAGGAGGACTGACGCTGATTTACATGAAGCCAGAAGACAAAGACGGATTATAATCTGAATATGTGACTGAGTGTGAATGAAAGAGTCTGAAATCTCATCTGGAGACGAGTGGAAGCTTCCGGTGCTGCAGCAGACTGTCTGAGCATCTAAATGTGAACCTAAAATGAAATAAATAAAGTTAGAAAACCAGACGCGCAACCAGCCCGGCTCGCTGAGGCTCATTATCATAAAGGAAATCTTTCGCCGCGTCCTCAGTAGCCGCCTCATTACCGAACATCAAACCGACACGAGCTAAAGCCAGTTCTTCTACGTCGAACGCCTCCAGCCGGCCGTGTTCCCGCTCGGATTAATGATGTTCGGAGGCCTCGGCCTAGCAGGTGAAAACGTGCCGCTACAATTACACCGGCGTGGAAAGAACAGCCCACCAAATGGTGCTGTCAGCCCTCGGGTTTAATTGCCTTGGCACCGGTGCCAACTATAATCACCTGTCACAGCAAACAACGGCTGCATCTGTTTACACGTCTGTCGGAGAGGCGGCTGCAGGAGGAGAGGCGGCGGCGGTGGAGGGCACAACCCCGGACACAGAAGGTCACATGTCCTCCTGCTTTGGAAGTCACTGGCTCTGCGGGAGGAACAGGGGAGGAGGAGGAAGGAGGGGGAGGAGGGGGACATCCTGGGGAGCAAAGAGAGGCAGGGGAGGGTAACTCAGGGTGTCTGCTGTCTCAGCCACTCGAGGATTGTTGTTTAATTTATTAACCTCCGTGAACATAAAACCAACCAAACAACCAGCATACAGCTCCATTAAACACACCAGTGAGCCTCACTGTTGCTCCTTCATCACACACACACACACACTGCCTCAGTCCCACACACACACACACACACACACACACACACACACACACTCACTACAGCACCAAATGTGGATTCATCCGCTGCTGAAAATAGTCCCAACAAATAGCTTGATGTCCTCCTGTTTGTCTGACTGAAGACTACAGTGAGCAGCTGCTTGATGAAACTAAATATTTGTGAGGCGTTTTAAACATTTACATCATCAGCAGGAGCCAATGAGCTGAGAGCCGCTGACAGGAAGTCAGACTGAATCCTGCTACCAACAACAGGACAATAAAAATCTAATAAAATAATCTAATGATGGAAGTATTTTTCTGAATATCAAAGATAAGATAAGACTTTATTAATCCCCAGCTGGGGAAATTTGGGTGTTAAAGGAAGAATAGAGTAAAAAAATGCAAAATAAAAGCTGACTATATAAAGTATGTGTGTGTGTGTGTGTGTGTGTGTGTGAGCTGATGTCTGTCAGGTATTCTGACACCTTTAAGATCTCCTCTGCTGTTTTCAGGGTCTCTTTCCTGCAAAACTGAAGCACATCTGCAAAGAAACCAGAGAAATCACAGACTCTCAACTCATTATATTCTGAGTAAGATCCCAGAACACCCCCCCCCCCTTACACACACACACACACACTCTCCACCTCAGACCCCCCCAGCCGCCCCCCTGATCTGACCCCCTGCTCGTCCACCAGAAGTGGCCTCTGACAGGAGCAGCTGGTCCCCCCACCTCACCAACACCCAACTCACCAGATTGATGAAATTTTCATAACCGTCTATCCCCAAGTCATAGTTCACCTTCAACATAATTAATGAGCGGCTCCAGAGATCCTCGAGCAGACAATGTGCTCAGTGTGAGCTGGAAGCGGCTAACGGTGGGCTGAAGGAGCTGTTCATCCTTCGTGAAGCCGCAGCGTCGGATCGTCCCTGTCGTCACATGACGCGAGACAAACTCACGCGTGTTTTTGTCACTTCTGCGTTTGACCATTAAAATCCAGCAGCTCTGGTACTCTGAGCTAAATGCTAATGTCAGCGTGCTAGATAAAGATGGTGGCATGTGTAGCTCATGTTTCTTATATTTGTTTTTTTTTTTTTTTGCTATTTTATTGCCTCTGACGGTTTATTCTATTCTAATTTAAGATATTTTAACATTTGTGTCTATATTTCCTGTGTGTGTGCAACATTTAGGGGGCTACAGCTGCGTTTCAGTGTGTAACCCTGTGTTGTATAATACAGCTAATAACTACAGCTGAAGATGATGGAATGTCATTAGTTTGTCTCTTTTGTTTTTTTTTTTAAATCACTGACTATACAGCAGATTTATTTTAATTGAAAAATGTTTAGAGGAGTTTGAGGTGTCTTTGCAGCGCTGAGTAGTTCCTGCAGGTCTTCTTCTCTCCACCAATCAGAGGATAGAACACTAGTCTGTATGTGGCCTGAGACGTGGAACCCATAGCAACAAAAAGATGTTAGCTTATCACTCGCAGCTGCCCTCGACCTGATTCAGTAATTGATTAGTTTGAAACGTTGTTGCTGATCACTGAGGAAGGACTTTGTGTTCAGCTGCTGCACCACAAACAACTGCTGAGACTTTAGCTCAGCGGCGCTTGTGTTAGCGCTAGCCTGGCTAAATTTGTGGGTCATGTTATCTTGATGCTCAGCAGTTATCTCATCCAATCAGAAACTGTTGTGAGGCCCAGCTTTACTTTTGCATTGTGACGGCTCAGTCAGCATCTCACCCACACACACACACACACACACACACACACACACACACACTTACACACACACACACTTACCCCAACTAAGCTGTAATGCTTCACATTACTTGTGTTTTGTCCCCATAAGGAAGGCGAGTTCCCGCAGTGTGACTGTGTAATCAGATTTATGAGTAACACTCCTTCACACACACACACACACACACTCTGTCCACACACTGAGACGCTGGCGAACACACTCCCACATAAGACGAGCCGCCGCTCCATCACTCTGACAGTCAGACTGTTGGAACAGATGAAAAATGACTCCTCCAGATAAAACAGCCTTCTCACGCTCAACACAGGACTCGTCTAATTGTTCCCGCAGGCCGAGGGAAAGTATTCTTCATCGCGCTAAACAGCAGCGTGTTAACAGCGACGCTGAGGTGAAAAGACGAAACCCTCCGTCATCCTCACTGCGGTGGTCTGGATGAGGAAAACCAGTCCACTGCAGGCCGCCTTCACTGGCAGGTGTTCGTCAAATCTGATCACGCACAGAAAGAAAGCTGGTGATTTTTAAATGGTGAAACTGCTCTACACCTGATCGGTCCAACATTAATATCTCATGTTTTACAGCCAGACTGAGATTTCATTTCAAGTTCTGGAAAAATTCAAAAAGATGTCTGAAGACCCGACTCAGTTTATCACATCAGACTGTTGATCCAGAAGAGTAAAGGTTGTGGTTTTAAAGGCGCCCTGTGGAGATGAAAGCTCTCCCTTCATTAAAAAAGACATCTTAAAGCATTTTAAATTCTGCATTTTTAATTTTCCAGTCTTAACCTGCAGTGTTTCTTTGTGTGTTCCTGAAATAGCATGAAAACTTGAGAGTGTGTGTTGTGTCCATGTGCACAACATACAAACACGACGGGGGCCCACTCATAAAAACACGGCTCCATAACACCACCGCTGTCCCAGACCTCCACAGGTCCCTGTAAAGTCAACAGAGACATTATGAGTCAAAAGTAGAATTTAAATGTATAAGGAATTCATGTGTGTATCATATAATGTTGAAGGATTTCTGGTTATAAACTATATTTACTGAAATACCTCAAATATTTCCATTTTATGCATTTCAGAGGGAAATATTTTAACTGAATAGTTTTTGTTCCACTACATTTATCTGACAAACATAAGACCAACCTGTAAAATATGATGATCTGTTTCCAAAGTGCCCAACAACACATGAAGTGGTTTAAATCATTGATCCCCAACCCGTGGGTGGGCCGTGGGTCATTTGGTACTGGGACGCACAGAAAGAAAAAATAATTTCCATTATTTTGTTTTTTCACAGGTGGTGCCTGACAGTGCCAGTCTGCAACCAGGTCCTCTTGACATGATTGAAAAGTGGATTTACATTCATTAGAATTGTTATTTTGATTATTAAAGAGAAAATACCATGTTTGATGATATGTTTTCTGTAGCAACCGTTACTCTGGACTGAATAAAGTATTTGTAAAAGGTAAGAACTGTTTAAAAAGTAAGCTTGGAAACCTGATTTTGTACAATATGAACCCACATATGTCACCATCGCGATAGCTTTTTATAATTAAAAGAGTGAGCTAACCCATTAGCTGCCCGAGGTGCAGAGGTGAGCTAGCTAACATAGCCGTCAGTTAGCTAACGCGAAGTCACCGCTCGTTTGAGATTTGATTAAAATAGTTAGCGAGAGCAAAACAAACACAAAATCTCAGGATATTTTATACCACACACGATCATCTAACTGTCGCTGATGCATTTACATACGTCCAGCTATATGAAATACTTCATCAAATATATTTTTTAATCTATGCAGAGGATGTAACGCCAGACTTGGTTTAAAATACCACAGTTTTTAATGCCGATCTTATTATTTTATTTTGTTTTTATCTGCTACAGAAAAGGTCGGGGACCACTGGTTTAAATGATCTCCACCTCAACCAGCTACAACTGTAAAATGTCCCGTACATGTTAATGTATCAGGAATAAATATTATAGATATTGTAAAATAATATAATAATCTAAATGGGGCCACTTTGACTAATGAGAGCTTTGTGATGATGCAGTTTAGAAATATTTAAATAGAAAATCTTTTATATTTATATTATATTGTTTAATATTTTTGTATCTGCTGATAAGAACAAAGGAAGCATTTATTTATAAGAAAATTAGACTTCTGCAATTAATTAATAGCCTTAAGAATAAATCAGTGTGTTTCGAATCACAGCGACACCAAACACTGTGCGTATAATAAAACCTGATTATGACTTTAGATTTGTGTTGTAATTTATTAAAATTCATTGGATATTACACATATTAAGCCTTTCTCATTTTGTAGATTGACCAGTGGTGGAAAGTAACTAAATACAATTTTGAGGTGCTTTATTTGAGTATTTAAGTTTGAGGGGGAAATATTGTGCTGGTCACTCCACTACATTTATTTGAAAGTGATGGTTATTTATTGCAGATTACGATTAATTACACAAAATAAAATCAACCAATAAATTATGATGTTATTATATCAAATAACTTTATCGATCCCTGAGGGGAAATTCTGAAGCCTCAAGATATATAAAATATATATAAACACATTTAAATGAGCTCCATCTTTACCAGCTGCAGCATTAAAGTGATCAACGCATTGATGCATTAATAACTATAACTTAGCATCAATTATTATAGCGATACCTATTATTCTAAAATGGGCCATTTTGCATAATGAGTACTTTGATATCTTAAGTATATTTTGATAATAATACTTCTGCACATTTTAATTGTAGGTATTTATACACTCTGGTATTACAACTTTTACTGAAGTAAAAGATTTGATGACTCCTTCCATCACTGACTTTGACCAGTTGCAGGTTAGTGTGTAGCCATGGTAACACATTACTGCACAGACATACATACATACTAAAGTCTGAAGCTTATTGAGCTGTTAAAGCTCAAATCTTCACCTGCTCAGAGTTCAATGGACACCATCAGACTGAAAATCACCAAAACACACTGCTGCTGCTTCTCCGTCTCCACCTTAAAGGCCTTCGTCCCTCTCACGCTCAGCAGTCATGAAGAGCAGGAAGACTTGGGCTCCTCAGACGTGTTCACCAACTGCCACCTAGTGTCACATGTGGGGGACTCACTGATGATCCCACCACTCCTGATCAGACGCCGATGGTCCAGCTCAGCTCTGCTCAGCACTGCTGTCTGCAGTGTTTAACACCTGCAGGCTTCAGGTTTCCACGTCAGACTAGACCCTGTTTAGACCCAAACTAGCTGATGTCATAAAACCTGCAGGCATGTCCAGGTGTTTAGCTGACATTGAAGGTGAGCTCAGAGAAACTTTCCTTCACAGTGAAGAAAAATATGTTTACTTTAACTTAAAGTTAAATTGTGGGAGGCTCAGATATATTCAGATGATCTCAAATTACGTGACAGGTCAGACTGTTTTTGCCTGGAATAAAAGCCCAGACAGGATGTTTGAGGGAAAATCTGCCTATATTACAATATGGCGATGAGATGCAGGTAAAAAGGGCCTCCATGCTCGTCTGATCATGCACTTGACAGTTGTTGCATGGAGGTGGGCACGGCCTGTTGAACAGAAGGTCGGCAGGCATCATAGATTTCAACGACAGGCTGACTCTCTGACAATCGCTGCTGACAGACGCACATTTCACTCGATTGCCAGCCGGCTGCCGGCTTTTGCCCACCGTCCCAGCCTAAAGAGATGGGGGGGGGGGTCAAAGGTTATGGCTGAAAGAAGCAGCAGTGATGGGAGACTGTCACGGCCCAGTGAGCCTGACATGTAGAGTGAACTCATTCTGTCCAGCCAGCACACTCATCTCAGGCTACTAAATTAGATCCATTGCCAATTCATGAAAGGCAGACATCTGACAGCACGCCTGTCAAGCTCCCCGGGATGTATGTATACCAGTGAGCCATCGCACCGCCACGCTTCTCATAAATAGGCCTACATGTAAAGTCAGGTCAGACTAAGTCCTCAAATTGGCCCAACGTCCCTCCAGAAAGATTGTAATGCATAAAGATGATGGAAACCAGCTGAAATAGAGCTGATGGATGTACACAGGAGGCATATGAGCTCTGCAGTAGAAATATACGTGAAAATTCAGGAACAAGTAAGAGGTTAATGTCAAAGTCACCATCTTTCTTTATGTGATGTTTTCTAGTTAAAGCAAAGTATGATAAACAATCTTATGTATGTGAAATGAAAACAAAATATGTTTCGTGTAAATATCAAGCAGTAAAAGAACCAAATGTGGCATTAAGCTCACAGTTCAGAGAGAACATCGTTTCCCATAAGTCTTTGCACAATGCGCATGCGTACTTACATCATAACGACATGATATGTTTTCTGTAGCAACCGTTACTCTGGACTGAATAAAGTATTTGTAAAAGGTAAGAACTGTTTAAGAAGTAAGCTTGGAAACCTGATTTTGTACAATATGAACCCACATATGTCACCATCGCAATAGCTTTTTATAATTAAAAGAGTGAGCTAACCCATTAGCTGCCCGAGGTGCAGAGGTGAGCTAGCTAACGTAGCCGTCAGTTAGCTAACGCGAAGTCACCGCTCGTTTGAGATTTGATTGAGATAGTAAGCTAGAGCAAAACAAACACAAAATCTCAGGATATTTTATACCACACACGATCTTCTAACTGTCGCTGATGCATTTACATACGTCCAGCTATATGAAATACTTCATCAAGTATATTTTTTAATCTATGCAGAGGATGTAACGCCAGACTTGGTTTAAAATCTGGAAGTTTTTCTTGCTCACTGCCCAAGGTAACGGTACATATTCTTTTAGACAGATGGCTCAAATTACCCGACACCATCAAATGTCTCGTTTCATTTCGGCTCATAACCAAGTTAGCAGATAGCACATATTTCAGTGTAATTTTAGGTTTTTAGAGCCAGCGAGCGTCGTATTGCTCCAGTCTTTAAAACTGTGATTGCAGTGGCAGCAGGGAAATCTTTCGTAATAAAATTTGAGAGAATATTAAAATGACATGCTCTTGGTATGCCGAATATATTATGAGACACAATATATCAGTATAGTGTCTTCAATCTTACTCTGCCGTCTGTGGTGTTATCTCCACATGGACATTAGATTTAATTTAGACAGATTTCATACTGAGTTTGGAGAAACTCCTCCAACACACCAGAACGGTTTGTATTTATCACGGGCTCAGTGTTTGGTTAAGGTTAACATAAAGTTTGAAACTTCTGAAATCTAATGAAGTAGCTTTTCATTTTCAGACTCAAACATGTCCACTATGCTGGATGAGACAGCAGCAGATGTGCCAGTCAGAGACATCACAGTGAATCTGTCTCGACTTGCAGGAGGTCCACAAGGTCAGTCACTGCTGCTGTCCTACAACATACATAACTACATGTGCTCTACGTTACCTTTCATTTTTAGCAATTGTGAATATGGTTCTGTGTGTGTGTGTTGCTTGAAAATGTTAAATCTTAGAATTGCAGTTTATTGACTCACATTTCCATGTTGGAAACTGTAGAAACAACAGCAATTTAACTTGTTTTTATTATATACTGACAGATTCATCAGTGTGTCATAATGCTCGGACGCGACAGGACATCTCTCGGGTGTCCAGGGAGGAGCTGGAGGACCGGTTCCTGCGCCTCCATGAGGAGACCCTGCATCTCAAACAGCATATTCACAAACAGGACGACAAGATCAGGAAGTGAGACACACACACACACACACACACACAAATATACAGGCCTGATTGAGATAATGTTATCATTAGAATATGAATGACTTTATCATTTAAAATGCAGTTCTAATGAAAGCATCCAGACTCCTTATGATTTGATCAGTTTTGAAATAAAATAAGATTTTTTGCTTTTAAAAACATCAGACTGTAGGTTTAAGAAAAGTTGTATGACTCTGATGAATCCCACAAACAGAACAAGTTAGTCTCACAATAATTAGTTATATTATTGTTACTGGAGTGTTTTTTTATCAGACAGAACAGTGCAGAGGGGAAAGGGGGGGCATGCAGCAAAGGTACATGGTACATGAGGCACACGCCCTACCAGGTGAGCTACCTGGCCGCGTGTTACTGGAATTTTGACCTCGTTAGATCATGCTATGCTTTAAGACACATTTAGGGATTGTAAATGCAGCAGTTAGTATCCGTCTGTCCGCAGATAATCTCTCATGCTACTGGACCCATTAGCCTCTTGTGTTTGCGATGATTCACAATTTTTGTAAAACCTGTTTTAGTGACTGTTCTGTTTTACTGTACACCGCCACAACACATGGTGGTCACGTGTCTACACTGCAAACGTTCATGACACTGAGACATGGTGCATTTTCATTGACGGTGTTTTGGAATCACTCGTGTCCGGATTTACATGCCTGGTGGAGATCTGCACTCTAAAGACTGCAGTCTTCGACCTCTCCTCTGTAATCGTCGTCTCCTCCCTTCAGGCTGGGCACTAAGCTGATGCGGCTGGTGAAGGACAGGGGGCGGATGGAGCAGCTGGCAGCTGGGGGAGGCCAGCCGGTCTCCAGAGTGCGGGACGTGGAGATGGAGGAGATGATGGAGGAGCTCCAGGAGAAAGTCCGGAGGCTACAGACGGAGAATGAAGGTCTGAAACAGCGCCTCCTTGTGGCCAAGCAGCAGCTCATCAACTCGCAGGTCAGCAGGCCGACACCTTACGGCCACGTCCAGTCACGAGTCAACTCCGGGCTAAAGAAGCTGCGAGATGACGCTTCCTCTCCTTCCCAGATTCGACCAAAAAGTACGTCACAGATCTTTATAAGCGAATAAGACTGTAGAGTGCCTGAGTTGGTTTTAATGACTATAGTAATGTAATAAAGATGCTTGTTTGTAGCTCCAGCTGATCTCTATAGACTTCTTCTTCTCGTCATCACTTTTAAACTCCCACAGTGACTCAGTGATGTATGAAATGATTTTTCCTCCTGATCCTGCAGAACCTGACACATGTTTAAAACATGGTCACTCAACTCAAGTCTTTTAGGTTTTTATTAGATTTGATTGTCCCTCATTACGATGAAGAAGTTTGTTGATTTCTAATCATAGATGGCACAACAGAGCACAACACATGAACCAGCCGGTGGACTCGTCTGTAGAGTTCCTCCAAACATTCATTCAGGTGTTCTGTAGCTAAAGAACATCTCAGTCCATAAATCCAATATTTACCTCCATTCACTCTGCTTCCAAACCTCTTTTTATAGCGCAGTGTGTCATCCTGCTGTTTGTTCTTGCTACAGTAACCTCAGTCTCTACATTACTGATTCGAACAATGACGCTGTCGCAGTGGAACAGACTGTTCAACCACTGGAGTAAAATCTTTTGTTAACAAACTTGTGGTTTTGTCTCCCGCAGGTACCAGGAGTTTGGACGGAGGAGGGAGACCTCCGACCGGCCTCTTACCTCGATTCGGACACAACCTGCTGGAGGAGGCGAGGGCCGAGATCCGCAACCTGTGAGTGCTGCACCTTCATCACCAAGCGTCTGCCCATCAGACCGACGGAGCACATTTATAATCTGTGTCTCTAAAATCAGTTTGATGTTGATGAAAACCCCACAAAACTCCACTTCTTTAAATTTTTAGTAAGCAAATGATCCAAAAATCCTCGACTCATTACAAACTTATCATCCTTCAGCAGCAGCGTTCAGCATGTTGAATGTTACAGCAATGCTCTTATTTTCTTCAGCGACTGTAGTGCCGAATGTTTACGACTTGAAATTCAGTAGTTAAATTACAGTTTGATTGAGGTTTGGTGACAGTTTGGTCTCATTCAGACAGAGCATGTTGGCTTGGGGCAGGAGCTGCAGGTGAGGAAGAGGAGGAGTAGTAGCTTTACGTGTTGTGTGTTCTTGGAGTTGGAGGATGTGATGTTCAGCTTCAGAGCTGCTGTGTGCAGTCAGAGGCTAACGCTAAGTTAGCTGTTGATAGTTAGTAAAACATGTTCCCAGTAACATGTCCATCACTGTGGAGGAAGACATTTTGCCTCTGAAATGCAGGTTTTCCTTCCTGCTCACTGACTGGTCTTTGTTGTAAGTTAAAATATTTAAAGCTAACCAGTTAGCCTTCTCTGTTAACCAGAGAGAATGTGATCGAGCTCCAGCGCAGCCACATGGAGGAGATGGAGAGAGCGTCCGAGCTGCTTCAGGACGAACTGAGGAAGAAGGAGGCAGAATACGAGGAGGGACTCCTGCAGGTTCGACAGCAACAGACCTCCAAACTGAGGTAAAATGGTTTTTCTCTCATTGAAGTGAGTGAAATGACCCTTTAAAAGCTTTGATGTGGGCTGTATTTCTCTCACAATAAAATATTTTGTGTGGAAACGTTAGTGTATGTTTATTATTAATAATAGCACAGTGTCACTCTACAAACCAACAAGTTTAAGATATCAACAGTCACTGCAGCCTTATTGATAACCAGTCAGAGACCGATGAAATGGGCCCATTGTCAAGTTCTCCAAAACTGTTTCATGCTTTTAATCAGTCAATTAGTTGAGAAAGTCATTGGCAGATTAATTGTTAATAAATATAATCATTAGTTGATTAACTTCCTGCCAGAATTAAAAACACAATCAGAGCTCAAAGTTTCAAGAGAACACTGAAGAACTTTTAAATTGATCCACACTTTCTGTATTTATATATATCCTCACACACTCACACCTGCAGGTCAGTGCATACACACTCACATACAGAATAATACACTCACACACACACACACACTAACCAGACCTGCTAATTAGCCTCAGCTACACTCTCTTCCTTACTGACCCTGTGAAATAAAGGAACAAATAAAAAAATAAATGAAAATTCTGGGGAATTTCTGTACGTCTGCAGCTTTTTGCAAACAGTGTTTGAGCAGAAGTATTGATCGTGTTTTTTCCGTTACACCAGACAGAGGATAGAGGCTGTACACATGTACCTGCTGTGTAAACAAACAACTCAGGGTTTCGCACATGAATGCTCAGTAACACTCGCGTGTTGTCTCTCAGGTCACATGTCGACAGCAACGTGATGATGATCAAACTGCAGAAGCAGCTGGCTGACAGGTCCAACGCGGTAACAGAGCTGGAAGGCCGATTTCTACAACTGCAGGAGGTGAGAGGTTTCCCATCAGGCTCACTATTAATGAGTAAACACAGGAGGACTCATAAATGATTCCCAGGATTCATATATAAATGACTCTCTGTGTAAATAGTTTCTATGCAAACAAAAGGTTTTGTTGTGTTTTGAATGAAAAAATAAGGTTCAGATGTATTTCTGATACACACATGAATATTTATTGGTTTAAATAAATGTGGCAGAAATTCACAATTAAATGTGTTTTAAAGTGTTTTCATCATAAACATGTTTGGATGTTGTTATATTTCCATACAGACTGTTGAAGCTGCATTTACAAACTTCACTGCGTCTGTGTGGGTCTTTGAGGCTCTGCTGATGTGGCTCCATTCACAGTTTTTCCAACAGGGAATTATCTATTATACATAATTACAATTACGATCAGCCCAGAACACATTTGTGAATCCCTGTGTGTGTGTTAGTTAATACTGAGACTGAACTGACTGTATGGAGAAGCTTTTACAGCGTCTTCCTCACTGACATCCTGCTGCAGCATCAACTCACAACACAAATGATGAGATCCAGCCATGACGAATCAGCTTCACCTGTTTTCTCTGAGACAACGAATCCTGAAGAAGACAAGAAAAGAATAAGAATGATTTATGAATGAGTCACGCAGGTGTTGATTTTACTGTTTGATTCTGTAATTTGATGTCAGAAAGGTGTCATATCCAGTGTTGCGTCAGTGTAGCCAAGCTGCAAACATGATGTTTCAACATTTGCAGGACACATCACAGCAGTGGAAAGTTACTAAAGGATCAAAAGATCACATGCAGACTTTCTGACTTCCTGTCTGCAGCTCTCAGCTCCCATTGGTTCCTACTGAAGACATGAATCTTTTAAAACACTTCACAAATATCTAGTTTCATGTTTAAAAGCTTCAGTAATCTCCTCAAACAGCTGCTCACTGTAGTTCTTATCAGACAAACAGGAGGAAATCGAGCATCTGATGGGACTATTTTCAGCGGCGGATGAATCCACATTTGGTGCTGTAGTGAGTGTTTGTGGCAGCAGGGTGGTGTGTGTGTGTCTGTCTGTCTGTCTGTCTGTCTGTCTGTCTGTGTGTGTGAGAGAGTCAGAATAAACTACAGTGTGTGTGTTCATGGTGATGAAGGGACAACAGTGAGGCTCACTGATGTGTTTTAATGGAGCTCTGAGGCTCAGAGGAAGAAGATCCATCAGTCTGTGATACACACAGAACTCCAGTGTTAGTTTGGGTCTGAACACGTGATTTGATGACAAGAAGAAAAAATGCAGAATAAATTGAGCTTCGGCCTTTGCTGACATGTTTACTGTGGATTCAGAGTCAGAGGACGCTGACGGCCAGTCACGATGCGGCGATGATGAAGGTGGACGAGCTGTCGGCTCAGCTCAAAGACGAGAGGCTGAAGAGTTTGGATCTGGAGAAACTGCTGCAGAGCTCGACCGTGGCCAAGATAAAGATGGAGCAGGTGAGCGCCACGCTACACCACGCCACACCACGCTACACCACAGCTACACGGTTACTACACATGGTGTCATGGAATATGGCTCTCTAAACAAGTACTGAGGTTTTATTCATGTGAGTTCCGCCTGTTTTACTTTAACAGTTATGATAGACAACAACACTTTCATTCAATCATAGAACGTTTATCATGTGTGTATCAGTGATATCAAGGCTCATGATGCAATACTGAGACAAAACCACCTCTTTAAATCACTTCATGCCTTAATGAACATGTTTCAGAAAACAGACTCTTCAGCGACGATTAAAACTGCAGACTGCTGCTGGACTGAATCTCTCTCTGCACTCATAACAATAATTAGCAATAAATTGCTAATTTTCATCTCCTGCTTCTCTGTAGCTGCAGGAGCGGATCAGCGACGTGGAGCAGGAGCGCGACCTGCTGAAGGAGAACAATGAAAAGCTGGTCAACAGGTAAACAGTCAGTTCTGCCCCTCTGATGCTTCGGTGGATGGACGCTCACACAGGTGTATGATTGGCAGGGTCTAATCCTCCCGCCATCATCTAAGGCATTACATTTTCCCAGTGACAGAGTTAAACACCTGATCATCATCCGGGTGGCAAAGTCCCAGTGCTCCCAGTGCTCCCAGTGCTCCCAGTGCTCCCAGCTGCCAACAAACTAAGATGGTGAAACATGGAGCTGCACACCGTGTGTGTGTGTGTGACGAATCACTTCCGTGTTTTTGTGTGTTTCCAGCGCCTTCGATGTGTCTCAGCAGCAGAAATGGCAGATTCAGGAGCAGCAGCTGAAGTTACAGATCGTCCAGCTGGAGACGGCGCTAAAGGCCGACCTTGTCGACAAAAACCAAATTCTCGACAAAATCAGGGCTGAAAGAGGTCAGTTTCCTGCTTTCACCTTCTTTTTATCTCTGATCTGCAGCCAGAGCACCAAACTGAGTTTATTTTGCCGCTGTGACCCAGAAGGTCCAGAAACTAAACAGAATTGATGTGATAATGTCGTATTTATTAATAATTTGTTACTGGACTTTTGTCTGATGTGACTGAAATGTTAGAAATATATAATTTACTGACTCACTGAGTTTATGTCGTTTTAGAGCTGCTGACATTTCATTTATTGTCATATGAAGAATATTGTTTTGCTGCAGAGCGCCGTGTAAATCTAC
This sequence comes from Chelmon rostratus, assembly GCF_017976325.1. Taxonomy (NCBI): domain Eukaryota; kingdom Metazoa; phylum Chordata; class Actinopteri; order Chaetodontiformes; family Chaetodontidae; genus Chelmon; species Chelmon rostratus. The sequence continues at coordinate 28,030,436 of NC_055663.1, forward strand.
TAATAATCAGAAGAATACACATGAATAATGATGAAATCTTCATTTAATGTGTGCGACTGTTTTTTCAGAGACAAGCGAGAAGCTGACAGAAGAAAATAAGAAACTTCAAATCGGGTTTCTGGAACAGAAGCAGCAGCTGGAGGAACTAAACGACCGTTTGAAGTCGTACAGCAGGGTGAGAGGCCTGTAGGTTAATAAGAGATGATGTGTCACACGCAGAGTTCCTCTGGTTGGAGGGTTCATGGAAGTCCTGCAGCGTAAGTTTGATTTATAATCAGTGTCAGATTTCACCTGCTGACATCAGGAGTGTTTCCCACCTGTCGAGGCCTCATCGTGCTTTTTTTTTTTTTTACATTTGCTGTTGTATCATTAGCTAATTCACCTTTTAGGTAGAAAGTAGTTTTAACAAACTTGTTCAGTCACATTGAAAACTGATCAGCTGGTGGTTGATTCGAGTGTCTGGTCACAGTCATGTGATCATGTCATCAGCGTCACTGTTCTCGTGTTGTGTTCTTTAAAGGAGAACGAGTACGACGTGTCCGAACTCACCGAGGCGCTGCTGCTCGTTAAAGTAAGAGGAAAACACACAAATCACACCTGCTCACTGGCAGCTAATGAGTGCGTGTGTGTGTGAGTGTGTGTGAGTCAGGTGTGCTTTGTTACCTGCAGATGTAAATGACTGTACTGCTTGCAGGTCCTGATAATAATGTCTGGCTTTTATTTTCTGATGTGTTCATTCATTCATGATGAATCTGGTTCTTCCTGCTCATTATCAGATTCTCCTCCTCGCTGCGTTTCCCTCCTGCCTCTAACTCTTGAAATTCACCTCCTCACAGAAACAAAAGTCCCAGAAGAACGGAGACCTGAGCTTCCTGAAGGAGGTGGAGGAGGGAGCGAACTCCCTCCGTGAGCTGCGAGCCGCTCACGCCGAAACCATCCAGGAGCTGCAGAAGACCAGAAACATCCTCAGCATGGAGAGCAAGATCTGCAAAGACTACAAGGTGGAGGGGGTCCCCTGCAGACTGGCTAACGTCTGGGCGCTTCTTTTTTATCCTCATCAGCTCTGATCTGCAGATTTTTAACTTCTAGCAGCAGAGGGTCGACTGGTTCAGCAGGCAGCTTTACCCTCTTTCCAGGTTTCAGGGTTTTTTCCTTCAGTCTGGTCTTCAGCAGTGAAACATGTGACCAGTTGAATTGAGGTTCATTGGCTGATTTCACCCGTCGAGAATGTGCAAGTGTTTGGCCTTAAAAAGTAATTGCCTGGTCTGTGTTTTTGGCCCTTTCTTTGTTCCTCTGTTGTCCTAAAATATGACTAAAAGTCCTGCACGGATCAACCAGTACAGATGTTTAAACCCTCAAACCCCAGTAAAGCTGAGAAACAGCACTTTAATCTCAGTGTTGTAATTCTGTGTGCTAGAAGCGTCCGACCATCAATCACAGCATCCCTGGTTCGGGTCTGGCTGGTGGACTTTGTTGCACGTCATCGTCCTTCTTCTCCCTCTTTGTTTCTTGTATACTCTGTACTTCACGTTATCCAGTCGAGTTAAACAAAGTCAGCGTTAGAGAGTAAATCAAGTTCATGGATTCATGCGATGTGATCCAGCGCAAGTTAACTTTGCCGTGGGTCTCTTCTCTCGAGGCGGAGCTGGAAGCTGTGTTAAGGAAGATGGACGCTGACAGAGTCGAGTATGAGCAGAAGCTGGAGCGACAGGCTCAGCTGTTGGACACGAAGGCGGCGAAGATCAAGAAACTGGAAGGTATTTCTTCATCCGGGCTCAGCAGATGCCCTCCACTGAAAGCAGAGAATCTGTTCAGCATGTGAATAATCCTCTGCTTCTCTTAGAGTTACATGTTCAGACTGATCACCCCTCCTCATGTCTGTACAGTAAATATGAAGCTGCAGCCAGCAGCAGGTTTTCTTAGCTTAGCATGAAGACAACTAGCCTGGCTCTGCCCAAAGGTAACAGCAGCCCCGAAGCTCGCTGCTTAAAAAGGGAGCGAATACGTGTTTTTCCTTCTGTCAGCATCCAAACAGATCTAGTTAACCATGTGGACATCAGAACTGAAGGAGAGACGTAAACCACGAATCCCAGGATGCATTTCACACAGAGCTCGAAGTCTGTTGTGTGCTCCAGATTTCACTGTTGAGAAAACTGATTAGAACATTTTGACTTAAATACTGATCTGAATCACACCCCGCCTGTCAGCAGCCGCTGAGGCTCATGGGTATTGCAGTATTTAAAGACCTGATGGTGACACCATCCAGGAGAGTCCTGAGTTTCTATGTCCAGTCACATTTAGCTGAGAGGAGGCGCAGGTTCAGCTGAGAGGAGCTGCAGGTTTAGCTGAGAGGAGCTGCAGGTTTAGCTGAGAGGAGCTGCAGGTTCAGCAGAGAGGAGCTGCAGGTTTAGCTGAGAGGAGCTGCAGGTTTAGCTGAGAGGAGCTGCAGGTTCAGCAGAAAGGAGGTGCAGGTTGAGCTGAGAGGAGGTGCAGGTTCAGCTGAGAGGAGATGCAGGTTGAGCTTAGGGGTGGTGCAGGTTCAGCAGAGAGGAGGTGCAGGTTGAGCTGAGAGGAGGTGCAGGTTGAGCTGAGGGGAGGTGCAGGTTCAGCTGAGAGGAGGTACAGGTTGAGCTGAGGGGAGGTGCAGGTTGAGCTGAGGGGAGGTGCAGGTTTAGCTGAGAGGAGATGCAGGTTGAGCTGATGATCACTGACAGACACCAACATGCTGTCATTTAAACATTGTTAGCATAAAGAAATCTATATTATTATGTAACAGACTGGGGAATCACAGCTGCTCCTCACACACGACTCTACAGTGCAGGAATCCATCGAGCTCTTCCATCTGATTTTGCTCCTCTTCTTCATCACCTTTGAACTCAAACTGTCTGTCTCTTCTGCTTTTGCTCCTCAGCTCAGCTCAGAGACATCGCCTATGGCACCAAAACCTACGTCTTCAGACCGGACACCGCTGATGAAGACGAGGCTGACGACTTTGATGAAACTCTTCATCTCGAACGTGGAGAGAACCTTCTTGAGCTTCAGATAGTGGGCGCTGCGCTGTCTCCGTCCGCCCTGGAGGTCCTGGGTGACTGTGAACCCTCCACCTTCTGTACCTACGCCTTCTATTTGTTTGAGCTGCACTCCACTCCGGTGGTGACGGGCCAGAAACCCAAATATGGGTTCACGTCTAAGTACGTGGTGAGCATGGACGAGTGCTTCCTGGACTACCTCCACAGATGCTGCGTCACAGTGGAGCTGCATCAGGCTCTGGGTCTAGACTGGAGGACTCTGGCGACCGGCCAGCTTCGGCTGCAGCAGCTGCTGGAGCGAGATGGAAAAGTTCACGGGACCGCAGCGCTGGTCGGTGAGTGAAGTCACATCAAACTAAGAGCCCTGCTGGCAGCGCTGGAACCAGTACTCAGAGCTAACAGTAGTAATACTGCTCTGAACAAATACTCTGTTACAGGTCCTGCATATTAACAGCAAAATGTATTTAAAGTATTAAGTAAAGAGAGTTCTGTGTCATGTTATTACTGAATGTTTAACATGTAAGCAGAGTTTTAATATTACTGCTGCTGAAGGTGGAGACACTGTTGGATAGTTTCATCTGTAGCACAGCGTCTTATTTTGTTAATTGATTCTATGTTTTTGTTTGTTAAACATTTATCTGTAAAGTAACTAGTAACTAAAACTGTAGTGAAGTCCAGTATTTACATCTGAAAACTATTTGAGTATAAAGTAGCATGAAATTGAAAAACTGAAGTAAAAGTACATCAAAACTGTTGTTGTTAGAATTAAAACTTCTTAAAATGAAGTACTTTAAAATTGTACTAAAGTTGTTCACATGCACACATTCAGCAGGTCATTAACATGTGACTGACGACTCCTGGTCAGGTACGTCTGATGAGCTGCGGTCCTTCGGCTCACTGGATTACTGTTTGAGGCTGAGGATCCCCATGACGGAGACCGTCCACCTGTTTAAAGAGAAGGTGAAGGCCGTCGGTTACGTCCACGCCGCTCTGAACGGAGACGCGCAGGTACCCGCACTTTATTATTTACTGCTGTAGCGTCTGTCGGCCATCGCCTCCATCAGCTCTAATAGCATCGTGCTCACCACACAGCAGCTAAGTGCTCGCCACTCATCTTCTCCCGCTGTCTCCCCTCAGCTGCAGCCGGCCCGCAGCAGCAGCTGGAATGAACTCCACATCACAGTCCAGCGCTGCAGAGACCTGCGGTCCAGAAGCTCCCAGCCGCCCAGCCCCTACGTGGTCTACAAGTTCTCTGACTTCCCCGACTACCCGACCGCCACCATCCACGACTGCTGCGACCCCCAATTCAACGACCTCAAGTCCTACTCCGTCCTCATGGACGTAGACCTGGACCAGTACCTGAAGTCTGAGGCCCTTCAGTTCTACGTGTTCGACTACAAAGAGGAGCGGATGGACGAGTACGTGGGGAAGACCAGGGTGCCTCTGCTGGCTCTGGTCCAGGACGAGGGCATCACTGGTGAGGCTTCTCAGACCTCCTGCTCCTTCGTCACACCTGCAGGACAGTCTGTCCTCTGTGGTGTCAGAAATCTCCTCAAACTAAACTGATCTGGTTTCGAGCTGCAACTGATTCATCATTTTAATCATATTCAAACTAAAATGGCAAAATTTTGAGTTTTTCAGTTTTTTCACACTTTTGTTGCTTCCTCAAAGCGATTGTGTCTCTTGTTTGTCCTTCAGGTGTGTTTGAGCTGACGGATCCCTCGGGACTCCCAGCCGGTCATATTGAGGTGACGCTGAGGTGGAAGTTCACTTACCTCCAACCTTCAGCCTCCATCAGGACCAAAGAGCCTGAGTTCATCCCCAAAGAAGCAGCCAGCTGGCCCAAGCAGGAAGATCACAGTGTGGAGGACGAGAAGAAAGACACGGATGTTAATGAGACACTGCAGGAGGAGACAGAGTCCAGAGACCTTTTTCATCTGTCCACCTCTCTGCCTGAGGTCTCCACGTCGAAGGTCAGGATGACTCTGCTCAGAGCACGGAGTGCTGAAATACTGCTTGTGAAATCAGTGGCGGGAATGTTGAAGTCTACCTGCGAAGGTGTACTAATGTGACTGTTTTCTGTCCGTCAGACACTGCTGCCAAAGCTCTCACATAAGGCACAAGTGAAAGAGGGCCCGGCTGCCAAAAAGGTCTCATTTGTGGATCCCACAGCCTCAGACGGCACCCAGGTTAGCCTAGCTGCTGCTGTAGCATCAGCCCTGTCAGAGTGTTTGTGTGTGTGTAAATTCTGCACATTGTTGCTTTATGTTGAGTTTGTCGGATTGTGAAAGTTGCAGTTTTCAGGAAGCAGCAGAGGAAATCAGCTGAATGTGTTTGTGCTTTTCGATCAGGTGGAGGACAGGAGCCCAGCAGGTGTGTCTGCAGAGAAGAGGCCAACTACATCATCACCTGCCGTAAAGGTAAACCTGCAGGCAAACCAAACGTCACAAACTGCCACAAACCATTTGACCTGGAAACTGGAACCAGTCTGGCTGCACTGATGAGCCTGTTGTGTCCTAAATAAACACTTTAACGTCACTTCACTCTGTACTCAATCGATCAATCAATCAATCAGTCGCTGTGCAACTTTGTGACTTTTTGAAACAGCACGTTGTGACTCCAGCCGCTCACAGCGCAGGAGCAGAGGAAGATGAAGAAGAAGAGTCTCACTTCTCTGAAGGACAGCTGGTCCCAGTCAGCTCTCAGTCTGTCTCCGACGACTCTGAAATCTCTGAGGAAATCATCGAAGGTGAGGAGATATTGATTGGTGATAGTTATTGGAATGGCCTGCAGTATTAGCAGTGGCACTTATTATATTATAGCATCCTGTCTGTAGATGACTGGTGTGTATGCATATTGTATTACTTTGTTTCTATATAATGTGTGTTGGTAGGAAAAGTGGCTTTTTGCTGCTTTCAGGGTAAAAAAGAAAAAACATTTCGTCAAAGAAAGAAAGGAAAAGTAGTGTTCCAGCTGAAAGTAGTTTAGTTTTTGTGTCGACCGAAGTTTTCTGCTTTTTCATTCAATCCTCTGTTTACAAGAATCTACAGCATGTTTCTTATATTTTGATTCAAACTGTGGAAGGAAAACAGTTGTTGAACTGGTTTGTTTTTAATCACGGGTCAAACTCCGACATCTTCTCCCCAAACCTGCGCTCAGACTCACATGTGTGTTTTCTCAGCGTTTCCTGAGCAGAACAGACATAAATATTGAATGAGGCTGCCAGTAATCTTTAGACCGGGCTTCATAAATGTTAATGACAGCCGTCCGAGAAGCGGCGTACGTCTTACTCGCCTTGTTAACGTCCGCAAACCTCCTGATGCCAAATGCTGCGTTCAAATGTTTATCTTCGTCTGTTTATTTCCTTCTTAAAGAATCAGAATCAAACTCTTCTTCTGTTGTACCGATGCTTCATCTCACCGCTGTTTGTGTCTCCCGCTCCCCGTCCGGATCCGTCCAGACGTCGAGGAGGTCCCGGCAGCCGGCGAGGATCAGAGTGAATCGACTCAGTCCGACAGCGATGACTGCATTGTTCATGGACGGGCTGCGGGGAGGAAGGTGAGTGTTCGCCTTCCTCGCACCTGAGAGGAAAGGATGCTTCAGGAGGAAGGGAAACGCAGCTGCACTCATGTTTTGATTGTGGAGTGATCTGTGAAGGTGTTTTATTTTTGTTGAGCCTCAGTTCGATTTTATTGTGCGTTCAAGCAGGAAGTTGTTTCAGACTCCTGGTTCGAGTCAGTGTGATGCTTCTGATTCTCTGCTGTTGTTACACAGAAGACAGGATGAAGTCCAGCCAGTCAACAACTTCTCGTTATTGATTAACCTGCCAGTTTTTAGCCCAATAAATCTATTAATGGTTTGCTCAGCTTCGTGTCAGAAAGCAGATGAAAGTGTCACAGTGTGATCAAGCATCTGATCAAACCCACAGTGTTAATGAAGTGTGAAGGATTTGATCTGACCTCTCGATCCCTGTCTCGGTGCTCAGCCCGCCGAGCGACTGCGGGTGGAGATTATGTCCCTGAGCTTGCGGCCAGAGTCTCGGGTGGCCCGGGACGGCAGCGTGGTGCGTCTGTTTGTGGAGTACTCCCTCCTGGATCTGCCGACAGAGGAGACCCCCCTGTCTCTGCCCAAACCCCCCCGGGGCAAGAGCATCAACTACAACTACAGCAAAGGTAAGAGCCTGCTCATGGAGGCTGCAGCTCTGCTTTCTTTGACTCTGTGTGTTGAGATGTGGATGTGTGTTTATGTTTGTGTGTGTTTGTGTTTGTGTGTGTTTATGTTGATGTGTGTGTTTGTGTTGAGATGTGGATGTGTGTTTATGTTGATGTGTTTTTGTGTGTGTTTGTGTGTGTTTGTGTGTGTTTGTGTGTGTTTGTGTGTTTGTGTGTGTTTGTGTGTTTGTGTGTGTTTGTGTTGAGATGTTTTTGTGTGTTTATGTGTGTTTATGTTGATGTGTTTTTGTGTGTGTTTGTGTGTGTTTGTGTTTAGATGTTGATGTTTGTTTGTGTTGAGATGTGGATGTGTGTGTTTGTGTGTGTTTGTGTTGATGTGTGTTTGTGTGTTTGTGTTGAGATGTTGATGTGTTGATGTGTGTTTGTGTGTATTTGTGTTTAGATGTTGATGTTTGTGTGTGTTTGTGTTGAGATGTTGATGTGTGTGTTTGTGTGTGTTTGTGTTGAAATGTTGATGTGTGTTTGTGTGTGTTTGTGTTGAGATGTGGATGTGTGTTTGTGTGTGTTTGTGTTGAGATGTTGATGTGTGTGTTTGTGTGTGTTTATGTTGAGATGTTGATGTTTGTTTGTGTGTGTTTGTGTTGAGATGTGGATGTGTGTTTGTGTGTGTTTGTGTTGAGATGTGGATGTGTGTTTGTGTGTGTTTGTGTTGAGATGTTGATGTTTGTTTGTGTGTGTTTGTGTGTGTTTGTGTGTGTTTGTGTTGAGATGTGGATGTTTGTTTGTGTGTGTTTGTGTGTGTTTGTGTTGAGATGTGGATGTGTGTGTTTGTGTGTGTTTGTGTTGATGTGTGTTTGTGTGTTTGTGTTGAGATGTTGATGTGTTGATGTGTGTTTGTGTGTATTTGTGTTTAGATGTTGATGTTTGTGTGTGTTTGTGTTGAGATGTTGATGTGTGTGTTTGTGTGTGTTTGTGTGTGTTTGTGTTGAGATGTTGATGTGTGTGTTTGTGTGTGTTTGTGTGTGTTTGTGTTGAGATGTTGATGTGTGTGTTTGTGTGTGTTTGTGTTGAAATGTTGATGTGTGTTTGTGTGTGTTTGTGTTGAGATGTGGATGTGTGTTTGTGTGTGTTTGTGTTGAGATGTGGATGTGTGTTTGTGTGTGTTTGTGTTGAGATGTTGATGTTTGTTTGTGTGTGTTTGTGTGTGTTTGTGTTGAGATGTTGATGTTTGTTTGTGTGTGTTTGTGTGTGTTTGTGTGTGTTTGTGTTGAGATGTGGATGTTTGTTTGTGTGTGTTTGTGTGTGTTTGTGTTGAGATGTGGATGTTTGTTTGTGTGTGTTTGTGTGTGTTTGTGTTGAGATGTTGATGTGTTGATGTGTGTTTGTGTGTGTTTGGGTCAGAAAACCCTTCAGAGAAGCAGGTTTCTGTTGTTTTAGTCTCATCTCAGACTCGTCTCTCTCAGTCACACCATGTGGGCAGGAAGTGCTGCGAGGACGTTTTTCACCGCTGTGGGACTGTGAACGTTCTGTGGGCTCGCAGTCGCTCGTTGTTTTCTGTGTGTTTCTAATGAAACTCGGCCTCAGTGTCGTGTTGTGAATGTGTGACGTTGAAGCTGTTCCTGGTTCTGACCTCACAGTCGTTCCCGTGGACGCTGAGAACAACGAGGCGAGGCGGCGGCTGCTGAGGGGAGTCCTGCGGGGACGAAACCCCCCGATGGAGAGGTGAGGGCACGAAAGTGAGACGGCTGAGAGGAGACAGCTGGAGACAGATGCTGTGTTTGGATTCAGATCTGTGAAACAGTCACAGTGGATGTGAAACAAAGAGTCGTTTCAGTTGTGGATCATTCAGTGACGTGTTGTTGCTGATTGAATCAGACCTGAATGTGATGAGAGGAAGTGAAGACCAGGAGGTTTCTTCATGCTTGTTCCAATCTGCTGCTCTTTGGTTTCATATCGCTGTGATATTAATTAGCTGCTTAGCTCCTCGTTATTTATGTACACATTAATAAAGGATGAAATGACAACATGTCACCGTAGTAACGAACGCAGAGTTCCTTGAATGCAGATTCTTTCTTTTTAATACTTAATTTGCATAAAGAAAAAAGAGTGTGTAAAATGTGTTTGACGGTGTCAGTGTTGTGTTTGCAGCTTGTTCTGCTGCCCCCCAGTGGACAAAACAACCAGCTGATGCAGGTTTCAACATGTTTTGATGGACAGAACAAGACTAGAGATGTGCTCTACGAACAGTTTATAACTGATCATAATTATTGATTATAAATCTGCGTGTTGGACAGAATTCGGTTCACAGTGGTGAGCGAGCCTCCGGAGGAAGAAGAGCAGGACAGGGAGTGTGAGGACGTGGGGGTCGCGTTTCTGAGGATCCCCGAAATCCTGGAGAAACAACAAGACCTGACAGAGACCAGTCTGAGCGGTCTGCACACACACACACGCACATGCACACACACACACACACACACACACACACACACGCACACACAAACACACACACATGCGTACACACACACACAAACGTGAGCACACACATGCACACGCGCCCACTCACCACACACACACAAACACAGGTATGCACGAACACACACACACAAGCACTCACTCACCACACATGCACACACACGGACACACATGCGTATACACACATACACACAAACACAAACGTGAGCACACACACACTCACTCACTCACTCACCACACACATGCTCATGTGCATACACATGCACACACGCACCCACGCACCACACACACACAAAGACAGGTATGCATACACACACGTGCACACACACATGTGCATGCACACACACACACACCGACAGTGTATCAGTGTACTCTGATGATGTCGTCCTGCTGGTACTCATACTCTGACTGTCTGTCTGTCTGTCTGTCTGAGTGTCTGACTGTCTGTCTGTCTGTCTGTCTGTCTGACTGTCTAACTGTCTGTCTCCTGTAGTTCTTGACGTGGAGGACAGCAGCGAGGTGGTCGGCAGTCTGATCGTGTCTGTGGAGGGACTGGAGGCTCTGCAGGCCATCATGGAGGATCAGGACCAGGACCAGGAGCGAACCCCTGTCTCCTCTCTGCTTCCATCAGCATGAGGCAGCAACACCAACTGGACATCACCTGACCCCACCGACCAATCACACAAGGGAGGAGCGCTGTGACAGCGTGTGGTCTGGTTCATCTTATTTTACAATGTGAATGAATGAATGAAGCCAAATATGTTGATATCCTGTAAAGTAGCTGTTCCAATGATCTATTTTTAAAAGTACGAATAATTTAAAGTGTGTTGTGTCTGTGTTGATATCCTGCCGTTACTGAATAGATTTCAGGTCTGTTTGTGTATTTTTTGGCAGCAGGGACTCGTTAGTGAGTCTACAACTGTTCATGTAATATTTATATAGCTCAGGTTTGAGTGTTAGTTGTTTTAATGTAGTTGTTTAAGTGAAACAGGTGAGTGTAGGTGAAACCTACACAGTTATAACAGAGTAATGTGTGTTGTTTACAGGAGAGACAGAGAAACAAGTCTGACAAACGTGCCTTAAATCTGACTTTTTGTCTATGATGTTTTGTATTGTGCTCCAATAAAGACTGTTTTTCTGTAAATGTGGGAAAACAAATGTGTTTCACTCTTGTTGAGCTTCAGGAAGCTGAAAGTGTTTTAATCATATCTTCATCACAGAGCTGTAGACGTCTGCGGTCGACTTAAAGCTGCACATGAATTCAAACTGTGGAAACGTGAACAGTTTTCTCAGAGGTCTACTGAGGGTCCAGTTCTCCAGGTGTCCCTCTATTGCTCTTACCTGCCTCCGAAGGTTTTGACTCAAAGGTTCAACATTATGTGAATTATTTTTTCCACTCTTACATCTGTACAGCCAATAAATATGAGGAGCTGACGTGAAGCGGTGAATAACAGCTGTTTCTGCTCCTCTGAGACACATGCTGAGACAGATAAGCACATTTATTGATCCACGAGGGAAATGATTCAATCTTCCTAATCCTGATCTTTATTGTAGCCATTAATCGATTAATTGATCAACAAAAGATCGTCAGCTTTTTGTTTGCGTTTTATTCTCCAGAGGGAAGAGAAGCTAAATGAGAAGAAATTATTATTATTATTATTATTACTACTACTACTATTAGCATGTGTTGTGTGTTTGCTTTTCGGCGCGAGAGCTGTGTAGGTTGTAGAGGATCTATATTGTCTTAATTATTTTGATCAATTATTTGAAATAATGATCAGCAGTCATTTTAATTATTGTTTCATCGGTTCAAGTAAAATGTGAAATAATTTAAACTTTCAGCTTTCCAGATGTGACTGATGCTTTCCTCTTCTTCTTTTGTCTGAAACACTGGGTTCAGGCTCTGAAACACTTGGTCTGAATCACTGGATTCAGGCTCTGAAACTCTGGGTTCAGGCTCTGAAACACTTGGTTCAGCCTCTGAAACACTGGGTTCAGGCTCTGACACACTGGGTTCAGGCTCTGAAACAGTGGGTTCAGGCTCTGATACACTGGGTTCAGGCTCTGAAACTCTGGGTTCAGGCTCTGAAACAGTGGGTTCAGGTTCTGAAACACCTGGGTTCAGGGTCTGAAACACTGGGTTCAGGCTCTGAAACACTTGGTCTGAAACTCTGGGTTCAGGCTCTGAAACACTTGGTTCAGCCTCTGAAACACTGGGTTCACGCTCTGAAACTCTGGGTTCAGGCTCTGACACACTGGGTTCAGGTCTGCCTCTGGACTCTCTCACTGTCTGCTGCTCGTTGGATTCAGTGCTTGTCATGTCGTCTCCCGGTTTGTCCGCAGACGTGGATCAGCTTAGAGCTCAGTGGGCGGCGGTCTGTCAGCTCCAGCTGACGCCGACTGAACCTCTGACGAAGAGGAGGAGGTGAAGAAGAGGAGGCTCAGAGGAACACTGAGCTGAGGATATCAGCAGTCTGAGCTGAGGACGAGCAGCTTTCTCTGCAGCAGGTAAAACTTTGACTCATTACTGGATGTCTGATTGTTTCTTTCTCTGTTTTTACTGCAGTTGTTCAGCAGCTTGTGACTTTACGTCCTGTGGAGCTGCAACAATTCATCGATTGATCAATTGGTTGATTAAAAACTAAATTATTTTACTAATTGTCAGTTTTGTCGAGCAAAAATCAACATTTGATGGTTCCAGTTTCTCAAATGTGAGAAGTTGCTCTGTTTTTGGTCTTATTTTATTTTTGTTCTCTGGAGCTTTTAGTAAGCATTTTTCACCGTTAGCTGACGTTTTATTGACCAAATCCATCAAGAAACTAATCAGCAGATTAATTGATCAGTTAAACGATCGTTAGTTGTTGCAGCTCTCATGATGTGAGCTGTTTCTCTTCCATCTGACGTTTGTTCGGGCTTCAGTGTTTCATTTTTTGGGAGAAAAGCACCTGAACTGTTTACCACAAACACGTGTTTTCATCACAAGTAATGAGAAGAGGAAGGAAAGGTGACTTTTTATTTCATTATCAACATTTGGAGGATTTTTGACATGAAAGCGTCTCTTGTCTCGTCTGAACGTGTCCATTAACAGATAGTTTGTAGCCACAGTGTGTGTGTGTGTGTGTGTGTGTGTGTGTTCTTTCTCTGTGGCTGACGTCTCCATGGCAACATGGTAAATGTTGCTGCAGGCTGTGTATAGCGGTCTCTGTAGGAATACAGCAGGACGTCCGCAGGACTTCAGCTGTTGGTGAAGGTTGGCCTTTGGCTGAGCGCAGCCTGCCGGTTTGCTGCTGCAGCTCAGACACAGAACGAATCCCACCTGTAAATATCACCTGTGGGCCTCCGCAGGCCTCTGTTCTTTGACCTTTATTCCTGCTAAACGTTAGTCCTACAGCTCTGAGATCAGCCTCACAGAGCCGCTGGCATGGCGGAAGTGTTCATGTCCACGCTGTCTGTTTGACACTCAGGTGTGTTCCCAGGTACAGAAACACACCTGGAGTCCAGCTTCATCAGGTTCATTCAGGTGTTTAGCAGCTTTTAGTCTGTTCTGGTTTCACATTCACGGATTCCTTTTGGTTTCAGCGCTAACGAGTCTCACGTCTCGTTTTGTTCAGTTTGATTAAATATAAAACTGCCAGAAACCCAAATTCAAAGAAAATGACAGGCAGCTATAACGATGCAAATCAAAAGTTTTCCTTTTCATTCACACAAACAGCAGAAAATTAGTTTATTAAATTAGTTTTTATCTCAACTGAAAGTCACTAAAAATTTGAATAACTGAATTTTCAGTCAAATATTTCAGGGTCTACGGACATAAAACATCTACAAACCTCAGCCTGTCTGTACATGATATATACATAAAGTTTTGTAGACAAAAGTTTGGACCCCCAGGAGCTCAGAGGAGCACGGTCAGACTCCTTGTCAGTGAAGTTAGGATCAGATCCACATGGACTCTGCTCCATCTGTCCTCAGCACCTTTCTGAACGGTGGCTTTGCTAATCTGGACTCAAATCTGTCGGTTTGTGTCCGTCAGCAGCAGCAGCCGAGCCGTTAGCATGAGTCTGGACGAGGATGCCCGCTGGCTGGAGTGGGTGACCAAGCAGTTCGAGAGCATCGCTGGAGACGACAAAGAGATCGACATCGATGAGTTCAAAACAGCTCTGAAGGTCAAAGAGGTGAGAAAGACGGTGATGGAAGAAGCAGTGCTCAGATACTTGAGTAAAAGTAGCAGTACAGCAAAGTAAAAAGTCTCCATTACAAGTAAAAGTCCCGCATGAAAAACCCTACTGGAGTAAAAGTACACAGGTACTATGTGGGGATGCAGGACTGGGGGTCCATGGTTGTCTGCAGCCCTAGCTCTCTTCCTCTTCACCCTCTGTACTGAAGACCTCAAATTCACAGTCAGCTAACTGCTACCTGCAGAAGGTCTTTGGCTAACATCCTCCTCTCACCTACATCCTCAGTGGTGTCCAGAGGGCAGTCCAGGACAGAGCCAGCCCTCCTGACCAGTTTATTGAGTCTCTTTCTGTCCCTCTCAGAGCTTCCACAGCCCCAGCAGACCAAAGATGCAACCACAGAGTCATAGAAAGTCCTCAGTAACGTCCTACATACTCCAAAAGACCTCAGTCTTCTCAGAAGATGGAGACGACTTTGGTCCTTCCTGTACCGGGCATCAGTGTTGGTGGACCAATCCAGTTTATTGTTGAGGTGGATGCCCAGGTATTTGTACTCCACTTAGTACTTCTGCAGGTGAAACACTGCCCTCCTCCACCAGTGAACAGACAGTGAGATGGTGGAGTCTTACAGGTGTTCATCTGAATAATAAGCTGTACTGGACTGACAACACAAATGCACTATAGGAAAGACCAGAGCAGACTGGATCTGCTCAGGGGACTCAGGTCTTTTGACCTGGTTGTGAAATGTGGCCACTGTCATGAGATGTGTTATAATGTGTGTGTGTTCAGTCTTTCTTTGCAGAGCGTTTCTTCGCGCTGTTCGACTCAGACGGCAGCAGCTCCATCAGTCTAGACGAGCTGCTGGAGGCTCTGGACCTCCTGATCCATGGCAGCGAGACGGACAAGCTCAAGTTCCTGTTCCAGGTCTACGATGTGGACGGTCAGCGACCCAGCACACACAAACACACTCACACACACACACACCCCGTCCTGCTGCCACAAACACTCACTGCAGCACCAAATGTGGATTCATCTGCCGCTGAAAATAGTCCCAACAAAAGCTCTATTTCCTCCTGTTTGTCTGACAAAAACTACAGCGAGCAGCTGTTTGAGGAGATCACTGAACCTCTTTAACATGAAACTAGATATTTGTGAGGAGTCTTTAAAGATTAATGTCTTCAGCAGGAACCCTTAAATAAAATATATAAGAGTAATCAAGAGTTATGATGCACTTTTATTTTCTCGTCTCACTCAAACGTGTGAATCTGTTGTCAGTTTTACTAAGATTAGTTTTATTATCACTGAACTCCAACAGGTTGCAGCTCACACACCAGTTCTTCCATAGAAATTAGCTGTTAGTGAATATTTACAGCCACTAACTGCAGGTGTAGCTGTGTGTAGCTAACTGACAAAGCTAATGTTAGCATGCTAATATCTGAGCAGCTTCGAGTAAAGGGGTGCAGTCAGCATGTCTGAAACTTGATAAATGCTGTTTAATAAGGATTTTGGATAACATCTCACTAAAATAACAACATTACGCTAATAACATTTAATCAAATGGGTAAATGTTCGCTTAGCATAATCAGACATCTCCCTCTCTTATTAAACTGTATGAACACTAACTGTGAAACTGAGATTTCTCGTATGCAGACAGAAATAAAACTAAAACCTACGTTTACAAAGATTTAGCCTTTAGCCTCTAAAACTGTAGTTTTTATGCTAGCTTGTGAAGCTACAGTGACTTCCTGTTTACATCACTGATTGTAGCATCAGATGAATAAAAATCTTTGCTAGCTGAGACTTTTCTTTCATTTTAATAGTTCAACCTGATTGAAAGCAGTTATTGACAGGACTTTATCCGAGGGGCTGATTATCTGCTCCAACAAGACTTTACTGCTCCACCACAGTCCACCAGAGGAAACTGGAGACGTGTTCAAGAACAGGAATATTCTCAGACACTTCTCTGGTCATGTGGATCATGTTTTTATCTAGTGTATTCAGGACATTCAGCCTTCTTGGTGTCTGTAAATCTGTAGTTGTGTCACTGTTCAGTGAACTCAGCAGTAGCTATGGGAGGAAGCTGGCCAGGAACTGCGGTGAGGTCAGTGAACTCATTGCAGCCTCGTGTTGAACGGAGGTGGTTCTCTTGCAGGCAGCGGCTCCATCGATCCCGACGAGCTGCGAACTGTTCTGAAGTCGTGTCTGCGTGAGAGCGCCATCTCTCTGCCGGAGGAGAAGCTGGACGACTTGACGCTGGCGCTGTTCGAGTCGGCCGATAAAGACAACAGTGGCGCCATCACCTTCGAGGAGCTCAAAGCGGAGCTGGAGAACTTCCCCGAGGTGATGGAGAACCTCACCATCAGGTCAGCCAGCACAGACGTTTACTGTCTGCCCTCATTCCCAGTGCGTCCTTTCATTCATTATTCCCATCACGTGTTTGATTCATGAATTCTGCTTTTCTCCACGGAGGTTAAAGCTGTCACGTCCAGTCTGCTGCAGCATCAAGAAGAAGAAATGATAATATCTGGATCTTGTTTGATTAGCAGATTAATCTGGATCTGAGGCTCCAGCTGGGAGCTGAACCCTGAAGTGGTTTAAAGTTTGATCAGCAACATGTTAACTCTCAGCCTGACTGGTAACCAGTGACGAGGCTGAGCTGGACTCACGTGGTCTGGTCTTTTGGTGTTGTGGCTCATTTTGTCGCCCGTCCTCTCCTCAGTGCTGCGAACTGGCTGAAGCCTCCTGATCTGGATCAGAAGAAGCGTCACGCTCCGCGCTACCTGACTCGAGCCTACTGGCACAACAACAGCCGGAAGCTGCTGTTCCTGTGTCTGTACGCCTGCCTCAGCCTGCTGCTGTTCACGGGGGCCGTGCTGCAGCACAGACAGGGGGGGGCCTGGTACATGGTGGCCAAAGGCTGCGGGCAGTGTCTCAACTTCAACTGCACCTTTGTCATGGTACGAGTCCGGTGGGGGGGTCTTAATTTCAGGCTGTTCCACATGAAAACATCTGCTCTTAATGACAGTAATAACCTTATTTAAGGAGCAGAATGTGTTTTCCAGTGCAGAAACAAAGATAAATAAAGATACAGTCACACATATGAAAAAAACATTCTGGCCCTAACCTGAACCAATCATCACGCCCCATGCCTGAACCTAACCAGCCCGGCCCGCAGCGGCAGCGAGTACCAGCCAATGAGGGGCAGCGTAGGGCAGAAAATAAATGTTAGGGGAACACTGGGGGTGAACAGGTAGGTCTTATTACAAAAACCTACAAAACAAGCTTCAGGTTCTCCACCAGGGGGAGCTTTTTGGTTCTCAATAGACCAGTTGAACGCCTGAAAACCTGCAGAGAGGAAAAAACCAGCAGCAGCAGCTCAGACCTGCAGACGAAGGCGTGTGAATACCACTATACATCTCTGTCTCTCTCTCTCTCTCTCTATATATATATATATATATATATATATAGATATAGATATAGATATAGATATATAGAGAGAGTTAATATAGATATATCATTATTTATGTTAAGGTGTGAATGAACAACTGACTCAAATCTCAATATGAATTATTTCAGCTTCTAAAGAAAATTCAGTCACTGGTTTAAAAGTAATTAAGGTTTAGGTCTAGGTTTAGGTGAGTAGTGGTTAAGGTTATGGTAAGTCTCCAGGAAATGAATTTATGTCTATGTGATGTCCCCAAACTGATGGAAACACATGTCCATGTGTGTCTGTGTGTCTGTGTGTGTGTCTGTGTGTCTGTGTGTATATATGCGTTTGTGTGTGTATGTGTGTGTGTGTGTGTGCAGATGCTGATGCTGCGTCGCTGTTTAACCTGGCTGAGGGCGACGTGGGTGGTGCGGGTTTTGCCTCTGGACCAGAACATCTTGCTGCACCAGATCGTGGGCTACGCCATCCTCTGCTACACGGTGGTCCACACCACCGCTCACATCTTCAACTTTGGTACAAACCGAGTGCTGATCAGACGATCACGATGTGGGACTGAGCGGGACTTCAGTCCAGATGTTCAAGGTTTTCATGACTTTCCTCCTGTGTGTTGCTCTGTGTTTGTTGCTGTGTGTGTTGCTCTGTGTTTGTTGCTGTGTGTTGCTGTGTGTGTTGCTCTGTGTGTGTTGCTGTTTGTTGCTCTGTGTGTTGCTGTGCATGTTGCTGTGTGTGTTGCTGTGTGTGTTTCTCTGTGTGTGTTGCTGTGTGTTGCTGTGCGCTGCTGTGTGTGTTGCTCTGTGTGTGTTGCTCTTTGTTGCTCTGTGTGTTGCTGTTTGTTGCTCTGTGTGCTGCTGTGTGTTGCTCTGTGTGTTGCTGTGTGTTGCTGTTTGTTGCTCTGTGTGTGTTGATGTGTGTGTTGCTCTGTGTGTGTTGCTGTGTGTTGCTCTGTGTGTGTTGCTGTTTGTTGGTCTGTGTGTTGCTGCTTGTTGCTCTGTGTGTGTTGCTCTGTGTGTGTTGCTCTGTGTGTTGCTGTGTGTGTGTTGCTCTGTGTGTGTTGCTGTGTGTTGCTCTGTGTGTGTTGCTCTGTGTGTGTTGCTGTGTGCTGCTCTGTGTTGCTCTGTGTGTGTTGCTCTGTGTGTTGCTGTGTGTTGCTGTGTGTTGCTCTGTGTGTGTTCTGGTGTGTGTTGCTGTGTGTGTTGCTGTGTGTTGCTCTGTGTGTGTTGCTCTGTGTGTTGCTGTGTGTGTTGCTCTGTGTGTGTTTCTGTGTGTGTGTTGCTCTTTGTTGCTCTCTGTGTTGCTGTGTGTTGCTCTGTGTGTGTTGATGTGTGTGTTGCTCTGTGTGTTGCTCTGTGTGTTGCTCTGTGTGTGTTGCTCTTTGTGTTGCTGTGTGTTGCTGTTTGTTGCTCTGTGTGTCACTGTTTGTGTTGCTCTTTGTGTTGCTGTGTGTTGCTCTATGTGTGTTGATGTGTGTTGCTCTGTGTGTGTTGCTCTTTGTGTTGCTGTGTTTTGCTGTGTGTGTCACTGTGTGCTGCTGTGTGCGTTGCTGTGTGTTGCTGTGTTGCAGTGCAGCTCTCTCAGAGCGGGGAGTTCAGGCTGTGGGAGTACCTGCTGACCACCAGGCCGGGGATCGGCTGGGTGAAGGGGACGGCCTCAGTGACCGGAGTCGTTCTGCAGCTCGTCATCTGCCTCATGGTGCTCTGCTCCAGCACCTTCGTGCGACGCAGCGGACACTTTGAAGTAAGACTGAAGGACGCTATACAAGTACTTATAATAATAACCACGTTTTCTCCGCCGTGTTGCTGAAGTGTGTAATAATGACGGCATTATCCCCTTAACGTCTATTGTCGAGAAATCGCATCACACCGCTTTAATCCACATTGAAGCCAAATCACGCTGCATTCCTCTAATGCCGGTTTGTGCTTATTAAACACACACCTAGGAACCTTTTGCAAGCACTGGTTCCTCGTCGGACCGGTCAAAGTGAAAGAACCCCTGTTCTTATTGTTGTTACAATGTAATGGTTGTGAACCAATTTTGTTGCTGTTTTGATGAAATAAAAGAATTTTGAATACACAAAAAAGATGTTTTTACTGCATTTAAGCATTGAAAAAAGTGGACATATACTGTTTGTTTGAACCCTGTTCTAGTTGGGGAACCTACCTAAATTTATATCTATTGTATGTGCTACAGAAAAATTAACAAACTCCTCTCAATTTAGGATCAATATGAAGGAGCCGCACACAGTGTTAACAAACAGCTGACTGGATGATCCTGTTTGTCCTCCAGGTGTTTTACTGGTCTCACCTGTCCTACGTGTGGGTCTGGTCTCTGCTGATGGTTCACTGTGCAAACTTCTGGAAATGGTTTGTGGTTCCCGGTCTGGTCTTCCTGCTGGAGAAGATCGTGGGAATCGCTGTTTCTCGTATGGGAGGTCTCTACATCGTGGAGGTCAACCTGCTGCCGTCCAAGGTGACGAACACTGAGTCTGCCGACACCTGTCACCTGTCACCTGTCACCTGTTCACCAATCATTCAGTGTCACAGCTGCTTCCACATCACATGTTTTTCACTTTAAAGGCATGTTACAGTTTAAATGACAGGCCAGGTGTGATCTGTCGATGCCTGTGCTCCACACTGTGATATTCTCTCTGGATACCAGAGAGAGGAGGATCTTGTGTCTGATTGGTCCGAGTGGTGGCAACATTGTTTCCATTTAGAAGAAAGCTTATTTAGACTCAGTGATGGAAGAAGTACTGTGATTCTTTACTTCAGTAAAAGTTCTAATGCCACAGTGTAGAAATACTCTGTTAGTAAAAGTAAAAGTCCTGCAGTCACAACTTGACATCAATAACACTACATCAATGTATACTTAAAGTACTAAAAGTAAAAGTACTAAGAATAAGATATTATATGATTGGACTGTAATTATTGATGCGTTAATGTGTTCATCACTTTAAGGTTTAACCTGTAATAAAATATCAACATTTATGACTTCATTATCTTTTGTACTAATAATCTGAGTAGAAATGTACTGCAGTAGAAGTATAAAATAGCATAGAATGGAAATACTCAAATAAAGTAGAAGTACCTCAGAATTTTCCTTTTTTGCAGTACTTGCGTGAATGTACTTACTTCCTTTCCACCAGTGTCGTCCACCTAAAGCAGGTGTACAGTTATCATTGGCTGATAATTGGCTGATTTCAGATCTGTTGGATGATGGCTCGGGGCATGTTGCTTTGACAACAACACATGAATCTTATTACTCTTGCTGGATGCAGTACTTGTACTTGTTGTACTTCATAACTTGAATATATCCGTGTGTTCTCTTGTTTCTGGTGTGATTATGGTGCGGAGCTCTGACAGATCCCAGCACTGGATCTGAACGCCAGTTGCTCAGCGAGCTCCGGCAGCAGTAACATGTTTACTGACCTAAAGTTGAGAAATGGTCGATGTTGAAGTTCTGTCTCGATTATCTTGTGTATATTGAATAAGATGAGAGCCTGTGCTGGATGAAGGTCTGATGGTGTGTCAGGAGTGATTTCAGCTGCTTCTCCGTCTGTGTGCAGGTGACTCACCTGGTGATCAAACGTCCTCAGTTCTTCCATTTCAAACCTGGAGATTACGTCTACATCAACATCCCAGTGATAGCAAAGTACGAGTGGCATCCGTTCACCATCAGCAGCGCCCCAGAGCAGTCAGGTACACCTGAGCTCTGTCTCACACACACGCACACACACGCACACACCTTTTACACTGAAGCATGTTAGTGAACTGCTGCTCTGACTGACAGCAGCATTGATTCAGACAGACAGAGAGAGACAGAGAGTGAGAGAGACAGACAGACAGACAGACAGAGACAGAGACAAAGACAAAGCAGTGAGTCATAGAAATAAAACATTTTTCTCTGATTATTTTATGTCGCTACAGAGAAGGAGACAGAGATGTTACCTTCTCGGTCCCTCGTTATTTAAGTCCCGCCCTCACACTCTGCACATTGTTATTGGCTGGGGGCGACACACCCGCAGCCCAAATGTTGACGTCCAGAAACGTCTCAAACACAGCAGAAGAAGACAGTTCAGGCAGAGTGCAGCATCTCTGCAGACACACACCTCTACTGACTGCCTTCAAGGCCAAAATCAGGGCGACACAGGTTCACCGCTGTGACCTTTGACCTGCAGATTCTCTCTGGCTTCACATCCGCTCGATGGGTCAGTGGACCAACCGCCTGTACGAGTACTTCAGACAACCAGAGAGCCAGACCATCAGTCCCAAGAGGCTGGCCACCAGCCTGAGGAACCACCGACAGCTGAGGAAGGCCCAGGTTCAACACAGAGACCTGCACACACACACGCACACAGAAATACAAAGATACACACACACACACACACACACGCGCACAGAAATACAAAGACATACACACACACGCACAGACATGCACACACACTGTCTTACTTGTGAGTTTCTTACAGGACGACTTGTTTAACTCTACAAACTGTAACGGAGCAGTCGCCTCTAATGAGGACGACGCCATCGAGCTGATGATGTACCGTCAGAGCGGCGCCCGGCCCGATGCGGACCCGGCCCCGATGTCCGGGTCTCCGGGGCCGGCGGAGCCTCTTCCGGACGAGCCGGGCCCGGCGGAGAGAGGAGAGGCTCCTCCGCTCAGAGAGGTCAAGAGCGTCTTCAGTTTGTTAACGAATATCGGCTGCGTCACTTTTCAAACAGGAAAACTAACTTTTATCAGCTGGTTCTGCTGTTTAAACTGCAGGTTTCTGCCAAGTTTGGTGAGAATCACAGATTCTGCAACATCAAGGTGAGCAAAAGTGTCAGGACATGAACAAACTCATCGTTCATCTGAGTGTCGGATTTGAAACAGCCCGACTGTGGCGCCTCCTCGCCTCACGGTGTGCACCTGTGGTCTCGTGGTCTTCACACGCTCTGCTCTCTGTTCTGTGTCAGTGTTATGTAGATGGACCGTACGGGACTCCTACCAGACAGATCTTTGCCTCTGAGCATGCTGTCCTGATCGGGGCCGGGATCGGCATCACGCCATTCGCCTCCATCCTGCAAAGCATCATGTACCGGTGAGACCGGACTCTCACTCCACTGTGGTCCTGGTTCAGGATTCTGGTTCAGAGGGCAGGGGCAGCGGGTAGAACAGCCTCCTTCGGTTCACTTAGGGAAACCACATTTCCCAGCATGCTTCAGATGAGTTGCTGAAAAGACTAAATGGCAATTGAGGCCTTTTTTCCTGAGCTCTCAGCTGTATCACACAGTCTTCATCGGTTTATCTCAGTTGTCATGGAGATCAATCTGATGATGCGGGAGCTCAGCAGCTGCCGTGGATCCGCCTGTCTGTGTGGGCCCAGCATGCAGATCTGTCACCAGGACATAGAGCTGTGTGATATGGTCGAAAGCTCTGGAAGGTAGTAAGTGGTCCTTCAGTTTGACCCACAGAAACATAATGAATGAACTGTCAGTGATAATCAGTTTCTGATTTCAGGCATTTGAAGCAGAGACGCTGAAGAGTTCTCTGCTGCTCAGTGGTGCAGGTTTGTGTTCTTGGTCTGATCAGATCAGGAACTGAAGGTCTTTGGGTTTTTGGACTGTTGATCAGATGAAGTCAGAGAACCGAGAGTTCAGGGATAGTGACGTGAACTTTACCTACTTTACTGCGTTCTGATGAGTTTACGTACATCCACACTGCACAGCTTCTGTCTCTCAACATGGAGGACGCCGAAGGGGATCTGAGCTGGTCTACATGAGGATGGATCAAAGGGCAGACCTTTGTTCTATAAGAACGAATGAGTTCTTCATGTACTGTATGTGTGGAACTACCTTCATATGTATCGTATGTGCTTCTCTGGTACAGATATCGCAGGAGGAAGCAGAACTGTCCCAACTGCAACTACTCGTGGTGTGAAAACATTAAAGACAGCGACATGAAGCTTCGCAAAGTAAGAAAACAGCCCCGAGGCGAAGGCCGCAGCACTAATCACGTTTTCCTGAAGTCATTGAGAAAATGTGTTTGATGTGAGTAGACGAGGACATGAGTCTGTTTTGGACCCTGCAGGTGGACTTCATCTGGATCAACAGAGACCAGAAATCGTTTGAATGGTTCGTCAGTTTGCTGACCAAACTGGAGATGGACCAGGCCGACGAGGAGCCAGAAGGTGGGAAATAAAAGAGATGAGGAGGAAGCTGAGCGACACGTAAAGAAACAAAGGCCGTGCAGAAAGAAATAAAGCTCTGTTGTCTGTCAGGTCGTTTCCTGGAGATGCACATGTACATGACGTCAGCGCTCAGTAAGAATGACATGAAGGCCATCGGCCTGCAGATGGCGCTGGACCTTCTGGCCAAGAAGGAGAAGAGAGACTCCATCACTGGACTGAGGACCAGAACCCAACCTGGACGACCTGAGTGGGGGAAGGTGAGGACGCGCTCTCATCCGGAGCGTTCTAGGAATGAGCATGTTGAAGGATGATTTTCTTTATGAATCTATTCATGGAGGTCTTTAGTTAATTGATAAATCCTTTAGTTAATCAAACGCCTCCTTTTGTCCAGCTGACAGTCCAAAACTTTCAGATCTTCATTTTATTGAGATAGAAGACGGAAGGAATACTGAGTTTTCTTTTGATTGACGAATCAATTGATGGTTTCAGCTCTAATTTTATTTACTCAGTACAGAGTTTGTGTATTTTATTCCTTTAAAAGTGAACAGATTGTTGCATTTAACCACCAAAGAAACAACTTTGTATAAATCCAGCAGGAGAAAAGAAAGATAAAGAAGCACGGAGAACTGTTTTACATCTGTATCAACCTGGTGCAGACCTGGTTTAATTGAGGTTTAACTTAAACCTGAAGCTGACCTAGTTTAACTGAGGTTTAACTCAAACCTGGTGCAGACCTGGTTTAACCGAGGTTTAACTTAAACCTGAAGCTGACCTAGTTTAGCTGAGGTTAGACTGAAACCTGGTGCAGACCTGGTTTAACCGAGGTTTAACTTAAACCTGAAGCTGACCTAGTTTAACTGAGGTTTAACTCAAACCTGGTGCAGACCTGGTTTAACTGAGGTTTAACTTAAACCTGAAGCTGACCTAGTTTAGCTGAGGTTAGACTGAAACCTGGTGCAGACCTGGTTTAACCGAGGTTTAACTTACCTACAGCAGACCTGGTTTAAGTGTGGTTTAAACCTGACTCAGCTCTCCAGTAAGACATGCTGTTGTGTGTCAGGTGTTTCAGAAAGTGTCTGAGGAGAATAAAGGCAAAGTCCACGTGTTTTACTGCGGCTCTCCTGCTCTGGCTAAAGTCATCAAAGCTCAGTGTGAACACTTCAGCTTCAACTTCTACAAGGAGAACTTCTGAGGAGGTCACCTGCTGCTCCGCACACAACTCCTGCTGTGTGTGTGTGTGTGTGTGTGTGTGTGTGTGTGTGTATGTATATGTGTCTGTGTGTGTATATGTGTGTGTGTCTGTGTGTGTATGTGTGTGTGTATATGTGTGTGTGTGTGTGTGTGTGTATGTGTCTGCGTATGTACAGTATATATATATGTGTGTGTGAGAAAGTGTGTATGTGTGTGTCTGCATATGTGTATGTACAGTATATATATATGTGTATGTGTGTCTGCGTATCTGTATGTACAGTATATATATGTGTGTGTGTGTGTGTGTGTGCCTGCGTATGTGTATGTACAGTATATATATATATGTGTGTGTGTGTGTGTCTGCCTGCCTCTGCTGTGTTTTTCTCCATGACGTTGTGTGTGTGTGTTGTGTTTCCTGCCTGTTTGTTGGACAGTAGAAGAAGACGTGTTAGCTGTTACCTCACATATGCACTGCTGATGCTGTGGTTTTACTGGTGACACATCATTATCTAATGTACCTGTGTAGACCTGGTGATGACTCATTTAGGTCTGTATTAGGAATTCATCAGGTACATTCTGCTCTCATTAAATGATCTTTTCCTCTGATCTCCTCACTGATCTGATCAATCTTTGACGATGATACAATAGATGTAAAAGGCATCAAGAAAAGAAACACACAGCAATTTAAAAACATATTAAAACAGGATTTTAACATAAAAATGAACATACAAATAAGCTAAAATAGATGAAACAGTGGAGTAAAAATCATGCTGCAGTGTGAGATATGAATAAATAGCCCCAAATGTAATTTAATACAAGAGAAACAGAAAAGTTTGAAGCCCTGATTGAAAAGCACGGAGAGTCAGAGCAGATCTGTGTGTTGAAAAGCTGAAAGCTGCTTCTGCAGGTTCAGTCTGGACTCTATGACAGGAAGCAGACCTGATCCACACGTGATGGTTTATAGAAACTGATCCTGTTTTTAATGTGAAATCTTCATCTCAGAAGTAACCAGTGACTCCAGCTGTCAGATAAATGCAGTCCAGTGAAATGTACAATAATGCTCTCTGAGAGGTAGTGGACTAGAACTATAAGGTAGCATGAAATGGAAATACTGAAGTACAGTTCTTGGGAAAATGTACTTTGTTACTCTCCACCTTCAGTAAAGTCTTTCCTCTGAAAGAGAACGAGTCCTGATACCTTTGACTTTGTGCAAACAGCAGCAGGTTACAGTCCAGGAAAACTCACACAGCAGCAATACAAAGTGAAATGAATCTGCAGTAACTTCACGTCCTGCTGGCGTCACTGAGTGCAGGTGTGTGAGTGTGTTTGTGAGGATCACCTGCACTCGGCAGAACGTCTGTCAGCATCACTGCAGGAAAACTGTAGAGCTCCACAGGAAAGAAAGCCTGCTCGTCTCAGTCCCGTCAGACATTTCATCAAGACGACGGTAAAAGCTTTCTGCAAGTCAGTCAACTGATTTTCAACAGGAAACATTCGAATGTGACCTGCTCTCTGCTCTTCAAAAGCTGCTTTCCTCTAGAAATTACATACTGGACTTTTCCTGCCAGGAACAGTGTTGCCCAGTCTCTGCTGCTGAAAAGAGCACACAGACACACACACAGACACACACACACACACACACACACACACACACACACACAGCATGATTAAGGAAAATAAATAAAAATGGAAACGTTTGTTTTTGCAAATGACCCCTTCAGTTTTACTTAAACATAATCTGTTTTTGTTTGTATGTGAAATTCGCTTATCAGCAATTTTACCCACTTAATAAAGAACCCATCTTATATTGAGATAATATTATCCATCAATGTTAATTTTCAAAATGTCTTATTACAGTGTATTTATTTTGGGGGGTCTGTCTAACAGCTGATTGTATCAGTGAAATGCCTTCTAAATGACTGGAATGAATTTGCTTACTTCCATAATGAGCCCAGTCTTATTTCTTCAATAAATAAAAATATAACCCAGACTGAAACCATGTCCAGGGTTTCTAGTCAATGTAAGAGTGGCTTCTTGCTGGTGCAAATTAATATATTTCCCAGTGCATTTCATTGTATCATTATCTCAAAGAAATTGAAACATTTCCAGACACACAAACACAAATATTTTTAATGTGGTTACTGTATTATTCAAAAAAACGTTAAGTTTTTGTTGAATGAACGGTTGTGTTACGGCGCGTTCGATTAGTTGTACTCGGTGTTCTGTTTATAAGCCTGCGTGTGTGAGTAGCTAGCAGCTAGCTAGTTACGCAGTAGCAGTTTGGCGTCGGGCAGCTAGTGAAACATTGGACCAATGCCTTAGAAAACATTTTTTCTTCGACTCCTTCAGATAATATGAATGTTTTCCATTGATTTCAATGGACGCTGTTCACTAGAAAAACCGCAAAACACCGATGTTAGCGTCAGACAGCTTATTATTTGCAGCGGCCACATTTTCCGTTTTTGGCCGAGCTAGCTAACTAGCTAGCATAGCTGCTGTTAACTCAATATAGCCTGTTAGCAACGCCTATGATGGCACAGCCGGGGAGCGACGCGATAAAGGAAGGTAGGCCATACAGTTATTTTATTGGATTTTTAAAATATCAATATCGTTGAAAGCATACGTTAATAATGTCTTTATGCTTGTAAGTAAACGCCAATCTTATTGAAACCCTCAAGAACCTGGCGTTGTATTTACCAAATCGTTGGCTGGTCACTATATCCGGAATGGGCTAATTTAGCTCTGTGGTTAGCTGCCTCTGAACGGGTTTAAAAGGCTAGCTTACATCACCTAAATTAACTTTATAGGGGGTTGTCAGTGGTTCTGTAAAAACTAACATTTAGCTGAGTGTCATGTTAGCCAAAGTAAAGTAAACACACCCATTCAGGTAAGATTAAAACACTGCTGCCAGGAACAAATTGGTGTCTGTTTGTTTGTTTGGAATAGGTAAATTTGAGAATGCTAACTGTCGAGTGTTTATTTTGGTGCTGCTTGCATCTAAAATGGCTCATTTGTCTTTTATTAGGCAATGTGCAATTAATGAAGCATCAGCCAGACTTTGAGACAGCTGTTTTGGGTTTGAATGGCAGGGTGTGTAGAAATGAGCTGTTCGATGATTTGGTGTAGCTCAGTCATAATTACTACTAGCATTAACATTGGTATCAGAAGGAATCATTTAAACTTATATTTCATGTGAAATACATGCTTGTCATGGCTCCTTCGAGTATTTCAGGTGCAGGTTGCACTTTGGGCTTGTTGTCAGAGGTCATAGAGAATTTATTCTTTCTGTAGAGATTTTGGTAGTGCAGCTGTTTTGTATTGTACAGTGTGAATTAATTAATTAGGTGCAGTTTCGACAATGGGAAATGTTTTCAGCTGTAAAGAAACGCTTGTTGTATTTGCCTTCTTTCTAAGGCATTGAAGGTTTTGTCCTTACACTGTTTTTCCTAGTGTAAGTTGATTGAACTCAGCTCCACTCTCCTCCACATTCACTCTGTTCCAAAAAATTCCAAACATTCACAGTGGGAACTGAGCACTGTGACCACAGGGCTCTGCTGCCGGTCACCGAGCTGCTCCACTGGAGCAGGTGGGGTCAACAACAGCCTGATGAAAGTTGTTGAGAGATTTTACTTCATTAGCTTGTGCTTTGCCTCGATGTTTCCCAGCCAGTCTGCCGATCCGAACTGGTGCTTTTCCAGTTGCGATCCTGTGTCTGTACCTCTCAGACTGCTGCCATCGCAGAGACTTTGAAATTAAATGACATGGCAAAATCTAAAAGCAGTACGTGATGTGCTGTGTCATAGAGTCGCAGTGCAATGTGATGTGCTCTGTCTGGGCTGTAGAAAGCCTTTGTGATGGTGTTGATCTGTGTTTGGTTGTCTTTGTTGGAACTAAACTGAGCTTACTGCGTCTGTCTTTAAATGGTAATTACTCATGCATTCATGCCAAAGCAGGATTTTACTGTTTGAGTTGGTTGAGGTTCATTTTCAACTATTTTGTATCAGACTACAACTAATGATTCTTTTCATTCTGGATTAATCTGCTGATTATTTTCTCCATTAATTGATTGATTGATCGATTGTTTGGTCAACATGAAAAATGACTTAAACCATTATCAAAATAGTTGCCAATTAATTTTCTGTCAACTGATTAAACAACTAATTGTTTCAGTTGTACTTACATAAACTGTTGGGTAGTTAAATTTATAGCAAAACATGTTTTATAAAATCATATTTTTTGTGTTAAAGATCTTAATTTGTAAAGCAACTACCTATTAAAGATGTCAGACAAATGTAGTGGAGTATAAGTATATAGTGGTATGAAATGGAAAAACTCAAATTTGTACTGAGTAAGTACAAAGCCACTTAAGCCACTGCTGTTTGCAGAGGCTCTAATATGATCTTTTTCAACACGCCTTACAGCTACTCTGCAATATGAGTGTAATAACAGCCTTCTTAAAAAAATATGCTGCAACATCATCAGATGCCTTGTTGTGTCTCAGTAACGGTTCAAAACCCAATGACATTCAGTTTGCTATGATTCAAGACAAGGACAAGAAACACATTTTTACATTTGAGAAACTGGAACCATCAAACATCTGGCAGGTTTGTTAACAATGATCTGAACTTCAGTGAAAGGTTATGGACATAGTTGCAGATCAATCTGCTGCCAATCACCCAATAGATTAATTGACTATTTGTTGCAGCTTTACAAAATGTTATCTGGACAGATTGAGCTCTCCCTTTGTGGGGGTTTAGATCTGATCTTTGCTGCTTCCCATGCTGGGATGTCTGGCAGTAGCCTAACAGGAAATGATCCAAAACTCTGGAAGGACAAGCTGTAAACAGCCCAAACCTGCCTGGGCGCATGCTAAAACTGCCCTGAAAATTACACTGAATTTGGTGTGTTTGCTTAGACAAATTGCTGGTTTGCAAACAGTATTAAGTACTGTATTTGCCTGTAATTGTTACTGTGTGTGCACACCGGCTTGCAGAACTTGCACTTGTTTCCATCCCCAGCTACATTTACAGTCCGAAACTCTCAGTGAGTTCATGGAGTGTTTTATACTGTCGAACGGGGGTTAACAGAATCAGTCAATCAGACAATCAGTCAATGTGAATGTAAAATTAGTTTACATAGGTTTGACAGCGCAAACTATTCCTTTGGTTTAACATTATGTTTTTCAAATGAATTCAAAATGTTTTTGATTGTTTGGTCCATGACCCGATGGACTCCTGCTGTTCCCGAACAATTGCAGCAGTCTCTCTGTATCACACTTACTTTTCCTTTCACGCTTGATATTTGTGACATCTCGCCACTGTGTCCAGAGTTTTCAGCAGTGTGTGTCACCAGGACTCTATTCGAGCTTTGCATGGGATGATCTGTTGATATATTTGATCAAACACAAAGAGAAAAGGGACCAGATTTGGGCTGCAGCTAAGTATGTTCTACGCATGCATATAACTATGCATCACTGACTGGAGGCTAAATTAACTACAGCCTATCTGCTGGCATGCCTTCTGTTCCAGCATCAAGATGTGAACTTTATTGACGAGTTGGATGTGTCATCAGCAGCAGGCATTAGCTACAGAACATTTAGGGCTTTTCTAGTGAATTTAACTGTGGTTGACCAACATTCAGTTAACTAATGGAGGTCACAGAAACAGGACTTTTCCCTTGTAGGAAAGCTGCCAGCTCTACTGATCAGGGCTGACTCTCTGATGGCAGTGTTTTGTAATTTAATGTTGTGATCCCAAACTGGGAAATTACTTCTCTGCATTTAACCCACCATTGAAACTCATGCAACATGCAGTGAAACACACAGGAGCAGTGGGCTGCATTCAAGTGCCCGGGGACGTTAAGTGCCTTGCTCAAGGGCACATCAGGACAGTTTTTTTTTAAAGTTCTGATTAAACTTTCACCACCACTTTGAAAGTTAAAATGAATGAGCGCATTAAGATTATTGATGTCTGTTACATTGCAGAGCTTCTTCCAGCTGCAGTTTTACATCACAGTGAATGATCATCTGGGAGGGTTATTATTGCAGTGGGAAGCACGGTGGCTCAGTGTTAGCACCTCACAGCCAGAAGCTCCAGGGCTTGACTCCTGACTGGGACAGGACCTGTCTGTCTGTCTGTCTGTCTGTTGTCCTCCAGTTTCTTCAGTGTGAATGTTGTCTGTCTTCCTTCTTGTATGATCATAAACTGTAGCTTTGTAGCTAAACAGCTTTGTAGGTTTTGGAGCATTTTATGACATTTTGTTAACCAGAGAATGAATTGATTATAGAGAAAATAATTGTCAATTGAATCGATAATGAAAACTATTGTTGCAGCCCTTCATTAACCTTTACTTTCACCTCTGGTCAAGTGTTGAAAATAATCAGCTTTAACCTTGATGAACCTGTTCGTTGCTTGTGTTTTTTGTGTGGACTATTTCATCAGCTGCATTTCGTGATGTTTTGGTTATTCTACTTCTCTACACTGAAGCTCATGTGCATAATAACCAGTAGGAATAAAAATCTGTATCCAGGGCTGCAACTAACGATTTTTTTAATGATTAATCAGTTAATTGTCTAAAAGAATATCAGAAAAATGCCATACAGTTTCCCATTAAATTGACATATTCAAGCAGTCTAAATGCCAAAAATATTCAGTTTACAATGAGAGAAACCAAAGAAAATCCTATAAATCTTCACTTTTGTGAATCTTGAACCTGTGGGTATTTGTCATTTTTGCTTGTAAAAGGATTTAAACGATGATAATTGATTATCGCTGTTGTTGCACATCAACATTAGTTGACTGATTGTTTCAGCTTCTTATGAACCAATTTACATGTAAAGATATCAGTTGTGATTTTGACCCTTTTAAATCGTAGTATCTAAAAAATATTCTTTGTACTTCTAGACATATTTTTAGATCATTTGAGATACTTACACAGTTAGTTCCGTTGAGAAATACCATGATGCAGCAGGAAGAGGCTGCTCTTAAATTGACTAGAAACCCCAGAATGGCTTGTTTTTGACTTTGTTATCTCAGTTTGTGTTGGGCTTATGAAGCAACGTGACCTGCGCTCGTGACACTGGCAGACTTCCTTTCACGTATTCACTCTGAACAACTGCTCTGCTCTCTCTCAGCCTAGACTCTGCATGGCGACGGACTGGAAGTAGTGGGAGTGAGCAGCCAATCGTCCAAGGCCTCCGGTAGCAGCATGGCGTCCCGTCAGAGGAACTCTGTCCGGATCCTGTCCAGCCGGGAGCGGGGCTCCCAGACCTTCGGCTCGCAGAGGCTCCTGCAGCTGCTGGTGGAGGAGAAAGTCCGCTGGATGAAATGGCAGAGTCAGGTATGCTTCTGTTAAGAGGAGGATAACATTAGCTGGATTTCTTTAGTGTTTGCTCACGTTATTGACAAAAAAATAAATCTTTTCATATCGATACAGTGGTGAAAATATTGACCCTTTTTTGCCTCCAAAACTTGATTTCTTTTCATAATGTTCATGAAACAGATGCAGATGTTTGCTCTGAGCACAACAAATATCAGATTAAGTGAGTCCTGCTGTTTTTATCCACATTTAACTTAAATATTTGGTACGTCCACCTTGTGGAGCGGTTACAGCAGCACATCTCTCTGGCATCGAGTCTCTATATTTCCTGGAAACTTCAACACTGATGTTTTCTCATGCCTTCTGCAACTCAAGACAAAGGCTTTCCTTTGAATGTACAATAGATCTGTCCAGTTTATTTTCCAACTCGCCCCAAATTTGCTTGATGGGGTTGAGGTCCGGACTTTAAGGAGGCCAGTCCATCATTTTTAATGTTCGAGCAGATTCCTGCCTTTATTCAAGCTCTTTTGCTCCTTCTCCACCTTAGCCATGCTCAAAGAGCAACATGTGCTTCAAGACTACTTCTAAAACCTTTGAATTTATATCAATTGGTGGTGTGGCCTCAGTGACAAAACCCTGATGTGACCATTCACTTAATGAGCAAGATCGGCCTTGTACATTCAAAAGAATCACACGGCTGTGTCCTAAGGCTCTAGCATGACCATCAATTTAACCATGTTCACACCTGGCTATGATTACACAATTAATTTGGCTTCTTCTGTGAAGGAACATGATTGTCTGACATTGCCAGTGAAATAGGTCTAGCTTGTTTTTTTTTTGAGGACTATGACCTAAATCTCCTCATGATGGCTCTATTCTATGGTTAATAGAGCATAATGATGACTTTGTAGATATTTAATTCGTTTTATGGGTATTTTAATGGCCAATTCAACAAAAACAACTGAAACCTCTTTAATATTTTTTGGCTTGATTGTTTGGCTCACGAGTCGATGGACTCCAGCTGTTCCCAAACAATTGCAGCCTCTTAAATAAGGCCTGACGCCAGTCTCCATCCAAACGTGGTGCAAATGTTTGTGTCAAGGAAAATCATCAGAAGAAAATGCAAATTCACGCTTGTGTCCGTCCACTCCTGTTGTGCTTATCAGTTGATTGGTTGATGGAGATAAACAGCTGGTGGAGCTAAATCTCCAGTTGGTGCCATTAAACCATCATAGAAAAAGGCACAACGAAATGAGGTCATAAAAGAGCTCCAGTCAGAGCTCAATGAATGACAAACCTGATGGAAATCAGACGTTTGTTAGTTTCATGTATTAAAGATGGATAGAGCAGTTAGCGTATTGTAGAGGCTTGCTTTGTTATGTTTGTTGAAATTCTCTTTGCGTTCTGACAACAATCAATTCATCGAATTACTAAATCTGGTTTCTGTGGCTGTTGCAGGCCTGTAACAAACCCATCCAATCACTTTATTTGGCTCAAATGAAATGATCGGATATTTTACCCGCCTGTCTGTCGACCTACCTGCCCACCAGTGAGCGCTCATTCCACAAGGTTCAGCAGATATGTTGCTAAAGCTGTTGTGAGCTAGTGGCAAAAGAATGGCAGAGAAAGTGCAGCCAAAATGTCCCAATGCTAACATGCTAGCTCAACAGCTGTGAGTGCTAACAATAGCCATGTTTGTTGTTTATGTTCATTATGCTAATGTTAGATGTTTTCTTACATGCACTCCAGTACACGACCCTGATCCACAGACTCTGGACCAGCAGCTAACACATTAGCACAGTATACACACCCTGATCCACAGACTCTGGACCAGCAGCTAACACATTAGCACAGTATACACACCCTGATCCACAGACTCTGGACCAGCAGCTAACACATTAGCACAGTATACACACCCTGATCCACAGACTCTGGACCAGCAGCTAACACATTAGCCCAGTATACACACCCTGATCCACAGACTCTGGACCAGCAGCTAACACATTAGCACAGTATACACACCCTGATCCACAGACTCTGGACCAGCAGCTAACACATTAGCACAGTATACACACCCTGATCCACAGACTCTGGACCAGCAGCTAACACATTAGCCCAGTATACACACCCTGATCCACAGACTCTGGACCAGCAGCTAACACATTAGCACAGTATACACACCCTGATCCACAGACTCTGGACCAGCAGCTAACACATTAGCCCAGTATACACACCCTGATCCACAGACTCTGGACCAGCAGCTAACACATTAGCACAGTATACACACCCTGATCCACAGAGTCTGGACCAGCAGCTAACACATTAGCCCAGTATACACACCCTGATCCACAGACTCTGGACCAGCAGCTAACACATTAGCACAGTATACACACCCTGATCCACAGACTCTGGACCAGCAGCTAACACATTAGCCCAGTATACACACCCTGATCCACAGACTCTGGACCAGCAGCTAACACATTAGCCCAGTATACACACCCTGATCCACAGACTCTGGACCAACAGCTAACACGTTAGCACAGTATACACACCCTGATCCACAGACTCTGGACCAACAGCTAACACATTAGCCCAGTATACACAACCTGATCCACAGACTCTGGACCAACAGCTAACACATTAGCACAGTATACACACCCTGATCCACAGACTCTGGACCAACAGCTAACACATTAGCCCAGTATACACACCCTGATCCACAGACTCTGGACCAGCAGCTAACACATTAGCCCAGTATACACAACCTGATCCACAGACTCTGGACCAACAGCTAACACATTAGCACAGTTCACACCTTCTGACGTTTGTTTGTTGCATTTTGTTTTTAATGATAACAAACTTTTCCGTCTCAGCCAAGAGTCAAAACTCAAATATAAAAACATAAAAACAGGTGGATGGAAATGCGCATAGAGAGAGAACAAGTCTTCGTCCTTGCTGTCATTTTAAACTCGGCCGCTCTTCCTCTTTCTGTGTCTGAAGCTGCTCTGTAGATGATCATTCTGCGTTTGATCCAAGCTGCTTGACTGTCCTGAATATAGGGATGATGGCCTTGAAAGACCAGCTGCAGCAGGCTGCACTACATCTGCCAGTAAAAACATTAGTTGGGTGTAGCTTGTTTTTATTCTGTCATAAACGACCTGCATGTAACACACCTGTCCGGATACTGACAACGAAGAAGAAGAAAACCAAAACAATCAAACATGAGAGCTGGACAAGCAGAGACAAAAGATAAATAACGTGAAATAAACTTAATTTCCTATGAACATCAGTTTTTTCGTGTGGTGGTTTTAAATACATTTGCTTTGTTGTTCAGCTCCTCATCTGACCGTGACCTCTGTTTTCTCAGTTTGCTGTATTAATATGTTCTATTCATTCTAGTCAATTAGTGCATTTCCACTGGCCGCATGGCGTCTCCGTTTCAGAAGCATCCCTCTGCTCTGCGGAGAATATATGCTGGCGACGTCACGACAGTCCAGTCAATTTTCAAAATAAAAATAAGCAGAGTCGTGATCATACATCAACAATAGACACAATTATAACAGACAAAAAAAGAAATAATAAAACCACGAAGCCTACTGACCCATGGTAGAAGCACAAAAATCAAGAAAAAATGGTCAAATAAAATAATCTGTGAGCTATAATCTGCAGTCCACCACTCTGTTCCCAGTCATTCTTGTGTTGTGACTGATTTTATATACACATGGATGTTGTGTGATCACTCACAGTTGTCATCACAGCTCATTTATATATCCAGGTGTACTCACAGCCTCACCTTTACCTGAGGAAGACTGGTTGTAGTAGAACTGTCGTGTCTGGAAACGAGGGGACGGTGTGCAGTTATATCTTGTGTCTTAGAGAAATATTGACGTATGTATGACTTCTGATGACTGCTGGATTTATAGAAGGGCTTCTGTTGCATCAGTTTCAGCTCAGTGTGTCCAATAAATTTCACTGAATTATGTTAACAATGTAAACACACTCTAAACATTAAAGACATGCTGCTTGACAACATACTAATAAGGCAAAGCAAGTTTACTTGTGCCGCGCCTTTAAGCAACAAGGCAAGACGGCGTGCTTCACAGAAGACATAAAAGGCATTAAAAGGAAACGAGACAGTATAAAAAGAAAATATAAAGTAAAAAAACAAGATAAAAATCAGCTAACACAGAATAAAACTACTGCAGTGGGAGGATAAATGTTGAGTGTAGTGCAAAATCTGAATAAATAGTCCCGATGATCATTTAATAAGAGGCAAACAGAAAAGTTTAAATTCTGGATTTAAAAGAGTTTGAGTAGATGTGCAGTTTGTATTAAATATGCGGATTATTATTCTTCCTCGTGTTTATGTGTGATCCTGGAGACACAGTAACAAACTGCCGGCCGTCCCGTCTCGTTGCCACAGTCTGCCTCAGACACTGTTGTTCAAGCTGTAGCCACTGACTCGAGCACATTGTGTCTGTTTGTGAACCCAAACACTGTGATTGCTGTATTTAAAGCTAAATCAGCCAGACTTAAACAACGGTCGGCCCTCTCTCCTCCACCACCTCGAGTGTGTCCCCTCTGCACCAACACTGGTCTTATTGTGTGTGCACCTCTAAAGCCTGGATCGCACCACGACACTATTCAAACGCTGCCCAGCGAGGCCTGTTCAGAATAAATGTCCGGTCTCAGTCCGGACTGCAGGGCGGAAGTGAAGAGCCGCCTTCACAAACAACCAGAAACATTTATTCATGTCCTCACAGAGCAAATGCTCTGCCTCTCAGGACGTTTCAGGGGAGAAGTTGTTGATAAAATTATTGGTGACGTGTGTTGGACAGGACAACAAGTCATTTCAGCAGGATGTAGGATTATTACCTTTATTAAATTAAAGAATATTACTAAGTGTCGCCACATCAGTCGAGCTGTAACTCAGAACATTTTTACATTTAAAATGTTGCCTGGTTGTTTTAGACCTTCACATGTTCTTGTAAAGAACAGGAACATGTGAGAAGTGATTCCTCTGAACTTCATGAAAAAACGTCATGAGACCGAGTGGAAGTAAGACAGAATTAATCAGGACGGGACAGAAGGACAAAAACTCAACTCACCTGAGATCAGAGATCAGATCATATATACTTAAGTACCATTTTTAGGTATCTGTGTTCCCATTTCCCATGAACGTTATACTTAAAACCACACTGGGGAGCAGAGCATTCATCCGCTCTGCTCCCCGGCTCTGGAACTCATTAGCACCTGAAATTAAAAACATTGATTCATTTTCCCGTTTTAAATCCACACTCAAAACACACCTGTTCAGACTCGCTTATCCTACATGAGGTCAACTGGTCAGCCTGATTTTACACTAATTTGTTTTATCACTTTATTTTATTTTATTGTATTTTATCGTATTGTTGTTTGATATTTCTTGTGATGTACAGTGTCTTTGAGTGTCCTGAAAGGCGCTTTAAGCAAAAAAAATGTATTATTATGATTATTATTATTATTAAAATATCCCTTTTCCACTTTTTTTTCCACTATTTTTGTGACAGCTTTAGATACTAGTTACTGTTTAGATTACAACTGGTCAACAGTTTTTCTGAGCTCATCAGACTGTTCAGATATATGTGGTTCTCACAGACCAGATACGAGGTTCTCACAGGACAAACATATGATGATCTTATAGAATATGATGCATCGCTGCAGATTAAACCAGCCAACAGTATATAAAGTAGTTCAGATGAGCTCAACCTGAAACATCTGCAGCAGTAAAATACAGCATTAATGCAGCAGGAATATTAATCCACAAACATCAGAGATGAAACACTGACAGGAACATTTTACTGCTACAGCAGCACTTCAAGTACTTTATGTTGAATATATGGTTCACCTGGCATTGATTAATACTGTTCTGTTCCCTTTATTAGCTGGCATTAATTTGTTTCTCTAGAGCTGCTACATAGTTTGAATCCACTTAGCTGACTATAAAAATGTTTGTTTGTGCCCCCGACAGAAAGTGGAGCTGCCGGACAGCCCTCGGTCAACCTTCCTGCTGGCATTCAGCCCCGACAGGTGAGGATATCCATCAACAACATTTCAGAAATCGTCCTGGAAACATATTATTTGAGCATGAACACTTAAAACTGCAGTCATGAAGTACTCCAGTCCCAGCTGTTTTTAGCACCCTGTAGCTTGTCCATCTAAAAGCTTGTTTTAAATGAGTGAGTTTGTTTCCTTAGTGAGACTGGCATGCTGTTTATTTATTGATTAGGTTTTTATCAGCAGTGAAGAGAAAGAACTTTAACTTTAAGTTAGTAGTTATTGAATAATGCTGTGAACTTCTTGCTTCTCTTAGGACCCTTATGGCTTCCACACACGTCAACCACAACATTTATATAACGGAGGTGAAGACTGGAAAGTGCCTACATTCCCTAGTGGGCCACCGTCGAACCCCCTGGTGTGTGACCTTTCACCCCACCATCCCCGGTCTCGTGGCCTCAGGGTGCCTTGATGGCGAAGTCCGCATTTGGGACCTGCATGTGAGTATCATCCTCTGAAGGAGGGTAATGCTTTGGTGTCCTACAGTGTGGACAATTACAACCTTCCTCTCAGGTATTATTCCACGTAACTTTACCCTGTGAAGCACAGCATGATGTACCTGTGTCTATTTTGTCCTTTAGCTTTACCTGAGTGTCATAGTTTTTATTTATTTACCTGTTTTGATTGTGTCTAAACTCCTACTGAGTGATTTGTAGCGCTATAACAATAAGTTGATTAGATTGATTCAGCAACTATTCTGACAATCAATAATGTGACAGTTTGCTTCTTTGTCTCGTAAAACGAACATCTTTGGGTTTTGAACTATTGGCCGGACAAAACAAGAAATTAGATGACACCACCTCGGATGTTTTGATGGTTTCACTGTTCAACATTTTGTAGATCAAAAGATCAATCGAGAAACGAATCAGTAATTAAAATAATTGTTAGCTGCAGCTGTAGAGATTTGCTGCCACTGGTGTAATATTTCCTATTACTTCTGTTTGTCACATGACTTTGACATCTGGAGTGACTC
This sequence comes from Chelmon rostratus, assembly GCF_017976325.1. Taxonomy (NCBI): domain Eukaryota; kingdom Metazoa; phylum Chordata; class Actinopteri; order Chaetodontiformes; family Chaetodontidae; genus Chelmon; species Chelmon rostratus. The sequence goes on from NC_055663.1 coordinate 28,069,475, forward strand.
TCTGTGGTAAAATGATCTGCAGGAGTCAAATATAAAACTGCAGTTTTTTGCTTAAAATCAAGTGAATAAAAATACCAACCAAGGACTCAGTCAGTGCTGAAGTCAAGCAGATGACCCTTTTAGAAACAAACGTATTTGATTATCTGCAGTGATAACAGGAGTGTGTGTTCTTTCTGCAGGGCGGAAGCGAGAGCTGGTTCACAGAGAGCAATGTTGCCATTGCATCGCTGGCCTTCCACCCCACCGCTCAGCTCCTCCTGATCGCCACCAACAACGAGCTCCACTTCTGGGACTGGAGCCGACCGGAGCCCTTCGCCGTGGTCAAGACGGGCAGTGACACAGAGCGAGTCCGGTGGGTTGGGCAGAGCAGCTGTGGTATCTCTGAGTCACTACGATGAGTTCGAGGGCTTACTAGTGAGATTTAGAGAGTAAGAGTCAGCACATGTGGCTGCAAGTTGACCACACTGTACCAACAGCGTTCCTCCAAGTCACGGCGTGGACGTTTTAATGAACAGGCCCAACTTACAAAATAACATCACAAATGTCTGCGTCTCAGGGTGTTTTTATTTTTGTAAAATAATAGTCACAAACTGTATCTGATTTAAATGTCTGATTTTTTTCTTTTATTTGTAGCCTCATTTTATTTTGAAATATATTTTTCTTGTTCAACAATGAACCATATCATAACCATTCCTTTGTTTACTTCAGTGGCAGAGCGAACCGGGCCTTTATGTGGGACAGGCTTGTATAAGAACTAGGCCTTTATTTCTGTTTTTCCACTCAACGCTGCCTCCATGTTTACCTGTTTTGATAAAATCGCTATGTCCTCTTCCACAACACTGCAACAACTGCAGTCAGGTGTTCACTTCAAGTTATTTCCCCACTGATGTTAATGTACCATGGATGAAACTCAAATCTTCAGAATAGGTCAGCTTTAATCAGAATTAAAACATTTATCAATTTACCATGTGAGCTCCTGGTGTTAACCATCAGTGACGGGCCTTTATTTGTTTGTGCTGACCGCTATTATTTGAATACACGTAACCCTAACACCAACCCAAACCGGTGTTTTCCTTTGTCATTTATTTGTACACGTGTTCCTTTCAGGTTGGTGAGGTTTGACCCTCTCGGTCACAACCTACTGACAGCGATCGTGAATCCATCCAATCAGCAGGTGAGCACTGTTTTCTGTGTTTCTGTCGTTAATCATTTGTCGAGTGGAGGTTTCAGAGCTGTTGTTTCTTTCAGAATGAGGAGGACTCCGAGGTTCCTATGGACAGTGTTGAAATGCCTCATTTCCGGCAGCGCTCCTTCCTGCCTTCCCAACCGGTTCGTCGCACACCCATCCTCCACAATTTCCTCCACATCTTGTCGTCTCGCTCCCCGGGGGCTCAGGCGGGAGGTGAGCAGCCACGCCCTCTCGGTGAAAATGGAAGCAATATAGGAGAATCTCCCAGCATACCTCTGGCTCAGTACCCCAGCTCTGAACGTGGGCCTCCGTTCCCGGGCTGCACCCAGCACCTGGGCATGGTTTGTCTGTGTAGTCGTTGCTCCGTCAGTCGCAACCCTTCCCTGGCTGCCAGTGCGACCCCCTCTGACCCCAGGATGTCATCTGACACTCCCCAGCCTCCCCCAGCTTCCACTTTCTCTTCGGCCCGTACAGAACCCAGACAGCCCTCAGAACGACCCTCTGCCTTCACCTCGGTCTACTACAGTGCCAGCACTTCTCTCAATCCCACTGCGCCGAGCGGCATCGAGCCGCACTCCACCTCCAGGCCAGGACCTGACTGGACACGCAACTTGCTAAGTATGAGGGAGGGTGGGGTTGGTCCGGGTATGCTGCCCCCTAGAACCTCCTCCTCCTCCATCAGCCTGCTTTCAGTGCTCCGTCAGCAGGATGGCTCCTCTCAGTCCCCTGTCTACACCTCTGCCTCTGAAGGGCGGGGTTTCCCCCAACAAGGAGAGCCGGGGGCCCGAGATGGTGCCGGTACAAGCAGCGGCCACCATCCGTTCTGGGACGGCTCTCGCAGCAACACAGCCTCCTTCCGCAATGTACTGCAGTGCAATCTGAGCCGCTACTTCATGGAGTTTGACCGCATGCAGGACCTGGAGCCACCATTAGGTGGCGGCATTACAGATGGAAGTCAGGAGCAGAGCCAAGAGTTGCTGAATAACAACATGGACCCAGAGAGACCTGGGCCTTCTTCATCTTCCAACACCTCCTCCCCTACTATCATCCACTACCAGCCTCCTCTCCCCCCTCCTCCTTCCTCCCACAGCCTGGAGAACAATGTCCCTCCCCCAGCCTCCCGAGGCCACCTGAACCGCTGCCGGGCCTGCCACAACCTGCTGACCTTCAACCATGACTCTCAGCGCTGGGAGCGCACCAACCAGGCCTCCTCCACCTCTGCCTCTGCTCTAGAGCCCTCCTCCTCTTCCTCCTCATTCCCTTCTTCTTCCTCCCCTTGGCAGCCTGAGGAAGGCAGGAGAACACTAGAAGCCCAGTCCCAAGAGAGGAGGGTGCCTCCAGAGCCCATCGAGCAGCCGCCTCCCCCTGGAGGCGGAGGAGCAGGAACGCTGGCCTTCCCGATAGCCCCGACCCCCAGCCAGCCTGGAGAGCAGACAGTAGGCTTGGTGTACAACCAGGACACAGCACAGTGGGAGAGGGTGTACCGGCAGGCTGCTGCTGGCAGATCGGCAGAGCCACCGGAAGCCTTAAGCCAAGAAATGCCTGTTGACCCCCCAGATGAGGACTCCCTGAGGAGGTACGATCTCTTTGTGTCATCACAAGCATACCTACACTCTTACTTTGAACACAGTCACAATAATCACCCGAAGTTTCAAGTCTTAAATTCAATCTGTGTAATAAGTAGAAGTTTATATCTGGCTTTGGGTTAATCTTAGTTTTTGTGAGATTGACTCTCTGTGTCACGGCCCGTCAAACATCCATGGCCGACATGCTGCCTTTAGCCACAGTGTGAGTTAAATATCAACGTTCAGATTACTTTATTGAGTTATTATGTAGTCATAACGTTGTGCTTTCTTTCAAACAGGCGCCTGTTGGAATCATCTCTGTTATCATTGTCTCGCTATGACATGTCAGGATCAAGAGACCACCCCATTTACCCCGATCCAGCCAGGTACACTAATACACTGGATTTACTCTGATCCAGCCAGGTACACTAAGACACTGGATTTACCCTGATCCAGCCAGGTACACTAATACACTGGATTTACTCTGATCCAGCCAGGTACACTAGTACACTGGATTTACCCTGATCCAGCTAGATAATGTAATATAATCATTACTCATCGGCATGTGCAAACTGGACGGTTTCTTTGCACCATTATTAAAGATGTTACAGGGATTTGTTGTACAGTATACCCTTGTTATTCTCGGGGGTTACGTTCCAAAAAGAACCCGTGATAGGCAAAATCCGCGAAGTAGAAACCTTTTTTTTTTTTTACAATTATTATACAATTAAATACTCTATTATACATTGAAACAAATAACTTCTGTACTGTACTGGCAAATAATAATTTTAATCATCGATGTGAACAGAAAGCTTCAAATTGCAGAGATTAGCGCCGCCCACCTCAACCCGAGTAATTGGATTAAACGGGAGAAAATTAAAAATGATTATGAAAAAAATACAAAGTACAGTCGGACAAATAGTGACTCAGGTATATTTCACTGCTCCTCAGACTGAGCCGCTGCATCCTGACTCCGCTCTGCAGTGTTTTCTTCTTTTGAAGCCCGCGGTGCAGGTGTGTTTGTTCGGGAGAAGAACACAGTGATAGGCAGTTGTTGTCGCTCTTTTTTCTTCCGCATCTTCCGCTGCCTTTTGGGCCCTGCTGCAGGTGCTTTTGTCGGTCCAGAGCGTTTTGTCGACATTATGGGTTTTAGAGAATTTGCACATACGTAAAGTAAATTTGGCGAGCTGTTTTACGTACGTGTACATTTTAAACTGCAACGTTATTGACGCACAGGTAGAGAAGAAGCGGAGTGACTTTTTAGCCAATCAGAATGCAGAACACAATGCACGATGCAAATCCGTGAAGTAGCGAAACTGTGAAAAGTAAACCGCTTTATAGCGAGGGATCACTGTATTAGCAGTCCTCTTGGCTGTGTTCTGGAGCAGCTGAATCATTTGGGTGATGGAGGTTTGTGCCTTGTCACTAAATAAACCGCACAGCCGGCAGTCATGATACAGAGTCTGTGAGCTCCATCTGGTTTACAAGTTCGTACAACCTTGTAATTATTTTGTCGGACAATTTTCAAACTGACTTCTGTTTGACTTCTCTTGCCTGTATGAAATGAATGCCCGCTGCACAGGCTCTGCACTCCTTTTCTCATAACAGTGGATAGTAGAGGGGCTTCCTGTGCCAGGCAGAAAGCCAGGGGTCACTGAGTTTGTTGACATCTCTCTTCCCCATCTGCACCCTCACTGGTTCTGACATTAGATAAGACACAATAGATTGGAAATCATATGTTCACCACACAGAGCCTTTCTGACTCACTACAGGAGACGGTTTCTACTGTCTGTCATATGCCGACTGTACCTTCTCACTACCCCAGTCGCACCTTGTACTCCTGCTTTTCGAGTTTGTTGTTAAAAGTCTGAACGTGAACTCGTCCTCTGTGTTGTCCAGGCTTTCTCCAGCTGCTTACTACGCCCAGAGAATGATCCAGTATCTCTCGAGGCGGGACAGCATCCGTCAGCGTTCGCTCCGCTACCAGCAGAACCGCCTACGGGCCATGTCGTCTTCATCCGACAGCCCCGCCAGCAACCCGTCCAACTCCATGGACAACAGCGATGTGGACTTTGAGGAACTGGAGTAAGCTTAATTTTTATCTCTTCCATGGATTGAACTTGTGGAAGTGTGTGTGGACTGTAAAAACACTGTAAAGTAAAGCTGGTGTTCTATCAGAACAGTCGCTCGAGGGAGTTGAAGCATTAAGGTAATGGAAGTGGTTGATTTGTGCCAAGACAACCGTTAACTGATGTGTCCTGTTGTCTTCTCTCTGTGGAGTCTGCACTGCAGTAATGTGTCCCCGGGTTAAGACTGAAACTGTGAACAGTCCGGTTTACTCATCAAACTGTTTGTTTCCACTTCCTGGAAACAATCCTTTAAATATCCCCCGATCAGCCCTGATTCCTGAGATTTGAAGTTTCCTTTTATTTAGTTGTAACTTCCACAAACTTAACAGTTTTTTTTTTTCAAAGTTTCAGCACAACCTGTCTTTGTGAGGAGGAGATAATAGTCTCTGCTGTATAACCCATCCTGTGTGTTAAGCCGTGCTTGTAGTTTTATTCTACTGTCTTTTTTCTAGTGACAATGGAGACAGAGCGAGGCACAGGACGCCACGTAATGCCAGGATGTCTGCGCCCTCACTGGGTCGCTTTGTCCCACGGTGAGTCTGCTGGAAGATCTAATCCAGACTTGAACTCTTCTCTGCTGCGTCTGTGCAGAACAGTCTGCAGACGCTGTCAGTGGAGATTCTTGGAGTTCATGCACAACACAGCCTCAAATGAGCACGTTTTAGTTTTATGTGGTTTCAGTTTTCATTGTTACGTGTGCAGAAAGTTAAATCTTAGTTAAGTCTTTTATTGTTTCCAGCCCTGGTTTGGTTTTATATCTTTTGTGGTGTTTTGCTCCAGGCGTTTCCTCCTCCCTGAGTACCTTCCCTACGCTGGGATTTTCCATGAAAGGGGGCAGCCTGGCCTGGCCACGCACTCCTCTGTCAACAGAGTGCTCGCCGGTAAACACACACACTTTGCACTGCTACCTGTTTTAGGTCACCACCAGCTGCAAGCCAGATGTTGTTAATGTTTGATGCTTATTGTTCGGTTTCAGGAAACATTCAGTTCTGAAGTCGAGCTGACTGGTAGGATAGTGAAAATAAAAAGTGTTTATTCTCTTATCAGAAAACACAGAGCACTTTTGTTTCCTCTCTGTATGTATATCAGAAGAAATTAACGTTGGCAGTGTTTACTGTTTCTCAGGAGCGTCGATAGGGGACGGTCAGTCTGCAGTCGCCAGCAACATCGCCAACACCACCTACCGCCTGCAGTGGTGGGACTTCACCAAATTTGACCTGCCTGAGATCAGCAACGGTACAGCAGCTCCTCGCCTTCCTTTGTCACTTTGTCCTGTAGTCACTGAGGCCATCTGAGATGAGATTCACCTCTTTGCTGAGAGTTAGATGTTCAGATCGACATCACTGATTAACACGTTACATCGTGTGCTGGACTATTTCTTGACCAGGACCAGAACATTTCTGGAATCTCCGGTAATTTGTGCAACTGGTCTTGACCAAGAAATAGTCTGAGAGATATCACATGTTCGTCAGTAAGCTTTAGAGCCGCTGGTAGGGTCGAGTTAGTCCAAACTGAAATAATCTGAGATGTGATGGGACAACCTGGGAGCAATGTCCCTGGTTCACGTCCAACCGGGGCCATGTGTAGCATGTTGTTCACCATCTCTTCCTGTTATCGCTGTGACGTGGGCTCACAAGCAATGCTTCATTTTAAGGCCAAAAAGTTTGGAATAATGCTGGTCTGGGTCCTGTTTTAGAGTCGTGCTGATGATCCAAACGTGGGTGAAATGCTGAAGAGAGACATGTCTGGGTTTTTTTGTTCCCCGTCCAGCGTCCGTCAACGTTCTGGTGCCAAACTGTAAAATCTACAACGATGCGAGCTGTGACATCTCTGCAGACGGTCAGCTGCTGGCGGTCTTCATTCCCAGCAGTCAGCGGGGTTTCCCAGACGAGGGCATCCTGGCCATCTACTCTCTAGCTCCCCACAACCTCGGAGAGATGCTCTACACCAAGAGATTCGGTACAGTGTCAGACTGTAAATATGTTCGACACGGCAACTGTTACTCCTCCATTCATGCCCTTTCCATTTCAGATTGAAAGATAATTCGCAGTTTTCCATCCATCCATCCATTATCTATACACCGCTGAATCCTTTGCAGGGTCACGGGGGGGCTGGAGCCTATCCCAGCCGTCTCTCGGGCGAAGGCAGGGGACACCCTGGGCAGGTCGCCAGCCTACCACAGGGCTACATTTACAGACAAACAACCACGCACACCGCTCATTCACACCTACGGACGATTTAGAGTTATCAATTAACCTCAGCATGTTTTTGGACTGTGGGAGGAAGCCGGAGAACCCGGTGAAAACCCACGCTGCACAGGGAGAACATGCAAACTCCACACAGAAAGATCCCAGGCGGGTCTGAACCGGGGATAATTCGCAGTTTTGTGACTCTAATTATGCACAAATCTCTAAATTCAATAGGAAATTGTCCACTTTGTATTGATTCAGAAATTAAAGGTCTTTCTTGTGTAATGTTGCCAAGATTCAAGATTGCCTTTATTGTCATTGAGTATGGACATGTCAACAAAGTTTGCATTGCAACCCCGGTGTTAGAAACAAGATCATAAGAAAGATAATGAAATAAACATAATAGTATAAATTAAACTTACATGCAGTAAAAATATGCGTTAATGCAATAAAAATATACCAGAAATAAAAATATACTAAAACAAGAAAATATACCAACAACAGCTGAATATACTTCTATAGAACTTCTACTTCTATACTAAAATGTATATACCAGTCAGATTATTGATCTGAAAAGGTTTATTTTTCCTTCAACAGGTCCCAATGCTATCTCTGTTAGCTTGTCTCCCATGGGCTGCTACGTGATGGTCGGCCTGGCCTCTCGCAGGATCCTGCTGCATCCCACCACCGACCACATGGTGGCGCAAGTCTTCCGCCTGCAGCAGCCTCACGGAGGAGAGACTTCCATCAGGGTGAGACAGAACAACCAGTTCTCTGACTTTACTGGCGCTGTTGTAATTACTGCACAGTTCATGACAGAGGACAGACAGACAGACCACCAGCAGGGTCGGACAGGACTCCTAGTTCACCTACGAATGCTTAAAGAAACAGCAAGACTAAAAAAACTGTAATAAAACAATCAGATGACGACGTCTCTGAGCAGCCGAACAGCCAAAAATCAACTCGCAATTAACTGTAACTCCCTGAAGCTTTGCTTAATAAGTTAATTCTATATACGGTATTTTCCGCACTGTAAGGCGCACCTTCAATGAACAGCCTATTTTAAAACTTTTTTCATATATAGGGCGCACCGCATTATAAGGCGCATAGACAGAAAGTACCGTCCTGTGGTGTCTGGGGTTGCGTTATGCATCCACTAGATCAGGGGTCGGCAACCCGCGGCTCTTTCATCCCTCTGATGCGGCTCCTGAAAATAATTAATGAGCATTTATTTAAAATGTATTTTATTTTAGTTTGTTTGTTTTGAAACAAACACCGCGCGCTCACAGATGACAGCTTATGATGCGTAAAGATGCAGGTGACGTCGCACAGCGCTGATGTGCAGACGCTGTGCGCTGAGGTTCAGGAGCAGAAATCACATTAACCACTTTTGATTAATATTTTAATTGCCTATTATTTAGCATATATTCATATTTTTTCTTTGTCCAGTGAAATAGTCATTTTATTATTCAGGTTGACAGCTGACTGCACGCGCCAGTAAAAGGATGACGGCACACAGAGAGTGGAACACCCTTTACACTTTTACTGTTACTTCGGCCACGCCCCCTGACTACGATAGCCATAATTAACCAATATTGATCCATATAAAAGGCGCATCGGATTATAAGGTGCACTGTCGGTTTTCAAGAAAATTAAAGGCTTTTAGGTGCGCCTTATAGTGCGGAAAATACGGTAATATTAATTTAATCACAATTATTTAAAGGTTTACTAATGTGGAATGTGTGGATGTAACTTGGCTGTAGGTATTTCAGTGTATTATCAGTCACTATTGATGGCTATACAGTGAAACAAACTGTATTTGGAGGAGGCAGAAGTCTCAGAGTCATGTGGGGAAACTGACCTTTGACAAATGTTTTAATTTCGTCTGCTTTTGTCAAATTTGAGGGTAAATAATGGACCTGAAACAATTTGTCAATGATTTGATCAGTAAAGCTACAAAAAATGAATTGAGAACTACATTTATAACCCTTTAATGGTTGTTGCAACAGACGTTTGTCTGTTCCAGCTCAGGGAACCTGCCATGTTGTAGATGAAGCAGTTAAATACACGGAAAGTGATCAGTAAATTAATTGATCGTGAAAATGCTCATTAATTGCAGACCTAAAATGTACCACAGCTGCAGCGTGTCGTCAGTGTGTGTTGAATTGCGGTGTGTTTCAGATGGTGTTCAACGTGGTTTACCCCATGGCTCCGGACCAGAGGCGTCACGTCAGTATCAACTCTGCTCGCTGGCTGCCGGATCCAGGGATGGGTCTGGCTTATGGAACCAACAAGGGAGACCTGGTCATCTGCCGGCCCGTGTGAGTCTCCTTTCTGATTTCAGTCGCTGGTTTTATTGCACATGGTGTTTGCAGACACAGACTTGTTTCAGCCGTGAGCCTGATGTTAGATTTGAATGTCTGCTTTACATTCAGGTTCTGGACCCGTAGCTATCAAACGTCTCAGAACGTCTCCTGAGAATCCTGTTCAGAGTTAACCTGTGACTGTAACTGCTGGACTGAGTCTTATTCATGAAGTTTTCAGACTTTCAGCAGAGCATCGTGTTACTGTCTCTGGTTAATCATTTGTTTCTGGTTTTACTTGCATGCAGGCAGGTGATATAAGATGTGTGTTTTGTTATTACAGATAGAAGCTTATATAATAGAATCCCAGTATTACTGCAGGTAAACACTGGAAAGGCACTGGGTAGCCTCAGTAATAATCATGTCAGCCGTCTGCAGTCCTCTGGTTTTATTATGTCTGAGCTGCATCGTGCATGTGCTGTGTGATTCTGCACAGATGATGTTGATGTTGATAGTCCTCAGTGGGCTGTGGGGCTCTGTCCCCTACAGGAGGGAGGGTTTATTTCTGTAATGTCACCCAGTGTTGGGAAATATAACACAACAATAGAAACACATGTGTCAGCTATTAGACCCCACTCTGCGTCAGTCACAAAAATGAATCAGCTGACTGTGATCGGGTGTTTTCAGAGCCTCTCATAGATGATCTCTGCCTGGAAACCAGCTCCTGCAGCTCCCAATAGTTTAAACCAGGCATGGGCAAACTACGGCCCGAGGGCCATATGCAGCCCGTTAAAAATTTTAATCCGGCCTGTCGACCTTGAAGAAATTATATCAATAAACCTTGTTAATGTTTTATTTTCCCTGCAATTCTGTTTTTCCCAATAGATGGCGCACTCTAGATACATTGAGCTTTGTTGAGGTGCGGTGTATTTCTCCACATTTGTGCTTTACTCTTCGACCCTCAGCCTTTCTGTAAAGATGAGCCGAGCTAAGAAAAGAAGAGTGGACAGAGAATGTCCAGTTTTTAATAAGGAGAGGACAACTAAATGTTTTTTACTGAACACCGATCAGCTGCTGTATGCCTGATATGCCAAGAGACTGTGGCGGTGTTTAAAGACTATGAAACTGACTCCAGACTTTGATGCGCTGGATAAAAATGGAGACCAACAACACTGTTCCCACTGAAATTAAAAGTACGTTTCTCCGTTGTGTTATGTAAAAAATGCATCTGAAAATAATTTCGTCAATCAGCCTGACATGTTACATGTCCTGTCTGTTCAGGGATGCACATATGTGGTGCTCAGGTGCATGTACGTTCTCAAAACCAAGAGCGCAAATGCAGCGCCATCAAATATAACGGCTCCACATACTGGCGCGTTGTCACTGTTCCGTCCTCGCGCTGCTCGTTGAGTTTTGGCTTTAGGGATGATTGAATAGAAGGAGAGGACAGTAGACCTGCATCTCCTACCGTTTGTTAAATAAAGACAGTCAGGAGGAGAGTGATGAGGATGATAGCCTGAAGGATAACACAACTTTCAGTGCTTTAAAATAATGAAAAAATATTTTATTCATTTAATTTTCAGTGTTTTAAGAGTCATTTCAATAAATCGCTCAGTTCTGTGGGACTTCAAAGACAGATATTTAGTTGTAATGCTTTTGTTCATTTTCAATTGAAATTAAATTACATGTTTTCTACATATCCCGTGATATTTTATTTTCTCTTATGAGGTGGATTACCAAAACACTCCATCCATCTGCTCCTGGTCCGCCCCAGTCAAATTTTAGAACCCTTTGTTGCCCACAAGTGAAAAAGTTTTTGCCCCCCCCCTGATTTAAACTCTTCTACAGCTCTCTTAAACTTTAGACAGCCAGTTGATGAAAAGCTCCTTGTGCCAAAAGTAGAACCTAAAGTGCGTTGCTGAGAATGTTTGTCCTGAGGTGGAAGAGTTGTGTTTGATTTTCTCTCCTGAGCCGCTTGTACAAACCGCGCTCTCATGTTCCTCTGCTCAGTCGAGTCGTCAACAACCTGATTTGATTTAATCGCAGTTCGTCCTTCCCTGAATCTGCTTCCGCACTAACTCAAAGAAAAAGCGCTGCACTCGAACGAGAAGGAATCCAGATGTTAGCTCGATCCTTCTGCTCTGTCGGGTTTTCCTGTGAGCCGCAGAGCGCTTCCCTTCCACCTCCTCCACACTGAGACGTGAACTGATGTGATTATCCTAATGGTCAAACCGAACAGGAAGACCATTATTTGGAGAAGGTCAATTAGAGCTTTTAATGAGGTCGTTGACTTTGTGATTCCACGAAGACATCCCTCCTCTGCTTTCAAGACTTCCTGAATGGAAGCGAATTAACGTGTCTGTGTGTCTGTGTGTGTGTGTGTGTGTGTGTTCAGGTTCTACCGAAGCGATGGCGAGAGCCCTGCAGAGTCGAGCAGTGAACCTTTATTCTCTGTCAACAACAGTGGAACCAGCCGGACTCGAGGTTCTGACAGACCCGGGTGAGAAATTCAACACCTGTCAACTGATTGAGACATTTTTTGGTCATCTCTTTTTAATTTCACAGTAACGAGCTAAATACCAACAGAATTAATGATGAAACTCACAACAAAATAACAAACTGTGGCTAACCGTTAGCCTGGATTAGCTGAGCCACATTTAAAGAACAGTGCCTGGTTATATAAAGTACCTCAAACTTTAGTTTATCCTGAGCATTTCACCGTAGGAGTGTTGCATGAAGCCTTGTAGTCTGCTCGCGGGGTTTTTCTTGTGGCCTGACTTTATCTTAAAGCCGTTAAAATACTCCTGTAGTCACATTGAGTTGTTGTTGTTTTAGGCCGAATCGCTCTGGCTGGAGGCTGGACAGAGACATGGGTTTGATGAACGCGATTGGTCTTCAACCCCGACACCCCGTCCCTTCAGTGACATCACAAGGGACCCAGACGCCGATCATCCAGCTGCAGAACGCCGAGACGCAAACGGAGCGGGACCTATCAGAGCCCAGCGTCTCCCAGCCAGCACTCAGTACTGAACCTCTATCATACCTGCATTAAACCAGCTGCAGCACTGCAGCAGATGTATTTCAGTTATATTGATCCTTGTTGGCCACAAACTGCTGCCATCAGTATTTCATTCAATGAGCTTACCTGCCCCCCCCCGTAGAGTCAAAACCAGTGGTCCCACTGATCCCATTGATCCCAGTCTCTAGGCTGCAGAATATTTGCCACTGTTGATTTGTGAACTGTTAAAAGTGTAAAATTGTTTGGTGGTTCTTGAAGATTTGCAGCTTTTTGTGGTTTTATGATGGTTAATTGAATATTTTTGGGTTTTTTGACAAAAACAAAAAAGATTTGAATTTGTCAACTTGCATTTGGGATTTTTTACTACTCTCTGATGTCTTGTCATCAAACAGTTGATTCATGTAGAAAATAATAATCAGTGAAACTAGTTATTAATTGCTGCTCAGATGTCTCAGATGAGACATTTGCTCCTTTATTGCTCTGTGTTGTACAGTCTGGATTTAATGAATCACTGAAGTTTTGTTCAGCGCGATCTTTGCTCCTCTCCTCAGACGTTCCTCCTGAGACTCCATCCACGAGCGGAGGAGCTCCGGGGCAGCCGGAGGCGTCCCAGACGGGCGGAGCTCCGGACGGCAGCCAGGCCGAGGCTGCAGCGGAGGCGAACACATCCGCAGCTAGTACTGGTACTGCTCCACTGTGTGCTACACAGCCACACTGAGGGTTTAACACCACTTTATTAACTCTGGCTGTTCTGTTGTGACGTGCACGTTGGCTCATCTTTGTTTCAGTGTTGTTTGTTTTGTTCAGTGTTTATTTCTTCTTTCTTTCTGTGAAATTAAATCAGTAATATATGAGCTCATAGCGGCACTACGCTGAGCAGGTGATTCACAGCTGTGTTAGAGATATGAATTAATGACGGCCATTTTTATTTTATGTTCCAGTTGAACTGTAGTGTCCAAAATTACAGTCAAGCCAAAACCAAAATGATTGTCATGTTACTCTAAACCTGTTCTGTTGAACAACACTGGTTTCTGGTTTCTGGTTGTCCTTCTCAGCTCAGTTTGTGTACAGCCACTTCTCGTATGAAGTGATTACAGACTCACTAAACTTTAAAAGATAAAGCGTGCAATAAACATCTGCATGACTAGCACCACCTTTGTTTATACTGAAGATGCTGCACGAGAGGTGCCCAGAACTGAACTCTGGCTGATTTCCAGTTTTTGATCCTCATCAATAAACCGATATGAGATGTATATGAGAGGGAAGTGATCAAGTGTCCTCAAATGTGGGGAAATATATATATGTGTGTGTGTGTGTGTGGGGTGTGTGTGTGGTGTGTGTGTGTGTGTGGTGTGTGTGGTGTGTGTGTGTGCGCATATGCATATATATGTGTGTGTGCGCATATGCATATATATGTGTGTGTGTGTATATGCGTATATGCATATATATGTGTGTGTGTGTGTATATGCATATATGAATAAACATGAGGTCCAAAGTATTGAAATCTTCATGTTTTGAAGGTTCCTTCAGTATCATAGTGATCCAGTGAGAGTCTGTACATCCATGAGTACGCCGCTAACAGGAGCCGCTAACAGGAGCTGCTAACAGGAGCCGCTAACAGGAGCTGCTAACAGCTAATTCAACAAACTGTTAATGGAGACAATTTGACTTAATGTAAACAAATATAGGCAAAAAAAAAAAAAAAACGGGGCTGAACGTGTTGCCCACAGCTAACTGACTCCATGGTGATATTTTACTTCCTGTTTACAACCCCCAAAGCTTTATGGGAACTGTAGTTCCAAACTGAAGAGCCTGATTATCCCCAAAAAGACAAGGGGTAATAATAAAAGTGCTAAAAGCCGTTTGTTTCAGTCGTGTCTTAAGGTGGAGGTAACATGTTGTAAGGTGATGTAGGAACACTGAGAACTTCATGTGACCTCTGTTGTTGCTCTCGTTGGTCCAGGGGAGTCTCCAGAGTTCGGCTCGGGGGAAGACGCTCTGGCTCGAATACGCCGGCTGATCGCTGAAGGCGGCATGACGGCCGTGGTCCAGCGGGAGCAAAGCACCACCATGGCCTCCATGGGCGGCTTCGGAAACAACATCATCGTCAGTCACCGCATCCACCGCGGCTCCCAGACGGGCACGGGGGCCTCCAGGCCTGCGGCCGACCCCACCATGACGGCCCCCTCCACCTCAGGTCCTCTGCTCATCACCCAGACCCAAACCTACGCCCCTCCCCAGGCTTCCAACCCGTCTGAACAGCTGGCCCCCATGTGGGGCCCCCAGATACTGTCGGGCCCCCGGCACTCCGGCCTCTCTCTGGCTGTGGACATGGACGACGTGTTTGACGGGGGGCGAACAGATGACGACTCCCTGCCGGGTCCCTCCTCATCCTCCCTCCTGTTGTCTTCCCCCTCTTCCTCCTCCTCCTCCTCCTCTCATAGCCCCCTCCCCGGCAGCGGGGTCGGCCCCCCCAACAGTTACCCGGGCGACCCGTACAGCAGGTAGTTCCCCCGTCGGCCGAGAGAAGCAGAGCGCTGGCCGATGGGTTTAGCAGAGGGTGCTCCTCAAAGCCTTATCTCACAAAGAAATGGGTGCTGCTTTGACTCTGCACAGGGTCTCCCGCCTGGAAAAGAAGGGACACAAAACCCCCCCGTCACCCCCCCTCAGCCCCGAACCGTCAGAGGCGTCGGCCGCACTTCCTCTGCACTTACAAACTGAACCGAAGCTGAACCGCATCATTCCTCGTCAGAACGGGCTCCTACTTGAACGGAGGCCAGTTAGCGCTGAGCTCCTCTCCGCCCGTTTCTCTTTCAGCGTCAGCGCGACGGAGGACGAGGTTCCTGTCAAAGTGCCGTGTCCGAGGGGGGTGTGGGACGAGGTATCTCACACACATTTACTCCAACGTGCTGCATTCGGTGCCATGTGATGTTGAAATTTGATGTGAAATAGTGTGTGATTGAAGTGTTTAAAAGTGAATTCAGCACTACTTTATTTTGAAGCCTGTTTTTGTACCGTGTGTAATTATGATGTTGGCTGGACTCTGTATGACGGCCTGCAGTTAATGGAGGAAGTTACCGTGTCCCACCGCGAGGAAAATCCACCGCCGACGACTGAACGGACACCTGAGACTGAATGGACTCAATCTGCTGCATGTCTTTCAGTAATGCTGCAGTTCATCAAACAAACACGTTGATTTTTAAAAACAAAGGCTGAAGAGGAGAAGAATTATTTCCTTTTTAGTTGGGGGGGGGGGACCATCATGCCCTGCTCCAAACCCCCACCCCTCTAAAAACCCACCCAACCCTGTTGCACTATAGTGTGTGTGTGTGTGTGTGTGTGTGTGTGTGTGAGAGACCACGTTCATCATCTGTTAGCGAGTTCCTCCTCCTGTTCAATCATGGCTGCTACTGACTAACATTATCTCTTAATCTTGTCTTTATTGTCTCGACACTTTGTTTCGCTCCCAGTGCCGATGACGATTTCAGAAATGTGTAGTTTTTACGTTGTGGTCTTCACAGACGAGTCAGCAAACCTCACAATGTTCACACGGAAGAAGACGAAGCGTCTCTGTTGGCTGTTTTTATTTATTGATCTGATTGATCATTTCCCGGCTGTGACAGTCGGACTCTTGATCAGACGCAGCAGAAACTGGCGAAACCTGGCGCCTACATTACCCACAGTGCAACTCGCCACCCCACTAATTGAAGTTAAACTACTTTGAGCACATAAAACAAACCGATGATAATTCAGTCATCAGCTGAGGTTCAGTTTTTTTCTCCGCCGTTGACAAAACAGTCTCACCTGAACGTCCATTTAGAAGCTGTTCCGGAGCTTTCGCTCATATCACATGACCTTTAAAGATAAAATATCTCCAAGTGTTAACAGGAAAAAAAAGAAACGTCAACATCTGACAACTGATGACTCCAATGACTGATGAAGATCATTCAGTATGACTAAAAGCTCCTTAACAGCTACTAAACGGACCTTCAGGAGAGGCTTCAGAAACACGGCGGCGCACTCGGTCATTTCCTGTGTCTGTCACGTGGGCGTTGCCACTTCCTGACTCCTGAGTCTGTTCGCTGAGGTGAAGGTCAAGCCTCACATCACCTGAACATTCTGATGTTAAACTGAGTCTTTCAGGTGGGAGGAGGTGACCACGCCCAGTCAGGAGACAGGAAGTGTGTCGATACCACCGTCATGCGCCATCTTCTGAAACACGATTTTAAAAGCGACAGTAAATTAAATGTAAGCAGACAGCTGATGTCGTCACCCTGCAGTCAGAGAAATGATGTTGACCGTGTTTTATAGTCCAGACAGTTAATCAAGAAGATGATTGGCAGATTAATTAATGATGACAACAATGGTTAGTTAGTCAGTCCTGAACTACGGTCATCAATATTTAAATAACCATTTTAAAATGGTTGTTGATGTGTTTTTACTACAAGAAAACGTTTCTGAATCTGTTCCTGCAGTTCCAGGTGGCCACATCAAGTCGGATGTTTTACTTTTCATGGTGCTTTCACCACTTTCATGAATGATGTTCACTGATCACATGACTGAAGCGCGTTTTCAAGAGTCTCCTGATGGAGTTTTATATCAGCAGTGGCTGCCTGGAACTGAACAGCCTGAAGGATGAGGGAGACATTAATAGGTTTTCTCACTGTCGGAAAAGCTCAGATTGAAACCGACAACACTTAAGTCGACCTCTCAGCACTTTCTGACTTCCTGTCTGTGGCTCTCAGCTGATTGGTTCCTGCTGAAGACATAAATCTGTGTTTAAAGAAATGTGTGTTTTGATGGTGGAGGAACAGCAGTGAGGCTCACTGATGAGTTGGAGCTGAATCGAAGAAGATAAATCAGAACAGTTAGCAGTTAGCTGTTAGCATTCACTGAGTCTGAACATGTTGACGATGACTTACATCCTCTGAAAATGTTCAGTAGTTTGGAAACAGTTTGACGTTAAATATAAGTGAAGTGACATCTGCTCACAAGTGTCAGTTGAGACGAAAACAATCCGTCTGAGGTTAATCTGAACACGTGGATGAATGTGGTCCAACCAGGTGTGAACGGAGCACGAGTGAGTGTTTGCAGAGTGAAGTGTCTGTGTGTCTGTCTGTTGTTTTGATACCAGGCAGGAGACTCGTGTAGCGTCTCTCTGCTCGTATCTGGTGGCTCTTTTCCACTACAGGAACTATAATGTGTGGAACATCCCAGAACCTGAACCTGGAGGGACCTGCACACTCTGGGTTCTGTGTTCTCTCTGGTTTCCACTGTGTTTTACAAACCAGAGCGTTTCAGTTTGTTTGGTCAGCGAGTTGTGGGACAGACAGCATAGACAACTGATGAAGATTTAAGCTAACCATTAGAGCCATAACCATAGAATGGAGCGTGAAGCTGACTCCAGGCCAGCTCCAGAGAGCCGCCTGAGTCCTTCAGAACAGTTGACTCCTGGTCCTGGTCTCTCTCTGCTCTGTATTAAAACGCTGCTGTGACGTATGTCCGGTCGCGTAATATTTCCGCCTTTGTTTTCATTTTGCATCAAACGACGAACGACTTCGAGCGTTTCTCAGCTCGGAGGTCATTTTTGTTCAGCCAATAGGAACGCTGCTCTGTGTGTGCAGAAGTCGTGTTGTGTTTCCTCGTGATCATCACTTCATTGTTACACTACAGACTAACAAACCGCTCACACACACACTGTTTATAGTTTGTGATCATTCTGATCAATATTTATTACCTGCTTCAGAGCTGTGACATCACTTCCTTTTTTAGGGTGTTTTCGTTGAACAGGAAGTGAGTGAAGCTTCCGAAGTCGAGGAAGTGGACTAAACATATCGTGATGTCTTGTTTAATTATGCGCTCCATAAATCAAGCTACAGTCTACAGGTGAGATGCAGGAGAAGCAGCACAAACCAGCTGTTTGATCTGTTCCGAGCGTCCTCGAACGCATCACCTGATCGCAATCCCGACAGCGGGCGTCACGCGTTTGTTTCCTGTAGTGGAAAGGCTCTCTGATTGGTGTGTGTGCACGCTGAACCCCACCCCTCCCGACCCCACCTGTCTCTCTCTCCCTTCAAACTCCTGAAGAAGAAAACTTGAATTTTTTGATCAAGTGCTACTTTTCCTTTCCAGCCTGTCGGAGACTGTACAGCCGCCAACGCTCTGCTGCTTTTACTTTGTTTTTTATTCTTATTCCACACGTGCTTAGACACACACACACACACACACGGCTGCATAGAGGTTCATGTACTGATAGTGTTTAAGTTGTGTATATAGTGGTCGGGGGTGGGGGTTGGTAACGGACCTATGAAAATGAAGATGTGGAGGAGGGAGAGCCCTGATTGGAGCTGTGCAGAGACACTGTGTGATTGGAGGCAGAGCTGTTTACCTTCTGTTTTTTTTTTTTTTTTTTTATTTAACCTTTATTTTCTGCAGGTTAGTCCAGGTGAGATCAGGGATCTCGTTTTCCAGCGGCGCATGTGAGAATCTGTCTGAGACGAGCAGCGGGTGACAAACTGATCTGAATGCTCCTCCTGGCTTTACTTGATTAATGAACATTTTACAAAGCGTTTGTTCGGGTGACCTCGTGTCTGTTCTGTGTGTGTTTGTTCGGGTTTTCGGGGGGTTTTCTGCCCTTCTTCTCCTGTGAATGATGAACTGAGCGCCACCGTATTCAATAATGCAACTGGTCGATATCAAAGGTACCACGTGTCACCGAACCCCCCTGAACCCCCCTGAACCCCCTCTGCTACATCAGACTGGAGTTTGTACAGCTCGATTCTTTGCTTTGACTTTTAGACGTGATGTAATTAAAGAGCTTTGAGAGTTTTTCTGTGATCGGATGAAGTTGTTGAAGATTTTTAAGTGAAGCTGTTTCTGATTGGATGATGACGTGTTAAAACTGGAAGTGGAAAAGTTTCTGACCATTTTGATTTTTAAGCTTTTAAAATATCCAGATGTGTTGAGCTCCAAACCTCCAATCAGATCTTTTATCTCCTGTTTATCTCGACTCCTCTTAGCAACAGTGATGTAAAAACACACTCAGGTAGTCATTTAGATGAATAGTTAATAAATAATTTATCAGGCAAAACCGGAGTTTTAGTTCTTTGGCTGTTTGGTCTTTGACTTCGTCAACTCCAAGTTCTGTTAAAGCCAAAATGGATTGAAATTCAGGTGATGGTAGCCAAATAGTGGCCCGTGGACCAAATCAGGCCCTCCAACAAGAATTTTTAGCCCTCTGTTGATGACGTTTTGCTTTCGGCATACTTCCAACCGCCCAGATCACATGAGCCTACAAGACAACAGGAAGTCATACGAGCCAGAAGCAGAGCGCAGCGTTAAAAACAGCACAGAGAAGGTCCAGAAATACAAAAACAGCTTCAGATCATCAAAAACATCAGAAATCACTGGTAGAAAACATTTACTGCAGTGCTGGAGAGCTCAGAATGAATCAAAAATAAAAAAAATTATAATGAAGACGAGATCTCGCTGCAGTGCTTCAGTGATCCAGTCAGCCTCCCAGACCAGCTGTTTGTGTTCAGACTATCAAACGTGACTCCAGTATCTACGACCCTGATTCCAGTCTGGACTTTGTAAAACCAATAAAACCAGAATCAATCATTTCCGATCAAACTGTGTTTCCTGACAGCAGTTTTCTGAAGCGGTGAACTCGCTCCGTCCTCGCTGTGAACCACTGAGCCTGATGCTATCACCTGCTGCCAATCAGCTGTTTACCTGTGGAATGATCCAAACAGGTGTTTTTGGAGCGTTCCACATCTTTCCCTGTCTTTAGTTGCTCCTGTCACAATGTGTTTGAAACGTGTTGCTGCATCAGATTCAGAATCAGCAGATATTTACAACAATCAATGAATGAGTCAGTGAATGGGTCAAACATTAAACAGATTAGACTTTATTGATCTCACAGTGGAGAAATTCAGTGTCACAGAAGCTCTTTCGAACACACGGGGGCGCAAACAGTAATTAAAGGTACAAATGAGAACAGTGCTAATAGGCAAAAGTTAAAAGAATTTAAAAATAAGGTATTGCAAGAAAAAAAATAGAAATCTATAAAAATGCCTTCTAGTGCAAAAGGAAGGAGGTAGATGTGTTTGATGAAGTGACACTGAGTCCAGGTGTTAGCAGATTCAGAGGTTATTGCACAAAATAATTGTACAGTAGAGTTGTACAGTCTGACAGCGGTGGTGTGGAAAAATTTCCCGGTCTGCCTATAGAGAGCCAAACAAACCACTCTGGAAAGCAAGTAACGTGCACGAAGTGTTTAATCTCTATGAAAAGGAGACACAGCCACAGAACCACACGGCAGTAAGCAGTTCAGAGTTGTGCTCCCTGATCAGATGTTTTCACCCCATTCTTATAGTCTGACATGCCTTTGGTCTTAGCAGAACTGGTTTAACAGATGGCAACAGAAAAACAGTTGTCTGCAATAAAACTTGATGATGTCCTGTTCTCAGGACTTTACAGTTAGGTGTGATAACATCAGGTCATTTACTTTGGCACCCTGGGAGTTAATTACTGTAGGTTACAACAACAAATCCATCAGGACATCCTCTAGTCAATATAACAGTAAAACAGCTATGACTACAGATCAACTAAATAAACTCGGAAAACAAAATAGAAAAGTATAGAAACATGCAAAAATTCCATCACAGTGGGAATGAAGGACCTGCGGTAGCGCTCCTCCCTGCACTGGGGGGGCCTCAGTCGGCCACTGAAGGAGCTGCTCAGCTCCTCTACAGTCCGTTGCAGTGGCTGAGAGCTTGGCCGACAGCCTCCTCCAGTGGGCAGCCCAGGACGGAGCTGGCCCTCCTGACCCGGACAGCACAGAGCATATTGTGTATGTGTTGAGGTAATTCAATCAACCAATCAACGGCTATCTGTTTGATGATTGGTCCACGGCCTCTGAAGCTCTTCTGTCCATAGTTGCCTCCACTGCAACGTGGACATCAGGTCTGCGCTCTGCTCTCCATGTCCCACGACACTGTGTCGTCCATTACTCTCCATCCAGTAGCTCCAACCGGGCACCACCGGATCCACACAGGCTGTAGTCACCGCTGCCGTTCTTCAGGAGAAAGACCACACAGTGGCCAAGTCGCACCCTCCAGATCTACTCCTTCCCGTGTACAAAAACTATCTTGGACTGGACAGTCACCCGCCTCCAGTGTGTCCTCACCGGACCAGCAGTGAAACCAGGCTTTTCAACCTCTTCATGACCTCCTCCATCACCGCTCAGGCCAGCTCGCTTCCAGGTTCCTTACCCAGTGCCACCCACCAAACCGCTCCAGCCCTCAGCGAGGACCAGGTCGAATCTCCGCTTGTGCCCTCTTCCCGCTCAGACACTCCTTCTTCTGCATCATCCCTCAAGGTCCATCTTTCCTCGCCAACTGACAGTCCCTGTTCGCCGCCATCACGTCCCTTCATGTCCCCACATTCCAGGCTACATAAAAGGTTTGCATCCAAACCCTTCATGTAGAATACTTGTCCCCTTCCACCGACTCGACCCTCGAATCAATGTTCCTCTTTGGTTTACGATGCCCAGGATTGTCTTCCACTTACGACCCACCACGGCATGCAGGCCTCTGCCACATGTCTGTCTGCTCCCAGACACCCGCAGATTTAACTTCAACCGAAGCGAAGCCGACCAGCTTTTCATTAACCAGAAACTAGCCCGTCATGCTTCAGGAACAACACCACGCCTCCTCTAATTCACAAGATGTGCAGCACCAAATGGGACTCACTCTAATTCAAACAACTCGGACACTTGTTTTCTTCCTGAATATTTTTGTATTGAGAGGAAGGGGCAGAAAAAGAATGAGCTGAGAAAACTCAATCAGCGGAGGGAGGGAAGAATGAGCGGGGCCATTGCTGAATATAGGCAAACTATAGAAGAGGGTGGAGTCCCTCGGCTGAGGCTTTTAGCCGGGGCCTGGAATGTCCCAAAATCAGCCCTTCAACGGAGAGCTACAGGTGATAGTCACTACAACCACACCATTGGGAGGAAGCAGTTCATTTCTGTAAAAGATGAAGAAGAACTGGCACAAATGATCTCCAGCCTCGGAAAACGGGGATTCCCTCTGAGGATGGATGATGAACACGGTTTGGCCTACCAGTTTGCTGAGAAAAAAGATTAAAGGTTATAGTGAATTTTAAATAGGCAGGTTACAAATGGTTTCAGGGATTTTTGAGGAGAAACCCCAACTTCAGTATCCCCAAACCAGAGGGGCTCTCAGCAGCAAGGGCAGCTGCATTCAACCCCACTCGTGTGAGCGCTTGGTTTGACATATATCATGAACTGGTTGAGACACTGGGCTTACAAAACGTTCCCGAACATATCCGGACCTGCAACGAAACATGATCACTTCCTGTCCACCGCTGTGGTTGCTGAGGTCAGGATGCTGCTGGTTGTAAATGAAAAATGTTTGCTTCATATTGCAAAATAGACCAGAAGACAGAGGTGCAAAAATTTCCCACATTAGGCGAATCCACTGTACCTGAAGAACTTTTTTGCTGAGTATACTTAGATACTTTTTTTTAAGTAAGGCTTTGAATGCAGGACCTGTGCAGTGCAGTATTAGTACTGTAGTAAAGGATGTGAAAACTTCTTCCTCCACTGTTCCAGTCAGTTTGTCTCCATGAGGTGTTCACATTATTTTGTCTAACGTCTCTGTGTTCACACCTGATTGTTTCGCTGCCGTCTGCTGAATGTTGTGTTTATGGTGTATTTATAACCGACGACGATGAGATGTCCAAACACTTTAGTCGTCTCGTGTTCTCGCTGAATGTGTCGTCATCAGTCGTCAGTTACTGTTTATCTCCTGGTTTAAAAAGGATCCAAGATCTGATCCAGATCTTCTGTCGGAGGTTCATTCACTTCTCCCTGATTAAAGGTGAAGTAGAATTTTCAATGCATGTCTTGTAACAGAGTATTTGTACAGTGTGGTATTAGTATTTTACTGAAGTACAGGACCTGAGTTCTTCCTGCAGCTCTGATGACAGTTGCAGATAAACAGACAGTAAAAGCTTCTGGAGTCTTTTCGTGGCGCCAGTGCTGAAAGGAAAATAAAGTGAAAGTCTGTAATGGAAGCAGGACTCTGTCTATTCTCAGAGAGTCATTACATCCCACATGAAGTCTGATCTGAGGACAGTTACAGCAGCAGGTGACGTCTGCTGGGGAGACACTCAGGCGGAGCGTCGAGTCGGTTAATGAGAATAAATGAGGGATTCCTCCGCTGCATATAAACAGCTGCTCCTGCTGCTGCTGGTGACTGACGGAGGAGGCACAGCTGAGGAGCTGAACACAGACTGCAGGTCTGAGATCAGCAGGGCCGACACCAACTGGTCTGAGATCAGCAGGTCCGACATCAACTGGTCTGAAGTCAGAGGGTCCGACATCAACTGGTCTGAGATCAGCAGGTCCGACACCAACTGGTCTGAGGTCAGAGGGTCCGACACCAACTGGTCTGAGATCAGCGGGTCCGACACCAACTGGTCTGAAGTCAGAGGGTCCGACATCACCTGGTCTGAGATCAGCAGGTCCGACACCAACTGGTCTGAGATCAGCAGGTCCAAGATCAGCAGGTCCGACACCAACTGGTCTGAAGTCAGAGGGTCCGACATCACCTGGTCTGAGATCAGCAGGTCTGACACCAACTGGTCTGAGATCAGCAGGTCCGACACCAACTGGTCTGAGGTCAGAGGGTCCGACACCAACTGGTCTGAAGTCAGAGGGTCCGACACCAACTGGTCTGAGATCAGCGGGTCCGACACCAACTGGTCTGAAGTCAGAGGGTCCGACATCACCTGGTCTGAGATCAGCAGGTCTGACACCAACTGGTCTGAGGTCAGAGGGTCCGACACCAACTGGTCTGAAGTCAGAGGGTCCGACACCAACTGGTCTGAGATCAGCGGGTCCGACACCAACTGGTCTGAAGTCAGAGGGTCCGACATCACCTGGTCTGAGATCAGCATGTAAGCTGCATTGAACTTTTCTCCCTTCATGTTTCCCTTCAGTCTCGACACTCAGAATCTGCTCACTGGTGTTTTAGTGTGAAATTATGGAAAAAACAGATTTTCCAATTTTTAAAGATCCAGAACTGAACCTTTTGTTCAGATGATATTTGTACTGTGATGACTTACTGAGCTGAAACTTATAGTTGAGTAATCAATTCATCGATTAACAGAAATATAATCAACTATTTGGATTCTTTTTAAAAATCATTATTTTCACTTTTCCTCGACTGACTTTCAGAGATAAATCTTGTACTTTTTATTCGCCTACATTTACTTTGTAGAAGATTTGACACTGAGACGGCTGGATTCTGTGTTCAGCTTCATGTTCACACCTCCACCTTCAGTTCTTTTGTTTCTGACCAATCAGGTGCTTTCTGCCTCTAAACACTTCAACACCCATGAGCCTCAGCTGCAGTTGCTATGGAGATGAAGCCAGTCAATCAGAGTGTTGGCGAGTTTAAAATCCCTCCTTGTTGCAGTTGAACACTTGTCACCATGGTTACTGAATTCATCCGAAACCGAGCCAGAATCTGACGTTTTTCAGTTTGATCTCTAGTTTCAGCTCAATGTTTACGTGAAGCTCTGTGATTGGATGTTAGTTGGTGAAATGCACCCTGGGAGTCGTAGTTGACTTCTGTCCTTCGGGTCTAGAATCAGATCTCTTCTAACAGTTGTTCATCTTCTGTTTGATCCTTGATTGATGATTCTGATGATGAAGAGTTAGAACAACAGTGACGTCATAGTTTGTTCTTACTTTGCTCCTTCAGCTCTTGAAACTCCGAAACCAGCTTGTTGTCATGGCCACACGTCAGTGTGGATGTAAAATGCCGCTGGTCTCTAGTGATGAACAGGTGAATCTCCCTCCCTGACTCAGTTGGAGTGGACGAGATGTCAGATGAATATAGAAACAAAGAGTGACGGGTCGACAGTTTCGTCTGATATCAGGCAGAGAAACAGATGAAGAAGTAAAAAATAATGAACAACAAAGTGAGAGTCCTCCACTGATTCGCTTCGTGTGTGTGTGCGTGTGCGTTTGCGTGTGTGTGTGTGTGGGTTTTCAGGAAACATGGGAGAAGCACCTGAGCCTGACTTCAACACCTCCCTCTGGCTCCACTCCAGCGTTAACACCTCCTGTAATCCGCCAATCAGAGCAGCGTGTTCATACAGCACAGCTCAGTTCATCCTCATCGTCATGGTAACCACCTCCCTCAGCTTCGTCACTGTCCTGGGCAACACGCTGGTGATCCTGTCCATCAAGGTGAACCGTCAACTGCAGACCGTCAACAACTACTTCCTGTTGAGCCTGGCGGTGGCCGACCTGATCGTCGGCCTGTCGTCCATGAACCTGTACACGCTGTACCTGCTGTGGGGCCGCTGGCCCCTGGGGGCCGCTGTCTGTGACATGTGGCTCGTTGTGGACCACGTGGTGAGCAACGCCTCTGTTCTGAACCTGCTGATCATCAGTCTGGATCGGTACCTCTGCATGACGCGGCCGCTCAGCTACCCGGCAAGGCGGACAGGCAGGATGGCGAGGCTGATGATCGCAGCTGCCTGGCTGTTGTCCTTCGTCCTCTGGACCCCCGCCATCCTCTGCTGGCAGAATGTCGGGGGCAAACGTGTGGTCCCTGATGGAGAGTGTTACACCCAGCTCCTCGCCAGCCCTGCTGTCACTCTGGGGACAACGCTTCCTTCTTTTTACCTGCCGGCGCTCGTCATGATCGGCTTGTACAGCCGTCTGTCCGCCGCCAGCCGCGGTCGACTGAGCGCGCTGCGCTCAGAGCCAGGCGCACTCAGGACATCCAGTCCGTCCATAAAAGACTTCCTCCTGAAAAGACGGAGCCGGGTGACCAGTGAACCGGGCTCAGACCAGTCTCTGAACCAATTAGAGCCCAGCACTCCGAAACCCAGGAGGAACCAGAAGGACACCTCTAAGCTGACGGACGTCTGTCTGTCCCCTCATCAGTGGCACCCTCGAGCCGTTGCCCGCCACCCTAGGGACGAAGACTACAACAAGATTGAAAACGACTCTTCGTCCAACACTGACCTCCACAGGACGGCCTCTGCAGCCTTTTCTTCCTGTCCCAGCTTCAGGTCCCAGGAGAGACGGAGACGTCGAGTGATGGCCCGGGAGAGGAGGGTCACCAAAACCATCCTGGCCATCCTCCTGGCCTTCATCCTCACCTGGACGCCGTACAACATCTTGGCCGTCATCGCTGCCTTTTGTCACGTCTGCGTCCCCGGCGTCCTGTGGACCACAGGGTACTGGCTCTGTTACGTGAACAGCGCCATCAACCCCGGCTGCTACGCTCTGTGCAACGTCACCTTCAGAAACACCTTCTGCAGCCTCCTGCGCTGCCGCCGGTCAAAGCTCCGATGAGGCTGTCCAGGTGTGTCTTCTCACGGTGTGGTTTATGGCTGTCTGGCAGGTAAAGGAGGACGAGTTCAGTCCACTGGTCACGGTGTTTACTGACCAATCATGTGATCACAAAGTGTTGAACCTCGCTCCATCCTCGCTGTGAACCACTGAGCCTTTCAATCATGATGCTATCACCTGTTACCAACCAGCCTGTTTACCTGTGGAATGATCCAAACAGGTGTTTTTGGAGCGTTCCACATCTTTTTCAGTCTTTTGTTGCTCCAACACTGAAAGTTCAGCTTCAGTTTGCCTCAGAACACTCACGGCATGTGAAACTCTGATTGGATGTTTTTTGCTGAAATGCATCATGGGAGTTGTAGTTGTCTACTTTGACAGTTACCTGACGCTGCAGCAGCCGGTCCAACATCACAGCTCTCATCATCGTGCTTGTTAATACCTTTAGCTCGACAGCACAAAACTGAACTGTTGTTGCTATCATAGCATGCTAACAATAACAGAAATGTGTCCACATGCTAACATAGCCTGGTAATCAGATGACACCGCTAGCGTGCGCTAGAGTATGTAGCATGTTAGCCAACCAGAGCTGTTGTGTCTATGAAAGGTGGTGTGTGGTCAGACATGAAGTCTAACATACAAATTCACAGCTAAACTGAATTTTTTCTGGCTTCCAGCAGGTTGTTTTAGCGTGTCCGTCGACCTGCTGCTGCTGCGCCTGTTGCTACTTGCTCTTCTTGCTGCAAACGTTGCTTTTATTGTTGCTAAAACTGGAAATTTGTCCATAAATTTACACCCAAAACGTTGGACAGTAAAAGTGCAAGTTTGTGTCATGACTGAGTGACTTTGGAACCAGGCTAATGCTAAATGTTAAGATATGCTGTCATGCTGAGTTAACATGCAGACATGTCGATGTCTGGTCGTTAACGTACATGTAACATGTTTCCTGCCAAAGTGCCTTTGAGCAGCAGCTCAGAGTTTAATCAAACCTTATTTCACTGCTGAATTAAAACCAGGTTCAGCTCAGACTGACGTTTGTGTGGACGAGTTCATTAATAAACAGAACAAACTCTTCACCAAAACAATGTACAGTATTTAATTTGTTCATTTATACACGTCTCAATTCACAGCATCAACAATCTACAGTTCAAAAAAATAGGTTTGACAGGGGACAGATCCATCCAGGTGTCCTCATTTTGGACACATTTTAAAGGTGATTCTA
Organism: Chelmon rostratus; assembly: GCF_017976325.1. NCBI lineage: Eukaryota > Metazoa > Chordata > Actinopteri > Chaetodontiformes > Chaetodontidae > Chelmon > Chelmon rostratus. The sequence goes on from NC_055663.1 coordinate 28,097,489, forward strand.
AGCAGAACGTCCTGGACCGTCGAGTTTCAGAGCAGATCACAACGTTTCTCAGATGTTAATTTCACTTCAGCTACTGTCAAAGCTTTTAGGACTATCGGAAATTTACTGTTAATACAAACTATCGGCTATGAGGACAGAATTATTCATTATAATCTAGTGGGAGGAGTCTGGAAAATCTTTTCATACTTTCATCCAAATAAACACAAGAACATCAAATCTGTAACACGAGAAGAAAAGTAAAGGAGGCCAAAGGTCAAAGGTGGTTGTTGTGTTCTGGAGGAGTCTCTCGGTTGTTTGTGTTTGATGGAGGAGGAAGACGATTGTTCGGCTGGAGGAAGAAAATGAATCCTGCCGTCTTCTGCGTCTCTTTTCGTCCTTCAGTTTGACTTCTTGTCTCCTGCAGGAGGAACCAGAAACATGGAGGATGAGTTCAGGCTGTTTCAGTCCTGATTGACTCCTCAGGCTCTCACTGAGGGGTTTTTGTGATTATTGAGTTTTTTCAAATGTTTTCTGCTAAAATGTTTGAATTTTGCAATAAAATGTTGTTGAAAACTCATCAGATTTATTTGTGTTTCTTGCAGACGGTGAAGCTGCTTCAGGTTAGAAAAGGTTCCGCTCGGGGAACTTTAGTTGTAGAAAAGGAATATTGGGGTTTTGAGTTTAATCGTATTTAATTTCTTCAGTTAACTGAACTGACTTCTGTCCACAGGAGTAAAATTCTGCTGCTAAATATTCATTTTTAAAGTTTTTCCAAATGCGTGAGCTGAAACCTTTTTGTTATTTTGTCATAAAATTCAGATTTAAAGTTCCACTGTGTGTCAGCTGTGACAGATCACCAACCAATGCAGTTCTGCTGGGAAATATCTCCTTATTGATCAGGTGTTTTCTGATTATTGATTGAATCTACAGATGCTTTCTGAAAATCCAACCCTCCCAAAAACATTGCAATAAAATCTTGTTGTTTGTTAATAAAGTGCAGTAAAAGTTAAAATATTGAGTCATCTGTAAAACACAGCAGCTGTTTAAACCTGCTTGAATGATTTTTGGCCACTTGGGGGCAGCAGAAACAAACAATGCTGTGGAAACACTGAGCTGAGAGCAAACTGTCCCACTGTGAGGCCAGTTTCATGCAGTTTGATGCGGTTTTGATGCAGACTGAAGCAGTTTGATGCGGTTTTGATGTGGTTTGATAGAGTTTGATGCAGTTTGAATCGGTTTGATAAAGTTTGATAGAGTTTGATGCAGTTTCTCATGTCTCACTATTGATGTTTGGAGGATTTGGCTGTCTTTGGCTGCTCAGCTCTCAGTGATCTCAGGGAAAGTTTCTGAACCTTTAAACCACAAATCTGCTGATTAAATCACTTCAAAACTTTCATTTGAGAGCTAAACAAAAATCTGCTTGTTATTTAACTTTTGAAAGTCAAATTCAAACTTCAGAACAAATGATTTGACTGAATGATGCTAAACTTCACGTTCTGTTTTTAAGTCAGTGAGATGTTCACAGTCATTGCCTTCACACGGTCTGATCATCGCGTTGATCAATAAATACAATATTTCCTGATGTAAACTTTGACTTCTGGTGTTTCATGCAGTACATTTACTCAGGTACTGAACTGAGGTACAAATTTAGGTACTTGTACTGAGTAATAAGATATTAGCTTTATTAGCATACATGTTTAAGTAAGATTTTCAATCACTTTTACTTGTAACGGAGTATTTCTCCACTGTAGTATAGAACTTTCACTGAAGTAAAATGTTGACTCCAGTATTTCTCCACTGTGGTGTTAGTACTTTCACTTGAGTAGAAGTTGAGTACTCATTGAGTACGCCCTCACCTCTGGTTTTCTTGACTTTGGGGGAACAGGGTTTGGACACCTTGACGGTGGTCTGACACTCAGCATTGAACAGCGCCCTCTTCAGCGTTCCTGATCGGCTCTTGGTGTTGGTGGCGGCGTCGCAGGATCCCCACGGACCGAACTTATACTTACAGTCACCTGCAGGAAATACACACAGGTGTTACATGTGGACGTGGTGATGTTTGTTCCTGTTTAAAAACTGAAATCAATAATCACACTGAAAACATCGTCATCGTTATCAAAGAGTCATTCATGGATAAACGAGGCCTCGCCTCCCAAACACCCAAACCCAAACAGTAACTGGAAAAGGTTCAAGTTTATCTGGACGACCAAACACGGAGCAGATAAATGTTCAGCAAACATCCACTGCAGGGCCACAGCCTGCACTTCCTGTAATGACCACCGGAGGCTGCCTCCAAAACAAACCAAAGGCTGCCCCCTGCAGGCAGGAGGAGGCAAAACATATGATAAAATATTAAATCTAGAACACAAATCAGATTTTCTTCTCTCTATGACACCTCCAGGCCTCCGAGGGTCCTGATCTAATTCAAATGAGATCCTGGTCAAACACAGTTTGTTCTGCACTGGACCCTCAGATCCCAGCAGACATCATCATCATCATCATCATCATCATCATCATCATCATCATCATCATCATCATCATCATCATCATCATCATCATCATCATCATCATCGTCGTCGTCAAAGAGTGTTCCTACGAAGATATTGGTGACTGCATCAGTAAGATGGTTCAGTGTGAGTCAGGTGCCTCTGAGGTGTGGTGGTCTTAGTCTTACTGATGTCCTTCTTCCAGTTGCAGGGGATCTTGCAGTGGATCTTGTCCGTGCGGTCTTTGCAGGTGGCCTCTCTCAGACCGTCTCCACAGTCTCCGTGCTCTGGAACACACTTCCCGTACTGCGTCTCTGCAGCGGAGCACTCTGAAGCAGGTCTGGACTTCTCATGTTTCCCACCTGCGGAGCAGAGAGCCACAGCTGGGGTCAGACCACCACAGCCAGCCAATAATACTCAACACGACACACCTGAAGGAGTACTGAGTACTGATGATGATACTTTAAGATTCCCTCCAGACATGTTTAAAAAAAAAAACACACAAATTAACTAATTTAAAGAAAGACAATTTCAGTCTGATGTGGTTTCACAAAACTGTAAAAATCCTACATTATTACAGCAGTACTCAGTACTTATTACTACATTATTACAGCAGTACACAGTGGTCAGTTCTACATTCTTCCAACAGTACTCAGGACTGATGGGTTGGACTACACTCATCTTTGAACTCACTGATGTTCAGACAGCCATCAGTGGATCACTGATCAACTTTTCTCTGGTGAGAGCTGAAACGTCTTTTTTCTCTGATTTTGCAGTAGATTTATGGACATTGATTCAACATGAACATGGTTGCCTGGTTACTGAAATGAAGCAGCTAGCTGTCACTCGAAGCAGCCATGTTTGAATTTAATATAATTTAAACAAGTCAAATAAAACCTGTACAGTCATTATAAACAGAGAAATTAACTACAGAGAACAAAACCATTTCTGTTTACTTCAGTTGAAATTTTAATGTGGTGGTCTATGGGGACTGACTCGCTTTTGGAGCCTCAAGAGGCTATTCTAGGAACTGCAGTCAGTTTTTGTCACTTTATTTTTCAGGATGCTGCTGATTGGTTGAATCTAACAGTGAATGAACATGGAGACACCAGATTCTTCCTGAAGCAAGTCTGTATTCTGTTTTGGTTGCTTTTAGCGAGAATCAGCAGAAGCATCTGAACAAGCCTCTTTCAGACCAGGTGATCAGGTGATTCCCTCACCTTTGTGAGCTTTGGCTCTTCTGTTGGCCTCGGCGGTGAGCGTCAGGGCCAGAAGCAGCAGCAGCGTCACTGAGAACAAGCTTCGCATTCTGCAGAGACACAAACATGAGCGACTTTACCTGGAAAATAAAAAGCTAGCTGTGATTCATCCTGAAAGAAACGTGAACACGCTGCAGCTAACGTTCCGCCGGAGCATAAGAGCAGGAACCAGGACCAACCAAATGAAAAGCTGGCTTTTATCTGCTTAACATGTGACATTATTTCCATTATACATACATTACAAAGGATATTTTCTGCATCTGAAACAAGACCGGAGCCCCTCCTGCAGTGACTGTGGTCTCTGCAGCGACGCTGTTGACTGTGATATTTAGCATTTACTGAAATCTGTTTTATATATTTAACCTTCATTGAAGCAGAAAACTGTTTTTCAGGAAAGTATGCACATTAGCAGCTCCTGCTAGCAGCTGTCATTAGCAGCTCCTGTTTGCAACGCCTGTTAGCTGCTCCTGTTAGCAGCTGTCATTAGCAGCTCCTGTTTGCAACACCTGTTAGCTGCTCCTGTTAGCAGCTGTCATTAGCAGCTCCTGTTTGGAACGCCTGTGAGCAGCTCCTGCTAGCCGCGTCTGTGAGCAGCTCCTGTTAGCAGTGCCTGTGAGCAGCTCCTGTTAGCAGCTACCATTAGCAGTGCCTGTTAGCAGCTGCCATTAGCAGCGCCTGTGAGCAGCTCCTGCTAGCAGCGCCTGTGAGCAGCTCCTGCTAGCAGTTGTCATTAGCAGTGCCTGTGAGCAGCTCCTGCTAGCAGCGCCTGTGAGCAGCTCCTGTTAGCAGTTGTCATTAGCAGTGCCTGTGAGCAGCTCCTGTTAGCAGTTGTCATTAGCAGCGCCTGTGAGCAGCTCCTGTTAGCAGTTGCCATTAGCAGCGCCTGTGAGCAGCTCCTGTTAGCAGCTACCATTAGCAGCGCCTGTGAGCAGCTCCTGCTAGCAGCTGCCATTAGCAGCACCTGTTAGCAGTGAACTTATGGACGTTCAGTCGACTCTCGCTGGATCACTGTGATGCTGGAGAGAAGTTAAAAACATGGAGCTTCTCGGGGGGCTTCTGTGGAGTGTCTTTAATCGGGATGTTTCTTGATGGGGGACATGTTGATGATGACTCTCATCTCTACGTGGACTCACTGAATGTAAAAATGTGTGATTTTATGTGGAAATTGTGACAATCTGGAACAAAACATTTGAACAGAAAACCAGGAGGAAGAAGTGACGTGGACTAAAGGACATCCCCTCAGTCTGGGGGTCCTCGCTCCGATGTGGGCCAGGTGCTGGACATGGTCTCACGGTCTGTCCGTGACAGGGTCCAGAGTATCCTGCCAGCTTTCGACCCTCCGATCAAAAAGGTTTGGTCCTAATCTGATCCTGTTGTGCGATTGGCCCACAGGGTGTTGAACCGTAGCGTGATCTGACCCGGTCTGGTCTGTCTTCGGCCAGATGGTCCAAATTTAGTCCAAATCAAATCTGCTCTTTTCAGATCGGGCCCCCAAATCTCAGAACGCTTAAACCCAATAATCTGACTATTGTTCAGAGCAGCAGCAGCGGGATTATGGAAGTAGGCTAATGTATTCAGACACGCTGCTGCTCTCAGATCACATGTTTACGGGATGTTTTTCACTCAGGTTTTGGTTTATTTCTCCTGATTAAAGCTTCTTCAGTGTTTGGTGGCGGCACCATCAGCTCAGAGGAGAAACGCGGTGAAAAAAAGAGAGTCAATTACCCATAAAGCCCCTCTCTCCCTCGCTGTTGTTATTGTGCTGAGAAATGACAGACTCCTCTTTCAGGCCTCCATTAAAGCAATGGTCCTCTTTCACATGTCAGCTGGCAGAGCAAATCCTGCTCTTCTCGCTCCTCCTGCGGCCTTTTATGAGGAAAGAACCGGCTCTCAGCAGGCCTCCAGTCTGTCCTCCATCAATGAAGAAGAGGAGGAGGAGGAGGAGAAGGAGGAGGAGGAGGGGGGAGGAGGCCAAGCAGCGTCTGAAAGAGCCCTTTAGATTTCCACTCAAAAGAATACTGATTCATTGGCCCAAAACAAAGCCTCTTCTAGCCTGGTTTCATTTCTCTAAGGCTGAACACAGATTCCATGCCCCCCCCCCCCCCACGCTCCCCCCTGTGCCCCCCGCCCTGAATAGAAACTTATTTGCATAAGAAAACAATGAAATCTTAGCATGAAGAAAAGGAGAGGGATGCTCCCTTTGGTTCCAAACGAGGAACAACATTTAGAGGAAGTTCCTCCTGAGTCTCAGGGTTCACTCGCACATCCGGAAACACGAAGCGAAGTTTGGAGACGAGAAGCTGGGGAGTTCACTGCTGCAGAGCTCGCTTTCGGCTCGCTTTCGGCTCGTTTGCAGCAGCTAACAATCAGCAGAGCCGTTAACAAACATGTGGAGGCTAAAAGAAAATCTGCCTGACGTCAAAGGTGTGATCTGATCTTTGAGCAGGTGACGAGGAGGCGGATGTTTAACGTGCGACAACAAACGTTTCCTGGATTGAACACAAAACGTTGATTCTCGTCTCTGTTGGGAGGAAAAGGACTGATGGAGAGCGAGGTTCATTAAAATAAAACCACATCTAAAGCTGGAGACCAACAACAACATGAAGGTGATATAAACTGAGCCAGAGACCAAAACACCTGCACACCTGACAACAACACTACACACAGTACTGCACACAGTGCTACACACAGTACTGTACACAATGCTGCACACAGTACTACAAACAGTACTCCAGACATGTCTCTTCTTTCATCAGGTGGAAAAAACACAGACTCGATTCAAACGGTGTAGATAATAAAAATAATAGTTATAATAATAATAATAATAATAATAATTAATAAAAGCAGATTAAGAGACGAAACAAACATCACACATGAAATCAAACGTCTGAATGCGAGCTGACTCAAACTGAACATTAATTGTTGTGGGAAAACTGAAAAGTGATTCTTTTCAGCCACAAAAAACTTCAAGAAGTTTGAAATGATACCTGTTTGTGACGTCCTTTCAAAATAAAGTTAACATTCTGAATCGACTGATATTCAAAGAATTCACTCCTTCAAAATAAAGCTCTTCCATGAGCTTTATTTATGCCTCAGTTAGCTGAAAGATGCTTATTCTGATTATTTTCATCACTAACGAACAGATTAATCAAGATTCTTGTTTTGTCCATAAAACAGGAAACAATCCTGAATAAATGCTGAGAAATAATCAAAGTTTTGTCAGAACAACAGCTCAGAAACAGGAAATGAATCCAGAAATGATCACATTTGGATTTTCAGTTGGTAAAGTGACTCAAATGATTCTTTATTTTACAGCAGAGATTAATTCTCTGCTGATCATCAGAGGGTTAATCAGCTAATTCTCCTTCACTCTGTTCTTCATCTTTCACAAACAAACAGCAAAAACTAAACTGATCAAAACATGAAAACTTACTTTCTGAGCTCAGAGAAGCAGCCGGTCGAGCCGAGGAGTTGAAGCCTTCTGTCGCTGACGATGCCTTCAGCTGCCCAACAACACCCCCCCAGACACAGAGAGAGAGAGAGAGAGAGAGAGACACAGAGAGAGACACACAAAGAGAGAGAGAGAGACACAGAGAGAGAGAGAGAGTGAGAGAGAGAGAGAGAGAGAGAGAGAGAGAGAGAGAGAGAGAGAGAGAGACACACACACACACACAGACAGAGAGAGAGAGGCACACACACACAGCCTCTTACCCTGATCTTAACCTAAACCTGGTTCTACAAATGCACGCACACACAGCATATGGACAATGCTGAAAACCAGCCTCACAGTGACATCACAAGCTTTAGTCCAGGCATCTCAAACCGGTTCCATAAAGGGCCGCGTGGCTGCAAGTTTTCATTCCAACCAAGGAGGAGCACACCTGGTTGGAATCAATTAATCAGCTGATCTCAGTCTTCAGCTGATAACTAAGTGATCCCTTGATGTTGATTGGTTGGCCTGATGTGCTCCTCCTGGGTTGGAATGAAAACCTGCAGCCACGCGGCCCTTTATGGAACCGGTTTGAGATGCCTGCTTTAGTCCATACCCTGAGGAACAAAGCAAGCTCAGCTCATTAGCATAAAATGTGTGTGTGTGTGTGTGTGTGTGTGTGTGTGTGTGTGTGTGTGTGTGTGTGTGGGTACAGACTGTGAGAGCTAATATTTACTCAAACTGTGGCTGCTGAAACTCAAACAGTTGAATCACAGTGTGCAGGTGTACAGGTGTGCAGGTGTGCTGCAGGTGTGCAGGTGTGCTGCAGGTGTGCAGGTGTACAGGTGTGCAGGTGTGCTGCAGGTGTGTGATGGAGACTGGAGCAAAGTTCACTCAGTCACAGTGTTTAACTGCACTGACTTCCTGCTGTGTGCAAATATCAACATGTTTTACTTCAGTAAAAGTACCAACAACAGACTGAAAATACTGCATCACAAGTAAAAGTCCTCCATTCAGCACTCGACTGAAGTACCATCAGCACAGCAAACTTCAAGTATTCTTCATGTACTACTGTGTTATTGTTTTTAATGACGAGCTGATGCTCGTTCATGTAACGCGTTCACGCTCTTTAACGCATCACATTCACATTGATATGTTTTATACGAAAGTCTTTAAAGTGTAACTTAAGCTCTAAAATACATATTCTGTAAAGTATAAAGTAAAAGTATATTAGTTTGTAAAATGGAAATGCTGAAGTCGAGTACAAGTAGATCAAACGTGTAAATGTTCTACATATTCTAAAACAAAGTGTTTCTTCTTTTCTGTTTGTGCTGCCGACAGCTTTGACAATGTAACTCATTCAAAGACGGATCAGAGTGAGTGTTAGTGCTGCTGGCTGAGAGGAACCGAGCACAGCCACCCGAGGAGCTTCCACATGAGACGTCTGGTCCAGATCCGCCGGAAAACACAGCGAGACCAAAGCATGACACCTGAAACTCGTCCCAATAAAACCTGTACATAAGATACCTTTTTTTAAAAATTATTTTTATTGTTACCTATTTGCACAATTACATTGTTCTTATTTGCACCTTCCAATACCATTTGCACCCCCCACCCCCCACTTGTGTGTTCTGAAGAGCTTCTCTAACAGTCTTATCTCTCTAAAAAGCCAATTTACTACACATTGCTCTCCATAAATATCTGTACTTATATTTCGGCTATATATGCTCCTGTTGACACTGTTTGCTGTATTTATGATCATAAACCCTGATTCATTGCCTTATTTGCACTTCTTGATTTGACTGAACGACTCACGGCCTTGTTTCCTGAATTTCATTGGCTACACAAAGCTCCAATCATTACTCGACCTTGTCACAAAGATCCTGGACTGCAGCACTTGGTTTAAGATCTCTTTAGTTCACGAGGTTCTGCTGAGTTTCGCGTCAGAACCGAGCGTTCGAGCGTTCGAGGCTCTCTGGTGACAAACAAGCAGCAGAAGAAGAGAAAGTCCGGCAGCGCTCTGATGGCTCAGTCATGCGTGGAGGCCATTGTTAAAGTCTGCACTGGGAACCCAGAGCGGGAGGGAGGGAAGCCTTCCCGTCCCCCTTCAGGACATGGACCAACTCTCTCAGACTAAACGCACTGCAGACCTCAGACCTCCAGGTTCCAGGTCTCCCAGAACGCATCGTTACGGTTTGATGATCAACCATCGAGTGACGAGCAGGAAGTAACTGTCAGTGAGGTGACATGTGATCAAAACGTTACAACTCGGCCAACGATCAATTGAAAATGATGATGTCAGAGGTTTGATCACCGTCACCGACCTTTTGGCCAGTTCAGGTTTCTCTAAAACCTCTTTCTGACCAGAAGGTTCCAGGAAGTGCTGAACCAGCGTAGACTGACGTTAGCTTGTATTTCCTGTCGTCTCGGTGCGTCTCCACAGTCTGATGAATGTTTTACTTCTGACATGAAACAATCAGAAAATAAAGTTTTATCTCGCGTTCACTCGCTTTGTTCTCTCTCCACCGACGGCGAGGAACGATGATGTTTTAATGTGAATAAACGACAGGAAATGTCCGACCTTCATCCTGATATACGTGCTGCAAAAGCTCAGACTCAGCTTCAGCCTCAACCTCCGCTTCAGTCTGAGCCTCATACTGAAGCTGAGGCTAAGACTCAGACTCAGCTTCAGTCTGAGCCTCAGACTCAGCCTCAGTCTGAGCCTCAGCTTCAGTCTGAGCCTCAGCCTCAGCTTCAGTCTGAGCCTCAGACTCACACTCAGCTTCAGTCTGAGCCTCAGACTCAGCCTCAGACTCAGCCTCAGTCTGAGCCTCAGCTTCAGTCTGAGCCTCAGACTCAGCCTCAGTCTGAGCCTCAGCTTCAGTCTGAGCCTCAGCCTCAGCTTCAGCCTCAGTTTCAGTCTGAGCCTCAGACTCAGATTCAGTCTGAGCCTCAGACTCAGACTCAGCTTCAGTCTGAGCCTCAGACTCAGCTTCAGCCACAGCCTCAGCCTGCTGGTCCACAGCTGCACCTTCAGAGCCTTCACTGTGACGTGTTAAGCTGATTCTTATGGAAGTGAAAGTGATGGAAGTTTCTTTTTTAAATAAAAGTAGAGATAAACAGACTTTTGTTGCAGCTCTGAAGTTAAGAACAGTCTCGAGTTCTGCGAAACATTCAGTTCATCACTGCCCGAAACAAAGAAAGAAAGAAAAAGAAAAAGTCAAGAAATTGTCCAAATAATAATAAAAAACACTCAAACCCCCAAAATGACCAATTTCGCATCATGTAAGAAAGAAAATCATCTAATCTAAACAGTTAAGAAGCTGGACTCATGTGATAGTTCTGCTTCAGTGGTTCATTGAGAAATAGTTGCTGATTAACTGTCTGTCAATCAATCGCTTTCTTCTTGGGAAAAACGTCACAGTCCTCACGGAGAGCTGCAGCTGACATGCTTTATTGCAGGTCACTCAGAAATGATAAAACCAAAGCAAACAGTTATCACTCCAGCATCGTACAGTTTAACGTCATCCTGGCTGTCAGGGAATTAGCATTAATACAGACTCGACCGCTTCGGCAGAATCTGGCTTCAGCTTCAAATGTCCAACACTGACGAGTTACACAGCAGATACACATCACAACGAAAGCGTCCTGCTCGCAGCCTTTACAGTTATGTAACAGACAGAAGGTTACAAAAAAATCTGAAATATCTAAAACTCGGACCGAAGCGGCCGACGACTCGCTTCACTGTGTTTGATCACAAGCAAAATGTGTTTTATCTCTACAGAGAAATCATAAATATCTAAATTCATCTGTGTCTACGTTAAATATCCAAAGTTTGAACGAACACTTGCTTCTGTCGAGTAAACGAACACATCAAAAAGTCACCACAAGCTCGGACGAAGACACGTTTTCGCAGCCGTTTTATCTGATATGGCGAAAAGCGTTCAGCTGCAGACGGATGAATACGCTCACTGTTCGGTCAAAGCGGCTGTTGTTTCTCTTTCTGTACGCACGTCTTCATCGTTCGACACACAGCTCAGAGCGCCGACGTTCACTTCATAAAAGCCACATTCAAAACGCAGTTTGGAGGAGATCTGAAGGTCTGTGTGAGACCAGTTTGAATCCACTTTAGTGTCCAGAGGTTTTTATGTTCTTTAGTTTGGACCCCGCCGGAGGACGGAGGCGTTTTCAGCCGTCGACGAACCAAAAGCATCCGTGACGAAGCAACAAATTCAGGATGATCCAGGCTCATGTGTGTCTGCGGTCTGCGGACTCTTCTCCTTTGACCCTGGCTGTAGATGGACGGGGAGGAAGGAGGAAACAAATGTGAGACCTACAGACGGACAGACGCTTCGGACAGACAGGGTGGACTTCAGACCGCCGTCTCCTGGTCTTCTCTCTGGATCATCTGGTAATGTTGCCGGTTCTCCAGGTACTCGGCCAGTTCCTGGTCGCTGGCCTTCTCAGCGCGCTGTTTGGGGGTCTCACCCTGAAAGACAGACATGACCCAGTCCCAGTCAAGGTTTCTTTAGTCCTGCAGAGTCTGATCACATATGTGATGAGTGATGATGAAATGTGCATCTGACACTCTGAATAACAGCTGCGGATCTGATCTTAATGGATCCAAACCCTGCAGGTCCTGATTCAAAACCATGAAGTTAATCAGCTTCAATTATTGATCTCTTATAATTGAAAGGTTCAGTGACTGAGATCATCTGTAGAGTCTCACTCTAACTCTGGTTTCACGGTGGTGTTACAGAGCGGAGCACAAACACACACACAAACAGGTGAGATCAATTTACTGAGTGAATGAGCATCAATTAGATATATATATATATATAAACAGGTGAGAGACGCTGAGAAGCTTTGATCATGAGACAGAACTGCACTCAGTCCGTCTGTGTAATGTGGGAGAGGACAGTCAGGACAGATGATCAATAGTTCACACATGATCAATAGACACATGATCAAAAAACAGACGATGTTTGATGATCAGTAGATGAAAGAGAACAACAGCTCAGCTCCTCTGAGTCTTTACTTCACACCAACAGTTTATAGACGATCAATAGAAGATGATCAGTAGAAGATGATCAGTAGATGATGATCAGTAGAAGATCAATAATGACACTGTGAGAAATGAAGGGAACTAACAGCTCTGAGTCTCGGCTTCACACCAACAGTTTACACACTAACAAACACATGAACTCTTTTCATTCGCTGGAGACCAGAGGAGAAAAAACCTCAGATTATGGGCTGCTTCCTGTTACCACGGGCTTCACCATGGCAACGGTGAGCCGCGGCCTTTGTGTGTGTCGGAGCGAGGCCGGGGATCCCGCGGCGCTTCGTTTCTCAATGACACACAACATTAATCACTTTATAGAAGTGGGTCAAATACTGCTGGAGATCCATTTAAAGTGCGGGGGGACAGCCGAGGCTGGTGGCCGCCACTGTGCCTGAGAACGCCGCACGAAGCCGCCTCGTACAGCAGGAAGCTGCCGCCGCTGGGCGCCACACGGGAAAACAAGTGTCATCATCAACGTCGCGATAAGAGTCAGAATGACCAACCCCAGAAAACTTCCAGAGCCGGAAATAAAATCAAGAGTTAAACCGTTTTATTTTTACCTCAGTGATAAAGTCATTTTTAAGCTTAGCGTAGCTTCAGCACAGACACACGTTAGCATCTGTCCTCCGTCTGAAACGCTGTGAGGAAATGTTCACATGTTCACGCTCCCCAGAGGATGAACTGTACTAACTTCAGTCAGCCTCTGCTTTGTGTTTACTGCTAATTAGCTAATGCTAGCATGCTAACATGCTAAACTAGGATGGTGAACAAGGTAAACACCTGTTAGCCTGACATCAGAGTCGGAGGCCGTGTGGTCAGATGAGACTTCTGGAGCTCTGTGTGCAGTCACTGATGCTAAGCTAACATTAGCTGCCGGGTGATCAGTGAATCCCTCCAAAGTATTGGCTGCTCGTTGAATGTCTCCTTTTCTCAGTGGTGGACTGGAACTAAATACATTTGACAGCCGATTCTGCTCACTGAGACTTCACCTGAGCCGCCCGCTGTGTGACGCCGTGTGTGCTACAGGTGAGTGCTGGTTTACCTGCAGGTCAGTCTTCATGAGCGATGCCCCGGCCTCCACCAGGTAGTGGCAGATGCTCCTCTGACAGGAGGAGGCGGCTTTATGGAGCGCCGTCTCGCCTCTGAAACACGCGACACAGAAACATGGATGCGGGCCTGCAGGCTGACGAAGGTTTGAATGAATGAGGTGAAAAACAGGACTCACGTCTCTCTCTCTGTGATGTCCAGGTGAGACGTCGGCACTGGACGCAACAAGACAGAAACACAGCGTTCATCAATAAACTGTGACGTGATAACCTGTAAAATCACGCCTGTAACATGTAACTATTACACACGTCAACGCAAAGCTAAACTTTTGTTAATTTAAACACAAGATACTTGTGCTCAAAAAGAGGATTCATTCTCAGTGAAGAACCTTGGAGCTCTAATCTGCCTCTATACCTGCCAAAGAGCAGTGATTCCTAACACGTCTCTGGGGGTCATCAGGTGGAAACCTCCCTTCAACAGTGTTTCGCCTACTTAGTCCCACTACACCTCCAGGAGGTTAGGCAGTGAACTCCGGCGTCCCAGAGTCACCCCCCCTAGTGCCAGTTCACACTGCTCCTACACAATCCAAACAGCACCGCCACGTTCAACTGACCCAGAGATGCTCCAGGTAGTGGCCAGTACCGATGCTACCATTTAACTATTGCTAATGCTACTGCTAACCGCTAGGAAGAACAGAAGAAGACAATACAGTTCCGATGCTACCATTTAGCTAATGTTATGTGCTAACCGCTACCTGCTAAGAGGAACAGAAGAAGACAATAACGCTAGATTCACCTATACTGTTAATGTTAATTGCTAGCTACCAATACTAACTGCTAAGATACTATCATACTCTCACCGCTTTAGCTATTGTTAGCTGCTACAATGCTACCACAGGCCTAGATGCCACATGTAACTGCCGATTGCCACACTACCATCATCTACCCCTGCCTCTCACCAACTGCACCAAGAAAAAGCGGGGTGGGAATACAAACCCTGGTTCGGGTAGGGGATAGAAAATAAAGAGGTAGAGTCAAAAGATGAAAGTAGGGATTGGATACAGACCCTTGTTCGGGTAGGGGGTGGAAAATTTAGAAGGTGCTGAAGGTGGAGGCCTAAACCACAGACTAGATTTAACAGCCTCTTCTAACATTTCCTTCAAGAAGCAGCAAACCCTACCATTTCCTTCAAAAAGCAAACAGAGCAGGAAAACAAACCCTAACATTTCCTTCAAGAAGCAGACAAAACAGGAAAACAACCAAAAAGATCAAAAAACAAGCCAACTCTGTGTCTTACCACGCAAACTCACCTGAACAGGCCGCATGGTCCCAAAGAGAGACTCTAGCTGGCCACACCCCCACCTTATCTAAACTTCCTGGTTCTCTTCCTATTGGCAGAGCGAGAAGATGGGGCGGGGAAAGCAGAGCAGAGGAGAGGTGTCTTGTTCAGACTTTAACCTCTTCTCTTGCCGGGTTAGGCATGCATGTCCTCTGCCTGCCCCCCCACTGTCCCTATTTCACCCCCCAACTACTATTATTTCTCCTGATCCATATCCACTGACTAGACCTAGCAGCCTCATCTGACATCTCCCTCACTGTCTTTCTTAAATTTTGCCCATGCACTCCCAGCTCCCTCAACAGTGAAACAGCTGACCCTGCAACAAAACCTCTACACCCCACTTCAACCGGACAGACCCTGGTCTTCCATCCCCTCTGCTCAGATTCTGTCTTTAAATCTGCATACTTAGTCTTCTTCCTTTCATAAGCTGCCTCCACTGAATTTTCCCAAGGGACTGTTAACTCAATAAAATACACAGTCTTTTTACTCATGGACCATAAGACAATGTCTGGCCTCAGATTACTATAAACTATTTCCTGGGGCACAACTAGCTGTCCTCCCAAGTCGACCTGCATTTGCCAATCATCAGCCCCTACCAGGCAGCCACCTCCCTGCTTTCTCCCTGACTTAGCAGCTCTATTTTTCTCCCCCTCTCGAACAAACTGCACATCTAACCTCTCCTTTCTAGAACTTCCAGAATTCACCTGCTTCCTTCTCTCCTCAATGCCTGCGGCTAAGCTTCTCAGCACCTGATTATGCCGCCATGTATACCGGCCTTGTGATAAGCTAATTCTACAACCTGACAAAATGTGCTTTAAACTTGCTGTACCTGAGCAGAGTGGGCGACATTAAACGACATTGTTACTTGTTGTGGGGGGGTTGTATCAGGTCTCACGGGGTCTTCCAGCTTCTCTGCAGCACAGAATGTGTGTTACGCTGCTCCACACTGCTGCACTTACTGTATCTAATGCTGAGTTTTACACGGAAGAGACTGAAAGAATAAATGAATGAATGCATTGTGCTGCTCGTGTCGACTCTTCTGCAAATCTATAAGAAGGAAAGCGAAGCCGCCGACGGAGCCGCGGCGTGCAGAGCGCCGTGAGCGTTCTGTCACACAGCAAACTAATCAATCACACCTCAAGTGATTAATCGGACGTCAGAGCTGTTCTATACGGAGCCTGTATGTTCACCTGCTGCTGGGAAGCTCGACATGCTTCACATACGAGTCCGCTGCTGCCGAACAGAGCTGCATTCACTCGGCTTTAACGACCGCGGACGTGACAAATGCAACCAACCAGCGAAAACTGCCAAACCGGACCAGTCTGACACCAGTAACACGCAGGTGCACTGTGGGAAAGTCTTTGTTCAGTCGACTGCAAACCAGAACCAGACTCAATGGTGTTTTTTGCCCGTTTTACTCTATTAACGACGAACTGTGTCAGCAGTTCAATGACTGCTTTCAGTGCATCCTGTCAGATGAATGCCTTCACTTTGCTGCAGAGCTCAAACTTTAACTGTTTCTCATTCATATTTTAATCACAGTGCTGAGAAGTTTTCATATTTTATTATTTTGATTTATTGTGGCTTTTTAAAAAAAGACATTTTCACTTTGCTTCATTTAACTTTAAAAAAGTCACATTTAATCTATTTTGATTTATGAACACCTTGAAAATCATTTAGGATGTCAGCTGATGACTGAAACGCAGTAGCTAAATGACTGAGAAACTGAACTGTGTGTTTGATTTGTCTCCAGAACAGAGTTGAAGTGTGTGTATGCAGCTGGACTCTGCAGCATCAAACCAGGGGTCTCATCACACTGTGAGCTGCTGCTGGCGCCCCCCGGTGGCCACAGCGAGAAAACATCATGGCCGACATCAACAGTCTGAGTCTGACCTGAACACGAACACACGGACTTCACCAGACTTCACAGGCATTTTCTCCCATTTTCCTACAAACTAAATGTTTGTTATCAGAAGCTTCTCAGGAAGGAATCAGATAGAAAGTAAAACAGTGAGTTTTCTTTGTTTCAGGGATTTTCTGGAACAGAAAAACAAACCTGATCAGAGAAAACTCTCTTAAAACAGGTGAAATAATGTCAATGTCAAACTGGTTGGTTAAAGAGCCACAAGACACAAACTCACACAGCTCTGAAGGTTACTTTATTCTCTGCCTTTGTTAAATAAAGTTTGGGCATTTCATTCCTTTCTTACTCTGCCCCGTAGCTTCCCTCTTTTATTCTAGTATCTGACATAGAAACCCTGTTTATAATCACCTTTTCACATTGTTCTGTGCTTCTTTAGAACATGTTGAGTCAGCATCAGCCTCTGGGGCTGAAACAGGCCTCCAGTGGCCACTACAGTATTTCACCTATTGATCACATCTTTAAAGGTTTGTCTGCAGACGTTTCTCTTTTCATCCTGAGCCGTCAGGTAACAAAAGAAAAATCTGTTTCTCCTCCCAATTCGATCAAATTAAAGAGCCAAAAAAAAAAAAAAACACTCAAATGTGTCTGAACTGTGTAAAATGAAGAAAGTTTCAGCAGTTTGGCCACAAACACTGAGCAAAGTACAGTGTGTGTGTGTGTGTGTGTGTGTCTGTGTGTGTGTTTGTTTGTTTGTGCGCCTGTGCATGTATGTGTGTGCATTCATGTGCGTGCATGTGTGTGCGTGTGTGTTCGTGCATTTGCGTGTGTGTCTCTGTGTGTGTGTTTGTGTGCACGCCTGTGTGTGTCTGTGTATGTGTATGTGTGCATGCCTGTGTGTGTGCATGCCTGTGTGTGTGCGCATTCGTGTGTGTGTGTGTGTGCGTGTGTGTGTCTGTATGTGAGTGTGTGTGTGTATGTGTGTCTGTGTATGTGTGAGTGCGTGTGTGCAGCTCTCACCGTTGTCGATGAGGTACTTGAGGACCTCTTTGCTGCCGGCCTCCACAGCGTGATGCAGCAGCGTGCAGCCGGCGGCGTCCTGCAGCAGGATGTCTGCCCCCTGCTGGTGGAGCTCCATCAGCTGCACATCAACACAGAAAGAAAAAGTGCTTCAAAACTTCAGTCCAGCAGCCACCAACAAAACATCCAGTAAAGAACAAGAAGATTGAGAGAAAACGAGTCTTCAGGTTCTGAAGATTCAGACTCACTCTGTTCAGGTCTTCAGTCTTGATGCAGTCGATCAACTCTGCATCTGAAAAACAGGAAATTAAATTCAGCCAGATCAAAACCAGATGATTTGATCCCCTCTGTGAAACCCTCTGACCCCTGAACACGAGGGCACGTTACTGTAGGCTGGATGTGTCTGTTTAGAGGCATGAAGGAGTTAAACTGTCCTGTCTGTCAATTTTCAAACATTATAGTGTGTGCACGACCCCAAAGATTCATCTTGTGGCCCTGGCAGGGGCCCCTACCCAGAGGTTGGGAACCTCGGAGCATCACACTGTAAATTCATTTCTTTATTTTAGGGATTGTGAGAAATTTAAACTACCAAGCAGCTGTTGACACGCCTTCGTCCAGCACACCCTGCTGAGTTTGTTGTGGGTGTAAAGTTTGACGTGGTTTTAAGAGCTGAGCTGAACCCTCGATGAAGACCACGAGCAGAATTAATGACATGCTGTAAAAATCATTCAGGTTTACCTTTGTCAGGGTCGTGTGAGGTAGCACTGGAAGGACTGTCAGAGAGAACAAAGCAGAACAAACCGTCAGACACGAGCAGGAAGCAGGAAAACCTCAGCAGATGCGGCGACGCATCGTACCTAATGATGGGCCTGAAATCAGCCAGGGTGGTGTTGGACCGGTGGACATTGAGAATCTTTGCCCCTCTTCTTCGGACCGCGTACGAGAGACAGCGAGGACAAGATGGACAGGTGACAGGTTGAGTGGCGGCGTCAGCAGCACGGTACCACAGATACTGAAGTACCATGAAGTACTTCAGAGCTCACACACAACCACACGTATATATGTACACACAGTATATATCAATACATGTGCACATGCATTCATATATATGTACACATGATGAGACTCATAACGATGACAACACAAAGTCTTGACAATTTTGAGGTACTTGTACTTCCAAATTATGCTGCTTTGTGTATCTACTCGGATCATGTGCTTTTTACTCCATTACATTTACAGCTTTAGTTACTTTACAGATGAAGATTTTAAAGAAAAAGCACATGTGAGGCTTCTAAAATGTGGCAAATTACTACAAATTAAACTCACCAACAGTAAATTAAAGAGTAAAAAATAGCTTCACCTCCACAACAGTAAATATATTAATGCATCAGTTATATATAATATAGTACAATACATGACACTGCACTCACAGGTACTGTTACTTCAGTTGTAACAGAGTACGTTTACAGTGTGGTATTAGTACTTTGACTGAAGTAAAGGATCTGAATACTTCCTCCACCACCACAAATGATCCAGTTCTGATAAAAGCTTTGCCTCCTCATCACTCAGCTTCGTTAACCGAAGGTGGGGGAGGAGAACCAGGCAGAATGGATCCACTGTGACGGAGATAAGTGGAGGAGAAGTCCGACATCCACAAAATCAAGAGCCGCGAGTGTTTTAAGGATTTAATTAAAGATGCAAAAGAAGCAAGCCTGTTACTGCGTGAGCAAACGATAAAAACCTATTGATCAAACGTCTTTCAGCTTAGAGACCCAGAGAGGATCAGCCACAGTCCAGCCGGATCAGGATCTACAGGATCTACAGTAACTGTCTTCAGATCACCTTGTTGTGCTCGTTGGATCTCTGTATCAAACAACGTGCAGCTTTTTCCTTTTTAAAACACACATTTTGCGTACGTCTACATGTTTTTTACATTTATAATTCTCGACTTTTGCAGTATTTGTTTTTTCACTTACTATACTGATTGTTATGCACCAAATACCAAAGCTGAGTCCTCACATGTGAAACTCTTATTGATCCTATTGATTCTGAATGAGTGTAAATCAATACAATGTCCTACGTGACTGTGTGTGTGGGGGTGTGTGTGTGTGTGTGTGTGTGTGTGTGAGTGTGTGTGATGCTACCTGCAGAGAGCAGTCTTAGAGGAGCTCTGGGACAAAGCATCAGCCACTGAACTGTCACTGGAAATCCTCTTCCTCTGAAAGTCTCTCACCCTAACACACACACACACACACACACACACACACACACACACACACACACACACACACACACACACACACACACACACACACACACACACACACAGAGCGTATCATGCTGCTGTTCTGACTCTTTCAGTAAACCTGCAGAGGTGGTCCCATCAGGTGACCCAGAAACCTGAACCCACTCAGGGCCCAAACGCTGAGATGAGCATCTCCATGGAAACAGGCTTCAATCGGCTGCAGGAGCTCATTTTATGTGTGACGGCTGTTGCTGATACCACCTCGTCTCATCACAGCTGCTTCGTTACATCCGTTCAGCCTCTGAGCTGCTGCGGGACCTGCTTTACCCAGCAGGGGGCGCTCAGTCCACATGGAGTCCACTGAACCAATGATACTGTGGTCCAATCACACGCTGCCGACTGTGCTCACTGGACATAACGTATAATAAGACTGTTTCAGAGATTTCAGAGGAGTAAAGGTCCCGTCCTGCCTCTCACCTCGCTGTGGTTGAGGACGACGGGGACGACGGGGAGCAGGGGAAGGCGAACTGTCTCTGCTGGTCCTGGTGCTCCTCAGAGTCCACCAGGTCAGGCATGCCGGGGGAGGTCCCCACCGTCTCCTTGACGACCAGCTCCGGGTCCAGGATGTACAGCTCCTCCTGAGAGATCTCCGTCACGTAGTTCAGGTGCTCCTGGAAGAGAAAGAGGACACCCGGAGCACCCGGTCCAGGTTTTGGGTTTGTCTACAGGACACGTTGTCTCCACAGTCACTTATTGTGACGCAGGTCCTTCGTTTATCCCGTGCAACACGACGTTCTTTTTTTCAATATTTCTCAATACGTTCCATTGACAGTCTTTTGTTTAAAATGTACATGTATATAATTAACTTATTATCTGGAATTTTTTATTTTCGATTGCCTTTTATTGATGCTGCCCGTTACAGCAAATTTCCCCAGCTGGGGATTAATAAAGTTCATCTTATCTTATGAATTCACTATTCTTATCAATAATCAATCAGCAGAAGGAAATGAATGACGATTCTGAATAAACTGAATTAGAATAACAAAGATTTTTAATTGTCATTATTATTGAGAGTGGTGTTATTGTCACTATCACTTGTTATTATTACCAATATTATTATCATTTATATTCCTCAGTCTAATGGATGAATTGAGCCTTTTATTCATTTATTCATTAGCTTCCTTCCAGTTTTTCATTTTTCATTGGATGCAGATTAAAAAGGTTCATTTCTCTGAAGTCTACGATCATTTTTGTGATTTTGATGTCAATGAATCTGAAACAGGATTCAGCACAAAGTGACTGAAGGCTCGTTCACACAGACTTCACATGTTAATAAATGCTTTTAAACTTTCTTCACTGGAAGAATAAAATCACCAAAACTAGAATTAAAACTGTCACTAAAGCTTGCAGCTTGTGCTGCTGATCACAGTCCAGGTTAATGTTTACATCTGTGTCGTTCTCCAGTGATCAGCTGAAAATACAGTTTTAACCATTACTGGTTCTGTTAAAGAATCGGTGCACTCAGGTTAGAGTCCAGTCCTCCCGACACACCTGAGCTCGGTCGATCCTGTAGAAACGATCTGCGGTCGTACCTGAAAGACAAAGATCAGGGGTCACGTGCTCCGTGCGACTCTGCGGCGAGAAAGCTGCGTGTCGGTTTGGACTTACAGTCGAGGAAACACCACTTCATGGACAACTTCTGTGAGGACAGACACTCTTCCTTCATCTCATCGCAGTCCTGAAAGAGCAGAAGGACACGCGAGGCCTGATGAAGCTGGTCCTCTGGAGGACTGAAGCTGACTGCGACCTTTGACCTTTAGAATGTCGTCACATTAACGTCACGACTTCAGCAGCTTAAATACGACTCACACTTGAACACAAACATCCAGTTAGTGTCCTGACTCATTTATTTCTACTTTCCCCAACATGATACTGAACATTAATAATAATAATAATAATCAACAGTCACTGTTTGAACCTTAATGAGGCAACGTTCACATCAAAAACAATCAATCAAATCAAAAACTATTTTCACCTCAGACAGACCCTGACACACATCCCTGCTGCTGTATTTACATATGAGGTATTATACTGCAGTATTTTTACTGCTGGTACTTCTTCCACCTCTGCTCCGCTGTACCTGGTCCAGGTTGTCGTGCAGACTCTCGATGAGCAGGCGGCAGGTCTCCAGGTCGCTGTCTCCGGGGACGGTGATCACGCCCAGAGGTGTCGCTGCAGACATGGACGACACGGCGAGGTCAGAGTGACGACGCTAAAGAACTGAACTCTTGATGTGATGTCATCGTGTCAGCTGATACAACATATCGGGTGTGTGTGTGTGTGTGACAGATTAATGATGTTATTGTTTGATTGAGGTTATTGATGCAGACTCAGTTAACCCTTCAGTGACTCACAGGCCTCCTTCAGCTGGTCCTTGTCGTAGTGCAGAGCCTCGTACGCCGCCATGCTGATCCGGTTCACTCTGATCTGCAGCTTCTCAGGGACGGGCTGCTGACTGCACACACACACACACAGATTATGACTTTTTACTCCACTATATTTGTCTGACAGCTTTAGTTACTCTTCAGATTCCTTCCTTTCCAGTGAAAAGCTCGTATCTCCAGATGAGTTGAATGTTTGTGATAAACTGAAGGATGAAGTTTTCCTTCATGTCTTGAGAAACTTCTCGCCCTTCTTCAGCTAAATAAACTGTTTAAAAAGCCTCTTGGATCAGCTGAAAATGCATCGTCACAAAGCTGAAAACAGGCTGTTTTTCTGAGATACGAGGTTCTCACAGGACAGCACTTTACTGCTACAGCAACACTTCACTTTAAGTACTTTAAGTTCAATCCGCTGATAATACTTAGATACTTTTATTTATATAGAGTTTTTGAATGCATGCTTTTACTTGTAGTGGAGTATTTTGTATTAGTACTTTTACTGCGGTGAAGGATCTGAATGCTTCCTCCACCTTTGCAGGTCAGTGTGTTAGTACTGTGAAGACGGGTGTAGTCTTACTCGTTGAGGTGGGGCATGGAGATCCTCCTCTTGGCCTTCTGAACCATGTTGGCCTGGTTCCTCAGGTTGATGTGGATGATGGACGGTGCCAGTTTGCAGGGCTCTCCATCCACCTGCATGGGGATGGACTTGTAGGTGGTGAGGGTCACTTCTTTACACTGATGGAGCCGCTCGCCGTGACCGCCCACCTGCAGCGTGGCCTGCACACAAACAAGCACAGGTGAACCACAGGTAGAGCTGCTGCTGCTGCTGCTGCTGCTGACACATCCGGCCTCAGTGTGTGCTGTGTTTTGTGTCTCTGTTGTCTGATAGCTAAATGTTTGTCTTACACACGATTAAGAGATGAAATGTGATTAATGAGTGCAGATTAAAGGCGTCTCACAGCATCACAGCTGTTCTCAGTCATGTGACTGATTGAAGGCGAGTTGTGGGATTGATGTGAGCTCACATGAAGAAGGATGAAGTTGTAACTCGTCCTGCAGTAAAACTAACAGGCTGAACAAGATATCATTATTGTCTTATCTGGTTGCACAACACAGTAGCTAAATATTATCTACTGCACATAAAACCAAAGAGTCATCATCTATCAGGTCAACAGGCTCCATAATTTAACACGCTGAAACAGGCCAGTCTGCATGATGAGTACTTTTACTTTGGATACTTTGAGTACTTTAACCCATCAGCTCTGTGAGCTTCACCACACAGACAGTAATTTATTCTGTGCTGTAACTGAATATTGACATATAATCTGCAATATTCTGAAAATCATTCTCAATAACTATATTTCACATGTAACAAATCTTCTGATCGACATGTTCTAAAATAATTCATTATATCTAATTCAAGTTCATTTAAATAGTCAATATTTACATGTTATTGGTATTTTTTATTGTACTTATTTATTAGGTTTAGTAAACATTATGCATATTATATATTATATATTGTATATAACATGTTTTGAAATGGTCATGGGTACATTATTTCAGTGCTTTAACAAGGTCGTTGCCTACTGAAGGTGGATGACCTGCTCGGCCGCCCCCCTTTCATATGTCATATGTCTCCAGTTTCAATCTGTGTTCAACTGTTTCTCTGCAGGTGACAATAAAACTTACCTGGAAACACTGTGAGCTCAGGGTGGGTACAGGTTTTAATGTGGGGTGGTGGTCTGGTGTGGTCTACTGTGGTCTGATGTGGTCTGATGTGGTCTGATATGGTCTGATATGGTCTGATATGGTCTGCTGTGTTCTGATATGGTCTGATATGATCTGCTGTGGTCTGATATGGTCTGATATGGTCTGATGTGGTCTGATATGGTCTGATATGGTCTGCTGTGATCAGCTGTGGTCAGCTATGGTCTAATATGGTCTGCTGTGGTCTGCTGTGGTCTGATATGGTCTGATATGGTCTGATATAGTCCGATGTGGTCTGATATGGTCCGATATGGTCAGCTGTGGTCTGATGTGGTCTGATGTGGTCTGATATAGTCCGATGTGGTCCGATATGGTCCGATATGGTCAGCTGTGGTCTGATGTGGTCTGTTGTGGTCAACTGTGGTCTGCTGTGGTCTGCTGTGGTCTGATGTGGTCTGATGTGGTCTGATATAGTGATCAAGTACAGCTGAGAGCTCACCAGAGACGTCATGGTGAAGCCGATGACCTCGATGCAGCCGTCGTCATGGCGCTGTGGTTCAAAGTCCTGATGCTCACTGGGGTGACCCCACGGCACGGTGCCGGCGCAGTACCTGCAGCACACGCGGACACGTTACCTCAGCAGGTGGACTTTAGAGGAGCTGTCGTGTTTACCTGCCGGCTCAGCGTACCTGGGGATGTTGAGGAAGAGCAGACACAGCAGCTTCATCTCCTGGACTTTGGCTGTCAGGTCTGTGCCGTCACACTGAGGAGGAAACACAGGCTCAAACACGCTCTGATGAAGGGACATCCTCTCCTCTCTCTCTTCTACAACAGTGGGTTCACCCCTCGCTCGCCCAGCACCTTCAGTCTAAGCCCACTTACTACTCGGTCTCACCTTGAGTCTACATTAAGCTGAGACCTCCAGGGCCCACTACTAAAGACCTTCTACTCACCACCACTTTGATGTGCTTGGCGAGGTCTTTGGAACTCCCGCTCAGGAAATCTGAAAAGGCTGTCTGAAACACACACACATGCACACGCACACACACACATTATGATCATATTATTGTGTAAAAGCAGTGAACAGATGAGGAGGAGGAGGAGGAGGAGGAGGAGGAGGAGGCCAGTGAGAGCACACTCACCCCTGCATAGAACATCTTGTTCCTGAAGCGGCTGTTGAACTTCTCTGGATTCGCCTCTGAGAGAACAAACAGCAGAAACAATCAACCTTCTCAAATAACCCACAAACTTCTCATCATGTGACCAAAACAAAGGAGGGGTGGAGATACTGTGGTTCAGGTAAACACTCCATCCATCACTGGGCTTCTCGGATTCATCCTCTGAGAGTTTGATTAGGTTACATTAATTTTTATTGATCCCTGCAGGCTAATCTGGACAGGAAGTAGATAAGAACAAGACAAATCCAGCAGGAGCCCTGAAGATACATGAAGTCATTACAACAGAACATCGACTGATTAACTCATGTCTTTGTTGGAACATTGAGAAATCAGGTGATGTTCTGCAGGTGCAGGACAGAACGTTCAGGACGGAACGTGCATGCCTGTCTGTTTCCTTTGTTCTGACCCTTTACTGCTCTGCAACAAGCCAGTGATCTAACATGTTAAATGAAGGCCAGATATGCTCGTTTCTGCCTCATCAGATCCATCTTCTCACCAGGCAGCGGCAATGTGAGAGACTTTCACCTGATTCAAGCTTTTCTGTCTTTCTTTAGCTTAATAAGTGATTTTATCACTAATCCTGAGTAACTTTACGCTCAAGATTAGAATTTCCTGAATTCTGCAGCTGTTTAATCGACACAGACGAGTAAAAAAACGAAAAAGTCAGACTTTCTTTGTGTCCAGACAAATGTGCCTGTTTTCATTCTGGTTTCACGACTTTTAAAACAAATGTGAGTCTTTGACACACTCTGACAAATATTTTTACCTGTTTTAAAAGTCTGAAATCTCCCTGTTCTGTCTGTTTTCCTTATTTAAAGCAAAATTTAACGTTTTTTCTGTCTTGTTTAAGGGACTTTGGGAAGAAACTGATACACAGCTGCAGAATACATGAAATTCTTCTATGAAATCAGCACATTTCACAACGTCTGATCCGGCTGTGACAGGGACACCGGACGTGTCAAGCAGGATCGCGTCCATCAGTTAGTCGCAGTGGATCCTCTTCATGGGTGTCCTGCTGTCGAATCTGTCGGGTCTGTCACACACATGTGACATGTCGGCACGTGAGCGGACTCACCTCTGGATTCGTGGAAGCCCAGCGTGACGTGAGCATCGAAGCCCAGACTGAAGTAGTTGTTGAAGACGTCGATAGGAAGCTGAGAAACAGCAGAAACCATCAGATCAGAATAACGCCGACGGTCTGAGGAGCCTCGTGCAGGTTTCTCCTCTTACTGAATTTCGTCATCGGGTGAGTGACGCCGACTCACCTTGTCTGTCTGTTGCTCGTCCCGGTCCTCCGCTCGGGCCTCGGGGTTCGCCTCCACGTTCAGGTTCCATCGGTCCAGCTGGACGATGTTTCCGTCCTCGACGTGCGACAGGATCTTTGTTATAGGCTCATCTGTGTAACCCTGAGAGGAGGATGTACAGAAGTCCAGTCAGCTTAGAGAGGAAACACGCTGCTGTTTTATTCTGGTTCTGCGCTTTCTGAGAGGTTCCCTCGAGCGGCAGGACGACACTGAAAACCGCTCTGCTGCATCTGTAACACGGTGTTTTTTAGTCCGCTACGTTTCTCTGACAGCTGGAGTTATGATTACTTTGCAGATTAAAATATTAATAATTAAATATTTAAAGCAGCTTCTGAGGCATCAGTAATAACAAAATATTACATTTGATACTCGCACATTCTGCTGATACTACTTCACTGAAGTAAACTTCTGAATACTGCAGTACTGCCGCTTTTACTTCAGTAAAAGTTCTTCCTCCACTGCCTCAGGACCACAGTGATCACAGCTCCAGTAGAACTCACCCCTCCCCAGTTCAGAGTCCGGGCCAGGTCGTTGCCGGTCCCCAGAGGAAGGATGGCCACGGGGGGCTGAGGGCGGAGCTTCAGCTGGTCCAACACCGACAGGATCCAGCCCACCTGAACACACACAGACAGTGAAGCACATCAAATCTTCACTGTCACATTTTGATGGTTGGGACAGAAGTTTTCTTCCAATATCTGAGAATTATTATTATTATTATTACTTATACTATATATATTATACTTTAAACTTTAGAGACACTGTCAAACATGTCCGACCACTGAATCAGATCACATGATCAAACTCTTCTGTACGGCAGAAACACTGGTGATTTTCTGCAGCTGTCTTGTATTTGAACCAGCGTTTAGCATCGTTAGCGGTTGTGTGTCCTGTGTGTGTCATATGTACAGTAAGTGCTGAATAATACTGGACTCACTGTCCCGTCTCCCCCACACGCCAGGATCCTCAGGTTGGGCACTTTGGCGTAAAGCTCCAACCTGCAGGAGACACGAAGGACGGAGACATTTAAACAGATTCAGACACTCTGCAACAGAGCTGCAGCACTGAAGAGAAGAGAGGAAAGAACTGGACCGCATGTGGAGACCAGAGACGTCTGTGGAATTCTGCAAGAGCCAGGGGGGCTTAGTGGACCAGGATCAGGGTCCTGACTGATCAACAGACTTCCCTCTGCCTGTCTGATATCATTCATGACACAGATTAACAAGAAATAAGATCAAGAAGAGAAAAACGCTGCTTAATTAGCTTCTTTTCTTTAGTCAATCAGACGAACAGATGCTGAATCAGGAAGCATCACATTGGGAGTAAAACTCTGATGGTTCTGTTGTGTGTTTGTCTGCTTCAGTATTAAACTGCAGTGATGCTGTGACAGTTTCAGCTGCAGCGTCCAGACACTGGCAGACTTCTAACACAGAGGTTCTGTCGATCTGATGCCGCCTCACTCCTCCAAACAGAAATACAGATCAGAACGATCAGTAAGAGAAGTGGGATGAACTCCTGGGTCAGTGTGGATGGTCTTACCCCTCTCTGGGCCCCCCCTTCGTCAGGTCAAACACCTGCCGAGGGTTCAGGTACCACATGAAAGACTGGATGATCTTGGCTCCCTGAAAGGTCAAAAATGTACATATATATTATATAATACATTACCTGACACATATTATCATAATATATTAGAATAATACCTGGTTGCCCCCACTCTTTGGGTTCACAAACACCAGCAGAGGCTTCATGAGCTGAGAGGGGAGCGGCTTCACCAGGAAAGGCTTCCAGCGGCCATCTTGGAGCTGAGAGACAACGCAGAGGAGGACAACACATTTACAAGCGGTGATGATGCAGTCTGCCTCACACCCTTATGACACTAAGATAAGATAAAACCTTCATCCTGAGTAAAATTACCGTGTAGCAGTTCAAAGTAGTACAAATACAAACAAAAAAATGTATTAGTTCAAAGTCGCCTTTAGGACAGGACAGGGCAGGACAGGACAGAGCAGGACAGAGCAGGACAGGACAGGACAGGACAGAGCAGGACAGAGCAGGGCAGGGCAGGGCAGGGCAAGGCAGGGCAGGACAGGGCAGGGCAGGACAGGACAGGGCAGGACAGGACAGGACAGGACAGAGCAGGACAGAGCAGGGCAGGGCAGGGCAGGGCAGGGCAGGGCAGGGCAGGACAGAGCAGGGCAGGGTAGAGCAGGGCAGGGCAGAGCAGGGCAGGGCAGGACAGGACAGGACAGGACAGGACAGGACAGGACAGGACAGAGCAGAGCAGGGCAGAGCAGGGCAGGGCAGGACAGGACAGGACAGGACAGGACAGGACAGAGCAGGACAGAGCAGGGCAGGGCAGGGCAGGGCAGGGCAAGGCAGAGCAGGACAGGGCAGGACAGAGCAGGGCAGGGCAGGGCAGGGCAGGGCAGGACAGGGCACGGCAGGACAGGACAGGACAGGGCAGGACAGGACAGAGCAGAGCAGGGCAGGGCAGGGCAGGGCAGGACAGAGCAGGGCAGGGCAGGGCAGGGCAGGACAGGACAGGACAGGACAGGACAGGGCAGGGCAGGGCAGGGCAGGGCATCACAGGACATACAGAGGATGAAAATGCTCTCATATACAAGTAATAAAACAAAACAACAAGGGTTTAAAAATTCTAGGATTAATATGACAAAATACTAATGAAATATTTAGAAGTTATTCTGTGGTTAGGGGACAAGAACAAGACACAGATCAAAAACAAAAACTGTAATAAATACAGTGCAAATAGAGATGAAACGCTGTGAATCCACAAGATGAGTAATCAGCTGCAGCGTTCTGTACAAAGCAAAGGTGTGTGTGTGTGTGTGTGTGTGTGTGTGTGTGTGTGTGTTTGTATAGGAAAATTCTTCTGGCTGGTGCTGATGGACATTAAAGGGTGAGACGGTTCAGTTCAATCCAGACTGTTTGGAGGGGACTGACAGTCTGATATACGAAGCCGTCCCACAGTGCGGTGGATCCGGCTCCGGGACACCTGGATCTTCTCCCAGGTGTCAGCAGACTGAAGACGCGGTGTGGGGGATGGGTGGGCTCACTCACAGTGCTGGTGGCTTTGCGGGTTTCGGACGGGTGATGTAAATGTCCAGGACGGAGGGTCCAGAGACCTTTTCAGCCTCGGTCATTGTGCCCTGCAAGGTCCTGCAGGAGGAACAGCAGGTCAGGATGCTCTCAATGATGCCCTGGGAGAAGGAGCACATGATGGATGCCGGGACCTCTCTTCAGCCTCCAGAGGAAGGAAACACGCTGCCGGGCTGTTTGTCGAGCAGGGTTGCTCTGATTCACACACCTGGTGCTGCTCATCATTGTCGCAGCAGTACCACTGATGGCCAGCAGGGGGTGTTGTGTGTGCGTGTGGGCTGTCTGGATGTGAATCATCATCTTTGCTTTTCCTACATTTAGTGAAGGACTGTTATCTTTGTAGCATGTGGCAGGTTGGTTCACCTTATTCATGTGGTTCCATTTGACATTGGCATAAATGCACATTATCAATAAGCTGCAAAACAAACATACACAATGTCTGAAATATAAACAGGTTAACAGTGTGTGACATGCATACAAACCTGTTCACAGTGAGGTGTGAACACCACATAGTAGGGCCAAACAGTAATGATCACTAAAGCAAGCAGGTCAACAATGAGGTGCAAATCTAAAATATATACAGTGTCAAGATATGAACATCATCAACATGACGGCAATGTTGGAAATTCAGGTTGTTGACTTAAAAAAAGGAAAAATACTTCAAAACATACAGAAACACAGCTGAAGGCCACATCTGCAGGCAAGCCTTTACCTGCACTTTGATTTGGATTTGTAAGATGATAAAACAACCTGCTTTGCATCGTCACTTCCTCACCTCTGCTCCCTTCTTGCTCGACTTGTTGCATTTCAGCGATGTCCTCTTCTTCTTTTTACTGGACTTTAAAGATGTCTGAAGACACAAAGACACAAAGACATCAGTGGCAGTGTGTGTGTGTGTGTGTGTGTGTGTGAGGACCCAACCCCTGACATTAGAGGGGACCAGTCTTCTCTGTGGGGACCAAAAAGCCAACCCGCCCATTAAATTTGGTTGAAACTAGTGCAAAAAGAGATGTTTGAAGCCTGTTTGAGCTCATGCAGCATCACTGATAGCTGTGGGTTTGGAACAACGCCCAAAGTGATGTCACAGTGTCCTGAAATACACCTGTCCATCACTGCAGCAAGGTGAGAAGGTAAACCACCGGAGGTCACCAAAACAACATTTTGCAGGGGTGTTGAGTATATGTTGAGAAATTCTCCTCTTCATAAGCTGAACAAACCATATGAAAACTCATCAGATCATATGGAAAATACGGTCGAGCTGAAAACAGGTATATTTATCTTCGTCCACCTTTGTCCTCGTGAGGGCATTTTTGCATTGTGAGAACTTTTTGGTCTTAATGTCACTGTTAGGGAAGAGTTGAGGTACAGACACGCTGCATCCGTTGAGGGACGTCAAGTCGACAGATCATATTTATTTTCTATAAAGAGGAGGAGGATTTGGCGATGCATGATGGACACAGCGCGGCCAGTTGATAGATCCGTCGCCTTATCTGCATTTGCAACGTAATGCGAATGAGTCTGACCAGCGTGATGCAGCAGGCTCGCCAAAACCAGCTCAAACTGCTGAACTAGGCCGTATTAATTATTCTGAATCATGATTCTGTTACTGCTTTTCTCATCTAAAATGTTTTCAGAAACATATTCGAGTGTACTGTTTAGCTGCGATAAGAGAACTTCTCTGACCCAACAGATGATTTGAAAACTAAGCACCGCCCAACTCGCACCACGTCATCCTCCAGCCAGACCTTCAGACGGTCCAGTGTGCTCAGATGCATCCTCACCTCATTCTGTGTGTCTGTGTAAAGTTAGGCTAAGGCTTGTAGCGATGGTTAAAGCTAGGCTAAGGCTTGTAGCGATGGTTAAAGCTAAGCTAAGGCTTGTAGCGTTGGTAAAATTTAGGTTAAGGCTTGTAGCATTGGTAAAAGTTAGGCTAAGGCTTGTAGTGATGGTTAAAGTTAGGCTAAGGCTTGTAGTGATGGTTACAGTTAGGCTAAGGCTTGTAGCGATGGTTACAGTTAGGCTAAGGCTTGCAGCGATGGTTACAGTTAGGCTAAGGCTTGTAGCGATGGTTAAAGTTAGGCTGTGTGTGTGTGTGTACCTGTGTTCTGCGGACCCTGATGATCCAGGTAGGAGGGATGATGACAGCAGCATGAGCTCCCAGAGAGCAGCACTCCTCTATCTGCTGCAGCATGAAGCACGTCACCTTGTTGTGATACTGAAACAGACAGGAAGTGACTTCGCTGTGATACTGAAACAGACAGGAAGTGACCTCGCTGTGATACTGAAACAGACAGGAAGTGACCTCGCTGCGATACTGAAACAGACAGGAAGTGACCTCGCTGCGATACTGAAACAGACAGGAAGTGACCTCGCTGTGATACTGAAACAGACAGGAAGTGACTTCACTGCGATACTGAAACAGACAGGAAGTGACCTCGCTGCGATACTGAAACAGACAGGAAGTGACCTCGCTGCGATACTGAAACAGACAGGAAGTGACCTCGCTGCGATACTGAAACAGACAGGAAGTGACTTCACTGTGATACTGAAACAGACAGGAAGTGACCTCGCTGTGATACTGAAACAGACAGGAAGTGACCTCGCTGTGATACTGAAACAGACAGGAAGTGACTTCACTGTGATACTTAAACAGACAGGAAGTGACCTCGCTGTGGTACTGAAACAGACAGGAAGTGACCTCGCTGTGG
The DNA here is from genome assembly GCF_017976325.1 of Chelmon rostratus. Lineage (NCBI taxonomy): Eukaryota > Metazoa > Chordata > Actinopteri > Chaetodontiformes > Chaetodontidae > Chelmon > Chelmon rostratus. The sequence goes on from NC_055663.1 coordinate 28,129,668, forward strand.
TACTGAAACAGACAGGAAGTGACCTCGCTGAAACAGACGTACATACATTGTACATATAATTTACAAACAAAAAAAAACAGATTCAATATTTTGTTTCTTTGAGCCAAAGTCGAGTCGTAACCCTCTCAGTAATGTCTGGTTCACGACAATATGTGTGTAACATTTGGCCAGAAGCTCATAGACGTACCAGCACTAAATACTAAGTCAGGTTGTAGCAGTTCTTTAACTAAGGAAAGTAGTATTCTGTTGTTTATGAATGAAACTTTTCAATGTGTTACTTCTTGTTTCAAAACTGAGAAAGTCAAGTTTCTACACAAGTTTAGCACAATTTTTAACAAAGTTTCCAGAAAAAGGTGAAAAGAAAACACGACTGAACGCTTGTTTCCATCCACTCCTGCTGTGTGAATATGATTCATTGGTTGATGGAGATAAACAGCTGGTGGGCTGATTCTCCAACAACACTGTGCTGCATCACTGTGCACGAGGACACACTGGTGTACTTCACAGTGTGTCTGATATCTCTGGTCAGTTTTACGCACGGGGAGCTTGAAACATTCAACTTCTGGACGTCTGAAAAAGCAGTTTACTGTTCTGACTTACCGCCTGTTTGCACCACGAGCAGCTGATGGCAACAATCTCTTTGCTGTGAAATGAAAACTTCTGCTGAAATCCCTGTTGGTGATAAAATAAGACACCCCGTTAGCTCTCAGGCTCTGCAGCCTCTGAGGAAAAACAGCTCTGAGTGTTTGACGGAGGCTCACCTTCCCACACTGTCGACACTTCCCCGTCTGACGTCTCCTGTGGACCCAGTGGTGTCGCACAACGTTGGACTGAAACACAACAGCGAGTGAACAGGACATGATGACGGCAACGATTAGGCAAATCAAAATGACCCAGTTTAGAGAAACTCCAATGATACTGACCTCTCGAACGGCTCGAGATCCCGGTTCCCTAAATGACGGCTTGCACCTGAAATTAATCTGAACACAGAGCGAGGGGGGTGTGAGGAGGGACCACAGAGGGAAGCTGTTAATCCAGAGGTGTTGCAGAGGTTACCTTCTCCAGCTGCTCCATACACATGGTGTGGACTGATATCTTGCATCCAGCACATTTCTTCCTCGCCACAGACTTTTGCTGCGGAAAACGACGAGAGATTTATTGTGCTGTGACACTTTCTGCATCGTCTGTCGACGTGTTTTGTTAAAGTGATTCTAATTTAAATACACTGCAGGAGGGTTAAAGACCAGAGCCAGGACCAGAACCTGGAACCTCAGCTGCATTTCATTAACAGGCAGTACAGTGTTTCTGACCACAGGGAGGCGCTGCGACTCACCAGTGATTTAGCGATGCAGTACTGTTCTCCGACATAGCAGAAGTCTCCAGACCCACCGGTCTCAAACCAGATGTGGTCCCCGAACTGGGCGTTGTCCTGCGACAGATGAGAGCGCAACATTTCTACATGAACGATCCTAAAACACAGAGCTAACATTCAGATATCAGTTTAAAGGCATCTTCACAAATAACGTCTGCTTTAACGGGAACACCGGCCGCGTTGTTCAGCAGTAGTCTCAGTTTGAGTTAACTTTATCACAGTTGCAGTAAACGTTAGGGAACCCTGATGTTTCTAACAGACGCAGTTTGTTAATGACTGATTCTGGTTTCGTTTGTGATTCAGAGTCCAGACTGCTGAGAATCAGGGTTGTGTAAAGTAGCATGGAGAGAAAATACTCAAGTAAAATACAAGTACTTCCAGTTTGTACACATTACAGTACTTGAGTACACGTAGTCAGATTCTTCCGCTGCCGAGCAGCAGGTGAGTTTGCTACCGAAGGATGAATGCGACTCACGGTCCAGTCGACGGTGCTGTTGGGCTCCTGCAGCTGCTCCATCTGTCCGGACGTCGACACGTTGGGCGCCGCCACGTGCTGCAGGCCCGACTTTGCAATGGCTTTCCTGAAACAGCAAGAGGACAAAAGACATTTAAAGAAAACAGACTTCAGATCAGCTTTATGTGTTCTTAAATGCGCAGCCACTAGTTTTTGTCATGCTAATGTTTTCCCGTGCAGTCGTGCCTGTAAATGATGAAGAGTTTGTTCATCCCACACAGCTGCTGCGGCGTCCAGGCTATTCTTAACTTAGCTACGACAACAGCAGCATCTTTCAGCCCACATGGCTTCTTCCACAAGGCGATTAACACGATTTCACCGTGAACACGAAAGCTGTCGTTCATTTTTCTGTCTTCTCTGGTTTAAAGCTCACATTGTTTTGCTGACTCATGGACACCTGCCAGCCAATCAGAAGCAGGTATTGTCTGTTGTGGTGATTAACATGATCTGCTCCTCATCTCACCTTATTTGCATTTAAAAACCTTGTTTGTGACCTTTCAGGAGAGCCGTCCACCTCTCACCTGCTCAGGCATCCAGAGGCCATGAAACACACAAACACACGTCTATTCATTAAGCTTAGCAACAGAGCCGCTCTCCGCCATCACTCGGTGAGTCATGTCATTGTTAGCACAAGCTGCTAATGAGCGTCATCTCCATGGAGGACGTTCGCGTCTGCAGCAGAATCTACCACTTATTTCCGCCTATGCTGAGCCCTTTTCACGCTGCAGGATGTTGTCGCATGTTCATCTGTTGCCTTTAGCTAATCACTGCTTTAGTACGTTCACCAATAGCGGAGGAAGTGTCAGTGTTACGCCGTCACAGGTTTGTATCCTAGCAAAGTCTGCTGCACATGAAAGAACGTCATATGTGATGTAACAAGGCAGAAGCATATCACCTCACTATTACTCTCATATTACTCCTTCAACAAACAAGCTGGCCTGATAGCACGACCACGGTGGAGGTACATACAGCAGAAAGTTACTCCAGCCCTCCAGGCGGGAGTCGTAGCTGTGGGGCCCCAGCGGTCTGAGGGCCTCGGGGCCCCTGTAGAAGGCTGGGGGGTTGAGGTAGTAGACTGAGCTCTTGCGGCTGGGCAGCGGGGGGCCTCTTCCTGGCCAGGGGCTCCCAGCCTTGGAGATGGTGGAGATCCTTCTCCTCTTCCTCTGGCTGGAGGCACGGTGGCGGCTGTAGGGAGCAGAGTCTCCTGTAAAAACCTGAGAGGAGTTCCTGCGGAGGCAGCGAGGGGCCCTGATCAGGGGCCGTGATGTTGGCGGAGGTTGGGGAGTTTTTCTCATCCCCTCCAGGGCGGAGGAGGAGGAGGAGGGTGTGGGAGAGGGGGAGAAGTGCAGATCAGGAGACCAGGAGGTGTTGTTGTCCTCCTCACCCAGCTGCTCCACCTCAGACAGCTGACTGTCCTCTGATTGGCTGTCGTTGGCAGTGGAGTAATCGCTGCCGTCGTCTCCGTCTGAGTGGAGGCTGCTGGATCGTGAAAATATTCTCCTGCTGTTGGCCCCGCCCCTCACCTCCACCTGCTGTTCTCCGGCTGGCGGCCCCGCTCCCATGCCGTCTTCCTCGTCCTCCTCAGCCATCTGGATCAGACTGGCCAGCAGCATGGACGGCCCCAGCAGGTGGGTGTCGATGGTGCGCAGCTTCCCCGTCTTCTTCCTGCACACGGCGAACCTCGGGTTGAGGTTGGGGGTGGTGGTGCTGGAGCGCCTGCGGGTGTGTCCCGCCCACCTGTTGTGCCTGGCTGTCTTTGCGAGACGCCCCCCTCCTGCACAAGGCAGACCCCCCTGCAGATGCACGCTGGAGCGCCGCCGCTCTGTCAGGGTGGAGGAAGGCAGCCCCACGCTGGACCTCCGGCGGGCCTTGCTGGTCGGGACGGCCACGCTGGGCCTCCGCTGGCGGCAGGATTTGGCCTCGACATCCGCCTGCAGAGCAGCTTCCTTCCTCTTAAAGTGACGGCGGAAAAAAGTGTCCATGCTGGACGGCGAGAGGGGACAGACTCCTGAAGTGCACCTCCTCTCGGGCTGTTGGACGCAAAAAGTAATGAGCCCAAAGTGCAGAGCTGTTCAAACTAGAAGCTGATGCTGAGCCAAAGGTCTACTATATAGCATCGCTACGGTTCATTCATCAAAAACAAAACTAGATTTTCAGGTTTATAGAGAGCCGAAGTGAAACTGTGCTTCCAGGTTCTGTTCCAGATGTAAGAAAACATCACTGAAAATCATATCTGTGACAATTCTAATACCTAAACTTCACTGTTTCTGTAAAGATGATCATTTTATAAAAGTATAAAGTTAATAAGACGACTGAATGCTGCAGAAAGTTTTAAACAGTTAAGAAGCTGAAAAAAATCACTTTAGAAGTGAGCGTTGGTGAGTGTCGTGGTAATAGATGAACCGATGATTAGGATTCATTTTTTTCTGGAGAGAGATGAAAGGAATGCAGAAGAGTCTAACCAGGAAGTGACATCATGACCTCGACTCTCTATAGAACTACTGGACCATCACACTCTCTACTCGTCACTGCTGTTATGAAAGCTTGAGGTCATGTTGACCATCAATACGAGCGTTTCTGCCAGCTGCGATGTCTCCCCCTTAAACAATCAGTGCAGCTATTTATCTGGACGCATATGACTAAACTTATTCATGAATCACTAGAAACGTGCATCCTGATAAAACAGCCAATCTAGGCTTCACTTCCATGGATGTGTCTATGAGGAGGCAGCCATGTTGGACTGTGTGATCACTCCCACACCTTTCCTTTACTCTCGAATTCAAGACAGGCAGCAGTCGCTCTTTCAGCCCCTGCAGATCCCACTGCAGCTGCTCAGGAGACCAGGTTCAAAGACCAGCATGTGGGCACCTGGAACATTTTCATAGAGGAGCCGTTCACATGAATACAACGAAAACCTTTCTCCATCACTGCTCGGTCAAATTAAAAAGGCTGATCGTCTCACTTTGTCTCTGTGAGTCCTTTGAGTTTAACGGTCGGTTGGAGGTGTGAGGGTCTGCCGGGTCTGCCTGTGAGACAGCATCTGGTCTGCTTCCTCATCCAAACCGGACACAGTTCTGGGTTTCTCTCTGACTGTGACAATATTCTCTGTCCATGTGCGACGTACTGCTAGTAGATACTCAAAGCTAATGTGTGGTGCTAGCTTGGCCAGCTAACAGTCAGTAATGAACAAAATTAAGCAAAACTATAGCTTCCACTCTCGGATCGGTTCTCATGTTGGGTTCAGGTTTTAAACTTGGCAGTACCAGACATGAATCCCTGAAGACCAGACCTGGGGCTCAGTGGATTTGAATGGGACAGGTCAAGTCTTCAGGGATTCAAATCTCAGACCCGTCAGGTCCAGGTCAAGTTTCAAGTCCTTAATTTGTCAAACAAGTCTGACCTGAGTCCACGTCTCAGGTCTAAGGGGCTGTGTGAAAGTTCTGAGAGGGGAGGGGGGGTCAGAAAATGGGGAGGGTTATTTACTTTTTCCTGTTATTGAGGGGTCTTGTGACTTCTTTGGGAGGGCAGAGGAGGGTCTTTTAACCTTCATCCTGGATTAGTATTTGAGTTCTGCCGTCTCTTGTGAAAGTTTATGACAGAAAACAGCTTCAGTTTGCAGCACAGTCAGCAGTTTGATCCTGGTTCACGCTTTTTGTGGCTGTAATGAGCTTCTTCGTTCAAAATAAGGGACTGGCTGCTTTTTACCAGCTTGTCATGTTTACAAATCTATATAAACAGAAATATATTGCTTTGTTATGATGGTGTGAACATTAATAACACCGGGGATGCTGCTGCTTTTACATAAAATCCTCCTTTTAAAAGTCAACAGACTGGATTAATATTAAAGGTCTTCATTCGTAGCCAACAGTGAATTACAGATACAGCAGAGGTGAGCTCTGACTGGAGAGATCTCCACCTCTGAACATTTTACTGACAGCAGACTGTGTCATTAAGCTGCTAATTTCCTGAATTTACCTGAACCAACAGGTAAATCAAACAGATATGGACGACCGTCAATCTGCTTCAGACGGCGACGCAGCCTCCGGTGCTCCTTGTTGTAAAAGACAAACAGGCCGTACTCTCTCGTTTTAAAGTGTCACGTTCAGTCGACCCGACAGCAACCGAGAGACGTGAATTATACAACAGCCGGAGGAGGAGTGGGGTCTTCTCCACAGGAAGAGCAGCACGACAACAGGAAGCAACAATAATTAAGGCCACGGCGACCTGCTGGCTTCTCACCCGCCAAACAAATCCATGACACCAGTAACTAGTCTGTGACCAGTTTGCATCTGCCGATCCAGATCAGACTGACATTTTCAAATCTGTCCAACCAAAACTCCACAAGTCAGAGACACAGAAACAGAGAAGAGCAGAAAATCCTGCTGTTCCAGACAAAGTGTTTAAAAAGTGTTCACTCGCTCTCTGCAGACTTTCCTGCACACGACACGTTTCCTGCACCGTAAATAATGAAGTCAACTATACACACATGTTGATGCTGCCTTTTCCTGCACAAACACACACGCACGCACGCACACAATGAGACAACACAGAGTACATTTCAGATGCAGATATCACCGTCCTGCTGTCTCAACACAACATACAAAAACTATTTCAGGATTAAATGTTCAGTGAAAGATCTGGTAACTGGAACATCATTCATCAGCTCAGTCTCACAACAAGCCGACCTGCTGGTCCACTAGAGGACCGCTGCTCAAAAGGTTTATTTCAATCACTGAACAATTAAAAGAACAATCACAAGACGTTTCAGGCTTCATCTGAACGCCATCATTACTTCTGCCAAAGTACAGCCGATGGCCGCGTCCGGATCTCTTGAACCTGAATGTCTCAGGAAATAAACCCACAGACACTAGAGGACAAAAAGTGTTGCAGCAGCAATTCACGTCACACAGCTGACACTGAGCTCACCTGAGGCAGGTAAGAAACATGCCTGAAAAATACACACATGCATGAAGGTGCAGCAGTGGCCGGGGGCGATCATCATGGAGTTCATGACGGGCAAACAAAAAGGCAAGAACGCTTGTTTAGAGGTGGAGTTCAGTCGGAGTCCGGGACCAGAGTCCTTTTCCCACCGGAAACCAGGGGTCAATGTGATGTTTCCTACAGCCCACTGCTGGTTTCTATTGGAACAAACGCCACTTCATGTGTAAACTCATACAGACCGGATCAAAATCTTAAGACCAGTTGAAAAATAGCTAGAATTTACCTTCTGCACATCTGGATCTTGATGAGGTTTTAAGTAGAGCTACAATATGCAAAAGCAAGAAGGGCGAGTGTGACAAAAAGCACTTTCAAAAAATAATTTATTGAAAACAACAAGTAAACTGAAATAGGCTGTTTATCAGCTGATCAATAGTTTAAGACCACAGCCTATAAAAGCCAAAATCTGCTCAAAATTCTCATTTTCTGTCAGGCATTCACACGGCCATGCCCTCCTGATGACTAAAACTAAAAAGCTTTCTCTTCTTGAACGTTCTCTTCTTGAACGTGGTCGGATCGTCGAGCTGCATAAGCCTCTCGCAGTGTGCCATTGCTGCTGAGGTTGGACGCAGTAAGACAGTCATTCTAAATGTTAATCTAAAAGATCCTGAGCATTATGGAACAAAAAAGTCAAGTGGTAGAGCCAAAAAAATTACACCTGCGCTGAGCCGGAGGATCCGATTGGCTGTCCGTCAAGACACAGGGCGGTCCTTGACCTAAATTACGGCCCTTATTGGTGCCGACTGCCGCACAATAACCATCAGACGGCATCTGTGGGAAAAGGGTTTCAAAAACAAAAAACGAATCCAAAGACCTCGTCTCCTTCAACGCCACAAAACTGCCCATTTAGACTTTGCCGGGGAGCATCACACATGGGACACTGAGGTGGAAAAAAGTTTTATTCTCTGATAAAATTTTAACCTTGACGTTCCAGATGGCTTCCAACATTACTGGCATAACAAGGAGATCCCACCTGAGATGTTTTCCACCCGGCACAGTGGAGGGGGGTCCATCATGATTCGGGGTGCTTTTTAATTCAGTGGAACTCTGGAGCTTCAGGTGGTGGGGGGTCATCAAACGGCGGCTGGTTCCGAGCAGATGTTGCAGCGGGCCCCTCATGACTGAGGGCCCTCGTCTGTGTGGTAACAGCTGAGTTTTTCAACAGGACAGCGCTGCAGCTCACGATGCTCGCTTGACGAAGGACTTCTTCAGGGAGAACAGCATCACTCTTTAGACCATCCTGTGTGTTCCCCTGATTAAAATCCCACAGAGAACATTTGGGGATGGATGGCAAGGGAAGTTTATAAAAATGGCCATCAGTTCCAGACAGTTGATGCCCTTCTTGAAGCCATCTTCACCTCTTGGAGCAATGTTCTCAACAGCTTCCTGTAAACACTCGCATCAAGCATAACAAGAACGGTGGAGCTCCTCATTACTGAGAAAACGTTTTGTTCTGGTTTGGAGAGTTTTTTGTAACTTTTTGAGTGATGGTCTTAAACTATTGATCAGCTGATACACAGCCTATTTCAGCTTACTTGTTGTTTTCAATAAATTATTTTTTCAAAGTGCTTTTTGTCACACTCCCCCTTCTTGCTTTTGCATGTTGTAGCTGTACTTAAAACCTCATTAAGATCCAAATGTGCAAAAGGTAAATTTGAGCTATTTCTCAACTGGTCTTAAGATTTTGATCAGGTCTGTATTACACACGTTAGAAAGCTGACATTCACGTGAATAGATTGATGCAAACCATTTCAACCTGCCAATACAAGCACAACAGGAGGCTCAATGAACTCCAACAGCAGACAAACAACCATTTTTAAAATTGACCAGCATTGAGGAAACTCACCGGTTACGTCTCTCTGTGATTCACAGATCAACAAGACTCTGACACAAACGGTCTGGAAACATCCACAAAGGTCCAGAAGATCCACTGCAGTCAACATATTTAGTCCAAAACGTGATAATAATTCACAGAAAGATGTTTTATCTTGTCAAACTAGCAGGCGCTATGCTAGCTTCCCGCTTGCCTTCCTCGTTTTCACGTTAAAACTTTCAGAAACGTACAGACGAACTTCTGGAGTCTCGTTGAAACCTCATTGACCAATCACGATCTGCTACATGAGGCCTAGCAACCAAAGTGGCCAATAACAGTCCGAGTTCAACGGAAAGACCTCCTTCTCTTCTTCTTCTGTGTGTGTTTGCAGATGACTGACGCTTCGAATAGCCAATGAAATTCTGGACATGCTGACACGTTACAGCGGCTCATTTACAGGTCCAGCACCTCAAATTAAGGACTTCAGGCTAATGTAAGTAATGTAAAGTATTACACAAAATCTGAAGTGAGAAATATAGAAAATGACCTCAATATAAAGACATACACCAAAATATAGTTAGAAATACGTTAAATATGAATATTGATGGCCAACATTTAGATTTCATGAGTATAAATAAATTGCTTTTTTTGAGAATGTCTGAATAAAGCATCTGAGAAAACATGAAAATATAGATTTTCTGTGGTACTGTTATCAGTTTTATTGAACATGGACTAGTGTAAGGCTTCATGCTGGGGTTCCATTGTGTTTTCCAGCTAATGAGGTCCAGATATAATCGTCTGCAGGCATCTATTTGCAAAACAAAAATGAACACTTCAGTTTGTTCAGACTTCTATTACTCAGTGCCAGCAGCACTTGCAGTGATTCAGACTGCTGAGGATAAAAGTCCAGAGTGTCGTCTTTCAAAAGAGACCAGAACCCTGCAGGTTCTCCACAAGGTTCAAGAGCAGCTTTCAGTTGACTTTGGGTCTGTCTGTTTTAGGCTATTTTTTACTGGACTTGTCAGGGGTTTAAGGAAGTTCCTGCAAATGGCACCTGAACTGTTCAGTGAGCTGTATATTAAATTTATTTTAACCAGATGCTCATATTTATTATTGCTAACTTGACGCAGAAAGACAGCGTGCTCTTTTCACGTCTATTCAACAGAAACCATGACGCAGACACGGTGGACTGGCCAGGAGCAGAGGATGATTTCACACTCTGATGTGATACCAGGTCGCATTCATAGTCAATAATACGTTTTCCTCAGGTTAGTGCTGCTTTTTATACTCTGTTTAGCTCACACTCAATACGGAATACTGCATCAGAGTATTTTTCCATCATTACTACATTTAGTGGAGTACTGCTTCCAGCACTGAGGTCAACATGCAGACAGTTCCACCATGTTTCAGCTGGTGTCAAATGATGCAGCACAATGTTGTCTTATTTATATTTCTGTTGACATTATTAATACCATTTCATTTCATTCATATTATGAGCCTCTGTGTTGTGTGTTTTAAATAGTACCTGATATTATAGTAAAACTGTGTCCTGTAACTTTGAACTTTGTGATCTTATGTTCTGTTTTTAACAAAATAATAGCAGTAAAAATAAAGATTCCCTGGAGCACACAGTAGTCAGCCCGGATCTCTGCTCTATTTCAGGGATGATTGGGTCAAATGACACCAGCTTAGCTGCAGGACGTGACGCGAGCAGCACCTCATGAGAAGAGGTGACACTGCTGCTCTGATTGATTATCACCAGGGTGACTGGCCAGCAGCAGATTAGTGACCTACACTCTGTGGGAGCTGCAGGGAAACCTCTGTTCGTAGGACTTCCTCCTCACTTTCACTGCGCAGCCTCACCTGCAACCTGTCTGACCAGCGGCCAGTCGCCGTCATCAGGTTACCCTCCGATCAGAGGCTGGCCGGCGTCCAGCAGCTTATCGTAACATTCAACACCAGGTAACCTGACGCTCAAGTCCTCATTCAGTACCACAATGGAAAAGTACACACAATACATCAAACTAGTATGTATTTTTCCAGAGTAAAACCCACAGGGGCTAACTAGTATATATTTTTCCACAGGTATAAAACCCACACCGGCTGCAACTAATATTATTATTAATGAATCTGCAGGTTATTTGATATTTGAATAATAAAGTAGAACTAAATATTTGGATTCTGGTGTGAAAATATTCATGTATGAATTTCATACCTTCTAAAAATAAAATAAAGTACAATTCAATTCAGTAAACTGTGTCAGAGAGGTCACACTGTCCTACAGCCAAAACAACCTGATCCATCAACCAATCAATTAATGAATTGCTTCAGCTCACAGGTCATCTGGTTGTTTCAGGTGAACAAATAGTCCAGTAAGGTGAGAACTGTTCTCTATAGACCTAATATTTCCACCTCTGTAGCTGAGCAGAAGTACAGAAGTACCTCTAAGTACAACTTATAATTAAGTGCAGTATTTGAGTACTTAGTATATATATTTGTGTGTATAAACATTACATGTAAACATATATATTCTCAAGGATAATTTCTATGTCTGCCCTTTTTCTGAATACTGTATTTACAGCTTAGATCCTGTTTTCTTTGTATCTTTATTTAAATAAAGTTAATGAAAAACTCAAGTGCAGAAAGTGAAGTTCCTTCCCAGCAGCGCAGCACTGCTTCCTCGTGAGAACAAAAATAGTTGATTCTCTACGTCAGCGCACAAACTTCAGCCACAGCAGCTGGATCTGCCTCCATCTCTGCGGACAACAGCACTATCACACAGTAAACAGAGGCCGAGGCCGCTCGCTAATCATGACGATAACCAGACGAGACTTCTCAGTGAGCTGTGATAAACAGCAGGTGAGAAACTGCTGCAACATGAGGACAAACAGAGATCACTGATGACCAGCAGCAGAGCTCTGAGGACACAAACACGGCTCGGACCACCGAGGATCAATGACAGCGGCGCCGCTCCACACAGAACTGTGAAGAACCAGCAGAGACGAAGCAGCAGAGGGAGGTGATATCTCTGACAGAACACCCTGACGACAACGAGATGATCAGCCGTCCAGGTGTCCAAAGGTTAGCAGATCAGCCCTTCACGCATCGTCTTCATCAAAACCTTCGGAATAATATGAAGGTCTGGCGTCAGACGTCACCCTTCAGCCGGACCAGAGCCAGGACTCATGAGTCACTCTCTAAACCTGAACCTGAAGTCTAAACTACTTTCAAACTACTGATTCACTAAATCTGGTCGCACCATCAAAACTTAATGTCTGAGCTGGTTAGCACTATGGTGATGTGTTAATCTGTTGCTAGGAAACATCCGTCACACTGTCCGATCTCACTGTAGCATCACAAGCTATCATAAAAACTACAGTCTTAATGCAGGTTTTAGTTTTGTTTGTTTCTTGTCTGTCTGCATACATTGCCTCCATAGTTAGTACTATTCATACAGTTTAGAATAACAGGGAAATATCTGATTATGCTAAGCTAACATTTACTCCATTAATTCATGATTTGAAGCATGTTGTGTTATTTTTGTGAAATGTTGTTTATTATTAGCATTTATCAAGTTTCAGGTCAGATATGTCGACTGTATCCTTTTCACCTCTTTATTCTAAACTGGACAGATATTAGCATGCTAATGTTAGCATTGTCCGTTAGCTACACACAGTTACACCTGCAGTCAGTGGCTGTGAACTGGTCTGTGAGCTGGTTTAAGTTACTGATGATAAAACTCCACTTAGCAAGCGCTGACGTTAGCTCGAGGCTAAGCTACAAACAGCTGCTACAGAACCAGAGCTCACCCTCTAGCCACGGCAGCTACAAACATAAAGTTCACAGTTCGTACAGCATCGTTCATGTTATTCATGTATCAACAGCCTCTCTGATGCACCTGTCACCTGTGAGCATGTTTGAAATAGATTAAATAGATCCTTTTAGATGCAGCACAGTGGGATCCAGTGGAACAGATCCAGACCAGCTGCAAATGTATCTTTGGATTCGAATAAAGTATCTATCTATCTATCTATCTATCTATCTATCTATCTATCTCAGTCTGGCTACAGAGTGAGCTCTGGTTCTTCAGCAGCTGTTTGTAGCTTAGCTGCGAGCTAACATCAGTGCTTGCTAAGTGGAGTTTTATCAACAGTAACTTAAACCAGCTCACAGACCAGTTCACAGCCACTAACTGCAGGTGTAACTGTGTGTGGCTAACGGACAATGCTAACATTAGCATGCTAATATCTGTCCAGTTTAGAATAAAAGAGGTGAAAAGGATACAGTCGACATATCTGACCTGAAACTTGATAAATGCTAATAATAAACAACATTTCACAAAAATAACACAACATGCTTCAACTCATGAATTAATAAACTAAATGTTAGCATAATCAGATATTTCCCTGTTATTCTAAACTGTATGAATAGTACTAACTATGGAGGCAATGTATGCAGACAGACAAGAAACAAACAAAACTAAAACCTGCATTAAGACTGTAGTTTTTATGATAGCTTGTGATGCTACAGTGAGATCGGACAGTGTGACGGATGTTTCCTAGCAACAGATTAACACATCACCATAGTGCTAACCAGCTCAGACATTAAGTTTTGATGGTGCGACCAGATTTAGTGAATCAGTAGTTTGTGGGAAACTCAGCACCTCTTTCCCTCTGACACCAAACACACGGTCTGGAATGACTTTCTAATCAGAGATGGGCGATAGCACTGCTTCCACTGGTTTATCAGACTAAAGCAAACCGAACATCAGCAACACAGGAAGTTTAACTCACATTAAAGTCATCATATGGGAAACACGACGACTTTAAAAACTTTGATTGGAATCATTATTTTAAACATCTAATGAAACAGTTTAAAGATGTAAACAATAATCACACCAACTCCTTAACAGACTTTTTATCTGGACATCATTCAAATGAAGCTCAACTTTAACTGAACTTCCAGGAAGTGATGAAAACATGAAGGAACGCTTGTTTTCCATGTTTCACGTGTTCATGCGAGGAAGGTTGCAGCCTCCTCATCCTCCACGCAATTCGCTCTGATGTTTTCAGCTCTCCACTGGAAGAGACGTTTGGGTCACATGATTCATGACGTCATCGTTTATTCAGTCTGTTTCTGTCTTTACTGTCAACAAGGTGCTCCTGCAACAGAGCCTGCTCTCTTTCCTTTTCCCTCCTCATGTTTTCATCGAACGGTTTCGTCTTTTAAAACTAATCACACGTTCACTTTTCCACAGAGTCACCCAGAAAACTACCAAACACACAGATTCAAAGTGGACGCAGAAACACAGAACCAAGAACAGAACATCAAACAAAGTTTAAACATGAAACATGAAGAAACTAAATGTTGTGATTTCTGGCTGTTTTAATGAAGCACTGGTCTCGAGCTGCCGCCTGGTTCAGACAGCAGTCAATCACACAGTGATGTTGTAGTTAAACGAGTTGTAAAGTGGTTAAAAATCACAGACTGCTCAACATTTTCCAAAGACTGCAGCCCGAGCGGAGGCGTGGACACTGTATCACCCAGCTCTGATTAGTTGTAAAAGTTGAAAAGAGGAACATCAGCAGCTTTAAAATCAGAAATCCAACACTAACTTTAAACGCGTGGCCGCTGAACAACCTCAGAGGAGTAATCTCTGTCGTTCAGTCAGCGATTCAACAGCGAGGTCAACACAGAGAGAGAGAGAGAGAGAGAGGGAATAACTTCGATGGTCCAGTAGGTTCAAAGATTCACAACAACTGAAACACCACAGCAAGAAATGACTGAAAGATCACAGCAGAGAGACAGAAGGAGCTCAGAGGAGTTCAGCTTTATACAACCTGAGAGGAAGCGTTCAGTCAGTCGTCAGTGGACGAAGAGAGCAAACACAGTGAGGAGAGGCAGAGCGAGCGAGAGAGGTATGAACAGGGAGGGAGAGAGAGAGAGAGAGAGAGAGAGAGGCTAAGCTGCTGTTTTAAAATAACTCTTTAACTCAGGAGCTCCACACAGCAGCCAAACCTGCCTCAGTGCAGCTCCACACAGCACCCAGCGGCTGATCCAGGACCAGTTCTTCAACGGAGCCCATTTAGGAGCTTTTGTAACCGCTCACTTCAATGCAGCTCGTCTGGAGATGAATGGAGCCGCCGGCCCACTCCAGCATCCCAGAATACTCTTCATTAACACTTCAAGGCTGAGGCGCTGCTGCATTATGGATCCCGGCAAACACAAATAAAATAACAGGAAGGAAGCTGCATGTTAATGCGTCCACACATTATATCTCATACGTCCCGAGGCCTGCTGACGCTCGCCATGACAGCTCACAGCAGGGCTGATAATGTGACCAATTAGAGAGGAATCAAATGCTGCTGGCCGCTGTTGGCGTTACTATGGAGTGAGCGGCTCGGCAACAGGCCGACGCCTCCTTTAGGATCAAAGATCATCCAGTTTCAGGTGGAAAAAAAGTGACTGATCTTTGTGACGCGCTGAAATCAACTTCTACACCTTCAATGTCCAACACAAAGTCCAAGCTGACATCATGAAACATCAGATCTAAGAGAAAGAGCTGCACATCATCACATTTTTGGCATTTTGCTTGAATGAAAAGAGTAAATTTTCTGACATTGAATAGGCTAACGGATCATTTCAGCTCTAAAAATCTTTTGGCGTCCTGAAGATATTCAGCAACAGATGTTTCTGACATAAACACGCGATGTGACAGCGATGCATGATGTGATACCATGATAAAGTGTCCAGGTGTCTGAATCCATCAGCAGTCACCTGGAGGACGCTCGTTCATTTACAGCCTTTAATGAAGCAAAGGAAATGAAGAAAAATGAGTTTCACTCTTTCCTGAAGCTCAAAGTAACCTGAACTGGAAGAAAATCACTTTATCATCATTTATCCAACGATCATCAATAAATTATCAGAGTAGTTTTCCAAACTTCACTAAACCTTTTTTCTCCTGATCAAGATATTCTGCAATAAAAAAATGAGGCAAAAACATAAAAGACATCCAGACTGAGAGGCTGCAGCCATGCTAGCAGCTCTGTGAGGCTGCACGGTGCAGCCTTCAGCTAAATGCTAACATGCTCATAATGACAAGGCTAATACGATGACGGTTTGCAGGTATGATGTTCACCATGCTAGTTTAGCATGTTAGCGTGCTAACATTTAATAATTAGACACAATAACATGTTGAACAGCTGTCACCACTTCAACACCAGCGCTCTATGTTTCCCATAATGCACCTGGACTGTGTCCAGGTTGCTGTTCAACGGGCCCAGAAAAGTAGGTGTGGGGAGTGAAACCTGAGAAATGTGGCTTTCTGTGGCACGACCTCCTTAAAATGAGGAGCTGCTCTCATGCGGATGGTGCGACTTCCTCGTTGGTACTTTTAAACGAGGAGACAGATTACCTGGAAGAGGCTTAAAAGATCAGCAGCTCCTGTCCTGATTGGACCAGAGCCGGATGAGTGACGAGCTGCCATCACTGCTCAGGCTATTTAAAACAGCTTCACCTCCGTCAGTGTAACTACGTACAGGTACTTTACTTAAGGAAGTCAGTAACATTGAGGTACTTGTACGTTATCTATGGAGTATTTTCATACATATTGCGTGTGCTTTTATGCAGAGAAAGTAAACGTGTCATGTTTCAGAAACTTCTCAACAACCACAATATTCTCCTCTGACTTGTGGCGCAGTAGAAGTTTGAAGCAGCAGAAACTGGAAATACTCAAGTACCTCAAAATTGTACTAAAGTACAGTACTCAAGTAAAGCAACCTTGTTCCCATCTTGTCACTGATTGGCCCCGGCGGCGCTTGCATCATTCATGAGAGACGACGTGTTGCAGTTTGTTTTGTAGTCGCTGAAATTAGAGCTGAGTGACTGATGAATGGATGAAGGACAAACTGGATTATTAATCAGGTTTATTGTCACTCACCAATTCATAAAGTGTTTAAATTCTCATCAACATGCACAAGGAAACGTGGCTGACGGACGAGAGGATGGATGGAAGACTGAGACTGCGGCTACAAACGAACCAGTGAAACCTGCTGACTTTGCTGTGTTTAGTTCACAGTCAGACTCATCTGTTAAAAACTTAATGCCTCCATCTTGGATTCCCCTTAAATAATGCCAGAATCCAGTTGCAGGAGGTTGAAGCAAGGCCCTGTGTTCATGTTGTCATTTGATCAACTACACATGTGTTCAGTCTCCCGCGTGAAATGAATGTAAACCTTATCGATGGAGACGTTAAAGGTGCCACAGAGGCCTGCAGCGACTTCAGATCTTCTTCTGCATCATTCGTGTTTTATTCCACCGGGACACAGAACAGCTGATTACGGTTTGTGATGCTTGTTCCTTGAAGGGCAGTTTATTAGATGTGAGCTGCAGCTCCTGGACCAGCAGCTCTGATGCTGCTCCGCTTTCACAGTGAGGAAAACTGACCCCGGACCAGGCGAGAGTGACATATCAGCTTTCTGAGCCAGCAGAGAACGAATAAACCAATGAGCTCCGTCAGTCAGCGGAAACAAATCTGATTAATAAATGTGAGCAGGACGGCGTCCCTGCTGCCAGCCTGCTCATAATACTGCTAATACCACTAATACTGCAATGAATACCACTAATACTGCAATGAATACCACTAATACTGGTACATTAATGCCAGTCACATTAATGTCAGTCACCTCAGAAATGGACTGAAGTTCTGCGCTCTAACAGGAAAATGCTGTTTGGCTGTGCTGCCCTCTGCTGGTCTGATGGCTTCACGTCAGAAATGTTTTGATTTTTATTCAGTTGTGAGAATCTTGAACCATGAACGATGGATTTAAGATCAATCAAACTGAAGCTTTGGCCTTTGACCTGTGCTCTTTCCTTCCTGACCTCCTGCCTTTCACTCCTCCATCACACCTCCTTCTAACATCTTCTTTCTTCTTAGCCATGATGCTCATACTCTCCTCCTCTCGCTCCTCGTCCTCCTCCTCTTCTTATGACCTCCTACGTTTTCTCTTCTTTTTCCTCCTCATGGCCTCCTCCTCCTCTTTATGGACCTAGTGCTCTTTTTATTCATCTTCTTCCTTCTTCCGGCCATCTTACTTTTCCTCTTCATCCTCCTTCACCTCCTCCAACTCTTCCTCCCTCCCCTCTCACCCTCCTATCACTGTTATCCTTCTTCTTTTTCCCCTCAACTGTTCTCCTCCCTTTCTTCTTTCCTCCTCTTACTTCTTCACCTCATGGACCACGTACTTCTGTTATTGTTCCTCCTCTCTTCTTCCTTCTCCTTCCTCCTGACCCACCTATTCTTCCTTTTCCTTCCGTCTAACCATGCTACTCCGTCTGCTCCTCCTCGTCTTCTCTTCTCTCGTAGCTCCCCGTTCTCCTCCAGGTGCTTCTTCTTCTCTTGTTCCTCCTCCTCCTGGCCCTCCTATTCCTCCTCTTCCCTGAGAGCCAGTGTCCCTCCTGGACCAGACTATTTATAGAAACAGGGCAAGCAAGTGACAAAGATAGACCAGGAAATGGGTCTGTGTAATCCCTGGGTCCACACACACACACGTACACACACACACGTACACACACACACACACACACACACAGGTCAGTGTCTGTCAGCTGGTTGTAACGAGCTGCTCTGATCGACACACTGAGACGTTTCTGTCTCTTCTCTGAGGGTTCAGAGCTGATGCTGTAACCCAGATCCTCATAAAGCTGCCAAAAAAAAAGTGTTCATCCTCTGAGGAACATGAACGATCATCTGCCGGCTGTTGAGACGTCTCGGAGGTGGACAGACGGACTGACTTTGCATTGATGGAGCGTCTCTGCTGTGATGTCTCAAAACGTCTTCATTCATCTTCATTTTCACTCTCGGGGACGATTCTGTTCTGTTTCTTCCTGCTGATGCCTGAAAATCCTCCGTAATGTTTCAATGCACCAGAACGTCACTTCCTGTTCGCCTCCACTGTTAAATGGCTTCATCTGAGCCCCGATCACACACTCACACTGATGGCTGTGAGAACCATGCCGAGGCATCGGTCCAGACACGCGGAGCTCAATGAAACCACCGACTAGTGGACGACCTGAGCAGACAGACCCGGACACACAAAACCAAAACGACTAGAAACCACAGATGTTAATGAGAAAATATGCTTTTTAATTTGGTGAAGGAGCTTTTAATCGCTGCATATAAATCAAAACCTAGAGACGTGAGGAAACACGCCGGTTTGTTGAAGACTCAGCAAGAATCACATCTGCATAATTATTGAAAATGAAAAACAAAAGTCATGATTCAACTAAAATCATGATTCACATCGAGATCACAATATCTGCCAAAATAATTGGTATTGATGCTTTATGAAGTCTTAAAACTACACTTTGATGAAGGTCCTGTGTACAAATGAGTATAAACAACGTGACACAGAGTGAAACTGTGTACTCTGATGCCTTAAGGAAGTAGTAATACAACAAAATACTCAATCACATGTTCTGATGTAAACAGCATTTACTGTACTGAACTGTCAATCATCCTGGTTCAATAAAGTTTTTAAACCTGAATGTAGGATCTACGTCTTGTTGACAGCAATAAACTGATGAGAACATGGAGCTAATTCAGGGTTTGTTTCACATCACTGATACTCAAACACTTTTCATCTTCTGTCACCTGCATCACCTGAACCAGGTGAGAGTTACTCTAACGCAGATGGTTTGAATCTTATTCAAAGGACACGGTTGACATGACATGTGGCGTTCCCCTGGGCTCCGTTCTCGGCCTCCTCCAGTAAACATCCACATGATCTACGCGCAGATTATAGAAAACAACACAATATCTTATCTTATGACGACGACACAGATGTTTCTACGATTGTGTGGAGCCAAAGAAGAAGGATTTAAAGTCGGGGTTCACCTCCAAAGACCACAAATCAGTCCACAAATCTTGGTTTAGTCCTGGACTCACACCTCAATTTTAACATCCCCCTTAAGACAATTAGAAAACCAGCTGATTAAGAGTCTATCAAGAATTGAAGGGTTTAGAAAAACAGGTCCAGTGGGTCTACAGGTGAGTGTGGTCATTTGGCCGAAAATCCTGCAGACGAGCTCTCATGAACTATTTTAATTCTAGAGAATGAGAGAAGGATGTCTGGATTTATGCGCAGCCTGAGAGACTGAACTCAGGGCAGAAAACATACTTCTGGCATGTTTGGCCCAATCAGAGATCTGAAGGTGAAAAAGTTGAACGACCTGCTGTGACATCATAATGAAGGCGTGGCCTGTGTCAGACTGGAGGAGTCTCAGTGAAACAGAAGAAGACCAGCAGTCCATTTCACACAACATTTGATCCAGACCCTGTGTGTGTGAGTGTGTGTGTGTGTGAGGAGCTCACAGTGACTGAACGTTATCAGACCGAGACGGACGGGAAACAAAAATAACTTGAAAGAAATAAAATAAGTGTCTGAGCAGCTGTTTCTTCAGCCAGATGTTGTCAGCTGACCTGCTCAAGGGATGCTGTTCAAATACTGCTTACAAGCAAAAGTACTGCATCCAAAAGTATTCGTGTCTAAAGTGAACATGCACGTCATGACGGCCGCTGTGAAGAAGTGCTTAAAAATTAGGTAATTAATCAAATAGTAAGTCAGCAGAAAAATCATCTACAACAATTTTAATGATCAAATTAAAAAGTGTGAAATATTCTGATTCCTGATTTGTAGCGTTTCCCCTTTTTTATATTTTGTAAACTGATTTTAACATTATTACATACATACTTAATGAGAGAGGAGAGATGAGGAGCGACACTACAAAACATACTGCAATGGGCTATTTTTAATATAAAACAATGAATTGATTGATCAGTAAATAACAGCTGACAGAACCATCTCACCACAGGTTCATTTATTGATGAGGTAAATATTTCAATTTCCTTTTTTATGAGCACTTCAATGACTTTGTGTGATCGTGTAAATGAAAAGCTTCAGAGCAGCGACTGGATGGACCTGAGTGGTGAAACTGGCTGTTTTAATCTCAACAATAAATATGAAATCAGCTGATTTATTAATAATGACACTAACTGTCAGCTGAGGCTCGGGTGTAAACATTTCTTTTAATGATGTGCAATGTTGTTGCTGCCAATTCATTCAATAAATCATATTTTTGAATGCCGTATGTTGTACAGCTACTTTATGTTTTGCATCTACATGAATCTGCAAAGACACGGGGCTTTCACACCTGCTCAATGAGGACTAACAAAGAGACAATACGCTGCTAATATGCCTGCTAATGAGCAGCTAGCTGATGGTGAATATGTGTGTAGCTTCACATATAAACTGAAACTGAAATTTGCTCTCACAAGCTTTGATGAGTCACTGCAGAAACTCACCTTAAATAACCAAACCTGCAGTCTGACACGACTGAGCTGAAGCTTTAAAAGTCAGACCGCAGCAGAAAAATGTCTCTCACTACTTTATAGTCTGAAAATTAAATATCTTAAAGAAAAACGTCATTGTTGCACAACCGAGTGAAAATCATTATATTTCTGGCAGAACCGCGGCGAGTATTTTCCAGCTGCAGCTTTTTTTGACGGTAGGCGTCTTGTGGTGTCCCTCAGGGGAACTGCTCGGGTCCACTTTTAGTTCATAGTTTTAGAAATGATTCACCAGATGATAAAAATGCAGATACAGTCATTTATGAACTCTGTGCCTCACCAGCATTAGTGGAGCAGAGGCAGAATCTACGTGTTGTGCTGCCTAATATTAAATTAGTGCTGAGTGTAAAAAGATGCATTTTCTGACAGAGGTTTGGTTAATCACATCCTGCAGCTAGAAGCCACTGCAGGTGACGCTGCTAGAAGCTGCTGAGCTGAGCCAGAAAGTGCAGCTTCTTCTCTGAATGTCACAGTTTAGCACAGACTGGTCCGCCTGTACGATGATGATGTCAGCGTGGCACGGGCATGACTGAGCATGAACGACACCAGACTGGTTCTATGCAGCACAGCCGACGTTCACCTGTTCACACCATGACTCACAGAGCAGCGTTCACGCGAATGTTAGCGCTCCAGATTCATCAGAAGAGGAGTTTAAACCAAACCGAGCGTGACGGTCGCTGCCTGTTGGGTGTTTTTAGTGTCTAAAAGAAGCCATGCTAGCAGCTCTGTAAGGCTGCACAGTGGTGCTTTGAGCTACATGCTAACACGAGCTAATTAGGGGTTAAAAGGTGCAGCAGAGGCTTATGGGAACGTGTTTAGCTCTGCAGTATTTGGTGATCATCTTCATCAGGCCTGAAAGAGCCTAATTATTGAGAAGCGTGAACTGTCTGCTGGGATTAAATCATACAATCACAAACCGGATTACGACGTTTAAGCCCGACAGCATCACTGCAGTGATGTCAGAAGGCGCGGATCCCGTCAGCGTCAGTCAGTGGTCACAGACTGAAGACCGACGAGCTGCCTGTCACATCTAATCAGGTTAGAGAGGGAAGCAGCAGGTCCACTCGTCATCCTCACTGTGGCTCTGACAGACCAATAATTAGTAATCTGTCCAATCAATCACATCAATCAGCCCCGTCGCTGTGGCAACACACTCTGCCACTGTGTGTCAAAGGAGTTCAAAACAGCTCGTCGTCGTTTCTTAAACCAAATGATCTTCATCGCATCGCTGTTTTTTTCCTCGGGTTACTGTGTCTTTAAATTTCATTTGTTGCGTCACATCAAACAGGAAATCGTCATGTCAGCGTCCATCGCAGCTCGCGAGCTTTCAGGAAACACGACTCGTAACATCTTGTGAAGATGACCTCACTGTTACTCTGACACACACACACATGCACACACACACACACACACACACACACTCCTGCTACCACAAACACTCACTACAGCACCAAATGTGGATTCATCCGCCGCTGAAAATAGTCCCAACAGATGCTCTATTTCTTCCTGCAGGTCTGATAAAAAGCAGCTGTTTGAGGAAATTAATGAAACTTTTTCAGATGAAACTTTGGTCCGGATGTGAGATGTGATTATAAGAAACAGACAGGACAGCAACACAGTTAAATCTTGAAGTATCTGAATCCATCGAAATATATTTGCTGATAAATGTGACGACTAAACGAGTCATTTTCCAGCTGAACACACAGATCACTGCTGTACTTTTACTGCATGAAACTGACAATACTGCTGTACTTTTACTGCACGGAGCTGGTAATACCTGTGTACTTATATTGCTGATACTTCACATACCAGTGTTCTTCATCCTTTAAAGCCCTTGACTGTTTCTAGAGAGGAGAAAGAGGAGAAAGAGGAGAAAGAGGAGCAGAGTCCTCGGAGATGTGCAGATTGAATCTTCTCCTCTGGAGTCAAATATTCCCATCAGGCTCTAAAAATGAACGCTTTTAATTAATTGCTCTGCCAATCCATTAATAGCAGCTATAATTAGAGGACCATGGGAGCTCACTTGGAGATGAAACGAACCACCTGACTGAACCTGAATCTGCACTTGTTACCTTTTAATTCACAGCGGAGCATATTTAAGATCTGACACCGGCCAGTCGAAACCTTTTATACTGTTAGTGCATGAGAGGGTCTGTGGGGGAGGAAGTACTCAGATACTTCACTCAAGTACAAGAGTCAGTACAACACTGTAGAAATACTCTGTAACAAGTAAAGGCCCTATGTTTTACTTACAAAAAAGTACACAAGTAGTAAAACCAAAATTTACCTAAAACATTAAAGTAAAAGTACACAACAGAACAGAACAGGCCCTTCAAATATTATAATGCATTATATTTTCCACTATATCATCTACAACATGGTGTATTATATTATATTATATCATTAAATATCTGCAGAGCTGAATTACTTAATAGAGTGAAAATAGCATCAAAGTATTTTCCTCTGAAATGTAGCAGAGTAAAAACATTAAAGAGTAAGCATTAAAAGGATGTAATCCATTACATTAAACTGTACTGAAGTAGAGGAGTGAAGGCACTCTGTTCATGAGAGTGCGACATGTTAGCTCGTTAGCAGACAGTTAGCAGCACTGACTAACACACACAGTGATGTTACTCACACGTCAAACAGGAAGTCAGACTGCAGCTCAGTTTGACCTCCTGCTGGAAACATGAGCTCAGCGATGATCCGAGAGCGTTTGCAGAATCTATGAATAAACCACGACTACAAACGAGGACCTCAAACGATCATCGCTCCGTCACCAGAACGATTTTAAAGAGCAGCTTCTGTCTCAGATCCACGCGCAGGTGTTGAACACCTGTTTCACTACCTGTCATCATCCTCCTCCTCTCATGATGAAGCTATGATGAAGCTTCAGCATAGCTTCATCATAGCTTCATCATAGCTTCATCGTAGCTTCATCATAGCTATGCTGAATAAAGCTAATACAGTAATAAATAACATCAATAATCCAACTAAAAATTATTTTCATTCTCAGTTAATCAATAAATTGTCTTCAGGTTTGCTTGTTTAAACATATTAAATGTATTAAGATGGAATAAAGACGAGTTAAAGCAGCTGGACTCAACAGTTTTGCATGAAAAATGACTTTTAATTAACCAAAAAAGCTTCCGATTCATTTTCTGACGATTAATTAAATCGACTAATTATTTCAGCTCCAAACAATTGATGAGAAAATGAGAAAATTATTTCCGCATGTTTCATTTTATTGGAAATATTTTGAAAAATCAAAGCAGATATTCGCCGAACAGAAACATTTCAGATTGGCAGAGTGCGAAGCAGTTCACACCTCAGAGCCAATGAGAGCTCAGTCAGCTCTGGCTTCTGATTGGTTACGATGTCAAACAGGTGGTCTGGCTTGTTGGGTCTGAACCTCGAGTAGAAACTAACAAGAAGAAGTCTATTTAAATTTGGAATATTTACACCAACCATGTGACGCGACGTGACGAGGCACCGCCGATCCGCCATCTGTGACAACAGCTGCAGCATTACAGAAAACTCACCTGCTTCACTCCTTCACACCTGAAGCTCCCGACGCAGAGAATTCTGCACCAGCATTGTGTGAGTGAGTGAAACATCAGCTGCTGTGTTCGTGTCGTGATGATCTGACAGCGAAGCGACTGACTACAGAGAGCAGCAGACGTTTTAATCAGATCAGCGACATGTGATGCTGCAGCAGGAAGCCCTATGGCCAATAATAAAAACAGATGTTATAGAGAAGTGATTCTCCACAGACCAAACAAGCACGTGTTCACATCTGAGACGCTGAATTTCACAGATTTCTGCTTAAAAAGTGACAAACACTTCATTCATTTTCTGTCACTCGACCGGATGACGGGCTGCTTCGTCTTCTCCTGCAGTTTTTCTCCAGCAGAAAAGCCAAAAATGTTTTTGATTCCTGAGTTTTAAATGTGGGAATTTGCTGCTTTTCTTGGTCTGATATCTGAAGACGTCCCCTTGGACATTTTCACTCATTTCTGATGGTTTTTAGACAAAATAATGATAATTGATGATTTAAATAAATGTCTGTCGCAGCCCTGCTCCCAAAGTCCCCTTTCAGTTTTTGCACGTTAACCCCCCAAAAGCAGATGTTGTCAGCAGGAGTTTGACCTTGAAATTAAACATCTGCAAGACGACACCAAATTAAATATAAACTGTGAGATTTGCTGCATAAATTTTTACAGCACATCTGGTTGATCATCATTGATTTGGTGTCTCAGCAAAAGACTAAAAAAAGACTAACGGTAGCCTGACGCTCACAAACGAAACCCACCAGACCGAAGAGAGAAAAACCACAGCTTCATCATTTCAGTAATCTATGTGAGATTTATTTTAGCAACACTTTCAACACAACATCCAGTAATATCCATCAAATGTCTCGTTTAGTCTGACCAACAGTCCAAAACCTAAAATCATTCTTTTGTAACATAAGACAAAGAAAAACAAATTCTCAAATCTGAGAGGCGGAAACCATCAAACTTAGTGAAAGCTGTGCAGGGACGGCTGCTGGTTCTGCTCTTTTCTGCTGTTTCTCTGTCGCTCTGGAGGTTAAATCAGTGTTTTTCTCAGAGATGAGAGCTGACAAACAGAAATGATGAAGCTGTGGCTGTTTTGTTTTGTTTCATTGTTCTGGTCCGGTTCTGACCGTCAGGCTGCATCGAGTCTTTCTCCGGTTCTTGACGATGCTGAGCTCAGCTCAGTGTCGTGATCCAGCTGTTTGATTGAACATCTGTATGAGCGCCGCTGCTGTAAACTGCTCAAATATGAAGGGAGCGTGGAGGCAGGAAACCAACCAAAGTGAAAGCTGAAAGTTAATTAATCATGCAGTGAAACGTGAAACATGTCCATCATGATCTCCAAAAGCCATCAAACGTCTGACCGACGCTGAAAGAAGGATTCAAGATTCAATTCACCAAAACAAAGAAAAGCAGCAAATTGTCACATCTGAACTGAACGAAGAAGCTCTGCAGAGCAGATCACTGCTGCTATCACGGCCAAAAACCAAAAACGTCAAAACAGGACAATCAGAACGTCTCCGGACTTAAAAGTCGTGTCCTTAAATGTCTCGTTTCGTCATTCTTCTTTTCTATTCAGCAAGCTTCTCACTGCTGCTGGAAGGAAAGAATGAATGAACTTTTCATTTCTTTTTCTTTGTGTCATGACATTAAAATGGTCCGTCCCGTCATGGGGGGTCACATGACACACAAAGATAGCACAAATAAAAACCAACTGTTGGCCAAAAACACAAATCACTGCTGCAAACCACAAACAGCGTTTCTCCCAAAGCGAAGAGGAGAAAAGAGAAAAGAGGAGTCCGGACTCTTGTTTCTCCTCTTTCTGTTTCACTCAGAAACTTGACAAACTAACTGAATTTCACCTTCACTGAGCTCATGCATCAGATCCTGTTCTTCAGTAACACATGACGCCTGTTTCCAGACCACAGCTCACTGATCTGAGACTCTCGGCTGGAAATGTGCTGCAGAATGCATCACTTCCTGCGCTCTGAGGAGCCCACTCAGCCTCATCTGGAGCTGAAGTGCTGCTGTCTGTGTGAGGAGGTGGAGGTGCGTTCAAGACACTCACCTCCTGCAGAAGATCCTCAGGCCGGTGAAGGTCCTGCCGGTGTGGTGGCAGCGGGGGGCGGGGGCCGCTGAGGGCAGCTCGGCGTTGGAGGGCGAGGAGGACGAGGTGGAGGTGGAGGCGGTGGAGGAGGAGGAGGCAGCGGAGGTGAAGGGCCCCTCTCCTCCATCCTGAGCGGGCTGCTCCTCCTCTGGCTGCTGATCCATGGCCTGCCTGAGTGAGCTCCCTCTCTGTCTTTGTGCTGCTGCTCTCACAGACTCAGCTGGTCTGAGGTCAGCGCAGAGCTCACGCCGCCTGAGCAGCGCTCAGCCATTCTGACAGCAGCCGCTGAACTTCCACTCACAGCTTCAGCGTGAGAGCGGCGACACAGGAAGTGCAGCTTCAGACCTTCCGTGTGTCTCAGCTTCAGTTCACACCAGGAAGCAGCACATTCAACACACAGCCAGCTGTCCTGCGTTACAGCCCGCGGTGGGAAGGAGAGGGAGGGTGGAGGTGGAGGTGGAGGAGAGGGGGGTAGTGTGTCTCTAAACTGGCTTCCTTACTTCCTTCCTTCTCCTAACCCTCCCAGCCTGAGGAAGCCTCTCTGCCCCTCATGCTCTCTGAACACAGCTCCTCTTTCTCCCCACAGCACACACTCACCAGCAAATCCAGGAAGTTTCAACCTCTGACAGGAAACACAAAGAGGAGTTTGTAGAAGGAGCAGCACTTCTTCTTCTTCTGCTTCTCCTCCTCCTCCTCCTCTTTGCCGACTTGTTGCTTCTCCTCTTCTCTTTCTTTGGCTTTCTCTGCTCGGTGTCGTGAGTCTCTGCCGCTCTCTTCACTCTTTACTTTTATCTCAGCTCTGTGGCTCTCCCTCTCTTTTTCCTTTGTCCCGCCCACTCCCGGCTCTCCCTGCTCTGATTGGCTGGGAGGCAGAGGTGAGCACTTTGCCACCTGCTGGAGCTTCTGAGACTGTGCAGCTGCTAAAAAAAGAGGAGGAAATGAACTAATTTTCTCCTCTCAGGAGCTGCAGCAGCAGCGAAGGACAGAGCAGGCAGGAGGCCAGCAGAGCCCCTCCTCTTCTTCTTCTTCTTCTTCTTCTTCTTCTTCTTCTTCAATTAATACAGCTGCCTAAAGAGGAATGCAGCATGTTTTTGGTGTTTAACAGAACAAATGGAACATATTGTGAACATGATTCTCACTGCAGCCTGCCTCTCACTTGGATCACATTTCTGAAGCCCTACTCTGCAATGTGCTCCCTCCCACATAGGTTTTACATAAAGATGGTGAAGCAGCCCACACCAGCAGAGAGAGAGAGTGTGTTTGTACTGCGGCGAAGCAGAGGTCGCAGGGCCGCACCGAGGCCCACGCAGAGCCCTTCAACACGTGCACGTGGCGGCTTCATCCCCTGGGTTCCCGCTCCGAGGTGGAACTGAAGGATGAGCCCGGGTTATTTTTGACAGCCAATTAAAAGGGAGGCGCAGCGGCCAAGAGGACGGTGCTGAGACTGAGTTCTGTCTCGGAGAAGGATCCATCCAGGTGCGCTTTAAAACAAATAGCCTGCTTTTAATGACTCTGCTCCTTTTCAGCACCAAATATAGCTTCCTTTAAAAACAACCAACGAACTTCTGCATCTTCTTCCTCACTGAGAAATGAAGAACGTCTCCATATTTCCACATGATTAAACCAAGGTTTAAACCGCCTGGGTCAGTTCAAAGAATTACTTTGATTAGGTTAAGAGGAGCTTTTGTCATCATTTTATTTTTATGTCTTATTTTATATCTGATCTTTTCATTTTCTTCTTTTCTTTGCATCACGCTGCTGCTGCGTGCGAGAAGATCTGAAATGATCGAGATGATGTTTGTTTGCATTGAGACTTTAATGTTTTCAGCTGCTGTTTGAATTGTCTTCTGCTTTCTGTGTGTGAGCTGTGTTCTCTGTGAAAGCTGTATTTGTAGTTGTTGTTGTTGTGTTGAGGTTAAGATGAGTGAACGATGGCGGCCATGTTAAAAAAAAGCAGCTTTAACTGGTGGCAGGAAACAGGATGTGAGCATCAGTCTCGGATGTTAAAGTCTTCTTGATCCATCCATCCAAAACGTCACGTGCCTCCCACCGACAGACGCGCATCATCATCATTACTGCGGCCACTAGAGGGCGCTGCTACTGCAACGTAAACATGTTGTTTTGGGATTGATGCTGTTGTTCTTATCAGTCTCCATCTTCACTCCTGCAGGCTGCAAGTTCCCACATCAGTCTATGTTTCATACTGAACCCTGATTGGCTGTGTTCTCAGTCCTGCAGGTAAATCCAGGTGTGTTTGTGCTTTTTACTGCACTACATTTACTTGTAGCCATAGTTACTGGTTACTTTATGAATAATGGTTTATTATAGATTAAAGGTCCTGCTCAGCTTCACAGCTGTTCTCACTTCTGTTCCAGATGTTGCCATCTGAGCTCACCAATAAGAACAATCAAGTTTGAACTTGAGCTGCTTAAATCATGAAAAGTTAGTAGTTTTTATCTGTAAAAGACAAAAGTTTATATAACAACCACATACAGGCCTTTCTGATTCTTTAATGATCTTCAGGACCTCGCAGGTCTCTGTAATCTATCACTCTGAATCATGAATACTTGTTGAACCTGAGTTCTTCCACCAATGAGCAGCCAGCACGGTGATGGCACAGCAGCTCCTGCTGGCAATGATGATGATGACTGAGTGTGAGCGCAGATGAAGGCTGACATGTTGTCCTCTGACTTGGTTTCAGATGAGAAGCTGTCGGTTCTCCTCACCTGCACACGAACCACACCGACAATCAAACCTCTTTTTATCGCTGCTGACGTCCACGTTTGTGCCTCCTCTCCAGCTTTCAACACCGAGATGCTGCTGTTGACCTTATATTTAACTTGTTTTATTTTAAAGCTAGTTGCATGCCAGCAGTGTAGCATAGGCAGCAATGTCTGTCTGTCTGACAGCCTGTCAGTTGGTCCTGAACTAAAAGGTCTCAAAAAGTATTGAATGAAGATGAGTATGTTAGCATGCAGATGTTAGCATTTAGCTCAAAGCCTCATAAAGCTGCTGGCATGGCTGAAGACTTACAAATTTATACTCACTTATATTAAATTGACACTGTAAGTTGCATTATATTGGATTGTATTGGTACTGAATAATGTGTCATTCCAGGTTAGTGAGAAAATGTGTCTCTCAGTCATTTTATGTGAACTCGTCTTTTCCTTCTCAGTCACCTTCAGATCAATACTCGGTCCTCGCAGCAGCACCAACAGACCTGCAGGTTTCAGCGGGAGCTCAGATCCTCCGGTTCCTCTCACTCACCTGCAGCTCGTAGCAGTACTTGTGATATTAGCGCTCGTGTTATCTAACACTGCGGAGGCCAAACTCTCAGCTCGGGGCTGAAGTGAATGTTCCTGATGCGTCGGCTCAGCCTCGAATGCTTTTAACCTTTATTTCTCCAGAGAAAACGTGTTCAGCGGCGGCCTCCTCTCCAGCTCCACACTCACACAGCAGCTCAGCGCCGGCCTCAACGCCACTTTCAAGTTTCCTCTTATTTTTCTTTTTTCACTTTTGCAACTATTTTTATCAAAGACGCCAATATTTGTACACAGAGATCAATGTTGGAAAAGTATAAATATGTTTAAAGCTGAATCTGCCATCACAGGAGTGACTTTTCTTACCTGTTTAATTTCACTTTAAACATTTTTTGGAGCCTGAAGAGTAAAAGTGTCGAAATATTCAGAATAAGAAGATAATATCCATGTTACAGTGAGTTGTAGAATAGAATAGAATAGAATAGAATAGAATAGAATAGAATAGAATAGAAGTCAAGGGAATGACAAGTGTTTCCACTTCGGATGAGACTGAAACGCTGCTCAGTGCTGTGAGCGCCACCTTGTGAAGGAAAGACACAACTGGAACTTCACCTCGAGCCACAGATCACAACACGTTCTGGATGAGCATCAGACAAACACCTGCTGCGTTGTGTTAAACTGTGTCTCAGCTTCTTCGGGCTGTTTTTTCTTGCTCTCTGTTGTCGCTCTTCTAGCAGAGCTGCTTGGTTTCAATTTCAGATTGAATATTTGACATAAATTTGACGTACTTGACATCGAACACGTAACACTCCTCTGAGTTCGGACGTTTACTGACTTCTGACCTTTTCATGTCGATTGTTGTGGACAGAAAATAACAGTAAATGTGATCAAAAGTACTTTGTGGTTTTTACACCCAGTTAAAAAAAAACATGTGAAACTCGTTTAAAAGGGGAAGACGTTGCTCAGGTCACTTCCTGTGTATCTGCATGCTGCTCATGCGTTACTCTGTTGCCTGGCAACTGATATATCAGGACTTGGCATTGAAGGGTTAAATAGGATCTACGTATTTACTATCAGCCAGATTCAATTGTGAAAACAGTGCATTTTAATGGCCAGTTTAATGGAGACCCATGGAGTCCATTAGAGAGGATTCTGGCTCTGAGATATTACAATCAGTGCGTTCATCAGCAGAAGAAACACCTCAGCGACAACAACACAGCATCAGTACGACAGCAGCCGGAACCGGCTTTCAAACGGGGGACAAAAGATTAACAAGTCAAACAGGTCCAGCTCCATTTCTGAGGCGGCACCTCCTCCTTCCTGCGGCCGCCCCCCCTGAGCCAGGACCAGCTGGACCAGGTTCCTGTGGCTGAGCTGGACTGGAGTCAGGGCTAAGAGGGAGGCAGTGGTGGAACTTTACTGAAGTACCGTACATAAGTACAGTTTTGATGTACTTTCCTGCTTATTTTTATTTCTACTCCACGACTTCTCAGAGTGAAATATTCGACTTTTTACTCACATTACAGATTCCAGTAAATAATGCTAATAAATGATGATGAGTAGTTAAGTTTACTAAGTAAAAGTAGTAATGCCACAGTGTAGGAATACTCGTACTATAGTAAAAGTACAAAAGGATTAAGATCAAATTTTGTTTAATGCACCAAAGTAAAAGTACTCATTATGCCTTTTTCAGAATGTAAATGTTCATACTCGTTAATGTGTTCAGTCAAATCATCATTTATCAGTAGATTTATGTGAATCTGCAAAGTAACTAGTAACTAAAGTTATCAAATAACTGTAGAGCAGTAAAAAGTACAATGCCGGCTTCTCAGATGTAGAAAGTAGCATAAAATAGAAATACTCAAGTAAAGTATTTCAAAATTATACGTAAGTACAGTACTTGAGTGAATGTACTTAGTTACATTCCAGCGCTGCCATGATGAGACGGTGTGCTTCAGTCTCTGGTTCAGTGTCCTCAGAGACTCCTCCAACAATCAAATCATGTTTTTCAGCCATGAGGCGACATCGTGTCCGGCTCCACAAACACACACCTCTGACCTGGTCTCACCTTTAACGGGTCCCAGAGCAACATGGTGATTAACATGGAGTCGTGTTTGTGTCGCCCTCTGAGCGTCAGTCCAGCGTTCTCTCTGTTCGAGCTCTGGTTTGGTCTCCTCCAGCTGTTCAGCAGCTGTTTGCTGCTCAGCAGGAAGTGAACTGGAGCCTCATCAGGGCTTGTTTGGTGGAACTGGAGCCTGCAGGACTAAAAGAGCTGCAGCCGTTCTTTGATGGTTCTTCACTAAGAGCAACATCTCTTTCTCTTTTGACTCGTTCTGAGAGAAAATATGAATTTACGAATCTCGCTGAACTTGCGTCTCAGATTATTAGACACGGTAGTTTTGTGCTGGTGAACTTCAACCAGAGCACCAATGAACATGATTCTGTTGTCGTACATGTTTATGTTCTGTTATTATTCCTACAGTCAGTTTTCCATCAGATGAAACACGAGCAGATCTTTTCAAAGAGAAAAGAATCTGTGTTGCTTCGACTCTTTGATTTGAGGAAGTCTTCATCGTCGGAGATGCAGTGAAGCAGCTCTGCAGGACTGTGGCGGCCTGCTTCAGCCTCGCTGTTGGAGGTTATGTGTCGCTGCAGAATACACCTCCGCCTGTAGAAAGTCTCCTGTAGGTTTCGGTTCACTGTCGACAGATTGTTGAGGTGTGGTTGTCTCGTGTTAACTTCTTTGGTGAGTCCAAATCACTGAATCATGAATATGACATGAGACATGGACACAGTCTGGTCTCAGTCCACATAATCACATCAGCCTGGTGGTTTTCAGGCTGATGGCCTCTCTGGCTGCTGCTGCTGCTGCTGGTTAGAGGCTGTAATAATTGGCCTGGAGGTTACTGTAATCTCATTACTTCTCCCAGTAACACGGAGGCATTATGTGCTACTGTTAGATCTTCAGTAAGTGTATTACAGATACTGACCCGGTGAAAAGGGCCACACAGCAAATATCAACAGAATTATGAATGAAAAACTTTAAAAATCAGATCCAGGAAAATGATTTGACCCCAGATCTTCGTCTGATCTGACTGATGCGACAGATGATCATCGCTGCTCACTACAGACGCTCAGCTGGTGCGTTCAGGGTGATGTGAAGTGACTCAATTAGTTCAAAAACTTTGGCAAATAAAAATATGTTTGGCGGATCAGTGGGAAAAAAGTGATAATAAATAAAGAACATCTTGAAGTGTTCTGCCTGGAACCAACAGCCAGAAATATAAACACAGAAGGAGGCGAGACGCTCTATCTGCAGCCATGCTAACAGTGCTTTGAGCTAAATGCTAACTTCAGCATGCTAACGAGCTCACCAAGACAATGCTAACTTGCTAGCATGCAATGCCCGCCATGGTCACCATCTCAGTGTAGCATGTTAGCATGCTAACATTAGCTAATTAGCAGCAAATCCAAAGTCCAGCTGGGTGTGGTGTGAACGTCATTAGTTCTGCAGGTATTTGATCATAAAGCAAAGTGTGGACAAATTAACAGGATGACCTGATGATGGCGCTGATGAGCAGAGAGAGAGAGAAACACTTTCGCTTCATTTCTCTGATGGAACGAAGAACATTTGGTGTCAAATCCCGGAGAATTTAATTGTGAATTGTGTGTTCTCTCACTGAGCCTCAGAACCTCCAACTAATACTTCAGTTTTATCCTGTTTGAGCTGTCGGACTCACAGGAAGTGACCCTGGAGGAGGTACAAATACACAACAGTGTACAAATACATACGTACATATCGAATTCATAATTGTCATAAAGTAGGGAAGTATTGTCAGATTCATGCAGTAGAAGTATCTACAGTAAAAGTACAGTAGTACTCTGAGCTGCATGTAGTAAAGGTACCAGCAGTAAAATACACACTGCTGTAATACATACAGTAATATTGTCAGCTTCATGCAGTAAAAGTACAGCAGTTTTTTTCAGCTTCATGCAGTAAAAGTACAGCAGTTTTGTCAGCTTCATGCAGTAAAAGTACAGCAGTTTTGTCAGCTTCATGCAGTAAAAGTACTGCAGTATTGTCAGCTTCTTAAACACATTCTATATAAGAGAAAATGTTGGTGACTTTTACTTCTGTGTGTGTAAACGGCTCTTTAAATGAAAGCCTGTGAGCAGCTGGTGGAGCTGGAAAACGTCTGTCAGAACTCACGAACCAAAAATTATTGCTGCGTTCCGTTAGCTTATCACGTGTTTTTATTCAAAGTAACAATCTGTAGAGTAATGAGGAGTAAAAAGTACCACTGCTGAGATCTACTGCAGTGGAAGTGAATGTAGGATCAAATTGAAAGTACTCGAGTTAAGTACCTCAAAGTTGAAGTACCTGTATACATGTACTCAGTTACTTCCCACCGCTGCAGCAGACTCAGAGCATGTGTCTGTCGACGTGCCGCTGGGGGGGGTTTCTACCTGAACCTGAGCCCGATGGAGGCGAGGCGCTTTGGATGGTTGCGTCTCAGCTCGCTGCAGCAGCTGTTGGGTGGAGCTGCAGTGGGAGTGGGCACATACAGAGGCTTCACCTCCACCTCCAAAACACTGCTGCCCTCCCTCCATCACTGCTGCCCTCCCTTACATAAAGAGCGTTACGAAACACCGTCAACAGTGTGCTTTGATTCATACGAGCGCGGTCATGAGTCACTTCCACCGCGGCTCGAAAAAGTAACAGCGGAGCTACGATTATGTCACCGGAGGCCGATATCTGACTGCACGGACTCGGCTTCACAGGCTGAAGCTCTGCAGCAGGACGAGTACTCAGGAGTACTGTGGGCCGATCTCTAGTACACTTTAGAGTCTTTTTCACTTTGCACTTCACAGGAACATTTTTATCTTACACCATTTCATAATATATCACAGAAATACTGGATATATTTGGCATTTTCAGCATTTATTTGTCATTTGTGTGCTTATTTACTGTTTAAATGTACAACTTTAAGTGTTTGCTGTTTCCCTGTTTGTGCTAATTGAAAACCTCTCGGTTTTTGAGTCTGCGCACGGCACGGCGTGCTGATAGTGCTGACTCTTCAGGCGTCGCTGCCGCCAATCATTTCCGTAACTTTCTGAAACCAATGATCTGAAATCATTCGACTCAGCTCGCTCCGGCTGACTTCAGACCGTCTTTAGCCCTCCGTGAAAAAATTGCAGCGCCCTCATTCATTTCAATCCAATGCTAATGGCTCTGTGAGGCTATACTGTGACGCTGTGGTGCTTTGGGCTGGATGCTAACATCAGCATGCTAACACGCTCACAATGACAAAGCTAACACGCTGATGTTCAGTCGGTAAAATGTTTACCGTGTTCATCATCTTATTTACCATGTCAGCATGCTAACATTAGCAAATTAGCACTAAACACAAAGTCCAGCTGAGGCTGATGCTAACGTTATGGTTCTGCAGGGATTTGCTCATAAAGCAAAGTGTTGGACGCGTTAACATGTTGACCTGATGGTGGCGCCACATGAACAGACATAAGATCAGAAAAGTTATCAGAGTTCATTCTGAGAGGAACGTGAACGTCTGAGCCACATTTCATCACGATCAACTGCTGTGGAGACGCTAACATCCACAGAGCTACGCTGCTAGCACGGCTAATAAAGGCCCTCAGTTCACTGAGCTGTGCGTCCGTGTGTGTCGTCATGATAAGTTCGAGCGCCTGAACGACATCTTGTGTCTGTTTTTCTTTCACTTTGAAGATGCTTCAGTCTGTTATACCTGCAGTTTGCAGCGGGACGGGTCTCCTGTCAGCTGACAGCCAGACGTCGCTCGCAGCAGCATGAAAGCCTCGCTGATTGGTTTAATGTGTTTAAATTCAGATCTGATCTTCCATCTGAGAAGAAGCTCCTGAGAGTAAAAAGCCAGAGCTGCTGTTCAAAGGAGAGCAGACGCAAGTGGAAAACGAATCAACACACAGAGCCGAGGAGAGCGCCGGGACATTAATGTCGTTAGCAGTCGCTAATGAGGCCGGGAAGTTATTATCCCGCAGATGATGGATTCACTGCTCTCTGATTGGGTTAAAGCATCCGGGATAACACGACTCACCTCGCACAGCTGTCAGTCACAGGACGGAGCGAGCTGATTGGTCCGATGCGCCCGGAGGAAGAAAAAAAAAACATTTCTATCGACAGAAACCATCAGAGATTGAAATAAAACATTTAGGCCACAAACAGCCAGACTCCAGATAAACGTTCAGACGCTTTTCAGCGTGGCGACTCACAACAAGTCGATTCAAACCTCGTGGGGGGCAGTTTACCTTCATGTAACGGCGATAAGTGACAGGACGGGATGCTCGTTATGGAATGAATACGTGCTAACGAACGTTGTTCAGATCTCGACCGCCAGCTCGTCATCCACGGTCACCTCCAGGTTCCTCCCGTCTGATTGTTTGTATCGCCACATTGCTGTCATGGTGATGGACGGGCCTCGGCGACGGGACCCTTGGGACCCCCTGGAGGAACACGAGCTCAGGCGGTTTAAACGCTTTTGTTGCACGAAGCTGTGTAGTTCTTGACGATGTTAATTAAAACAAATTTTCTTAAACTAGATAAAACCGCTCTGTCACATCGTTCGGCTCCGTCCAGTGTTTTCAACTTGCTGCAGATCAACCGTCGCCCAATCAGAGTGTATGAACAGCGATCTTACAAGTTTATGTTCACACTAAACATAAATATGTGGGAATATTTCTGTCCTGGAGTCTGGAAATCACACCAAGCATTAATAACAAGTGAATGGTTGATGATTGGAACACACCATTAAACAGCACAGACACCTGGCAGCTCTGTACAGTAAGAACGGTGATGAGCAGCAGGACAGAAGTAAGTGACTCAGGTGTGTCCAGGTAGCTCACCTGGTGGAGCAGGAGACCTGTACTGAGGCTGTGTCCTTACTGCAGACATGTTGTCTCCTCTGCACTCTGTGCTCTGCTGTCTAATAAAGGCTGAATAATTAAAATGAAAGAAACACGTGGCGGCAGAGAGAGAAGCCATGATGAGTTTAAACGTGATGGACTCTTCTGTCCAGCTGTGCTGTGTCGCCCTCTGGTGGCTGCTCTCAGTCATTGATCCAAACTCAAACAAAAGCAACAGAAAGTTTACCAACCAAACAAACCGTCTTCATTAAAGACTGCAGCATATTTTACATCTGATCATCACACCTTTTAAATTATAAAAACAGATTACCTCCCTGCTCTACGCTGTGGCCATGCAGGCTTTAGGAGGACCACATCCAGGTCTGGACTGTCACAACGTGGCCTTTGGGTCATCATGATGTGGGAGAACACAGTTTCAGTAGTTTAACCAAAGTTATTAATTTAACAAAGTGAATAAATTAAAGACATCAAGGAGGCGTAGAATCAGGGTGGATGTAGAAATGTGCATAAAAGAAGAAAGGAGTGGGAGGAAAGGAGGGGAAGCAGACCTATCAGGACCTCCCTGCTTCAGCCTGGCGACACCAGGACCAGGACCAGCTCGTCTGGATGATCCACTGACCAGATCACTGGATCAGCTTTGGAACAGATTCACGGTTTACCCGGGAGATCTAAAAATATCTCAACAGCTGTTGGATGACTGCGATGAAACGTTCACGTTCCTTCAGGAAGAATATTATTAACTTTATTGATCCTCTGATTGTTCATCTAGCGCCACCATCAGGTCAACATTTGAATGCATCCAGCACCTGCAGAACTAATGACATTAGCATTAGCATGTGCTTTGTGTTTGCTGCTAACTAGCTCATGCTAACATGCTAAAGTAAGATGGTGACCGTGTTTCAGGAGGTCATTGTGGATTTCAGGAGGTCCAGGAAGACGGATCACGCCCCCCTCCTCATAGATGGAGAAGTGGTGGAGCGTGTGGACAACATCATGTTCCTGGGCCTCCCCATCACATTTGATCTCTCCTGGTCCATGAACACCTCCCGCTTGGTGAAGAAGGCACAACAAAGGCTCTTCTTCTTTAGGAAACTGAAACGGGCTGGACTCTCCTCTCGGTTGCTCGTCAACTTCTACAGGGCCACAGTTGAAAGCATCCTCTGCCTCAGTGTGACAGTGTGGTATGGCAGCTGCACGGCACAGGAGAGGAAACAACTGGCACGGGTGGTTAAAACTGCACAGGGCATCATGGGCCGTCCCCTCCCTGACCTAGACTCTATATATGAAGGCCAGGTCAGGAAGAGGGCGAGATCCATCGCCACGGACCCCAGCCACCCGGGCCACAGACTGTTTGTACCGCTTCCATCAGTAAAGGTACAGGAACATCCGCACCACCACTAACAGACTGAGGGACAGCTTCTTCCCCAGAGCTGTCAGAGCTATCACCCCCAGCAGCCCCTCACTGCAGTGAGAGACTGTGAGGACTGTGAACACTGCACACCGCACTTTACACCTCCACCTCCACCTGCACCTTCTGTGTACTTAACTTTTAGGTACACACAGATACTTAACTAAATTATATACATTTTAGTATATTTCAGCTGCTGTTGGTACATCTCACTGGCATATTTTATTGTTTATTGTTTAGTATATTTTATTGTCTTAGTACATTTTCATTTCTGGTATATTTTTAATTGCATTTATGAATATTTTTACTGCATGTTGGTTTATTTTATTCTAGTATCTTAATTCTATTTTATAATCTTTCTTATTATCTTGTTTCTAACATGAGGTTACAATGCAAATTTCATTGACATGTCATGCTCAGTGACAATAAAAGATCTTGAATCTTGAACATGGTAAAGGATGGTAGGGTTAGCATGTTAGCATGCTGATGTTTAGCATCTGGCTCAAAGCACCAGTGTGTCCAGTTACAGCCAGCTGTTGACCTAGTGGTGGAGGAAGTACTCAGACCTTTGACTTATAAAGTAATTATACCACAGTGTAGAAATACTCAAGTAAAAGTCCTGCGTTCCAAATTTTACTGAAGTAAAAGCATCTTCGTCACATTAATGCTGCAGCTGGTTGAGCTAATAATAGATAATAAAATATAATTTATTGGTTAATTTTTATTTTCTGTGGATTATCTGAATCTGCAAAGTGACTCCTGCTGGTAAATAAATGTAGTGGAGGAAAAAGTGCAGCAATATTTGCCTCTGAGATGTAGTGAAGTATCATACAATGGAAACACTCAAGTCAAGTACAAGTACCTTAAAACACAGAACACAGTAAACAACTAGTGTTTCATTGTGTGTGTGTAAGACTGACAGGTAGCCATGGTAACTGGAGTGTGACGGTGCTGGCAATCAAACACATTGCACACACAGTCCTGACAGACGTGCTCAGGTAGCAGGAGAGGAAACACCTGTGTGTGTGATAATACGACGTCAGGTGTGCAAATGTGTGTTTTTGGGGTTTAGAGGAAATCTGAAATCTGTCCCAACCTCTCGAGTCTGTGTGTTTTCCATATTAAAACTTTCTGCCCACAACTCACCTCACATTTCTAACAGTCGTCAAGTTTTCTATGTGCACAACAAAAAAGTAAAAGTCTTCTTTTTCTAAAATAATCTAAAGCAGCAGCGACACAAACACGGGTCACCTGCTCGTTTTTTCCACAGATGACGCTGTCTGTCCAGTCTGTGTGGTGACAATACACAGAGTATCATACATTCAGACAGTGGTGGAATGTAACTGAGTATATATCTACTGTGAACGAGTGAGTACTGAAGTACTTTACTTGAGTATTACCAGTTTCTGCTGCCTTATATTTCTACTACACCACATTTGAGAGGGAAATATTGTACTTTTTACTGTGTTACGTGTATTTACCAACATTAGTTACTTTGCAGAAGTGAATATTAACACAAAATATAATCAGCTAATTAATGATGATGCATTATTTTAAAGATAAGACTTTATTGATCTCAGGGGGGGAAACCAGCTGTGTGATGAAAACATGAATGCATCAATAATTAGAATCCAGTAAGAATCAATGTTACTCTGAAATT
Organism: Chelmon rostratus; assembly: GCF_017976325.1. Taxonomy (NCBI): domain Eukaryota; kingdom Metazoa; phylum Chordata; class Actinopteri; order Chaetodontiformes; family Chaetodontidae; genus Chelmon; species Chelmon rostratus. The sequence continues at coordinate 28,169,678 of NC_055663.1, forward strand.
CTTCATAACGAGCGCTTCTCTTGGTACTTTATGTTGTTTTCACAGTAATACTACAATACAGTAATAAAAATCTGACTTTGAGCTGTTCTCATACGGACGAGTTTGTTCAGGTTCAGAAGAAATCTGAAGACAAAACTGAGAACTTCTTATTTCTTTAAGAACAATTTGAAATAAAAAATAAATGTGTCTAAACGTGATCACAGACGAGACGCTGGAACGTGCAGAGAGGAAGATGACGAAGATGAGATTCATCTTTTATGTGACGATGAACGGCAAACGCTGCTTTTAAAATGTTCACGATCCGGATTTGGATTTGATGCCTGAGCTTTAAATTCCTTTGAGGCCGAATCTGAAGACGTCGTTTTTGTTCTGTGAACATGTTTCCGAAGCAGAGAGAAGGTGAAAAATAACTTCTGCTTCATTTTCAGTCCAGAGGATTCATTCCTGCACTGAATCACATGTACTGTGAGATAAAGTGATGCAGAAATGTGGATTTTCTGAGCTTGTTTGGGTCGTGTTTCTCTGTCTTCAGGTGTGTACTCATGTCTGTCGTTTCCAGTATCTGACAATAACAAAGGGAATAATATTGGTATAGTAACATTCGTCCATATTGTTGTTATCTCACATGACATCTCTCTCCTGCAGCAGCGACCCCCCATCTGCTGCCCCTCCTGAGGTCTCTCCCTCCAGTTCTTCTGCTTTGAATCGAGGGTCTCGCTCATTTTAACACTGTCACCTTCAGACTGTGGAAACCTCTGATGCAGATTGGTGACTTGAATAAAACACAGCAAAGATAAAAGGAGTAGTGGAGGGAGTACGCAGATCTTTTACTGAGGTAAAAGTAATAATATCACAGAGTAAAAATACTAGAGAAAAAGTCCTGCATTCAAAATTTTGCTTCAATAAAAGTATTATTAAGTGTATTTTAAAGGTCCAGTGTGGAGGATTTAGTGACATCTAGTGGTGAGGTTACAGACTGAAAACCACCTGAACACCCCTCCGAGCGCAGGAGAACCAGCAGACTGACGGAGGACGTGAACGTGTCTCTGGAGTCAGAGTTTGGTTTGTCCGCTCTGGGCTCCTGTAGAAACATGGCGGTCAGCATGGTGGGCTCTGTGGAGGCGGAGCTGCTCCCTCTGGACTCATTCTAAGGTGATGAAAACACTTTAATGTCACAGCTGGTAACTATGGAGCTGACGTCATTGACTGCTCGTTCAATCATCAATAATAATACATCATCTCTTAGAAGATGAATATATAATATGCAAATTCACTAAAGTCATCAAATCATTTGGTGGAGCGAAACATTTCCCTCTGAAAACTAGTGGAGTAGAAACATGAAGTACAACATAAAATACAAATACTCCAGTGAAGTACAAGTACCTGAACCTTGTACTTCGTCATTCCTGTGCTTGAACACCTGCGGCTCCACCTGCGGTGTCCAGAAGCTTCTTTCCAGTCTGGTTTGAAAGCTGAAGATGACGGATCGTCAAGTCTGACACGAAAAGCGGAAAAAACATGTCGACACAAACAAAACACTGAATTGAATACAACTTTATTGATCCTGCAGGTGAAGACAGGGATACAGGTGAGACTCACCTGGTTGCTTTGAAAAAACATTCCTGTTAGTTTCTCTGAGGTCTGTTGTGTTTGTCTGCTTTAACATCTTCAACTCTTTGTTGTACTTTTTTTGAAGCACCTTTAGAAACTGTGACTGTCCATCAGGATTTAAAGTTTCATGTGTTAGTTTCAGGTTAATGTTTCCTTCTGTTTCTCTCTAATTTCTCTGTTTGTCTTTGGAAACACGTTTGTTACTTTATCGATTTGTTTCTGTGTATTTTTGTGTATTTTCCTTCTCTGTGTTTGAGGCACTTTGTTAACACGTTTGTTTCATTGTGTTGTATAAATAAAGTTTCTTTGAGTCTTGCGGTCCACCTGGCTGATGGCAAAAAGCAGGACGATGACGACGAAATGACCAGAAGCAAACAAACTGAACAGAAGTGAGTTACTGAGTCCGGAGCAGCGGAGGACCTGGAAGTCTGGATGTCCTGGTGGTCCAGAGGACCACTGCACCGACCACCAGCCCAGTTTGAGTCCAGCTGGGGTCATTTGATGCTCATCATTTCACATCTCCATCCCCCTCACTTCCTGTCATCTCTCAACTGTCGACTCTCAGAAAAGGCAGAAGAAGAACTCAAACTTGACGAGCCAACGTGTTTCTGAGAACCACCTCCATCATCAGGGCTTCAGGTTTCAGTTATTCATCGTCCTGCAACACACAATGTGAAGTGCACGCAAACAGAAAGTGACTGAAATGGATGAATAGATGTAGCAGCATGACTGACTCTAACTCACAGGCCTCGTGCACACTGAAGGCCAGATGATCACTGTGTGTGTGTGTGTGTGTGTGTGTGTGTGTGTGTGTGTGTGAGAGAGAGAGTGTGTGGAAAGTAAACATTTCTCCTGCAGTCAGTACATAGAGACAGATAGATGAAAATAACTGCCTCAGGAAACCACTGACATCAGGAATGTAGTGCACTGCATTCCTACGCTCCTTGAACGCTCCTCCAGCGTTCCTGTAATGCTCCTGATCTCTGTCACTTAAATCACGACCCAAATGAAATACGTGAGCTTATTTACAAACACTGACACAGGAGCGCCACCAGGAGGCAGTCAGTGGTGGAAGATGTATTCAGATCCTTTACTTCAGTGAAATAAAGTCAAAGTTCTAGGAGTTCATTAAGCAAGGAGACTTTTCTCTGAGGAACACTTCATCCTTCAGTTTATCACAAACATCCACAGTCAAAAACACAAAATGTGGAGATATGTGGTTTTCACTGGACGGGGAGGGTGTAAAAAATAGTAATCTGGAAAGTAACAAGTAACTAAAGCTGCCAGACAAATGTGGTGGAGTGAGAAGTACAATATTTGCCTCTGAGGTGCAGTGGAGTAGAAGCATAAGGCAGCACAAAATGGAAATACTCAAGTAAAATACAAGTACCTTGAATTTGTACTTAAATACAGTAATTGAGTAAATGTACTAAGTTACATTCCATCACTACTAATCAGTATTTTTATATTAACATGGGATGAAATGAGCACATGTGATGTAAACAGTGTTGATGACGTGATGAAAGCAGACTCATATCTGACACACGTGTGAACGAGCAACACGTCATAAAGACTCGACAGCTGCAGGTGAACCAAGCGACGGATCACACCTGAGGTAAATCACAGCGTCTGATTAAAGCTGACACAGAGCGAGGACTACAGCAAACATCTCAACAAAATATAGAAACAAACTCTACAAGACAAAAAAAATGATAAAAATTCAGATATATAATATTATTTACAACAATCATTGCTTGTGTTTATATATATATATATATATATATATATATATATATATATATAATAGCAACAGAGCAGAAACACACTTCAGAATGTTATTATTCCATATTATTACATTACTGGACCTCAGTATTTCATGTTGAATTTGGTCATTGTATCTTTTTTTTGTTTTGATATAATATGTTTTCTATGTAAAGTCTTAATCTTTGAAGTAAATCGGACCTGCAGCTGTCAGATAGAAGCAGTCAAGGACAAAATACATTTGCATCTGGAATAGTGGAATAAGTATAAAACAGCATGGAAATATGTCAGTAAAGTAAATTACATATGTTCCTAAAAATGCTACTTAAGTTACTGTTCAGCATGTTTTTCTTGTGACTTTTGGGACTCACTTGAAACTAGATGACACATCTCAGGTTTATCCTGATAAAATACTACATTTGAATTGTACTTAGTTCCACTGCAGCACCGGTTTATGTATTTGTAAGGCAGGACACCCTGAAGCCACTGAGGCAGTGATGAACAGGCCGTGCCACCAGTCCTCCTCCTCCTCCACAAAGTGCAACAGCTCCAGCGGCGAGCAGCCGGACATGGAGCCTGAACAGCGGCACACTGAGGGCGGACTGCCCGGTGCTGGTTCCATGAAGGAGAACCAGAGAAGAAACGCAGTCAGTCCGTGTCACAACGCAACAAACTGCTCCGCTCCTCTGCTGAGTTGTGTGGCGTGTGTGTGTTTGTGTGTTTGTGTGCGCGTGGTATGTGTGTGTGTGTGTGTGTGTGTGTGCAGACTTTCTCTCCATAGAGTTTCACTGAGTTTACATCCGGGTTTTTTCCCTAGGCAATGGGAGTCGCAGCACCGCCGTTCCTTAGGCAAAGTGAAATAAATTCGCCGCACCGACACAAAAAGTAGTCCGCTTTTCGAACACATTTTCTCCGCACCTCGCGTCGCTGATCGGCTCGATTTAACGAACTTTAACAACAACACGCGCTAATATCAAACGCTTTGTCGCGGATAAACGAGCATTAGTTGGACGTGTGAGTAGTTTTTGTCTCCCTTCCTCCAGCTCCGGGGCGCAGGGATCTGTGCTGTGCTGCGGCTGAGCTGAATGAGATTGAAGAAGAGTTCTTCTTGTTTTGTAGCTTCAGTTTCTCTGATTTTTACACAAATTTACTAAAACTAAATATAAAATACAGCAACAAAATAAAGCTCTGCGGGAAGGAGGCAGCCGGACTGTTTATATGCTGTTATTCCATCGTGGATCGGCTTCTTATAGATATATATTTAATTAATCTAGAGGAGGACTGCTGCTGAGTAAGTGCACATTGGCTTTTTTAATTTCATAACTTTAATTTTCTGTGTTGTCAAACTTCACCTGTGCTCGGCTCTCGGCCTGCATCCATGCGTTCGTCGGTGTGTGTGAGCAGGTGTGTGAGCTGGCAGTCCGGGTTGAGCTGGATTCAGCTCTTCCTCTGTGTTTCTGTGTGTTTAGCTGGTGTGTTTCTTATTCTAGGAGTTGATATTCTGGAGGACAAGGGGCCGATATAACTTAGAGCCACCAACGCCTGCTCGGTGTCATAATTCTGAAAGATGGCGTCTTCTGGGACCATTCCCGCGCTGCTTTCTTTATTTCCACTCTCTTTTTCTTTCGCATCGCCGCCAACGACGCTATTATTTATCTTTGATGTAAGTTATCAGCGTGGCTGGTAGCGTTAGCCACAGCGGCTAACAGGATGGTTAGCATTAGCGGCTACGGCTAACGTTATCCACTTGTTCTCAGCCTCAGACGGAGCAATGTCGGATGTGTGAGGGTCGGTTTGGATGGTTTTACCAACACCGAAAACCACTCAGGACCCCGATAATCCCCCGAAACCCGCCAGTTTACCGCGCCGGGAGGATGGTACGAGGCAGCTCCGGTGAATTTAGAAGGAGAGGGTGAACCTCCGGACGGCCATAGTGGCTGAATAAGAAGGTTATAAAACATTTATTTCGCCGCCGAAACAAAAACACACTTTTCAGTATCTGGAGTCCCGCAGCAGAAGCACTTAGCGGCTCTCGTCTCGAAACCTCCATTTTAGCTTCATTTCTCGCTTTTTCGGGCCTCTGCAACGGCATGTGATGCCGATGGAAGTTTATCCAGACAAGTTCGCGTCCCACCCAGGGAGCAATTACTCCAATTAACCGGCAGCGTGTCCACAGTGCTGGGCCCCGGCGGAAGGAGACCCTGCGAGGGGCTCCAGAGGGAGCAGCTCGGCTTCAGAGGCTCCTCATCCAGCCTCGGCCATCCTCCCATCACCGACACATGGAGTTAGTCATAGAGGTCAGCCTCATGATATAACCAGTCTGGATGGTGTTCACACATGACCGCGGGTTCGTTTGCAGTGCTGACAAATACTTTTACACAAGTCCTGCACTGAAGAGTCTCCTTTAACATGCACGTTTTACTCTGCGTCTGCATGAAAACAGGTGATGAGCTGGTGAAATATATGAGAACTAAGACAGATTAAAGCCAGTTTCCAGCTGTGTGCCCCCCCCTCCTCACACCCGAGCCTCTCAGGTTTGGTCCTTCCAGCAAACAGCTGAACTTAGATCCAGAATTTCACTGAGAATCAGCCGTTAGAGGGACGATCTGTGAACCAGGACTTTGGTTTGTGAGCTCTGCAGGAAGCAGCTGAGCTCCACCAGCCGCTCACAGGCTTGCATGTCAAGGTCCGCTCATACACACAGAAGTAAAAGTCACCAGCGTTTACTAAAAACAGCAACAACGAGGGAAACGGCTAAAAAAAATCTGACGACCCCTCAGATTGATCCGGTGACCCTCTGGAGGGGCCAGACCCCCAGGTTGGGCCCCACTGGCCCAAACTAACTAACTGTAAATGACGTAGGTGAAAGTAGCTCCACCTGCAGCAGCTCCAACAGTAACATGCTGCTCTAACTTTGATGCTTCAGTATCAACAATCTAATAATATCAAATAGAATCAGAGATCAGGAGACATTTTACTGCACAGACAGTACTTTTACTGCATGAAGCTGATAATACTGCTGTACTTTTACTGCATGAAGCTGATAATACTGCTGTACTTTTACTGCATGACAGGAGAAACCAAAAAAAACAAGTCGAAACAAACAAATCACTGAATTGAATACAACTTTATTGATCCTGCAGGTGAACACAGATACAGGTGAGACTCACCTGGTTGCTTTAAAGAAATGTTCATTCCTGTTAGTTTCTCTGAGGTCTGTTGTGTTTGTGATACTTTAGCGACACGAAGCTGATAATGCTTGTGTACTTTAACTATGACACTTTAAATACATGGAGCTGAGAATACTTGTGTACTTTTATTGTGATACTTTAAAAACCCAGCTGTAGCGGGAGCTAGAATTGTTTAGAAGTACTCAGTCTTAATAAACACAGAAATACTACGAGGCTCTAAAGTGATCACCTGCCACTCGCCAGCTGCTGCTAAAAATCTACGTCAGCGATTGAAGTGGGAGGTCATCGTCGTCATCGGCAGGTCGAAACCGAAACTGGTCCGCTTCACTCTGAACTCTCATCTTCATCACAGAAGTTGATTGATGGCGTTGGTTTTGCGTCGACTCTGCACGCAGCGACGTGTGACCGTCAACAGTCGATCGACCTGAAAGCCAGAACATGGTGGAAGTAAAGAAAGTTTACTGAGAAGTGAAGGAGGAGAGATCTGGGGTCAAATTTTATGAGCTTATTATACTTTGAATTTTGCAAAGTACTAATAATTACAGTACAAATATGTACAGTACAAATATTGGAGTGAAAAGTGCAGTGAGGTGGAGTTAAAAGTGAAGTTTCATGAAGTGGAAAAAGCTCAGTTAAACTTAAGTTGCACTTTTCTGAAATATGACAGTGGTGCAGTACTTGAGTAAATGTACTCAGTTACTTTCCACCTGTAGATTCACAGTATTGGACAGCGGTGGGCAAACAGTGGCCCGTGGGCCACATTTTGGTCCTTCAACAACAACGTTTGATGAAAGCTGAAGTCTGAACTTTAACAGTTCCCATTAAAAATGACGCATTTACATGATTTTTCATGGCATCCCATAATCAAACTTGGCTGTGGTGCTTCTGTGCTCGCTGCCAGCTGCTGTCATCAAAGATTGTTTATGAGGCGAAAGAGGCGTCACTCTGTATCGTCACTGTACAGTCAGACCAGAGAGTGTTTGAGTAGTCCAGCAGAGTGAGACATTGTCTCTCTGACGGATCACTTTCAGGAAAGATGAAGAAACTCAGTGTGTCAGATCGTCTTTGATCAACTCTGAGTTAAATGTTCAGGATCAGACGAGACTCGGGATCAACAGATACTGAATATTAACGGGTCCGATCAGGCCAAAGCCGGCTGACCGTGACGTCCCTGCAGAAAACACTGTGAATGAAAAGCTTGTGCTGATCGTCAGCCTCCTCGTGAAGAGAGTCTGAACAGCACGAGGCCCAGGAAGAAACCAACAAGATCAATAACACGAGTGCTTCCGTTCAGTTCGCATCTGCGACCGGGCTAACACCGGCCGCTGCGCCGTCCTGCGCGTCGAGGCGGCGTGACACTCGAGGGTTAACAGGAATCTGTAGAGTCACTGGATTCTGTTTGTGTGGATCAAACAGGGATCTGTTAGATCAGCTGGGGACGCTGCATGTGTCCAGGTCAAATGCAGATGCTCTGAAAGTTAGTTTGGATTGTCTGTAAATGTGAAGTGATGGAAGAGATTTGAACACGCTGCTGAAAGACGAGTGTGAGCCATTTTACCTGCCGGATTAAGATCAAAGAGCCTGTTCGCTAAAGAAAACATGATTCATTTTTGATTTATTAGATGTTTCTGTTGGGTGTTTTTTGTAGAAACTAAGACTGATTATGTTTTGTACCTGGTGCCTTTGAAGAATTCGGTGATTGTTATGTTTTTTATGGACTCGCTGAAGTCACTGGTCAATGCAGCACCTGTACTGGGATCACCTGACTCCCACCAGAGGTGGACAGGTGAACAGGTGAAGCACATTGTGTTGAACAACAGTAAATATGTGACAGAACAGGATCTCAGTGAAATATGAATAAAAGTACACAAACTAACAGTAATATAAGAAATAACACCAAACCTGGAGCAAAACAAGCTGCTGGTTCTGTTTAAGTTAACCCAGTACTGTGTCTGAGGTCAGAGGTGGAAAGTAACTAAGTACATTTACTCAACCTCTGTACTTGAGTAGCATTTTGAGGTACTTGCACTTGAGCATTTGATGCTCTTTAAGGTTGGGCCCTGCTGCCCTAACTATTTGTATATGATGTAGTTGGAAGTAGCTCCACCTGCAGCAGCTCCACCTGCAGCAGCTCCAACAGTAACATGCTGCTCTAACTTTGATGCTTCAGTAACAACAATCTAATAATATCAAATAGAATCAGAGATCAGGAGACATTTTACTGCACAGACAGTACTTTTACTGCATGAAGCTGATAATACTGCTGTACTTTTACTGCATGAAGCTGACAATACTGCTGTACTTTTACTGCATGAAGCTGACAATACTACTGACAATACTGCTGTACTTTTACTGCATGAAGCTGATAATACTGCTGTACTTTTACTGCATGAAGCTGACAATACTGCTGTACTTTTACTGCATGAATCTGATAATACTGCTGTACTTTTACTGCATGAAGCTGGTAATACTGCTGTACTTATACTACATGAAGCTGGTAATACTGCTGTACTTTTACTGCATGACGCTGGTAATACTACTTTACTTTTACTGCATGAAGGTGGTAATACTACTTTACTTTTACTACATGAAGCTGGTAATACTACTGTACTTTTACTACATAAAGCTAGTAATACTACTGTACTTTTACTGCATGAAGCTGATAATGCTACTGTACTTCTACTGCATGAAGCTGATAATACTGCTGTACTTCTACTGCACGAAGCTGATAATACTGCTGTACTTCTACTGCACTAAGCTGATAATACTGCTGTACTTTTACTGCATGAAGCTGATAATACTACTGTACTTTTACTGCATGAAGCTGGTAATACTACTGTACTTTTACTGCATGAAGCTGATAATGCTACTGTACTTCTACTGCACGAAGCTGATAATACTGCTGTACTTCTACTGCACGAAGCTGATAATACTACTGTACTTTTACTGCATGAAGCTTGTAATACTACTGTACTTTTACTGCATGAAGCTGGTAATACTACTGTACTTTTACTGCATGAAGCTGGTAAGACTACTGTACTTTTACTGCATGAAGCTGATAATACTGCTGTACTTTTACTGCATGAAGCTGGTAATACTACTGTACTTTTGCTGCATGAAGCTGGTAATACTACTGTACTTTTACTGCATGAAGCTGATAATACTGCTGTACTTTTATGAAAGTAAGATGCTGAATGGAAGACTTTTGCTTGTAATGGACTATTTTTACATTGTTGTATGGATACTTTTACTCAAGTAAAGGACCTGAGTACTTCTTCCAGCGCTCTCAATGTTGTATTGACCCAAACTGGGAACATTTCTATCCCAGTGAATTTTAGTGAGTAGGATGTGATTTATTGATCATGTGACGGATCAATGAAAAGAGCCTCAGACGCTGTGATGAAGGTGAGGTAGTCGAGGTGGAGGAGAGATAAACATCTTTAAAACATAAAGGCCTGAGATGCAGGTGTTCGGATAGAAACATACCTGACAGGAGTAAATAAAGGTCCGGACGCAGAGTCGACATGAACGGCTGCAGATTCGTTCATGAATCAAAGCTCGTTATTGTCTGTTCTGTGCTCCTGAAAAGGGATTTGAGTTTTTGTTATTTATTCTAGATTTCTGATCACAGTCCACGTTTGTAACGATGTGCGTTTGTTCTGTTTGACAGGGCAGCACAGAGGGGTGGAGTCCAGTCCCACAGCCAGGTGGTGAGTCCTGGATTTACATGTAATAACATCAATGTAACACCAACCACAGTAATCAACATGGTTATCACCTTCAATACATCTGTTTTTAATGAAGTTACAGTTCATCATTCTCATTTCAAAGTGCAGTTTTTTCAAGGTTTTTAAGATAAAATGTGTAAATTATCATGAGAAGTTAAAGACTTCCTCCTGATTTCTGTAAATAATAATTTTAACTTTCGACACGTTTAATTTTCCAGACACGTTCAGCTGTTTCAGGCAGAACTCAGAGTACTGATAATGTGTTTGTTTTCAGTAAGTTCAGATACATTCACACTGTTTTACCTGTTCATGACGACACCTGTAACGAGTGGAATTAGTAGGAAAAGTTACTCGTGTTTAATATTTAAATGAAGTTTCATGTCAGTGAACAGAAACAAAATGAAGCTGCGTCTTGTTACTTTTAGAGTAGTTTTTAATGAAAGATATTTTTTAGTTACAAGACATTTTTTCCCTTTTAGTGTATTTTTTTAATTCTTTATTGATTATTTCAACAACATTCAGAAATACAAACTTGTATTTTCTCTGAAAACATAATACTTCAGAAATATTCAGTTAATGTAACTTGCTTGAGGACAGTAAGTGTATTTAATGCGCTTTAATAATGGAGTAAAATTACTTTGCTTTACACAATGTAGTTTGATTACTTGTACATGTATCTTGTACAGTTTAAACTACTATAGTTATAGTAGTTGAGTCTTTGTGTAAAGTCTCATATAACAGGTTTATTAATGATTAAATAAAGCTTCTGTGTACTTTGAAGGATTCAAGTCAGTGTTTGGTTTTGTTTCAGCGGCACTTTAATGCTTCAGTTGGATGGTTTTCCTACTGGAGACGGTGTTAAGGTAAAAATATCAAACACATATTACACAGTTCTGATTAGTGTACTAATACCTCTGCAGGACTTCCTGTTTGTGATGGCGAGGAAAACGAAAAGACTTCCTGTCACCTTGTTTGACCTTGACAGCGAAGTATGACTGTCAGCATCACACCGGAAGTCCTGACTGGGCTGTACTCCAGGTTACTATGACAACAGCCAGGACCATAACCCACGCTTTTTTGGTGTGTGTGTGTGTGTGTGTGCAGGCTGATCGATCGGCTGGCAGACTGACTGGATCCATGATGGAATTACAGACGTTACAGGAGGCTCTGAAGGTGGAGATCCAGATCCATCAGGTACGCGGGTCAGTGGGTTAGACAGTCGGGTTAGCTTGGAGAGGTCCGGACCGCAGCAGTGTCAGACCAACACGCTTCATGTCTTCACGGCGAAACGAAACACGTTACAGAAAACATCTGAATCAGACGAGTATGAAGCCAGAAAAACAACCAACATAAATAAGTACAGAAACAAAACCAGGCCCTCGTTCAGGCCTCCTGTGACTGAACTTTGAGATGAGAACCCAGTGAAGATGAAACTGCTTACATCACCGCTCTTCATGGAGCTCATAGAAAATTAATGAGTCTATCGGTATTTATCAATCAATAAAATTCATTTTGCTTAAATTTTCTTTTAGAAACTAAATTGATCTCCTCGTGTCCTTCGTTAGGGGGCCGTGTCAGACCTGAATCCAGTTCCTGAGTTTGATATTTAAATCTGCTGCAGTAAACACGAGGCTTCGAGGCGACAAGTGTTTAAAGAAATGTATCACTCAGCGTATGAACGTACTCTAATAATGTTTTATATTCTTCATAAAATTATAACAGCCTTGTTGTAAATACTAAAAGCTTTCAGCTGTTCAAAGTATAAATACAATATAAATACTTCAAACTGATGAGAAGAGCTCAGACAGAAGAGCAGCAGAAGTCTCTGAAAAACAATAATATTAATATCACTAATAATAATAATTATGAACAACTTGATTAATGCAGCACTTTTCAAAATAAAGTCACAAAGTTCTTTACATGGTTGAACCAGGATCAAAACATTACAGGAACAGACAAATAATACGGAAACAGAACGGATAAAAGATCCAACAATAAAATAAGACTGAAAAAAACAACAAGTGCAGCATCCCATCGATCGTAAAGAGCAGATTGAGGATGTAATATTTCATATTTCCTTTGATGCTGGAAACGGATCCTCCTGCTCCGATAAAACATGTACATCTGTTTCCTTATTTTCTTCGGCAATGCGTTTTCTCGTGTTATTACCTTCTGCATTGATTTGCATCGTGCCCGGACGAGTGCATCCCTCTGGTCGTTGTTCCTCGTTGTGGCCAGCAGGTGCCGCTGTGAGTCGTACTCTTCTGAATGTCTCTTGTCTTCTTCTGCAGAAACTGGTTGCCCAGATGAAGCAGGACCCTCAGGTAAAGCCACCATACGTGTTAATGTCTGAACCTTCTCGTGTTCGTTACCTCAGCGGACTGACGATGACGATGATGAAGCACACTCAGCTTTTCAAAGTTTACGTCAGTTTGTTTTGGCGCCGACTGACTCGGTTCTTGTTTTCAGAACGCAGATCTGAAGAAGCAGCTCCACGAACTCCAAGCAAAGATCACAGCACTCAGCGAGAAGCAGGTACATCATTACACACACACACACACACACACACACACACACAGACTGACACACACACACACACACACACACAGACTGTCACACACACACACACACTCACACTATCACACACACAGTCACACACACACTGTCAGAGACACACACATGCACACACAGACTGACAAACACTGACACACACACACTCACACTGTCGGACACACACACACTCACACACAGACTGACACACACACACACACACACTGTCACACACACACACACACTCACACTATCACACACACACACTCACACTGTCAGACACACACACACTCACACTGTCAGACACACACACACACACACACTGTCGCACACACACTGTCACAAACATACACACACACATACACTGTCAGACACACAAACACACGCTGTTACACACACACACTGTCAGACACACACACACACTCACACACACACACACACTGTCACACACACACAGTCAGACACACACACACACACACAGACACAGTCAGACACACACACACACACATACACACAGTCACACACACACTGTCACACAGACACCCACACACTGTCACACACACACACACACACACTCACACACACTCACACACACTGTCACACACACACTCACACTGTCACACACACAGTCACACACACTGTCGCACACTCGGTCTGCCTGCTGATTGGCTGAAGCGATGTCAGTAGCAGCTCAGTCCTTGTGTTGAAGCAGTGATGGAGGAGAAGCGTCACCGTTCTCGTTTCTTTCTGCTTCGTTACTCTGAAAACAACACGAGACAGCAGGAGAGAAACGTTTAGAAACTGGTTCTCTGAGCTCCAGAGCAGAGCTGACGCAGCAGCCAATCAGGAGAGAGCCATGAGCAGGACGCGCCCGCCATCGTTTGTGCTCATCCTGCGTCTCTTCGCAGTTATTTTCTGTCGTCTGTGTCTGAGGACTCTTTTGATTTTGCGCTCTCTCTCAGCCTTTTGTTGTTTCCGTGTTGTTTTTTTGTCTTGTGTCTTTATTTAACCACTTTCAGTGAGCTTCCTATTTTTATCTCCTCCCTTCATATTTTCCTGTTTGTTTTCATGTCTTCCAGTAAAACACAGCTGCTGCCAGATAAGTGTGGAATTAGAGCAACTAGTTGTCGAGTGAGGATTATTGCGTTAAAGCTACTTTGAAGAGCACTAATGCGTTTACGGGGCGTGCAGATGCGGCTGGATGTCTCTGAACGTTGTTTTGAAATTTGCTGTGGATACATGAAGCAGATTATCGGTGAAAACAGAAAGCTCGGTTCTCGTTGGTGCTCCCGGACTGCTTACATAACAATTCAAGGTGTTTTCAGACAATCGACGCAGCGCCGTCTCAACACCAAATTACACTCGCACGGCGCTCCGACTGTCGAGTCAAGTCTGGAGATGTTAACATGTAAATGGCTGAATGCCTTTCTCACTGGGAGTTACTGGAGGAAGATGATGAGCAGTCAGTTGTAGTTCTGCTGCCTTCTGTCTGCAGCTCTGCAGACGCACATCAACGAGCTGAGCATGAACACAAACCAGAGGTCTGGACAGTTTGCATCAGATTCAGGCTAAAAACGTGAAGGAAGAACTCAACAGTGTTCTTGTGTTCTTTCAGAGAGATGCGAATGGATTCTTCTACTCCCGACCCCGAAAACAATCTGCTCCGTTAGCCGGCTTGTTGTGTTAACTGGCTAAAACTGCCTTTAGTTTCTGACTTCCCCCTCGCCGAGTCTGTCGGCTCTATGTGGCGTTATGCAGAACATTTTGATGCACAAAAAGTCCTCGTCCAATCGGTTTCTGTTTGTTTCCTGTGAGCGCCGTCGGGCTGCAGCAGCTCGTGGCGCCACAAACGACACAAAGGTGAAGCAGGTGAAATTCTTTGTGGGGGACCTGCTGAAACTTGGTGTTGGTAGATGTAAATGAGACCCCTGAGGAGCTGCTGCGTAGACTAGTTTCAACTGGCCCAATGCCTGCAGACTGTTTTGCTGCAACAGTTCCGCGTGAGGAATTTGTCTGCTTTAAAAACCTGTTGTCAGACCAGTTATAACCCCAGAAGCTCTCTCAGAGTTTGTCTTGGAGCTGCAGACTGCCAGCTTCATTTATCTGTTTTCAAATGGGGGGGAGGCAAAGACCAGAGAGGAAAAGATCATGTGTGAGGTGACATTCAGATGTCAGAAAAACAACATGGTCAGCAGGCGGAGCTGCAGCAGTGACACACCACCCAAGAAGGACATTAAGGTGTTTTAAAAGACTTCGCTCGGCTCAAACATCCATAAATCTGCTCAGAAACCATCAGAGAGGAAGATGCTCCTCACAGCTGCAGAACTTCCCTGAGAATCTTCATGTTTTTAATTTTTCTTCAGCATCTCAGTGACTCACTTTGACTCAGTTCAGAACTTCTTTTAAAGGTTTAGTTTATGCTTATTTTCACAGGTTATGTCTGGTGATATATGGCGTCACAGATTCTTGAGGTTTTATTAGCCCAAGTTAAAATATCTGCCGCCACACGACAACAGAGGTGAAGAAAAAGTTGTTTTTAGCGCTGACAGCGTTGAAAATGACGTTTGAAACTAAAAATCCTTGCTTCTCTCCGGAAACATTTTCCTTGTTACTTGCAGTAATCTCGGACCTCACTAGCTGCGTTTCCATTACAGTTGTTCGCAAAATAAAAGTGATATTTCTGAAATTTCGGCAAAGTTCGAACGCGACTTGCAGGTGTTTCCATTGAACGGTGTTTTGTGAACCAGCCGAAATTCTCGGACGTTCCACGAGATGTGTGTGCGTGCTGTGCGTCGGTAAAACTTAACACAAAGCTAGAATTAAAAAGAACATGCACGCTCCTGGCCTTGTAGGATTGCGCATACTCTAATGCACAAATGCTGAAGATGAAATAAAGAAATGATCTGTTGACTTAGAGTGATCACTTATTTTAATGACCTATGATTGATCACTTTGTTATTACGCGAGGCTCTGACAGCGTCAGCTCGCGCCGGCGGAGCAGCAGCAGAATACAGGACTGTGAATGACTGAAGTGTCCTTTGAACATATTTTCTATCAGCAATTATGTGTAAATATTAAAGTTAATGGCGTACACTTCTAGTGGCAATGGAAACGCAGCTAATGTGAACAGCGTTCGTGTCCTGTGGATGATCCTGACTCACAGAAACATGTCCTGCTTACAGTGTCTGTAGATAACTGCAGATCTCAGAGGTGACTCTGTCTCAGAACCTCGGCTGGTGAAACTTTATCTGCGTGAGGAGATGCTGCAGCACTGGATGTTAAATAGAAAATGTGGTTTTCTTTTTGTGGTTTGGGTGAAGTGATCCTTTAAAACACCAGTTGACAGGTGCAGGTGGGGACTCCGCAGCTTAATCCTGAGTGATAAAACGTCCCTCAGCAGCAGATAAACTTGTGCACATTATTAACTGCAGGCTGCAGGTCAGACCGCTCTCTGAAAGGGGAAACGGGGCACTTTTCAGTCTGGTTTCCTTTTTCAGGCCTCTTTATGATCGTGTGTCACTGCATTAAGTTGCTGCTTGAGAGTCAAGTGTTGCTAAGCAACAGATGTGCTTTATCTTTTAGTCCTGAATTCGTACGTCAGTGCTGCCTTTGTGTGTGTGCTGATTGTCTGCGCGACCCTCTGCTTCTGTACTCTTCATCACAATGTGCACTGTGGTCCTGTTTCTTCTCCTCCTCATCTCTCCAGTCTCAGAATGAGTTGCAGTGGCAGCCAATCAGATCAGAGCAGCGATAGTAGCAGGGCTGAGTGTTACGTCTGCAACACTTATTGATTATTGACCTTTTCAGAAGAGTCACTGACGAGCATCTCACTCTGCAGATTAGTAAGATGCTCGGTCCGACTTTATGTTTGTTGTCTTTTTAAAATGGCTCATACAGCAGACCTGCAAGCCTTCACACTTTAGATTTGTCAGTGCTGCAACGTACAGAGAACGTCCTCTGCTTCTATTTGTTGGTATTCCTGCATGTCACATAATCTGAATGAAGATAGATTCATTAGACTCAGGTGAGGACACAGAAGGCAGCTAAGAAAGTTGTGTTGCATTTTGACACTAATTTGTAACGTATCAGTCTGGTAAATTTTTCTGGATCTGTTAATTTAAACACAAGATCCTTGTGCTCAAAAAGAGGATTCATTCTCAGTGAAGAACCTTGGAGCTCTAATCTGCCTCTATACAAAGAGCAGTGATTCCTAACACGTCTCTGGGGGTCATCAGGTAAAACCTCCCTTCAACGGTGTTTTGCCTACTTAATCCCACGACACCTCCAGGAGGCTAGGCGGTGAACTCCGGCATCCCAGAGTCACCCCCCCCCCCCTAGTGGCAGTTCACGCTGCTCCTACACAATCCAAACAGCACTGCCACGTTCAACTGACCCAGAGATGCTCCAGGTAGTGGCCAGTACCGATGCTACCATTTAGCTAATGCTAATGCTAACCGCTAAGAAGAACAGAAGAAGACAATACAGTTCCGATGCTACCATTTAGCTAATGTTAAGTGCTAACCGCTACCTGCTAAGAGGAACAGAAGAAGACAATAAAGCTAGATACACCTATACTGTTAATGCTAACTGCTAAGAAACTATCATACTACCACCACTTTAGCTATTGTTAGCCGCTACAATGCTACCACAGGCCTAGATGCCACATGTAACTGCCGATTGCCACACTACCATCATCTACACCTGCCTCTTACCAACTGCACCGATAAAAGCGGGGTGGGAATACAAACCCTGGTTCAGGTAGGGGGTAGAAAGTAAAGAGGTAGAGTCAAAGATGAAAGTAGGGATTGGATACAGACCCTTGTTCGGGTAGGGGGTAGAAAATTTAGAGGGTGCTAAAGGTGGAGGCCTAAGCCACAGACTAGATTTAACAGCCTCTTCTAACATTTCCTTCAAGAATGTATCTAGATCTCATGTTCAGACTCAGACAGCGAATGCTAACCGCTAACTTGCTAACAGTTCTGTGGATCACAGACTGATCGATCTGCTTCCTCTGAGCCACAGAGCTCTATTAAAACACATCAGTGAGCCTCACTGTTGTTCCTTCATCACCATGAACACACACACTGTAGTTGTTTTTTGACTCAGTCACACACACACCGTCCTGCTGCCACAAACACTGCAGCACCAAATGTGGATTCATCCGCCGCTGAAAATAGTCCCAGCAAAAGCTGTGTTTCCTCCCGTTTGTTTGATTAAACGCTACAGTGAGCAGCTGTTTGAGGAGATTAATGAACATTTTCAAACATGAAACCAAATATTTGTGAGATGTTTTTAAAAATGTCCGTCTTCAGCAGGAACCAATGAGCTGAGAGCCACGGACAGGAAATCAGACAGTCCCGAGAGATGCACTTACATGTTGTTGATTTAAGTTAGTTGACAAGATATAAGATAGAGAATAACATCCATGAAGTCAGATCTACAGCCTATATAAATATAAAGAATAAAGATTGCCTCACTATGTCCGATTCTGTTCAACAGGAAGTCTAAATCTGTTTTAATATTTCTCTTGATGTATATCATAATGGAATGTGAATTCGGTTGGGTGTTTGCTGCTTCTCTAACGCATCGCATGCAGGTATAAGTGTTGTTTCTCCCACAACCTCCAGGATAAGCAGCTTAAACAATGGACACATGGATTTTAGTACATCAGCTAAAGTTAAATGGACTGCTTTACAGCACATCATTCACCCCTCTGAAACAACTTTGAGAGAGTTGAGGGAATGCAAAGCGCTGTTGTTAACTTTTAGCCATGGTTTGTCTTTGTTTAACTTCTCGTTCTCTCCTCTTTTCTTCTACTGCAGAAAAAGGTGGTGGAACAGCTGAGGAAGGAGCTGTTGGTGAAGCAGGAGCCAGAGGCAAAGCTGCAGCTGCATGTCCAAACTCCTCCAGCAGGCGGCGACATCAAGCCAGCTAACCTGCTGCAGAGCCAGCAGATACCTGGAGGACTACAGCAGGTAGGAAACACACACACACACACACACACACCTTCTCTCTTTGACTCTAGATTTAATATTACACTGCTGTGAGCTTTTAGCTTTTGATTTACCTTGAACCAACGGGCTTTGGTCAGGTTTATGCAGCTAATTGTTTATGAGAAAATAATACATTTTTAAAATCAATACACACCCTATACAGAACAGTGACGCAAGATGTGGCTAGCTTGTGATGCTGCACTGATTTTCTTTGATTGGATGGCACTACAGATGTGTCCTGACAACTAATTTGCACATTAAATTCTTCAAGGTAAATGACATAAATTTACTGACATCCTGTGAAACCAGGAAATGTTGAAATCTTCAGTAATAAAGTCACGTTTTTGTGTCTGATACTGAAATTCACATTCACATTCCAGGGGTCATACGGAGAGAAAGTAGCTGCAATGTAATGCAACAAGCTCACAACCCTTCAGTTATCAAATTGCATGCTGGGAAATGTTGGAAATTGGTAGTTGGAATATTATATTCATAATCTCTGAATATTGTAGAACAGATGAGCATGAGTAGACTCAGAGTGAGTTCCTTTTGCCTCCCTCTGCTTTGCCTCATGAGTTAAATTCTCCCTCAGCAGACTCTGACAGTCACACCGGTCCTCACCACGAAGACTCTACCTCTGGTGCTGAAAGCTGCCGCCACGCCCGCCCTGCCCGGTTCTGTCCTGCCACAACGCCCGCCCACTGTCGCTATGGTAGCCACGGCTATCACCAAACCCGACTCGCAGAACGCCCCCATCAACCTGCAGGTGGCCAGCAAGCTGACCAATCAGAGCTCGGAACCCGTGCGACTGGTATCCAAGAACGCCATGGTGGTAAGACCATCCAGTTCCCGCCGCTGTGCATTATCATCGCCTTCCTCTAATCTGACTTATTGTACAGTATGTGTTGTCATCTGTAGAGCTGAGGAGAGCTACTGAGTGTAGACAAGCATTATGATGGCAGTCTGTTGACCTGTAGTTTTTAAAACTGCCTTCAGGGGGGGTTAGAGAGTTGAAAAGTGTCCCTGCTCTAAGTGAAGGATGTTTCTCTGATCAAGAGCTCGAGCACGCTGTGGTGTAAGTGGTGGCCTTTTAGCAGCCAAACTAACAGCACCAGTAACAGTCAAGTAGCTCCATTTTATCTCGTGTAGCCACGTGTTCATGTAAAACAACAGAGGACTAGTACTTTTCTAACGACAATATAATGACAATGTCCTGATTAGGCAAGTGTGAAATATAGTATCAGACGTCAGTGTAACAGTGGCAGACGTGTCAGATGTGTCAGCGTAACAGCAGCAGCGAGTCAGATTTGTTAGCGTAACAGCGGCAGAAGTGTCGGTGTAACAGCAGCAGAGGGTGTCGGCGTAACAGCAGCAGAGGGTGTCGGTGTAACAGCAGCAGAGGGTGTCCGTGTAACAGCAGCAGACGTGTTAGTGTAACAGCTGCAGACGTGTCGGTGTAACAGCAGCAGAGGGTGTCGGTGTAACAGCAGCAGACGTGTCGGTGTAACAGCAGCAGACGTGTTAGTGTAACAGCTGCAGACGTGTCGGTGTAACAGCAGCAGAGGGTGTCGGTGTAACAGCAGCAGACGTGTTGGTGTAACAGCAGCAGACGTGTCGGTGTAACAGCAGCAGACGTGTCGGTGTAACAGCAGCAGACATGTCAGTGTCATAGCGGCACGGATCCACATCTGCTGTGGTTTTGTCTCAGGTGCAGGCCACCACCACCACCACCGCCCAGCCAATCAAAGTTCCTCAGTTTGTCCCTCCTCCTAGACTGACGCCTCGACCCACCTTTCAGCCACAGGTGCGTCCTTGTAAGACCCGCCTCCAAACCCTAACCCCCTCAGACCAGTGTGTGTGGCTCGCTCACTCTCCAGCAGAGGGCAGGAGTGCACTAAAGCAAACACTCATGCCTTGCTCCGTGGCACTAAAACATTGTTTGCTCTGTGCTGCCTCTACTCATCTCTTCTCCTCTTGTTGTGCTCTTTTAAGTTTCCAACTGACCTGTGAGCGGGTTGTTTTGAAGGTTTCCTGCCTGTGAATGTGTGTGTGTGTGCGTGCGTGTGTGTGTTTACCTGTTGTGGTGAGAGCTTGTTTTCCTGCAGCTTCTTGGTATTTTGTGTTCCTGGCTGTTGGTGTGTTTTAACCCTCTAAGTGGAAACATGTTGGTGGTGTTTACCTGTGCTGAGTGATGCCACTGGGAGCTCTGGCTGGTTCAGTAGCTGGATCACTATTAGTAGTCGCTGTATTAGCAGTTGGTAGTAGCAAGCAGCAGTAGTAGTACTTGGACTTGTGGTAGTAGTATTTGTGTCCATAGTAACTATAAATCAACAAGGATTACAGACCAGGTCGCAGCTCACGCCTTCATTCACAATGAGGCTGTGTTTATATTTTAAGGGTTACTTTCAGAGTTTACAGCGCTTATTGAACACAAACTGAACTCTTCTGTCCTCTCTGATACGATAACACGTCTGATATGCCGATAAAAGGCTCTATATTTATCCAAGAGACCCTCCAGCATCACACCAGCTGAGGCCACATTAAAGGATAACTTTCGTTTTTTACAACCTGGACCTTATTTGTAGCATTGAATACGACCATTTACTCACTTAGACAACTTTGGTGGCATTTGGAGTCGTTTTGAAGAAATTAGCCCCAGAGGAGCGGCGCGTATATCCGTATAATGCGAGTACTCGGGGCATCCATGCGCAGCCTCTATATAACGCATAATCTGCGGCGAAACTCGTTCATATTCCAATATTTAGTTCTGATATGCTGGTGCTATTCCCCTCTGAGCCGGCGGTCGGCTAGTTTAGCTGTAGTTTGGCACAGCTATGGTTCGTTATTGCGTATTCGTAGCCGACCGCCGCAGAGTCAGCCGTGTTGTGGCTGGCTGCTTGCAGTGCCCGGCGTTCGGAAATGACATCATCCACGTCAGAGGTCGTTGTCTAGAGACGCCGGATGTTGATAACATGCCACCACGGGCTCAGAGGGGAATAGCACCAGCATATCATAACTAAATATTGGAATATGAACGAGTTTCGCCGCAGATTATGCGTTATATAGAGGCTGCGCATGGATGCCCCGAGTACTCGCATTATACGGATATACTCGCCGCTCCTCTGGGGCTAATTTCTTCAAAAACGACTCCAAATGCCACCAAAGTTGTCTGGAGGAGTAAATGGTCGTATTTAATTCTACAAATAAGGTCCAGGTTGTAAAAAACGAAAGTTATCCTTTAACAACATGTGTGTACAGGTAGTAGAGCAGCAGCAGATTAGTTGATTAATCCCTCAGTCAATCAGCAACTATCCTGATAATTGAACAATATTTTTAGTTTTATTTTTTAAGTGCTGAGCTGAATGTCTTTGGATTTTGGACTGTTGCTCAGGGGGATTTGGGGAACATGAAGCATTAGAGGAGAAGTCTGTGGGTGTAGCTTTGTCAGACAGACCTTCATTCACAATGAGGTTGTGTTTGCTTTAAATCAACTATGATTGTTAAATACCTGTTTCTGCAACTTTAAACTAAACTATGCTGAGTTTCATCACAGAGGTTTGATGAAGTGGGAACATGCTGTAAACACCCACAATGCAATGCAGGGGTGCACGGCGTGTTTTTACAGAAGAAGCATGCAGTGTGTATCATAGTTTAGTATTAGTAGTATTAGTAACTGTGATTGTTGGGCAGGAATTTTAATGCTTCTTACAAAAACATCCTGCTCGTGTCATCACAACATAGTTCTCATTAAATTTTAGCTTAAAACTTACAAAATATGTTGGTTGTACACTTAAAGTAGCAGCATGAATAGTAGCTGATGATAGTTGTAGTAGTAGTAGTATATGTACTGGAGTTGTATAGTCGTGTACCAGTAGAGGTATCAGTGGCAGTACTAGCAGAAACAGTAGTATTTGTACTAGTAGTAGCAGTAAAGCAGTGAGAGCTCCACAGTGACATTAACCAGCGTTCGGTCTTTGTGGTGTTGTTTTCTGATTGGCCGTCTGTTGTCACCAGGTCAGGCCAAAACCGGCCACACCCACCAACGTCCCCATCGCCCCGGCCCCTCCCCCGCCCATGATGGCGGCCCCCCAGCTGCTCCAGAGGCCCGTCATGTTGGCCACCAAGCTGTCGTCCTCGCTGCCGTCGGCGGCTCCCATCCACCAGGTCCGCATCGTTAACGGGCAGCCCTGCAGTAAGACCAGCTCCACCCCCCTGACGGGCATTGTCATCACCACGCCGGTCTCTGCTACCCCCACCCGCCTCGCCAGCCCCGCCCAGGCACCCAACCCCACCCCTATCCCTGCCCCAACACCTGCCCCGATCCAGATCAGCAGCCTGACCACTGAGCCCAAGGTAGGAGCACTACACACACACACACACACACACACACACACACACACACATATACACTCATCGGCCACTTTATTAGGTACACCTTGCTAGTACCGGGTTGGACCCCCTTTTGCCTTCAGAACTGCCTTAATTCTTCGTGGCATGGATTCAACAGGTACTGGAAACATTACTCAGAGAGTTCGGTCCATGTTGACGTGACAGCATCACGTAGTTGCTGCAGATTTGTCGGCTGCACATCCATGATGTGAATCTCCCCTTCCACCACATCCCAAAGGTGCTCTATTGGATTGATATCTGGTGGCTGTGGAGGCCATTTGAGTACAGTGAACTCATTGTCATGTTCAAAAAACCAATCTGAGATCATTCGAGCTTTATGACATGGTGCGTTATCCTGCTGGAAGTAGCCATCAGAAGATGGTACACTGTGGTCATAGAGGGATGGACATGGTCAGCAACAATACTCAGGTAGGCTGTGGCATTGAAACAATGCTCAATTCAATATCCCCCGCACCATTACACCACCACCAGCCTGAACCGTTGACACAAGGCAGGATGGATCCATGCTTTCATGTTGTTGACGCCAAATTCTGAGCCTACCATCTGAGACTCATCAGACCAGGCAACGTTTTTCCTTTTCTTCTGTTGTCCAGTTTTGTTGAGCCTGTGTGAATTGTAGCCTCAGTTTCCTGTTCTTAGCTGACAGGAGGGGCACGCGGTGTGGTCTTCTGCTGCTGGAGCCCATTTATCTCAAGGTTGGACATGTTGTGCGTTCAGAGATGCTCTTCTGCAAACCACGGTTGTAACGAGTGGTTATTTGAGTTACTGTTGCCTTTCTATCAGCTCGAACCAGTCTGTCCGTTCTCCTCTGACCTCTGGCATCAACACACAGCAACGCCCACAGAAGTGCCGCTCACGAGATATTTTCTCTTTTTCGGACCATTGTCTGTAAACCCTGGAGATAGTTTCTGAAATACTCAGACCAGCCCGTCTGGCACCAACAACCATGCCACGTTCAAGGTAACTTAAATCACCTTTCTTCCCCGTTCTGATGCTCGGTTTGAACTGCAGCAGATCGTCTTCACCATGTCTACGTGTCTAAATGCATTGAGTTGCTGCCATGTGTGTAGAAATTTGTGTTAACGAGCAGTTGGACAGGTGTACCTAATAAAGTGGCCGGTGAGTGTATGTACCACATATACATCTACACAACACATAAAACAACACATTATGTATGTTCTTCTTCATCATCGTTGTGGGCGTTTTTGTTTCGATGGTGCGTTTGAAGGCGTGTCGGAAACGATGACTTACAGCTGCTGTCGTCTTCCTCTCCTCTCAGCAGACTGTTAAATCAGGAGGCGGCGCAGAGCAGAAGGCCGTCGTCAGCCTCCCCTCTTCCTCCACTCCTCCGCTGTCTCCTCCTCCTCCTCCCAGACCCAAGAAAGAGGAGAACCCAGAGGTACCGCAGAGAGACGAGTGGCCTGCGATGAGTTCAGTGTCTCTGCTGTTCTGATGATAACACTGTTTTTCTCTTCTAGAAACTGGCCTTCATGGTGTCTCTGGGCCTCGTAACACACGACCACCTGGAAGGTGAGCGGCCGTTTGAATAACTTGAGGATCCGAAGCCGCTGCTCGAAGGTTTCGCCCTCACACTCTTATGTTTTGATTCCAGAAATTCAGAGCAAACGACAAGAGAGGAAGAGGAGAACGACGGCCAACCCGGTGTACAGCGGCGCCGTGTTTGAGCCCGAGGTACAAACCACGGCGAAATACGTTTTAAACAGACATGCACACATTACTGATGTCGAAGGAGAGAGGTGACACTTTAAAAAGACAGTTTGTTCAGATTTTCATGTTGTCCAGCTGGGTTTATTCACATGAAATGTTTGTTTTCCAGCTCACGTTTACTTCACTGAACGTCGTTTGTGACATTTAGACAAATTAAACATATTTCATGTTCTTTCATCAGGCGTCCGGACGGACTCTGTAGGTTCAGTGCTGTGAATAAAATCCATTAGACACATTAATACTAAACTGACATGTTTTTTCCACTTCTGTTTCAGAGGAAAAAGAGTGCAGTGAGTTACCTGAACAGCCCTTTGCACCAGGGGACCAGGAAGAGAGGTCCGTATGAAATACTGATCCACAGGTCAAAGACCAGCAGCTGCTGCTGGTAGACCAGCAACAACTGGTAGAAACAAACTGGAGACAGAGACAGAAACAGAGAGAGATACAAGAGAATAGAATCAGGTAGAGGTACAGTAGAGCCAGGAAGTAAAGGCCAACATCCAGCAGAGCGCGGCAGAAAGAGGAGAGCAGCAGCTTTATTGATGCTGGTCGAGTCAGTAGAGTAGATACACAGGAGATGTGCAGGAGAATAGAGATGAACATGTTGCTCAGTACTAATAACATGCTGTAAAACAAGTCTTCTTCCCTCCTTCTCCTGCTTCCTGTTTCCTGTTGCTTCAGTGAGGTTTAATGTCTAAAGCCGGGTTTATACTTGTTTGTCACAACGCTGCAGAGCTTACCTGAGCCGCCTGAGAACAAAAAGAGACGAAACAAGAAATATACAAGGAAAATATTTCAACTGCTGCGTGTTTCTCAGTATGTTTTCCTTTTCAAAGAAGGGAAGTTGATCTCTCAGGATGTAGAATCAGTGCAGCAGTGAACACAGGTGGGCACAGTTTACTCAGAGAAACGCACAATCTAAAATACAGACGTGACTGTGGTTAGTGAGGGTTAAAAATGTCAATGAGCAAACAAAACCAGACATTTTTAGATGTTCTGACATTTCAAAGATGAACCATTTCCTTTAGAAGTAATGAGAATGAACTTTGGCTGCAGCTGAGACACACAGTGAATCACTTCCTGCTCTGTGGTTGTTTATAAGCTCTGGAACACCTTGATGAAGAAGTATAAATCCGGTTGAACCTTCACACCTGTTCTCCTCCATGGGAACTGCTGAAAGGCACCCTGGGAATTGTAGGAATTTGCTTGCTAAAGCAGAAGTACCTGAATCAGCTTCAGTCCTCACACATTCACCTAAAATATGTGTTGAACACCACAAGTTAAAGCAGCTACAAGGAGCTTTCATGTTGTGTTGATTTTGGCGCCCCCTGTGGACAAAAGCGGTATGAGTTGCACGTTTGTTTGTGTTGGAAGCAAGTAAAGAAAGACGCTCCTCTGTAGTTCTGATTATAATAACTGTAACACGATGATGCTGAAGCAGAGTAAACCTGGATTACATGGAAGCCTCGCTCGCTAATACTAATTCATCAACGTTCCTCAGATGACACACCTGTGAACGACGAAGCCGGCCAATCAGGATCAGCTTTCAAATCCCGCAGTTTACTCCGTCTGTTGAATGAGCGGCCGCTGTGTTTTCACCCGTCTTCTACCACATAACGACGTAATGTCACCTGAACAATCGAACAGCGAAGAGGAATCTGCTCCCACCGCCTCTCGTTTGCTTGTGTCGCCATAGAGACGCGTCAGAATAAAACTGAGGCTGTCTCATAACCGGCTAAAAACTGCTTGTAGCTGCTTCAGTGATAGAAACAAAGTGTTTGAGCGTGTCGCTTTTATCCGAGTGCTGTTTTAAATCAACAGTTCGTCTGCTTTCACAGACTTTTGTGAACGTTAACAGGACTTCAGGGAATAACACGACTGACACGAATGAGCTCTTATTACTTCACACCTCAACACACTAAAAAAGATTCCAAGAAGTTTCCACTTATCAGGTTGCTTTCTGTTCTGTGACTAACTTAAGAGGTTTAACACTAAATACTGTCTCCACAACCTCCATCTGACTTTACAGAGAACAGACTAAAATCACATGTAACTCGCAGTGTCAGATCTGATCACACCAGCAGCCTGAATGTACCTTTTGGGAACCTGGGGGGAGCTCGTATGACAGAAGGACGTGGTGAGATGCCTGAATGTACTGTGAGCGTTGGAGCTGGATAAAAGTTTGATAGATATAACAGTGTCAGTAGAGACATGTCACATAAACAGCGTCTCCGGCGTGGAGTTTATCCTCCAGAGAGCTCTGACAGGTTGATTTGCACACTGTAAAAAGTCTCAGTTCACGTCTTTATCACGTCTGTCTTTTTCTTTGACACGTAGGATCCAGTGTTGTTAGACAGTAAAATCAGATTTGCGTCAGTCGTTGCAGTAAATAATGACTGGATTTTAACTTAAAGGATAACTTTCGTTTTTTTACAACCTGGACTTTATTTGTAGCATTAAATACGATCATTTACTCACCCGGACAACTTTGGTGGCATTTGGAGTCGTTTTGAAGGAATTAGCCCCAGAGGAGCGGCGAGTGGTGGCATGTTATCAACATCCGGCGTCTCTAGACAACTACCTCTGACGTGGATGATGTCATTTCCGGACGCCGGGCACTGCGAGCAGCCAGCCACAACACGGCTGACTCTGCGGCGGTCGGCTACGAATACGCAATAACGAACCATAGCTGTGCCAAACTACAGCTAAACTAGCCGACCGCCGGCTCAGAGGGGAATAGCACCAGCATATCAGAACTAAATATTGGAATATGAACGAGTTTCGCCGCAGATTATGCATTATATAGAGGCTGCGCATGGATGCCCCGAGTACTCGCATTATACGGATATACGCACCGCTCCTCTGGGGCTAATTTCTTCAAAACGACTCCAAATGCCACCAAAGTTGTCTGGGTGAGTAAATGGTCGTATTTAATACTACAAATAAGGTCCAGATTGTAAAAACGAAAGTTATCCTTTAACAAATCAAATATGCAGACTGAGAACGGGGCGAAAGCCGCGGCTGCAGCCCCGGTGACGGCCGCTAAGAGACTCAGCGGCTGGCTCAGGTGGCTGAGGTGTGTTGACATCTGACACTCATCCATGTGTTGTGCGCTCCATTGACGACTGCAGTAGGTTGTTTAGTGCTCGGCTTGGGCTTGCGTGGAGCCAGTCTCCTGCACTAACACTGCTGTCTGTGCTTCTGACTCCTCCTCTTCCTCCTCTTCCTCCCTTACCGCTCCCCTGTCTCATGCTAGCCAACGAAGACTCCCTTTCCAAGGTATGTCATACAGACTGTTTGTTTTTGTTTTCTTCCCCCCTCTCCATCTTTCTTTTTTTCTTTGTTTTCCGTCTTTGTTGTCTGTCTCATTTCACCCAGGTCGCCCACCCAAATACAGCAGCGTCCCGGAGCTGGGCAGCCTCACCCCGACCTCCCCCTCCAGCCCTGTCCATCCCCTCCCCCTGCCCAGCCCCAGCTCTGGGGATGTAAGTAACGATGGGGGAGACGGACAGTTCAGAGGGTTGGAACCCCGTCACACACAGTCCTATTGGCCCAGTAGCTCTGTCAATCATTTGCACCCCGAGACCTCCACAAACACGCTCATTAGTTTGTCGTCTCCATGTGATTACCATCAGTCATCAGTTGATTTTTACTTTGATTCAGCCTTACAAAGTGAACAGTGTCCTGTAGCCCAGAGCATCCATTAATAACTACTACTAGAACACATTCTAACTCCCAACTGTCGAGTAACTTTTCTGTGGGTTAATTAACACCATGTCCATTAGACATTAAAACAAGGCCAACTGTAAACTAAACCGAACCAGATGATGGTGCCTCCCCCTGCCTCTCCACAGATGGTTGGTGGGGCTCAGCTGGCCAGGGAAACTGATTGGTCCAATTCTTCCTCACAGGGAGACATCCATGAGGATTTCTGCACTGTGTGCAGACGCAGTGGCCAGTTGCTCATGTGCGACACGTGTTCTCGTGTTTATCACCTGGACTGCCTGGATCCACCCCTGAAAACCATTCCTAAAGGCATGTGGATCTGTCCAAAATGTCAAGATCAGGTAACCGCAGCAGCCGAGACTGATCCTGAGTCAGGGGGAAGGGGGTACCGCGGTCCAGAGAGGGGCCGATCAGGGCCGGTAGCTGTACTTGACTGTAAAAACTGCTTCTGCTGACACCGTGCTGAACATTAGGACTGTTCAATCCTTTGTAAGCATATACATGATGCAGTATTGTTTTGTTGTGCTTCTGTCCCATTCATTGTGTCAGTACAGATTGGCATCTCACATCCATCCACTCCATTGCTTGTCCCTTCTCAGCCTCACCACAGGGTGGCGGCTAAACTTGTCTTCTTCAGGTCTTCTCTAAGTCGCAGCCTGTATGACAACTCTGAGTCTCTATTTCCAGATCCTGAAAAAAGAAGAGGCCATTCCCTGGCCCGGTACCCTGGCTATAGTTCATTCCTACATCGCTTACAAAGAAGGTGACCTCAGATTATCTTCTCCTTCCAAACATCTGCCAGGATGAATGTGGACGTTGAACGGTGGCATTAACAGTGTTGTTTTGTTGTTCACTGCTGCAGCTAAAGAAGAGGAGAAACAGAAACTGATGAAATGGAGCTCTGAACTCAAACTGGAGCGAGAGCAGCTCGAACAGAGAGTCAAACAACTCAGCAACTCGATAACGGTGAGAAACGTAATCCAGCGGCTCAGCGACACAATGACAGCGTGAGCTTTCGCTCTAGAGCCGAGACAAACAAATCTCCCCAATCTGAAATGTTTAGTCACTGCAGTAAATGTACTAATACACACTGTGAAAATACTCCACTGTAACTACAAGTCCTGCATTCAAAGCCTGACTGGAGTTAAAGTAAAAGTATTATCATCAGATTGTACTTGAAGTACTTAAAGTAGAGTGTTGATGTATCAGTAAACTGTTCCTGTCAGTGTTTCTCATCATATCTGATGTTTGTGGATTAATATTCCTGCTGCATTAATGCTGCATTTTACTGCTGTAGATGTTTCAGGTTGAGCTCATTTGAACTACTTTATATCCTGTTGGCTGGTTTAATCTACAGCGATGCATCATATTCTATAAGATCATCATATGTTTGTCCTGTGAGAACCTCGTATCTCAGAAAAACAGCCTGTTTTCAGCTTTGTGACGATGCAATTCCAGCTGATCCAAGAGGCTTTTTGAACAGTTTATTTAGCTGAAGAAGGACGAGAATTTTCTCAACACTTCATCCTTCATCACAATCTCCAGGTGACACTTCCCACGCAAACGTCATGATCTCAAAAAGCAAACCACAATGTGAGCACCTGTACGTGAACTCTGACAACACCGATGTCGAGGTGGTGCACTGAAGCTGGATTGTATAATGATGCTTCTCATACTTCTAGTTTAAAGCCACCGGCAGCTCTCACACAGTCCTAAGCTGCTCTGGTCCCCATCGGTAGCAGACAGTCACTGCTGTGGCCACCAGACAACGTCTGACCTCCACCTCACCCACAAGCACCCCCATCAGCAGGCGTTTGGTTTCCACTGGACACAATAGGGATGAAAAATTGTAATCTGCAAAGTAACTAATAACTAAAGCTGTCCTATAAATGTAGTGAAGTAAAAAATGCAAAATTTCCTTCTGAAATCTAGTGGGATAGAAATATTAAATCTGATCAAATGGAAACTCTTAAGTAAAGTACGAGTACCTCGAATTTTTGCTTCAGTACAGTATTTGAGTAAATGTACTCAGTTACATTCCACCACTCAAACATTGCAGCAGATATCCAGTATGAGCTGATTCTGCTAATTAACATCAGCTCCATCATTAACTTGACCGAAGGCCAAAGTCAGTGTTGCCGATTGTCTCGTTCAGGGGGCTCAAACTGCAGGCCCGGGGGCCAGACAGTACATTTACCAGATTTACCAGTACATCTTGCAGGCAAATAATTATTTTTTTCATTTGGATTTATCCGCAGTCTTTCATTTCACAGCAATCTTTTTAATTTCCCCCTGAAAAACTGGAAAACTGGCAAATCTGGATGATAAAAATTTCAGGTGTGAAACTTATTGGGACATTTTAGACTTCAGACAGTAAAGAAAGGAAACGAGGGAGAAAGAGATGCATCAGAGTCACAGTTCACGGTCTGTGTCTTAACCCTCAAACAAGGGAAGAACTCCAACATTAACACATTAACTCACCCTGCTGCAGTGATGTACAGGTGTACTCCAGCACCCTGTGACATCACTGTCTCAGGCTTGTTGCATTTAACCAAAGAAGGCAGCAAAACACGGCATTTCAGACTGGTGTTTAATTAGGCTGCAGGTCACAACCTTCAGGCCACAAAATCTAATTTCAGCTCTGAATCTTTCTGTTAAATCACTGTAGTCATTAATTTTAGTACCAAATATATTCCCTATAGTTAGCGATTGAACCACAGCCATTATTACAGGCCTCCAAAACAGAAACAGTGTCTTCTAATCAAAATGAGGTGAACTGATAGGACACACTGCAAGTAGTAATAAAGACTGACTTTTTCTAGAAACAGAGGAACTTGGGGAAATAAATTATTTCTTGATAAATATTTTTTTGCCGTTCCCTCGGTAAGATCTGGTGTGTTGTTGTTCTTCCATCAGAAATGCATGGAGACCAAAAACACCATCCTGGCTCGTCAAAAAGAGATGCAGCTCTCCCTGGAGAAAATCAAACACCTGATTCGCCTCATCCAAGCCTTCAATTTCAACCAAGCTCTGGCAGAGACAGAGGGTAAGGACTTCAGTGCCAGAGTCCAGGACAGTGCCGAGGGGGCAGCCGGCTCTGCAGCTGCACCAGAAGCCAACTCTGTGGAGAAAGTGAAGGCTGGGAGCACCTCAGCCAGCAGCAACACTGATGGAAGCAACAAACAAGAGGAGCAGGGAGCCGCAGGGAACAACCAGACAACCGCAGCAGCAGGAGGAGACGCTGACGGCCAGGCTGTCCTAGAAGACAGCGCGGGCCTAACAGCGGATGACAGCCCCGGTGTGGGGGCAGGGGGTGAGGCAGAGCCTGGTGTCGGGGCGGTGGAAGGCGGAGGGGGTGACACGGGGACCGGTGTCCAGGCGGAGGCTGCGGCCAAGCCTGAGACTGAGGCGGCTCTGGCGGTTGACATTCCTGCTTCCTCAGCAGTCCCGACCGTTGCCACCACCAACGGTACGGCCGAGCCGGCCTGCCCTGACCGCAGCCCCGCAGGAGGCTGCCCCGCCACCGCCAACTCTGAGAACAAGATGGCTTCCGTCAACCCTCCAGAGACAGCGGTGGAGAAGAAACAGGAGGAGATCACTGACAGTGATGGCAGCAACAACAACAACAGCAAAACCTCAGAACCCTCCCAGCATTCTTTGCCAGCTCTTGTCAGCAGTTTGGACAATAAAAAGTAATGCTATGTCTCTTGAGTTGCGGGAATTCAAACATATATATTAAAAAAATGACTTTTGCTTGCACCATACGGTGCCCTGAAGTTGCCAATCTGTATAAATGTTGTTTGTTTGCATTGTATTGTCAGACTGTGTCAATGGTAGATATACAGCCCAAGTCACATGGCTCTGGGAAGACGTAGGCTGTTCCACTCACAAAGCTGGGGTACAGGAAGGCTTACGTACCAGTGTCATCATGCCAATTAGTGATAGACATCAGTGGTGGGAATGCTCAAAGGGAGATTTAATTCATCATCACACCAGTGTGTGCCTGTTATAGTGGCCCCTGTGTTCTCTTGTGGGGTGGGGAGATGGGCTCACATGGGTACAGAGAAAACCAAGAACATGAAACCAAACATCTGTCGGGGGTTACCGGTCTAAAAAGCAGTGTTTTGAGAGAGTACGCGTACTGAAAAGAGAACCTGTTCATCCCCTCGTCCCGACAAACTTAATGTGAACAACCTTTAGCTTCTGCAATCCCATGACCCTGATCACCTCTTCCTTTCAACAACCCTAAACCTTTCCCGGTCAACTAACCCCTAAACGCTGCTCCCACTGATCTTAAACTGACTTCCCTGATTTCCCAAGCTTACCCATTAACAAACAACTTAAACCATCTTTACTCAGCAAAATCCTGTAATCTTTCCCATCCTTCCCCAGTTCACCAACGATCCAATGTGGTGTACCGAAGGTTCAGTATGCTTCAAACGAACTAGTTCATGCTACGTGTCGAATGAACACATCTAAAGGCGAAAGTGTTTATAGCTGTTCTGAACGGCCGGACTAGATGAGAGGTGAAAAGCTGGCTGTTGACGGGACAGATGTGATGAATTCAAAAAAAGAAATAACAGCACACAGAATCAGTTTGTCCCCAAACGAATTTGTGGTGTTGCACTACATCAAAAGAGAAGTTGAAACCATGCTGACTTTCTCATAGCAGCTCACCTGGCCGCTCGCTGCTTTAAGTCTGTGTGATCGTTGGTTTCCATAGATGGGAATCTGTATCAGACATCCAGCAAATACTTTGTTTGAAGCATACTGACACCTTTAAACCAACTTCCCTAACTTCCCCATCAACCCGTGACTCGAACCATGTTCAGTATCAGTATCCTCCCTCTAGTGACTAAAACCTTAACTTTAACCTTCCTCAGTCAACCAGCAATCCAACGTGACCTAAATTCTTTCAGCTAGAAGGTTTCATTATGCTTCAAGTTAACCAATTTGTACAAAGTGTCAGCTGAATACTGGTCATTGTAGAGAAGAACGAGGTGCAATGAATCTTTGGGAATTACCTTCCCCAGTCCACCAAAAAACGGCTCAGAATGCTTCAGATGAACTAATTTATATGAAGTGCTGTTCCGAAGGCCCAAACTAGACGGCAACGTGAAAAGCCAGCCGTTGTAACGAGCAGCGAGATCTAATTAATCATTGATGTGGCGATAACGGAGTACATTTCTTAGTTCTTAGTTGTTCACAATCTCATCACCTTGTTGGAATGTCAATTTAAGAAAGTTACAAAATTAACAGATGCACTCCCCCCTCAGCTGCATGTCAGAAAGGTCTGGGGGGGGAGAGGTTTTTTAGATACTGGGCCATCCGACAAGTACTTCATTGGAAGCATTCTGGCACCTTTAAACTGGCGTCCCTACTTTCCTGTCAACCAATGATTTAAACTGTCTTCAGACTACAAAAACCTATCCTTTAGACCAAATGCTGTAACATCCCCCCCGTGACCAAAAGACAAATTTCCCCTGTCCATCAGCGATCTAATTTCTCCTCCCTCAGAAAAGGGTTCAGTATGCTTCAATCCTAGTTTGTGCTAAGTGTCATCTGAACACAAACAGAACATCAAACAGGTGTCAGACACAGCTCCTGCTCTACTCAGAAGTCGGGAAAGTTGTGAGGACGTGATTTTCAGATGTTGTTCGATGATCCAACGAGCACTGCGTTTGATTTGTACTGATGCCTTTAAAAAGAAACCCCCAACCTCCAAATCCTGCAACTTAAACTGTGTTTTTTGTACAAAGAAAAACTCAGCAGCCTTCCCCTAGTGACTAAAACCCAAACTTACCTTCCCAAGTCCTCCAACCTTCTGGAACCCTGACAACCCCAGGGAAGGTCCTACCCTCTCCCAGTTGACCAATGACCAAACATCCCCTACCAACCAACAATCCCAGCTTCCCCTCCCCCATCTCTGTCCCCGCTTGTATCCCCGAGCTCAGGCAGAAAAGACGCTGACGTTGTGTTCAGCGGGTATGGAGGACGAGGTCAAACAGGCGCGGTAGCCTAACAGATGTTTTCAGTGGTGTCGGTCAAGTGTAGTGATTGAGTTTTCATTCGTGAGTTAAGTGTGTCAACTGTGAGCACTAAATGTGAAATTGCAATATTGCAATGTCAACACACACAAACTATATCTGGGCTGTGTTTCTTTTTTATAGGAAAAGATATTCAGGTCTTCCTAGTCTTCAGAATAAGTGCTTTCTGTTCCTGAACCTGCTGGACTAGCATAATCAACACGGAAACGAATCCTCTTTTTGAAGTGGTGATCTTTGCATTATGTACATTTCTGTTGAATCCTGAACTGCCAAAATGATGTTGTATCCAAATTCAGCAGGGACAAGTCCACTTACTGTTTTGAAAGATCAAATCATTGGCATTGTAAGATATAGATGCTACCATTTCAGAAATTGGAAGTCCCCAGATTGAGACAGGAGAGCTTATTAAACAATAACATTAAAGGAACTTTTTTTTTCCTTGAAATGGAGGGATTTGTAGTATGAACCTGCTCCTTCAGATGGATCGCTAAGGAAAATACCACAAATCCTGAGATAAAAGCACAAGCTTGCTGCATTACAAAGAAGTGCTGAAGAGCTTTTTGTATGTTAATATGGAATTAAACAGAGTATGCATCTCTTTGTTGTGATGTGACTTATCCCCACATTGCCAATATTTTTCTAGGAGGAAATACAAACCTCTGTCTGACATTTACGCTCAAGTCTAGTTCAATATTTTTGGGGAGGAATTGCTGGGCTTCTGACTCAGAAACCCCTTCATCCCCTCACAGTTAGACTAGTGCATCTCTTCTTTCTGGAGCATGTCTGGGCTGAAATGTGATGCTGTTATTCGTTGGCTTGGTGGCTGTCAGTTCGGGTCTGTCTTTGTCTGGTGAACTGAACATGACTTCTGGCTTCTTGTTGGGTACGGGGCATTAACAAACTCTGGTCTGTTCATTAACGGTGCCTCTGGTTGTGCTGGAATGTTTTTCTTTCTTTGTTTCTTTTTGCAATATTGGAGCTTTTTTTTTTTGTGCTTAAATTGTAGTCGTCCAAAAGCATATTCACCCCTGAGTGGAAGGTGTTCAAGGTTCAACTCTTCAGAATAGATGTTTTACAGAGAAGATTATCTCAGAATGCTTTTATTTTATCTGTTGTACTGATGATGGATTTATAGCCTCGCTAGCAGCATGACTGTAGGAATAGCGCTGTCCGTCTGTCGGTCAGCCCAAAAGAGAGAAATGTCTCAACAAGTATTGGGGGAATGCCGTAAGTTTTGTTCAGACATTCATTCATTCGTGGTCTTCAAAAGATGAGTCTTAATTACTTTTCACTCACTTATTATCGTGCACCCCCGTGAGGTTTACACTTAGGCTGGTGAAACATCTCAACAACTGCTGGTTGGAATTTCATGAAATTATTAGCGATATCAAAGGTGCAAAGAGGACGAATCCTAATGATTTTTTTTTTAGACTTGTCGTCCGGCACCATCTTCAAGTCGACAGTCTAATTTGTCCCAAACCAAATACCTGGAAAACTAATGACATTCCCATCAGCCTCAGCTTTACTCTGCATTTACTGCTAATTAGCAAATATTAGCATGCTAACATGGTGAACTAAGATGGTGAACATGGTCAACATTTTACCTGTTAAACTTCAGCATGTTAGCATGTTGATATTAGCATTTAGCTGAGCTGAATAGAGCTGCTAGCATGGCTATAGGCTCAATGAGTTTTTTTATAGGTACATTTCTGCACAGACCTACAGTCACGTCCCAGCAAAGTACAAGTACACATGATTGTGGGGGTGAATACGCTGTTGGGCAACTATAAAATAAGCTGCTTGAGGTGTCTTTTTGTCATATCATATGGACTCTTTGAACTGAATCAACATATCTGATACAACACCTAATTTTCTGACATCAGCTGTACAAACTGCCTTCATTCAGAAGATCCCAGAAAAAGAAATCAGAGAAAATCTCTGGAACATTTCCACATGTTTGGCCACAGTGTTGTCTCATAAATGTAAGTTGTCTCTAAGGAAGAGTTTAGCCATTCGAAAATGGAAGGAAAAGACTGAAATTCAAGCAGAAAATGGAAACTAATATTTCCCCAATTCCTTTTCCATTCGTTGTGTGTTTTGTTCTTTGTCGGCTCACTCGGGCAGATGTTCTTCTTTCAACACATTAGCCTGCGTTCAGTCGCGGATCGAGCAGATTAGTCACCCAGTCGCTTCACTCGACGAGTTTTTCTCCGAACGAGCCCGAACTTGTGTTCCAGACAAACTGGACCTTTCCCTCTGTACAGTAGGTACCTCGAGTGCCTTTCTTCAAACAGCAGATAATATTTGTCTCTTGACTTGCACTGTGACTTGTAGAACCTTACTAACCCTCCAGATAATCCTCCCACCCAACCCGCCCTCCTCCGGCCTGTCCTATCCCACCAAGCTCCCCGAAACTCCGGAGCACAATCCCGGTCCCTTCACCTCAGGCTGCCAGTAGTCAATGCAAGTTGAAACTACATTTCATATTATGCCGTTTAGATTGACCAGATAGTGTTTTGTTGTTGTTTATTATAGGAGTTGCCTTAAATGTGTTTTATTTTCCTTTTTACGTGATTAACTTTTACATTAAGGAAAAAAAAATACTTCAGGCGCTGGCCAAGCTCAGAGGTCGTTTGGTGAAAATGTGGCGCCCAGCGGTCGTCGTGGTCAATAAAATGCTCCAAAGAGGGATTGTTGATGATGAGGTCTTGCTCGGTGTGACAGCCATTTGTTTAGTGATGCACTTTTGGTTTGACCAGTATTATTATCAGTGTGTAAAAATGGGATCCATCAGCAACATGAATCGCAGTCACAAATCTCGCTCCGGATTCGAGTTCCTCGAGGTGTGTTAGTCCCGACTGGTCCCGGTCAGGACTCGGGAGCTCTTTTCTTTTCCTTTTGACTCGTTCATCATTCCCTCTGTGCTGTCGTTGTTGTTCTTCTTGTGTTTGGAGGAGGGATGAGTTTGCTAAATCAGGTCACGTGAGCCGGAGCCTGTGTGCATTTGGAATGAACAAACTAACCTGCACCCTGATGGGCAGACTTAGACCCAATTAGCAACATCTGTCCACTCAGTCTGGTGGAACGCATGCCTTCTTATGCAAATTTTTATACAAGATTTGTCAAACCTTTTTAATATGCATTTGCTTTTGTTTTTTTTAAGTTTTTATGTGAATCTTAAGTCACCTTTTTCCTTTAAACATTCTGGCATCCTGATGCCAATCGTGTGCAGTTTAGGTGTTAACAGTGCGGTAGCCATCCACTTTAGAACGAAAACATTTCTTCCTGACAACATGTTTTATGGATGGAGCTGTGAAGGTTTCGGCTCCTTAGTTTAGATTTTACGTTGAACTTGGCTAATGCACCGTGCTGAATGTTGGGATCCCAGCAGGGCTGTGGGGGGGGTGTTCTAAATGTCAAAAGTGTGTCATTGTGTTCTTCTACAGAAAAGTCCTTGGTTTCTATTAAGTCAATCTCTAAAAGTGAATTTATCCAAAGAACACTGCAATTGTGCATTTCTGTTTGGAAGCCTTTTATGTGGTTGATGCATATCATTTGGAAATTAATTTCTGCATCAGCATCGTGTGCATTCACCAAGCTGGAGGAGGAGGACCATGGTGTTGGCAGCTGAGAGCTGTTCAGTTTGTATTTGAGGAAGTCTTATATGCATTCACAATGTCCATCTCCAGTTCCCTCTGTGGTGAAGTAGTTCAGTCTGACTCGAGTTTTTTCAGTTTTTACTTTTAGAGCGATCAAGTCATGATTGTGGCCTTCTAGTATTCTGTCGATACATGACATCAGCCCGTTGTTACCACTCACCATCCATCCTGTCCGGACCCAACTGTACACCTGAAGCTTCTTACCTCATCCACAGCTAATTCCATTGGGGGTGTGTTGAGTGCAAAAAATATGAAATAAAAAATAAAAGAAGTCTTTTTTTATCTTCCATTTGGTGAGATGCATTGTAGCGATATGAATAAAGAAAAAGTTCACCTGGTGTGCTGAATAATGTGTAAATTGGTAATTACACAATCTGAATATTTGTATAATTGTTTGTATTTTTTCATAATGATTTTGGAAAGGAATGTGTTTATTTTTTTGACTTCTGTTCCAGATGTGTCTTCTGTTGGCCTGACATTGTGACTGGTCTGGTGGGATTCTTACCTCTGTATTGAGCCTCTTCTGTGATGAATTCTTTGTATGCAGTGTTTAGGAAATACTGTAGGGAACATGGGGAGGAGTTGATATTAGGAGCATTTGATCAATTTGTATTTATTTATTTTATCATTTTGTTAATAAATTGTGAAAAGCAGCGTGTCTCCTCTGGTTTTTATTTATGAACATCTGGATGGAAGAGTTTTGTCAGTGTTATTTCAGGAACTTCAGGCTAAAATTCACCTCACTTAGTTTTGCTTCATTATTAAAATCACTGACATGTGGACAACAGTTCAGAGACTGGGACGTTCTCATTCTTTATTTTTTATTCTTTAAAAACAACTGAAATAATTTAACAAATGACAAAAGAGGCACGTCACAGTTCCCATTCTCAACTGTGAGAATTTTGTTCTGTTCCTTTTATTTTAATTGTTTGAATGTATTTATAATCATGTCGAGGTTTGGACTGTTGGATGGACAGACAAAACACTGTGAAGGTACCACTTTTGGATCTGGGTAATTGTGACATTTCTCACTAGTTCATAATAGGAGAAAATAATCAGCAGATTAATTTAGAATGAAGAGTCATTAGTCGTAGTTGTATACAAACTAGCTCAAAATTAGGTCCACCTCAGCCAAATACAACAGTAACATCCAATAGTTACAACAATATAATGTGTTATTTTTTCAACAGGTGTTGTGGTCAGAACACATGTCAATAGTTAAGACAATGTTTCGTGTGTGAAGGCTCTGTCTTCACCTCAGGGTTGGTTCAAGTTCAGCCCTGAATTATGTAGCCATCGTCAGCAGAGTGGCGCAGCGGAAGCGTGCTGGGCCCATAACCCAGAGGTCGATGGATCGAAACCATCCTCTGCTATTTTTTTTTTTTCATCGCAGGATAATTACTGAATACTGATCACTTATTGTGATTATTGTTTGTAGATAGATAGATAGATCCTTTATTCATCTCCGAAGGTAAAGCAGAGCACATTATTATCATTAAGTTTTACATGTTCTATTCAAAATACATCTCTGCACATTTGATCGATAAACTGAGCAATGTAATATGAGAAAAGATACGTCTTTATTTATGTCACGCCGAGGAAATTTACCTGTTACTGTTACTGCTGAAGAAGTAAAAAATCTCATCATAATTGGGTTTAACAGGTATTTGGAATTGAAAGAAAAATCCGTATAAGAACTGTTACTCTTCTATGATAGAGTTATTATTTTAATGAATAACTTTGCTTTTAAAAATATATATTTGTCAGATGAGACAGCGTGAAAGTGAATTAGGGCACATTTTATCGCCGGATTAGAAAAGAGAAAGCCCCGTAGTGGCGACGTCATGTGACTCACGCCGCAGTGTATTCTGGGAGATCAGCCATAACTGTTGGCGGTTCTATGTTGTCGTGCAGCGCGTTCACACAGCTGTTTACTGTTTGTTTCCTCTTTTATTCACGTCGGTAACTTTCTGTCTGTCGGTTATTAATGGGGGGAAGAAACTGCTGCGTGAAGAACTGCCGTCACAGGTCTCACGACCACCATGGCAGAAAACTCCCAAACGGACTAACTTTCCACTGTTTCCCAGCTTGGAGGAGGAATGAAGGAAGTCAGATATCTGAGCTAACGAAGAGGAGGAGGATGGCCTGGGTAGCCGCTGTCAACCGCAGCAACATCACATTCAACCACGTCCCCACCTCCATGAGAGTGTGCTCCCGGCATTTTCACTCTGGTGAGTTTTAATCAAGCAGAAAACCTACAACTTCCTCTGTGACTGGCTGACAGTACTCCACCTGGACTCCTGCCCAGTTTATGAGCGCCACCTAGCTAAAGCTAACGCAGGCTAATGCTTAATACAGTCCTGCTGGAAATCTTCTTTTAGCTTCGTTTTAGCTCAATGGAACCCATGTGGTTTAAGCCAGGAGTATGTATGTTTAAATTCAATGAAGACATGGTTTAAAATAACCATACCGAACCAGACTTCATCACATCTGATTATTTTCTTCTCTTATTTGGAGCTTCATTCAAACATAAACGGCTGCCTCACATGAGACAACACTTAAAACAAAAGACTTAAAACAGTAAAACCAATGTTATTTCAAAATAAAAGCTTTAAATGAGAACAGCAGAGATGCTTGAGAGAGCTTCATTATCACCTCCACCTGTGGCGCTCAGGTGAGACCATGGGTAGATCTCATTTCTCAAAATTGTCGTTTCCTCGCTCCTCGCTCCTCGATCTTCGCTCGAACCGGAAGTACTTCTGGTCCGCCATATTGCCGGCCGTCCCAAAGCGCAAATTGCGGCTCTGAGGAGCGAGGATCGAGGAGCGATGAGGGCCCTCGGAGGAACTATGAGCGAGGATACATCAGTGCATCCTACCCGGAAGTCTGTCAACTGAACGGTATGAAGACTCCGCCCCCACAGCTGTCACGTTTGAACGAGGTGGAGGAGAAAGTGCGCTAGTGTAACTATCCTGCAGTGAATGGCTGTAATTCAGATGAGCCTAACTGAACGTTACGTTCTCCAAAGAGCGATAATACAAGAACATGAGGATCCGTCATGTTTCAATCATGTAAGACAGGGATGTCAAAGTCAAAATACACAGAGGGCCAAAGAAACAGATTTGCTACAAGCTGAGGGCCGGACTGGTTCAATGTTTATTAAAACATATTTTAATGATTGCACATGGCCTATTTAACTAAGATCTAACACAATGTATATTATTAAATGATTAAATGAACAATCCAACATTCTTTTATGGCTCTATCATTAATTTCAAGTGTAAACATTTTTCAACAGGCACAAAACCAAACTTCCTTCAAAGAAAAAAAGTCCTGTGCATTAAATGAATAAAGCAATATTTTCTTATGGCTCTGTCAGTAATTAAGGGAAAACATTTTCAACAGGCAAGTTGAGTTCAACTGAAAATTAAATCTAAATAAATGAAATAAATTAAAATACAAAAATCTATAGGACACAGACAAAACAATACTTTCCTTTTTGGGGAGTGGGTAACTGAAAGTTAACATCTGTTCTGGCTGCTGATGAATAATGAAGCCGAGGCCCATATGCCGCGCTGCAGTGAGTTGGTGGGCTACCGTTGCATTGTGGGGAATGTAGTATTGGTGCCTGCAAAACACCAGCGGGCGGCTGCGGCCAGTTCTAATACTAATCAAATATCATCCGGGGGGCCGCACATAAATCATTTGCGGGCCGCATCCGGCCTGCGGGCCTTGACTTTGACATATGTGATGTAAGAGATGATGTATAGTGAGCAGGGACGATAGGAACCTGCTCACTATTATCCCGCTTAGAATTCTGCTCACTACTAAAGCATTCAATATAAAGTGACACAAAATAGTGATTAAAACATATTTATTGATTTAAAATGAGCCTACTCTTGTCTGTCACCACTCTCAGTGCGCAGAGGCTCTGAACGTAAACACGTACGTTGCCTAGCAACCGCCTCTCACTGTGCGCAGGCCGGCAGGCAGGAAGACTTATTTCTTTACAGATATTCAGAGAAATCATGTCAAATGTGGAGAAGTGACGGGACCTCCCAGACCTGAGAGAGACGGAGCTGGAGACAGAGTTTGGTTTACCGCTGTTATTCCTACTGATGGATAAAAGTCCCGCAGCAGCTGATTTCTGTTCAGCGTCAGACATTAAAACATCTGTCTCCAGTTTTGTCTCCACTCAGCAGTCTTTTATCTACAACCTGTTCTAACACTAACACACCGGCCTCTCGTCACTTGTTCTGCGTGTTATCTGAGTGAAATAATGTGTTTCATGGCTCGTAGGTTGCCTTCACTGACAGCTCTGAAATGTGTCTCATTGAACAGGACAGAAGACACAGCGAGGCTGATAAAGTTCAGGTCAGAAAATGACCACCTGTTCACCTGAAGAGGCGTCCAGCCAAGAATGAACTCATTAATTCTCATGTGTGTTAATAAAAGTGTTTCATATTTATTTGCTAGTGCTGGAGACTTTTTAAATAATGTAAATATAAGTATAAAATGTAAATATATCGAGGGCGGGGGGTGGTGGGGGTGTGAATATAACGGTAAACGCAGCAGATCCACCTGTGTCGCGTCATCAGAAACAGACGTCGCTTCACGTGACGCTTCAGAGGAAAGGACGTCTCAATTCTCTTAAAACATATTTCCTCGTTTCTTCTCTCCTTGCGTGGTTTCCTTGCGTCCTCTCATGCATCCCCGGTGGGAGGGACAAAGACGCAAGTGAGGGAAACGAGGATTCAATTTTGAGAAATGGGATGTACCCCATGGTGAACAGTCCTGCTGAATACATCACGTGACGTACTTTCTGTTCATGCTTTAATGGTAATTCTCATTATATTTTAGCACAGTCCACTTCTATTGGTCAGACAAAACAAGATATTTGAAGATGTGACCTTGAAGTTTTCTCCATTAAACAACAGATTTCCCAATATTGATACAATCACATTAAGATCTTGTATGTTCGCAGGTAAACCAGCGTATGAAATGCTGGAGTCGGATCCGGACTGGGTCCCGTCACTTCAGATGGGTCACAGTGAAGGAGACTGCAGACAACCCGAGCGTCTCCTGTCTGAGCAGCCAGAGAGACAGAGAGAGAAACAAAGCTGGACGACAGAGACGAGGCCGTCCCAGGCGTCCCCTTGTCCTCAGAGAGAGTCAGAAACAGCAGGAAGAGGTGAGTCTGACTTAAGTCTGCAACACAAACAGACCAACAACAGCCGAGTGTCTGTCTGAAGAGACGATGGCGGCCTGGAGGGGATTTCTTTAATTATACCAGAGCTGACATCAGTT
The DNA here is from genome assembly GCF_017976325.1 of Chelmon rostratus. NCBI lineage: Eukaryota > Metazoa > Chordata > Actinopteri > Chaetodontiformes > Chaetodontidae > Chelmon > Chelmon rostratus. Next base: position 28,213,389 of record NC_055663.1, read on the forward strand.
GGCTGTTGGGAGACAAATTGTCACAGACTTGAGGACGAGGGCAAAGGACAGAGGACGAGAACAAAGAAGAAGACAGACTTTACTCAGCCGGTGTTCAGATGAACAGTCTGACAGTTGTTTTAACAGGCAGCAAACAGACTGCAGAGGGCGCCAGTGAAGTGCTTTGATACACTGAAGGACTGATAAAATAATGAGAGGCAGGTGTGTCTGCAGGGAGAATGATGGACAGGTGGATGTCAGGTGACCTGAATTGGTGATATATATATATATATACACACACACACACACACACACATCTGGTGCACAGGTGGAGATCGGCAGGGACGACAGAAACGATGCGTGGATTATCAAACTAGTTCCAGATTGCAGTCGACTGTCAGCCTGTAACCATGCTGCTCTGAAGTGTCAATAAAAGATGATGACGTGACATTTAATCTGTATTTGTGGACTGAAGAGACTGCAGACGGTCACATGCATTTTTGTCTGCTTTCTGTGGTGTCGCAGCCGTCCGTCCCTGGAGAGACATTCGTTCTCTGCTGCTGTCAGCTCTGCAGCATCCAACCAGCATCGGCGAGCAGTCAGGAGACGAGACGCAGCAACAAGCTGCTGCTGTGAACCAGGACGTCAACTTCAGAGTGAGTCTGAAGAGACTTAATCCACTGTGTCTCTTTTAAATTATACTGACACTGAAAAACAACAAACGACAACTGGAGACAAAGGTCCAACAAGTTATCAGAAAAAACACAACCAGAACTCGTTGTCTGAGTTCAAACAAATACAAAGAAGATAAAAATAGAAGAAAAACAACCTCATATACCTTTTATATACAGTATTTACAGTACCAGTATATATACCTTTATATACTCTATCTGTAGTGTGAATTAGTGTGTATCAATCAATCAATCAATAAAGTCTGAACCTGAGATTTGGTAACAGCAATAAGGAAGTATCACTTGACTGATACATTTGCTCAGGTTATTAGTTAATAACCACTTAAATATCCCAATTAATTTGGGATATTTAAATGATCGGTTTGATGATTACTTCTCATCGTAGAGTCAGTAGATTCTTCTGATGAACTAACAGGTCAAGCATTTGTTTCAGGACTTCTTCAAAGATACTCTGGAGGCTTCTCTGGAGGCCTCCAGCAGGTCCAGGTCCCTTCGACAGCTCTACGTCCCCAGGGAGCGTGCCATGGAGCTAAACTTTAAACTTCCACCTCTGCAGGAGGAGAATCAGAGGAGTGAAGGGTCCTCCTCCTCCTCCTCCTGTCTGACCTGTGTCAGACTGCAGAGGAGAATCAGAGAGCTGCAGGAGAAGCTGTCCCAGGACAAGGAGGCCCCAACTGTGCTCCAACCAAACCAGGACCTGCAGAGATGTAAGTCCGTCCAGGGGGAGAAAGAGCCTGGATGTAAGTTCCAGGAAATCAAATATGGGCAGATGTTAGGACAGAGCCAGAGACAGAGCCAGGCTGGTGCCTGTCAGTCTTTATGCTAAGCTAATCAGTATCTGTCTTCTCATCCATAGTAACTGTTGGCAAACACGGTTTCCTTTAAAGAAAACATTACAGCAGGTCGTGTGGATCAGAACATTTTACTCACCTTTGTTTTTCCCTCTCTGAAGGTGACGCCTCGGCCAACATATCTACTCCCATCGGCGCGGCGGTCTCTCGGGACAAACCGCGGAGGCGTCGCCGGCCTCCTCGCTTCCAGGCGTCCTGGCTGAAAACGTTCTGGTTCCTACGGTACTCGCCAATGCTCGATCAGATGTGGTGTCACGTGTGCCGCCTCCACGCGGACAAGTCCTTCCAGAACTCTTCTTTAACCAAAGGCTCCAGGAAGTTCAGGATCCACAACATCAAGAAACACAGTGACAGTAACTACCACAAAGAGAACGTGGAGCGCCACATGTTGTATCTGCGCCACAAGAGGCTGTGAGGCCTCATGTCTCCGCTTTGAGAGATAATCTCAGTCGCTTTGTTTCGTGCTGGACACAACATGTATCCCTCTGAAAGGTTAAGCTCAGCGTTCGTGAGCTGTGTACGTTTCATACTGGACCCTGATTGGCTCCCAACTCACTCGAATGTCATAAATCCTGCAGGTACGTCCAGGTGTTCAACTCGTGAAATGTTTGTTGTTGTTTTTTTTAAAGTGAGAAATTAATATTTCTGGTGTTTTTGTTGCCATAACGATGACGAACAACAAAACCAACATCTGCTGAGACGAAGACGATCATTATTATGATGATGTCGCCTCACCTGATGATGTCATCATAACTCCAGGTTAATATTAGTCTGTGCTGTGTCTTCAGCTGCACCGGCCTTTAAAATGATGACTGAAGCACAGCGTTGAAACGTCTGCACTCTGTTTGGAGGAAATGTTTCAGTCCGAAGCTCTGAGATGGAAATAAAATGTGTTTTTAAATTAAAGCTGTGGACAAGAACTCGTTTCACCGCACTCAGACGTCATATTAACTCGCTGTGGACGATCATCAGTGGGCGTCTCTAACAAACTGGCCATCACTGCTAGAGGTGGCGTCTGGACTACACTCTGTCCAGTTTATTAGGAACTCTTTGTGCTAAAATCATATTCATGGTATCAATAGACTGAACCTCTGTTTGGGATCCATTAAAGCAACATCATCACAATCATGTGGACTGATCGTGTGAAACTGTGTCACTGTCATACTGTCAGCTAGTTGATCTCACGTTGGTCTGTGTGGACTCTGGAATCAGGTCTTTGTGTGTCGTCCTACAGAAACTGTTTCTCAACATAATTTTGGTCCCAAATCCTCAAAGCTCCAGTTCTCAAGTGTTGTCGTGTAAGAATAGTAACAACAACATGATGCATTGAAATGACATTTCTCTTTCAAATATGTGTAATTTGTAATTTTTAACTACAGTATTTGCTAGAAATCTGCAGAACTTTAACAAACACTGTGCGGTTTGCAGTCTTGATGTTTACAGGAGCCGAGGGAGGTGCTGTCAGAGTGTCCTCCATGTGCTGGGACGTGTTCTCCATCAGGGGTGATAACTCAGCCATCATCCTCCTTCCTCCCACCCCCTCCTCTGGGTGGAGGAGGCGTACCAGGACGGTCTGAAGTCTCCTTCTGTCAGCAGTGCAGATGCTGCAGATCCTCCATACATACACATGTTACACACACACACACACACATATTATATATATATTATTCCCCCCACCACCCCCATATAACATGGAAACGGTCACGTGCCTATAAAAAGCAGTTTTAATACAGTCTCTGAGTAGATTTCCAACAAGTTTAAAACAACTGATGATAAATGTGACAAAGTGCTGCGGATGAAACAACACGAGGTTTTCCCACTGAGGACATGAACAGTGAAGGTTACTGAAGCAGCTGATGAAAACAGACCTGAAACACAGATAACTGATCTTTGATCAGTCTGATAATCGATCATTTGATCAGAGGTGATCAGCAGCATCAAACTGAAGCTCAAACAGACGATGAAAGTTCATCTTCAGGCTGGAAGCTTCAGATGATGCTCTTCATGAGTAGTTTGGATACTTCCTGTGTTTTTAATAACTGCAGTAACGCAGTTTTCTGTGTATTTGTACATGTTTACTGTGTGTTTGCAGTATTGTGCCGTTTCCTCCTGCTTCACTTTGCCTCCAGAGAAAACGGTGAAAGCGTCTCTTTCCTGTCAGACTCAAATTCACACTGTTAACTTTAATTTTTGCGCAACTGCTTTCTTCCGTTTTCCATGTCATTTCCTGTGATAAAAAATGGTGGTCAAAGCTCGGGGAGGCGACTGAGTCGCTGCAAAAATTAACGGGAAACTTTGCGTCGGCGGGCAGCCGCGGAGCCAGCGGCCGGGGGTCGGTGCTCGGCGGCCGCGGGCTGGAGAGTCCGGCCTCACCGGGACAGAGGCTCCGTGTCCCCGCTGCGTCTCTGCACAAGGTGGGTCCGTGTCAGTAGCCACTGTGGCCAGCGAACATGGCTTCCGAAAACAGCAGGCAGATTGCCAGCAGCCTGCAGATCGAGCGCGTGGCGCAGATTAAATCTCAGCCTCGGATCATCCTCAAAGCGCCGATTTACGGATTATCGATGGCGCTCAAAGTTAAAGGTAACTTCAGTTTTTCGGTGTTTGCGCAGAGTTCAGACTCCGGAGGTGAAAGCCCCGAACAAACAGATCCATGAGCCGCCTGTGTGAGGAGGAATCTGCTGGTAGTATGTGACAAGTCCTGGAAATAAACTCAGATCCGCATCAGATCCCGATCCCGCATTAATGGGACAGATGTGATCCGGACCTGCCCGCTGTCTGTCACATGAACACTTTGCTTCACACACTTCTGATGTTCAGAGCTGAAATAATGACATAATGAACTGAGCAAACAAAGAAATTATGAAAATAATCAGCAGCAGATTAATGAAGTTTTTCTTTTTTTAATAAAAACAAACGTGTCTGATTTCCTGTTTGACATCATTTTATTCTAAACTGAGTCTCTGTGTTTTGGTCTGTTGCTCAAACAAAAGAATTCACCTCGATTTCTACGAAATTATGATAAATGTTCTTCTGTTTTCAGACATTTTGGAGATTAATAGAGGAAATAATCTGCTGATAAATCAATAATGAAGACAATTGATAACTGAAGCCATAGAGATGTTCGAGCTGGAACGACAAAAAAAATCAAAATCAAAAATTCTTTATATATTTATTTATTTATCTACAACAAATGATACACAGGTGATACACAGCAATAAAAAACTCTGAAATGATTAAAAAAACAAGTCGAGTAAGTAAATAAGTCTGCCAAGAGGAAAAGATCGACACCAACAACAGTAATCAAACTAAAAAACACTAAAGAACCGAAGCAGAAAGTCTGGACGACCACATCAGCTGACACAGCGACACTTTCCGTCTCATTTCAACATCTTTGATGTTTATTTGGTGCAAAAAGCTAATTTGGCAAACTCAGTCCTGTTCAGACGAAAGGATAAAAGTTTGAGTGAAATAGATTTCAGACGTGATGGAAAGCATCATTCTGTTCGAGAGAAGCTCGACTGAAACCTGGACAGTTTAATTCTCACCTTCTCTGCAGCTTTTAAATGAAAGAGAACGATTGCTGGATCGTGATCACACCTCCTTGACCTGATTCTTAACATGAATCTGGTCTAAGACTCATTTAGAACCAGTTCAAGGTTTTTCAGGGATTTCAGATCACTCGAGATCTGACACAGTTTGACCCACAGATGGAGCATACGCATAAAGAATAGCATCATCTGCATAAAAGCGTGTTTGGCAGTTGACTGCTGAGGCACAGATGTCATTAATATGCAGGGTAAACATCACTGGGCCTGAAATGGAACCTTGTGGAACATTCAGCATTTATTCAACTTTAAAACCACGACCAGTTTATCCAGAAGTAATCTGATTAACAGAGTCAGCGACCTTTAATGAATCATTGGACGGAGCATCACACCATCCAGCAGAAATTCTGTCATTTCCAGCCACTGTTGCTGCTGTAATGGTGCTGTGACATGTTCTAAACCGGACTGATGGGGACACGGAAAAGGCCGAGTTTTAGATGGTTCTTCACAACATTTGTGTCTCCTCCTTCATGTGTCTAACTGGTCTGCAACCAAAGAGCCTTTAATGAATGGATGTTTATCAGCTGAGGAGTTAAAACCAGACAGAAAGCCTTGCAGCGTAACTTCAGACACCGCTGACACAAAGTTGATGCCGGATGTTTTACCGGACAGTAAATCTAACATCTGACACTGAGCTATGAACGGAATGATGTGGCCTGTTGGTAAGAATGAGATCCAGCAGCGAGGAATGACTGGACATTTTCATGTTAGGTCGAGTCGTTCTGTAATCATTAGGGTGAGATCTCAGAACTGGTCAGACCAACAAATCCTCAGATAAACTGTTTGCTGGATCTGGACTAGTGGAGGGCAGACGTATACCCACAATAACCAATCCAGTTACATACAGACAATATCTAGTCCGTCAGTAGTGTGAGAAGGAACCACGAGCAGTTCATTACTGACACACCTGATCAGTAGGTTGATTTCTACACTGTAAAATGTCACGCTCGCGTCTGTATTTAAAAAAAGAAAAAACAAAAACACATCTAATGAATCAACAATCAGCTGATATATCTGAGCAGAACTCCCAAATACTGAGATCAAAACCCCACAAAGCTCTGGCTGTAACAAAAAGAGTCAACTTTTAGACCCAAAGTAATCAGTAAGTTGACTGACAGGAACTGTATCGTTTCATAATGTTTTCAGTGATTTTAGCTGTAAAATCATTTGATGTTTGATCTTCAGATGTTTGATTTGCTGCTTTTCCTCTGAATGATCTGAATGTGTTTGTAATAATGTGGAGCTTTGGACTAAACAAACACTGTGAAGGCGTCACTTTGGCCTCATCGTCACCACATTTCTCACTATTTTCACAATGTTTCCAAACCGATCGATCGATTAATGGAGGAAATAATCAGCAGATTGATCCAGAATGAAAAGAATCATTAGTTAAAATGAAGCTCAACCAGCTCCAACAGTAAAATCCTGCTTTGACATGAACGACTGAGTCACAGTAATCTGATGAGGTCAGATAGAACAGGAGAACAGTCACAGGGACGTTTTACTGCACTCAATACTTTTACTGTATTAATTGAAGTACATCTACTGATTATACAAACATACTTTAAGTTACATTTAAGCAAGTTTTTCAGTGCAGGACTGATGATGATGTGTTTATCACATCATCATTAGTGTTGTTGGTTATATGACTGTTATGGTATAACTGTCCACTGTGAGAACAGGTGTATTGTTGCTTGTTGCTGATTGGTTCCAGCAGCAGTGATGGGCTGTGTGTTGTTGCTCTGCAGGGGGTGTGAAGTGGACGACGTGCTGAGTTTCTACCAACATGGTTCCAAGATGAGCGAGCAGTCGTTGGACCTCTGGTGTAAGTTCTCCTTCACTGACGGTCTGCAGCCATGCTAACGGCTCTGTGAGGCTGCGCTGACACACTGTGGTGCTGTGATAACTTTAAAGATCTCCGAAATGTGATGCCGACACTTTGTAAAGGTCCAATATTTGTCCTTCAGTCTGTGAGGAGTGCCAGGACTATTTCCAGAAGGAGTGTCCGTCCCACGGGCCCCCGCTGTTTGTCCCCGATACACCTGCGGCCCCGGGGTCAGCCAACAGGGCGGCGCTCACCGTCCCGTCGGGCCTGGAGGTCTTCACCGAGGGGGACGAGGTGGATGTTCGCTGCGTGGATCCAAACATCCCCAAGGGGGCGGTGTTCGGTCCGTACGAGGGAGAGCTGGTCTCCAAGGACAAGTCCTCCGGCTTCTTTTCCTGGATCGTAAGTTCAACCAGTTTGAGACCAGTCTAGACCTGTTCCAGTTTACAGCCATCCAGAAACCAGTTCTGAACTAGTTTTCTGTTTTTTCTGACCATTCCAGATCGTTGATTTTAACAACACGTATCAATCCATCGACGGCAGCGATGAAACCAAAGCCAACTGGATGAGGTAACACTTTTTATTTCTTTAGTTTTTGATTTTCTGTCCAGGTCTGCATGAATCTGGTCTCTATGATACAATTAGCAATATATTAGAAGAGTTCAAACAAGATCTTTTATCGTTTCTCTGCTGGATCTTTCACTATTTTCTGACATCTGGTAATGACACTTTATGTTGACACTCAAGATACAACACCTGAATTGATATCATGGCTGTAGAAGATGCTCATTTCTGATTCTGAAATGCATTCTGGTAAATGCAGTGAAAGAGGATGAGGTCTTTACATAAAAACAAAAAATGGAAAAATGTTCCTGTTGGTGTTTGTGACCTGCAGGTTTGTCAGGACCTCGTCGGAGGAGAGCGACAGGAACTTGACAGCGTTTCAACACCATAAAAGCATCTACTTCAGAGTGTGTCGGACACTGGTGGCGGGAGAGAAACTGAGGGTCTGGTACAGCGACAACTACATCCAAAGAATTCACTGCGTCTCTCAGGAGAGCATCGACCGCAACCTGGACACAGGTGAGCTGGACACAGGTGAGCTGGACCCAGGTGAGCGGGACAGGTAGTCTCTGATTTATTAGCTCAGCTATGGTCGGTGAAGCTCACTGTACAAACAGCTTTTGTTGATGCTGGGTCACAGCAGAGGTGGACCACAGGCCAAATGCATTTATATTAGTATTTATTTATTTATTTATTGCTTGGAACATCTGTTCAGATGAAACCTTACAACGTTGGCCCACAGGCCCCAATTTGGGTGGCCCCGATCCACATCATGTTTAATTTGTTGTCTTTGACAGCTCACACATCCTGCTAGTTTGCATTTAATCAAATCTGATTCATCTCAACTGTGTCTGTCATGATATAATGATGGAAGAAGTGTTCAGACTCTTAACGGACGTAGCAGAGTAAACTGTAGTCACTTCCACCACTGGTACAAGATAAATCCCTTTTTCTGTGGTGTTTTCCTTTATTTTGAGACTAATTTATCACAAAATGAGGCCAGAACTCTTTTCTCCAGCAGGTGGTGCTGCTGCTCTTTAATGTGTTCTATACGTGGTAAAACCGTGATGGAGGAAGTATTCATATCACGGACACAAGTACTAATACCACACAATATTATAAGCAAATGTCCAGCATTTAAAATGTTACTTAAGTAAAAGTATGTCAGTATAATAAGGAAAATGTACTTTAAGTGTTAAAAAGTAAAAGTACTCAGTGCAGAAGAATGTTATATATATTATCATTAGATTAATTAGATTGAATTATTATTAGATTAGAGTTTAATTAGATTCTGACACAGGTCATTACAGAACATTCAGTCTCACAATCACACAGTTTCTGCTGTTCTGTAGGAAGTAAAAATAAATAATTACAGTAAATAAAATCCCAAATTTCAACATTAACAACAAACACCATCTGTTAAGATCACAGATGCAGGCGGGTCCCTCAAAATGAGCTAAAATGTTGAGTTTCTTTTAGTGGAACAGCGAGCTTGTTCCAGCAGTGTCCATCACTTTTTAGCGTCCCCAGGAAACACATTGTGCCGCCGTCTGCGCGATTTGCAGAGTGTCTATATTTTGTTGTGTCTTCTCATTTTGCAGTATTGTTTCTGATGCTGTGCAGCTCTTCATCGCTTGTGTTTTTTGCAGTGTTGCAGTGCATTGAGCTCTCAGGGCTGTAAAAATGGCTGAATTTACAGATTTTCATCATTCAGAGACTGTGATTACACTGATCTCATGATTGCAGCATTCACTGATCAGGCTAGTTTATTCCCTCGAAACAAAGGTCGGTGTAAAAGCCCATCAGTTAGAAATTTTAAGTCTAGATCGGTGACCAAATCTGGAGGTTTGTTTGTTTTATTTTTTAACGTGTTTCACTTTAATTCAACATGAGAAAATAATTTATTTGATTACTGACCAGTGCAACCATGAGCTCCATGTGGGGTTGACATTGACATTTTTGCTTGACATAGCTAAAAAAAACTGTTTAATTCCAGATATTGGGAAGCCCAACATTCAGACGGACTTTAAATCTCCGTGTCTGCAGTCAGCTCTGCAGGGCAAACCCAGCCCCAGTAAACAACCCAGCGAAGAACCAGACGGTCAGCCTCCTGCCAAGAGGAAGAAGATCGACCTCATCTTCAAAGATGTCCTGGAGGCTTCTCTAGAGAACTTCAGCAAGTCCAGGTCCCAGTCTTCCCTCCCCAGTGAGTGTAAAATAGCAGTTCTTGGGTCTGGGTCTCATTCTGCTGAAAGCTGCTTTAACGTTCCTGACCTGAAGGTGGAAGAGAAAGAGGAGAACCAGAGCAGCGAAGAGCCCTCCACCTCCTTCTGCCCCAACTGCGTCAGACTGAAGAGAAGGATCCTGGAGCTGGAGGAGGAGCTGTCTCGTCTCAGAGGAGAACAGGCGCACGTGGTCGGTCCACCAATGTCTGAACAGACCCTGGCCCAGCACGATCAGGCCCCGCCCCACCCTGAGCAAGGCCCCATTGAAGATTTTCAAGGTATGTTCTGAAAAATTATGGTTGGAACCAAAGTTGCTCTTTTTTTTATGGAACTGGTTTGTTTAACTTCTTTTGGTGAAATCTTTACCTCATTCTGTTCATTTTAATCACGACTTGGTCTACAGTCATGCTAGCAGCTCTGTGCGGCTGTACTTGAGCTAATGCATCACCATGCTAACATACTGATACTGACCATGCAAACACGCTATGTTAACCATGTTTATTTTAGTGTAGCATGCTAGCATACTAACAGTTGCTAGATATCAGTAAACACTAAGTACAACTGAGGCTGATGGGATTGTTATTAGTTCTGCAGGTATGTGGAAAAGTCAGATGTTCACCCAAGTTATTACAGTTCAACCACATTGCATCACAATTATCCAATAGTTGTTGTGTTATTTTAGTCTGGACCAAAGTGAAGGACAGACATGATATAAAAAATACTCATAGGATAATTTTCCACTGTCCTGCTTCTGTGGTTAAGGTTGGATTTGGTTAAGATGCAAAATTACTTGCTAAACACTCGGAAAAAATGGTGGTCGTGGTTAAAAGAAACGATGGTTGACTGCTAATAAGATTTTTGAACTGACGTTGCATGAAAAGTTAGCGGATCGCTAAGCTAAGTTATTGTAATTCATCTTAAGGGGAACATGACTGTCTATCGTGACAATGCAATCAACACTGTTAAGATACGTCATTGGAAGCCACAGATGTCAACCTCATGGTAGCGCTAGATGAATAGTCAGATGATCACTAATGACTGAAGTCATTAGGATGAATTATTTAGTGACCATGAATATTTGTACAAACAAAAATTACTTTAAGCCGGTGGCAGAAGTTGAATGTGTTTTTTCTTTGCAGGGATGGAGCCTTTGACTCCCACACAGGTGGGTCTTGACGAAGAAGACCAGGATGTGGACTCAGCCGATGAGTCGATTGCTGCAGATCTCGTGATTTCTCCAGAGGATCCATCAAAGCTTTCTACTGGAGGAGGCAGGCGGATTCGCCGCTTCAAGCAGGAGTGGCTGAAAAAGTTCTGGTTTCTTCGATACTCACCAACCCTCAATGAGATGTGGTGCCACGTCTGCCGCCAGTACACCGTCCAGTCATCTCGAACGTCTGCCTTTATCATTGGCTCCAAGCAGTTCAAGATCCACACCATCAAGCTCCACAGCCAGAGTAACCTCCATAAGAAGTGTCTGCAGCTGTATAAGCTGCGCATGCATCCAGAAAAGACAGAGGAGATGTGCAAGAACATGATGCTGCTCTTCAACGCAGCATACCACTTGGCCCTGGAGGGTCGTCCCTTCTCTGACCTGCGTCCACTGGCAGAGCTTCTGAAGAGGTGTGAGCTCAAAGTGGTGGACCAGTACATGAATGAAGGAGACTGTCAGATCCTCATCCACCACATTGCACGTGCTTTAAAAGAAGACCTGGCTGAGAAGATGCGCCTGTCCCCCTTCTTAAGTGTCATAATGGATGCCCAAAATGATGATCTTTTCTCAGACATGGTGGCAGTCTATGTCCAGTTCCTTACCAATGAGGGCTCTCCAAACACAGAGTTCCTGTCCTTGCAGAGACTGAGCATGGCCAATGTTGATGGGTATCTCCAGGCTATGGATCGTGCTTTCGGTGTCCTAGGCCTCAGATTTCAGGACTTGCTGGTGGTGGGTCTTGGGGTAGACGGCACCAACATCTCTTCAGGAATGAGAGCCAACCTGTACATTGCTGTACAAAAGACTTTTCCTTGGATCCTCTGCCTTCCTATTATGATCCATCGGCCCCATCTGGAGGTGCTGGATGCCATCAGTGGGAAGGAGCTCTCCTGCCTGGAGGATCTGGAAAACAACCTCAAGCAGCTCCTCAGTTTCTACCGCTACTCCCCTCGCATGATGGCTGAACTGAGATCCACTGCGCCAACACTGTCAGAGGAGACTGAGTTCCTAGGAGACATCAGAGCCATTCGATGGATTATAGGAGAACCAAATGTCCTTAACGCACTCATCAAAGATTACCTGGAGGTAGTGGCCCATCTTAAAGAGATCAGCAGCCAGACGCAGAGGGCTGATGCTGCAGCCATCGCCCTCACCCTCCTCCAGTTCCTCATGGACTATCAGTCAGTAAAGCTCATTTACTTCCTTCTGGACATCATAGCTGTTCTCTCACGATTAGCCTTCACTTTCCAGGGAGAGTACCTGCTGGTGTCACAGGTGGAAGCCAAGATAGAGGAGGCCATTCTGGAGATTGGCCAGTTGGTGGACTGCCCCGGAGAGTATCTGCAAGAGTTTGAAGAAAGTTTCCGGGAAAGTTTCAACGGAGTTGCTCTGAAGAACCTGCGTGTTGCAGAGTCCAAGTTTCAGTCCATCCGAGAAAAGATCTGCAGCAGGAGCCAGGGCATTCTGTCTCAGAGGCTAGACTTGCAGAGCCGTTCATTTGCCAAAGCCTGCAAAGTCCTGGACCTGTCCACCTGGCCTCACAACCGAGAGGACTTACAAGCTTTCGGGGAAGAAGAAATCCAAATGATATTCAACCATTTGGAGTCCATTTCCTCCATGGGTCAGGAGGGTTCCCAGGTCAGGACAGAGGCCAGGGTTAGCCTGGTGGTGGAGTGGAAGGATCTGAAAGCAGACTACTACAGTATGAATGGTTTTAAAGAGGTCATTAGTCACATCTGCAGGTACAAGCAGCGTTTTCCTCTCTTGAATCGGATTGTACAGGTCGTCAGGGTCCAGCCCAGTTCCACAGCCTGCTGTGACAAAGGTCGAGTGTCTCTACAGAAGATGTGTAAGAACAATCGTTCCCGGCTGACTCTGGAGCAGATGAATGACCTGCTGACTGTGGCAGTTAACGGACCGCCCATCTCTAACTTTGATGGGAAGCGAGCGTTGGACAGCTGGTTTGAGGAGAAGTCTGGCAGCAGTTACTCTCTGTCGGCTGAGGTGTTGAACAGGATGTCATCTGCTGATCCGAAGTCTGTCTTGCACAGCGTTGACGTCAACACAGAGTTCTACCCTGACATTTAACAGGGATACCCAGTGATGCAGTGCTACAGTAAAATAATACTACAACACCACACCAATACTAACAAAGTGAGGCAGTCTTGCTCCTTGATGCCAGTGATTTCCAACCCGAGGTACTTGTGCCACACAGGCCACATGTGCAGTCACCAGAGGGCACATGGACAGATTACGAAGCTCGGCTAATTCTAACATGATTTTATAATATCCACAAATTTGTGTTAAGAAAAAAATATACAAATATCTCACAAATACGATTATTTACAAAATCTGAAGTTCTTGTCCCAATAACTTACCTGCTATGGTAGTTACAAATTAGTTTTCCACCAACCTGAATCAGTTAGAAAAGCGGACCACAAAGAGCTGAAAGTACACAAACTGTAAATTGTTGAAATATGCAGTTTCTGTTTTTTCATATGGCATCAGGTCAGGTGCAAACTTGACCATAACTACTAAAAAAAAAGAAAAAGACTAAGCCTCACCAAGCAGTTATTGTGAGTCTAGATTCACACACAGCAGTGTTTCCTCTAAAACACTATTGAACTGCACCATGAAGCCATCCCATCTATCAAAGGGGCACTAAACCCACCTGAGAGGGCTTTGGGGTACTTTAGACAAAAAAGGTGGAGCTGCTGTTCTCCACCACTGGTCAAAAGTCTTTCCAAAAGAACTCTCCTTTCAGCTGGAAGTATGGATTGATGCATCGGTTGATTGATTGATTGGTGGATGGATTGATTAATGACAGAACGGACCAATTTGGGCAAAGCTCACAGCATCAGGGCCCCCTGGGCTTCACTCATGGATGTCGCTAAAAGAGAGACAGAACAACTACAAAGAGACGCAAAACATCTCCAGAGACACAGAACGGCCACAAAGAGACACAAAACATCCACCAATAAGTGCAGCTACAGACGAGTGAGCAGCGGTGCTGTAGCTGCTGTGCTTTGACAGTGTGTCCACTGTGTCGTAATCCGTCCATGTTCAGCTTCATATTGTGCTGAAATCTTCCTTCTCTGACTGACTGACTTCTCTCACTGATGAGTATTGTCAAACCGGGGGCTACTGAGTGGTCCTGCACTTGCTATATGTAATAATAAAGCACTTGTTGCCGAATAAAAGTCACTTATTCGGCGGGAACAATCAGTTAGTGTCAAACTAAACGTCTGAGCTATTGAGCCGCTCTCTGCTTCAGCGCCTTTGCCGATGGGCTTTTCAGTCATGTAGTGCCTGACAGAAATGAAACAGCTAGAGTGTAAGGATGTATAAAGGCTTTATATTTCTATTAGAAATGCAGACAACCGTGCTTCACACTGTATATATGTTGTATAAACTGTATATATTGTAAATGCTTTTGAGCCAGTTTTTAAGGAGAGTATTTTTCTCTGGAATTTGATGATTGTGCCAAAATAATCGAATGCAAGAACCGAAGCTAAAGGTGCTATCCTGCTATGCCATACTGTACTTCGCCATATTTGTTTAGATGTTTACTGCTGCAAATTATATATCTGAATCTGATATTTTTCACTGCTGCATCAGCTTCATGTTTCGGTGTTTCCAGCAGGGTGACTTCAGTCTTGGCCAAAGCTCAGACTTAAAATAATTAAAATAAGTTTTAAAAGCTGCATGATAATAGTAAACTGTTGCTTTTAGTGCACATTTAGGTCGTATTTTATCATTGTTATTAAGATGAGCTGAGACAGAATGATCTCTTTGTGTCCTGAAGTTAAAGGAATATTTAGACATTTTGGGAAATCAGCCTCTTCACTTTCTGATGCAGAGTTAGATAAGAAAATCTCTGATGTCTGCGCCGTGACGTAGGATGTGGAAATAATAACGAGCTGCTGAAGAACTGTTCTGCAAACATGACGACGGAAGCCGCCATCGCAGACCGTTACAGTGATACAGTGATGCGGTCGATCGGTGAGGGTGGCTCATGTTAAAATGTGACTATAAGACCTCTGGCCAAGGGGCAACCTTCTTGGAACAAATCAGAATAACAGGACTTGTGTTGTTCTTCCCACTCTGCAGACATGGCATGAATGCAGCTTTAGTGCGGACATAGAGCTCGGACGCTATTAGCTTAGCTTAGCGTTAACACTAGATGCAGGGGGTGTCAGCTAGTTTGGCTCTCACAAAACTCAAAAACATGCCGTCCAACACTTCTAAAGATCTGTGAGAGATAAGCTAAGATAAGACTTTTTTGATCCCACGCTGGGGAAATTCACTTTTTACAACAGCAGGAATAAAAAATAGAGGAAAGAAGAAACAGGCAATAAAAAAGTCCAAAAATGAACACTGTGTACCCACCAGTTGGGCCTTTACAGGAGTTACATGCTGAAGCTAAGCTAACCCCCTCCTGGCTCTGGCTCCATACTTCTTATCAAGCTTTCAGTGAGAAAGTGAATAGCTGTATTTCCCTGAAATGTCAAACTGTTTCGAAGTGTTTGCTGTATGATTAGTACACCTTTGTTTTATTGTGCACATCTGCAGCGGTCCATGCATGCAGGTGTGAAGCTGACCGTAAGGTTTGTGTGCAGGATGCTGCCTGAGCTGTTGTAGCTGTTTCTGGTTGGATGTAGTCACACTGATGATGGAGCGGCACAGAGCTCCACAGAGCAGAAAGATCACATTTCATTTCAGTCCAAAAACCTTTGACTTCAGAATGCTGATGTTTAGTGCTCTGCCTTATCTGCACGTGTTGGTCTTCTTTATACCGACGTTTGGCTGATTGTAATCTGACTCCAGAGCTGAATGGAGTTGGCTTTAAGTTGCTCATGTTGGATGTTTGCTGAACTGTGAGATTCTTCACTGCTGGAGATGAATTTTGGTTCCACACGAACCAAAAAAAACTTTGTGGTAACCTGATTTTTCTATTCACAGTTTTTTTTCTGTTTGAAATGCTTTAAAAATACACTTTAAAACACATTTGATCTGCCGTCGTGTTGTCAGTCGTGTTGAATGGATGTTGCTGCTGTGTTCAGGTGAAACTTAATACTGTCAACAAGAACTTGTTTTTATTTGAAAAAAAAATGTCCCCAACCCACAAGGTAACAGGTGTCAACGTCATCAAGGTATCGTGATTTGTCATTAATTGCTGTCCCGTGATCTCAGGTGGGACAGTGGGACTGGCTCACTGACCTCCGTCAAAGTGGCTCCATTAACACTCTGCTGAATTAGCTGTTAGCAGCCCCTGTTAGCGGCTCCTGTTAGCCGTGGACTCTTGAATGTACAGACAGCTCTCACTGGGTCATTGTGATACTGAGGAAAAGTTAGAATAAGCAGGTTTTTATGACTTCTGACAGTTTCATAAACGTTTGCTCTCGATGGACTATATACGGAAGTCGAGAACGGCCAGGTCCGTATAAATTTTTTTTTACCGTTTTCCCGTGATAACGAATTAAATTATTTGGTTCTCAGCATAGACTCGTTCTTGATTTCGGGGTTTCTACACAGACAAAACCCTAATGAAGGCTAGTGCTAATTTAGCACGATGTAGCTTGATAAAGTGTTTATTAGCAGTGATGTGATGAGTGTGTTTACATTATGTTTAGTGCAGCACAATGCGTTACAGTGATCAACTTAAAATGTGTCTATAATCAGAGGAAGTATGCCCCTTTGTATTTAAAGTTCAGGGTTTCCCCCAGTGCTTTATAGGCCTGGACCCCCCCCCCGCCAGGCTAAGCATCGATTGTTTATGATGAACGATACAATGTGAACAACAACTTGTGTTTAAAATCACAGTAACTAGCAAAGCAAACCTCGATGTCAGCAGACCCAAATAATTTAATTCGTCATCACAGGAAAACGGTCTTTGTTATCTCGAGATAACGAAATAATAATTTGTTATCATGAGAAAACGGTAAAAAAAAATGTATACGGACCTGGCCGTTTTCGGCTTCCGTAGATATATTCGGGAAAGGATGATAAAATATGTCTGTCATGTCTGTAGGTTGACATCTGAGTTATGTCTCCAAGAAGAAGGAGTTTCAGCAGCTTAATTTCTCCCATGAGCTGCATGTGTTGCTGAGTGTAGCTCCCAAAATGTTGGACTGTTGCTTTAATGAAGAGTCTTTGCAGTCCACAGTGGAGCCCAGCAGGAGGTGAGGGGGGTCAGGAAGGCTGGATCAGAGGTCAGAGGCTGGCCACAGAATTTATCCAACTCGTGCATCAAAGCGAAGTTGAAGTTGTTTTGTTTGTGGCAGGAAGCGTTGGCCGAGTGTGAACGGCTTTTCATTCAGAGAACAAACTGTCTCCTGCAGAGTTTATCAGCCTCTGGAGAAAAAGAGGAAATGTGTCAACATGCAAAAAGAAAGCTGGGCAGGAAGGGATGTGACACCCCATCAAAATGTCTTCATGTAAGAGGAGCCAACGCTGAGTTTCAAATGATTAACCCTTCCAGCCGCCTGTGACGGTGTGTCAGAACGTGGACGGACGCCGGACACCGGACGATGGACGCTGGTGGAACTGGGAGCTCTTTGTCTCCTGATGAGGCTGAATGAAATGACCTTTGTCCACAGGAGTCTGCTCATCTGTTGCAGCTGCCCGCGGTCTGACGTCACCTTTCTTCACACGTTCCTGAATGTGCTGGATTCATACGTGAAAAAAGACGCTTCGTGACTGTTTGCCTTCAGGCAACTTTCTGAGTGGTGAAAGTCAGAAATCGTCGTCAGAGATTCGTCTCACCGACTCACGGCTGAATGAAACAGAGCTGAAACGATCAGTTAGTTAGAGAGCAGAAACAGAAGATGTAGATGTAGATGCCATCACATCTTCTCTCTCGGAGAACCTGAAACTTCAGGTGTTTGTTGTCTCTTGTCTCCACGGTGACCTGATGATGATTACAGAGCTGCTGGTTTGACAAACATGAACTCAGTTAATTTAAACACAAGATACTTGTGCTCAAAAAGAGGATTCATTCTCAGTGAAGAACCTTGGAGCTCTAATCTGCCTCTATACCTGCCAAAGAGCAGTGATTCCTAACACGTCTCTGGGGGTCATCAGGTGGAAACCTCCCTTCAACAGTGTTTCGCCTACTTAGTCCCACTACACCTCCAGGAGGTTAGGCAGTGAACTCCGGCGTCCCAGAGTCACCCCCCCTAGTGCCAGTTCACACTGCTCCTACACAATCCAAACAGCACCGCCACGTTCAACTGACCCAGAGATGCTCCAGGTAGTGGCCAGTACCGATGCTACCATTTAACTATTGCTAATGCTACTGCTAACCGCTAGGAAGAACAGAAGAAGACAATAACGCTAGATTCACCTATACTGTTAATGTTAATTGCTAGCTACCAATACTAACTGCTAAGATACTATCATACTCTCACCGCTTTAGCTATTGTTAGCTGCTACAATGCTACCACAGGCCTAGATGCCACATGTAACTGCCGATTGCCACACTACCATCATCTACCCCTGCCTCTCACCAATTGCACCAAGAAAAAGCGGGGTGGGAATACAAACCCTGGTTCGGGTAGGGGATAGAAAATAAAGAGGTAGAGTCAAAAGATGAAAGCAGGGATTGGATACAGACCCTTGTTCGGGTAGGGGGTGGAAAATTTAGAAGGTGCTGAAGGTGGAGGCCTAAACCACAGACTAGATTTAACAGCCTCTTCTAACATTTCCTTCAAGAAGCAGCAAACCCTACCATTTCCTTCAAAAAGCAAACAGAGCAGGAAAACAAACCCTAACATTTCCTTCAAGAAGCAGACAAAACAGGAAAACAACCAAAAAGATCAAAAAACAAGCCAACTCTGTGTCTTACCACGCAAACTAACCTGAACAGGCCGCATGGTCCCAAAGAGAGACTCTAGCTGGCCACACCCCCACCTTATCTAAACTTCCTGGTTCTCTTCCTATTGGCAGAGTGAGAAGATGGGGCGGGGAAAGCAGAGCAGAGGAGAGGTGTCTTGTTCAGACTTTAACCTCTTCTCTTGCCGGGTTAGGCATGCATGTCCTCTGCCTGCCCCCCCACTGTCCCTATTTCACCCCCCAACTACTATTATTTCTCCTGATCCATATCCACTGACTAGACCTAGCAGCCTCATCTGACATCTCCCTCACTGTCTTTCTTAAATTTTGCCCATGCACTCCCAGCTCCCTCAACAGTGAAACAGCTGACCCTGCAACAAAACCTCTACACCCCACTTCAACCGGACAGACCCTGGTCTTCCATCCCCTCTGCTCAGATTCTGTCTTTAAATCTGCATACTTAGTCTTCTTCCTTTCATAAGCTGCCTCCACTGAATTTTCCCAAGGGACTGTTAACTCAATAAAATACACAGTCTTTTTACTCATGGACCATAAGACAATGTCTGGCCTCAGATTACTATAAACTATTTCCTGGGGCACAACTAGCTGTCCTCCCAAGTCGACCTGCATTTGCCAATCATCAGCCCCTACCAGGCAGCCACCTCCCTGCTTTCTCCCTGACTTAGCAGCTTTATTTTTCTCCCCCTCTCGAACAAACTGCACATCTAACCTCTCCTTTCTAGAACTTCCAGAATTCACCTGCTTCCTTCTCTCCTCAATGCCTGCGGCTAAGCTTCTCAGCACCTGATTATGCCGCCATGTATACCGGCCTTGTGATAAGCTAATTCTACAACCTGACAAAATGTGCTTTAAACTTGCTGTACCTGAGCAGAGTGGGCACGATTGATCGCCCTGTACCCAGAGACTTAGGTTCTGCGGGGTTGGCAACACATCGTATGTCGCCCCTATCAGAAATTTAATACGGCCTTCCTCCATATTCCACAGGTCCCTCCAACTAAGTTTCCTCTTCTCAACACCTTCCCAATTCAACCATTGTCCCTGTTTGGCTTGACCAACTGCTTTTGCCCCTCTTAACAACTCCTCCTGCCTACGCACCTGTTCCACTACAAGCTTTCTTTTCTCCTTTAGACCTGCTTTATTCCACACTGGTTTGCCTGGGCCAAGCCCCAAGCCTCCCCGGCCAAATTGAACATTTCCTACTATTTCTGCATGCCTAAGAGCTGCCTCTGCCTCCTGCACTGCTGCCCTTGGGTTCCATTTCCTCCCCCAGAAGGATTCGGAACCACATTGCTAACTAACATGTCCTTACTCCCAGATAATAAAAGTTCTGTCCTAACCTTAGTGCATTTAAATTCCTCTGTTAGACTGGATACTGGCAGCTGAAGCATTCCTTTCCCATACAAAGCTACATTGCTTAAGCACCTGGGAGCACCCAACCATTTTCTAATATAAGAGCTAACTAGCCTTTCCATTCTCTCTGCTACAGATAATGGGACTTCATATACTGACATTGGCCACATTAACCTAGGATACAAGCCAAACTGCAAGCACCACAACCTCAGTTTTCCTGGGAGCCCTGATTTATCTATTCTCTCCAGCCCTTCTGCAACATCCTTTCTAAATTGCACAACCTGTTCAACATCATTCAGGTCCACATTGTACCACCGTCCTAGACTCTTAACTGATTTCTCCCTAATTGTTGGGATTTCCTCACCATCTATAGCAAACTTTCTATCACTTACTTTCCCTCTGTATATTGAAATACTCCTTGACTTACTAGGCTTAATCTTCATACTAGCCCACTTGAGATTCTGATTGACTTTATCTAACAACCTCCTTGTACATGGCACTGTTGAAGTTAGCAGTGTCATATCATCCATATAAGCCCTAATTGGTGGAAGACGCATTCCATTCTGCCGTCTCTCTCCACCTACGACCCACTTGGAAGCCCTAATAATTACCTCCATAGCCATTGTGAAAGCTAGCGGGGACACTGTACATCCTGCCATAATACCAACCTCCAATCTTTGCCAGCCTGTTGTGAGCTCTGCGATACTTGCACACAGTCTGATGTCTTGGAAATATGCTTTCACCAAGTTAACAACTATCTCCGGCACTTTAAAGTAGTCAAAGGAACTCCAAATAAGGTTATGTGGCACTGACCCAAACGCATTAGCCAGATCTAAAAATACAACATTCAAGTCTCTTTTCTCCCTCTTAGCTGTCTGAATCTGATGCCAAATCATGCTAGTATGCTCTAAGCATCCCGCAAATCCTGGTATCCCTGCTTTTTGCACTGTCGTATCTATCATACCATTCCTTTCTAAGTATTTAGCCAGCCTCTGTGCTACGATACTAAAGAAAATCTTTCCCTCAACATTTAGGAGAGAAATCATCCGAAACTGGCTAAGGTCCGATGACTCCTTCTCCTTAGGGATGAAGACACCTCCTGCCCTGCGCCATGCTCTTGGAATACTTTGTTTCTCCCAAACTATTCTCAGGTATCTCCATAGTGTCCTTAAGATGCCAGGTGCACTCTTATAGACACGGTAGGGGACTCCATTAGGCCCTGGGGCCGAAGAAGCCTTTGCACGCCTAACCACCTCCACCACTTCTCTCCACCTAGGTGGGCTCACATCAGGTTTCTTTTCATCATCTGTGGAAGACTCAGACTCTCAGGTCTGTGTCATTGTATTTAGAGTCAGGACAGGTTCATCTGCGCATGTAGACCAGAAGTACAAATCACACAGGAAACCTTTGGTGAATGTAAAAGTTATGAATCCATGTTTCTCTCCAACTGCAGCGCACTGAATGTGTTAAAATCATCAAAAACTCTCCAGCGTCCCTGTAAACCTCCATTTTCAACCTCTAGAATAATGAAGGAGGACACGCTGACCTAAACTCAGAAGCTCCGGTGTTTTCAACAAGACATTGAACACATCACTTCATTAAAGAACAGCAGGCAAACAGGGTCCAGCACCAAATCTACTGAGTCAATAGAAGTTCAACTAAACTACATTAATCACCAAAACTCAGTTAAAAAAACGTCTTTTTAAAAACAGTCAAAACAAAACCTGAACCCTGACAGACACAGAAGCTGTGTCTCTTCACTTTGGTCCAAATCTGCAGCCAAGTTCTCACTGCTGGACTGAAGTTTGTTTGACACTCGTGCAAATCTTTCTGTTTCTGTAATAAATGAAGTCATTCACTGGTCCGACATGTCTTCTCTGCAACATTTGGTTTACAGAGTAAACTTTCATTTAATCCGATTTAAAATAAATCTTTACGGCTCCGAAAAGCGTCTTGGCGGAGAATCAGGGGAACAAAAGCAAACTATAGTGTCAGTATCTCTCTATAGTCCTGTGGTGCATATTTATCAGTTTCATTCTTCACTGTTCGCTGCAGGCAGAGTGAAGTAGTTTAAATGGAAAAGAAATGTTTGGACAAAAGGCCTCCAGGCAGCTTCAGACAGCAGCTGGATGCAGATACAGTCGCTCCTCTGTCTGCAGCGTCTGTCACGCCCTGGGACTGATACATGACGAGCAACACCCATCCCACCAAACCCCTGCAGAGAAAAGCCTGTTTTTTCTCTGTCAGCACGCTCGCAGTCAGAGGGTTTCTGCTGTGCTGTGAGTCCACACAGCAGATTGTTCTCCAGTGTTGATAATCTGGGTCTTTTTACTTGTTTTTCAGGTTCAATTTGGTTCATTTTTGTTGTCTTTCCATACATTCATTTTTGTATTTGTCCAGCACAAACTCAGATTTATGTCTGATTCTCATTTTGTCAATTTAATCATGTAAAAAAAACCGTCAGGAGCCCAAATACATGAAATTGTTGGACAGGCGCCTTAAACATATCCAAATCATTAGTGATAAGCACTTAAAGTATTATTGTTGAACAGTTAACAGTTGAAATGCTGTAACAAATATATATATATTGCTTTGATGTTTATACACACAAACAGGGCAGACAAACTGGTTTTGTGCCTGTGAATCATAGAAATATGAATAATTCAAAGTTGTAAAGATTTAATGAAATGTTTTATGTCTGCAGACATAAATGAGATGACGTGTGAAAGTTCATCACATCAGCTTTGAACTGTTTTCTCAGCTTGTCTCCACATGATTTATACACGTTCCTGTAGATAAAACATAAAGTAAAGAACTATGAAAGAAAATGCATGAAGCATAACAACAAGTGTTTCTGGGGTAAGTCAGAGCAGCGAAGCAGATTTAAAGGTTAGGATTGTGGCGGTCGCGTCAGTGAACGCCTCTGCTGCCTCTGAGGCGTCTGGAGCATCAAAAACACTCACATGCCAAACCAACGCCAGAAGCTGCACCATCAAACACTCAGATCTGACCACGATGTAGAAGTTCATCACTTAAATGTTGCTGATGAAAAAGCTCGAGTAATTTTATTTACTTTATATACTGCTGGGTAGTTAAGTCTGTAATCATACATGATCAATTCATTCTATTGTGTTTTAATAATCTGAATCTGCAAATTAATGAGTTACTAAAGCTTTAAAATCAGTGCAGACGATGTAAAAGTACAATGTTTGTCATTGACATGTAGTACAAGTATCTAAAACTAGTACTTAAGTACAGTACATGAGTAAATGTACTCTGTACCCCAGGCCATCCTACTGTGGTCAGGTTAAAATCTCATAACTCCAGACGAAAGCTTGTGTGCTGTGTTTTGTGTTGAGAA
The DNA here is from genome assembly GCF_017976325.1 of Chelmon rostratus. Lineage (NCBI taxonomy): Eukaryota > Metazoa > Chordata > Actinopteri > Chaetodontiformes > Chaetodontidae > Chelmon > Chelmon rostratus. The sequence continues at coordinate 28,236,908 of NC_055663.1, forward strand.
AATAAAGTATTTTATATAAACTGTTCTGTCTGCAATGTTAACTTCCTACCACTGGGGGGCGCAGTTGGAGATTTAAAAATTCTGTACGTAGCAGCTAAAGCTCAATAATAACTGACTGTCAGTTTTACAGCTGACTCAGTAATAACTGATTTATTTAACAAATGATCCAGTTAATGTTCATTTCAGATGACTTTCGGATTTAAGGACGTTAATCTGGGATTTTGTCTAAAGAAGTTTCAGTGAAGAAGGCGATTATCAGTATTAAACACTGAAATCACCTTCAACTGCACATTTCACGAAACATGTTTCTAATATAATAATTAGAACATTAAGCTTTGTTTGTACGGCACCTTAAATGCAGCTCAGAGGACTTTACAACAAAGACGTCACATCCGCCAAGTGCTTCATATAGAAAGACAAAGAATGGAGAGAACAGGTAGAGAAAATCATTGTCAAGTACACAGACTGCATAAAATCATGTAAAATACAGCTTTTATAAAAAAAAAAAGTGCAGCAGTGCATCAGTGTGAGGCAAAGCACAAAGTTTCAGTCTGTATCAGGGAGTCAGAGCTCTTTAAGGCTAAAGTGAACCGATCAGTTAGCTTTCTGTTAAAACCTGATATCTGCATGTAGTTTGTTCCAGAGCTTTGAGGCAAAGGCCGCAGCCCTGAATTTCTTTCAGCTGCTGGAAACTTCCGGGAAGGAAGATGATCACAGTGTTCTTGAAGGCAAATAATAAACATCAGCAGGGTAGCTTGGTCCTGGTTCATTAAGGAGGAGGACCTTCAAATCAGTCCTGAATGTTACAGGAAGCCGGTGCAGAGAAGCTGAAACTGGACTAATGCGGTCTCTCCTCTTGGTTCTGGTTCATGGTCGAGCAGTTTTGAATGAGCTGAGGTCTCTCAGTGGTCTTTCTTCTAGAGGTCAGTCAATAATGATGTATCTTTTTGATTTATAAACGGTCGGACTTCAGCTGGTGGGAAAAAGGTGGAAAAATGAAGTATTCACCTCATTGATGTGGGATTTGAATCTCAGATCTGAATCCAGGAATCCAGGAGAACACCAAGATTTGATTTAAGGCGTAGGGTTGCGTTCAAGACACTGAGGTGCATTGTGAAATATTTCATTTTATTTTGAAGGAATTTCTTGGGTAAAGAGGAAGTACTGATTGAAAAGAGGTGTAATCCTGGTCTGTAATGGGTCAAAGGTGTGATTGACAGAAGGAGAGAGTGAGAGTGTGAGAATGCTTTTTAGTTTTTAAAAGAAAAGAAGAAGAGGAAAAAAAAGACAGAGGGGTCAGACGACGAGTCACCTGGCGAGTGGCGAGAAGTATTAGTAGTTTCAGTGTCTAGAAGATTGTTGTAAATAATCAGGACAGCAGGCTAACATCAACCGCTAGCTTACACACTTCTGATAAAGCGCCTGTGGTCGGTTGTCTGTTGGGACTGAAACAGCTAAAGACAAAATTAAATGATTTAATTTTCATGTTGTCCAAAAAAAAAGAAAAAAGAAAAAAGCTTCGCTATCATGGAACAGATAAGTTATTGCCAATAGCCCAGCACACAGGAAGCAGCCGCCATTTGAACTCTTTGGCTCCTCGAGTGTACGAGTGACGGTTAGCATGTTAGCATGTTAGCATGAATCCAACCAAACCAAAAAACCAAAGAATATCACATAATTTTTTTTTTACTTAAATGTAAAAAATACTCACTACAGATCAGTAATAATTTTCTATGAAATCCATCATTTTGTGTCACATAGTCAACGTGTTGCTGTTGCTTGTTTGACAAATTCAACTCAACTGATATTTATGAGACAGCGAGTCAAAGTGTTACCAGTAGTGCCTATAAAAGCTTTCCAAATCATATCGATTAGCTCATCGATCATCACTGTCTTACTTCTTTGACAGGCCAGAGTTAGCATCAGTACACCAGCTCCACTCCACTCTGGATGGAACCTGAAATAAAAGTACTGTGAAATGTACTTATTTTAAATTAAATTATTATGTGTTTACGACTTTATTAATAAGATTCACACAATAAAAAAAACGGATTATTAGAAAGTAAGACATTTTAACAACTTCACGTCTTGTGCTGCTCAGATTTTTTATTCTTATGTATGCATACACACACACACACACACACACACACACACGCACAAACATTTATATAATAATTGTGACCATAGCAACAGAATGACTGTGTGTAAAGAGCTTTAAATAGATGACAGGCAGCATACATAAACAGCACTACAGCCATAATAAAAGCCTCAGTGAGGCAGAGGCCAAGTGATTGTCGGAGGGGAGGAGGAGGAGGACGTTTGGACAGACAGGGGGCCTTTGTGGTCCGCCGGACAAAGAGCCGTTCTCAGTGGACTCCCGTCTTCCTCACAGGGTCACAGTGGAACGCATCGGACGCCAAACCCCGCCGGACCCTCTGCTGCTCCAGCCGGACTCCTTCTTCTGTCTGGTTTTTCTGGTCGCTCGCAGGGAGACGCCATGAAGCGCTGCCTCGGACTCTTCCTGCTGCTTTGCTTTGGGATGTTTCGTTCAGGTGAGGGAAGCAGGACTCATCACATGCTGACACATCCAGGCTGAAATGACCCACAACCCTCATAATCACTGCACACTAATTTATCCTTCACTGATACCCCCCCGGGGTTTATAATATTCACAACTAGATGTACCTGACAGCAATAAGGTAAATATAAGATGCAGTCAGCGTGTCCTGTCATACTGGTAAATTGTCAAGGATGAAAACACTATAAAGCTCGTAGGAAAGAACAGACTTACAGACTAATGATTAACTATTTCCCAGAAGTTTTAAACCCTCTCAGGCTGCTCCAGAGAACTGAAGCAGTGTATAAGGATGTATTTCTGCTTGTAGAAACATTCAATCTAAAACCTCTTTTTGCTAAATCTAATCTAAATATGAACAAAAATCTGACAAATAGGATGTAAGCAACCAGAAGCTGTATTATTTACAATTCTGTCAGTGAGGTCTATCTTATTCTGAATTACTGTCCTTTGCTCCTGGGAGAAAACTGAGATTTTGAAGATACACTGGTACAAACATTTAGTTTGAATACTGTCTGAGTGTCTGAAGAGCTGCTGCACCAGAAGGTGGCAGCAAAATCAAAGAAATGTTTGATGTGTTGCACCGTCAGTGAGGTTGATTGAAGCAGGTAGGAACGTGCTTTAACTGCCTCCGCTGGAAGACGATCATCTGAAATACTACTCGAATAATTACTAGCAGGTTTTGCTGCATTACTGTCTGAGCTGCTTCAGATAAACACTGTGGATCCAGCTTGACTCTGGATCGACACAGAACGGCCTCACTGTTTCCTGAGTGATCAGAAGCTTTATCATCAGCTCAGCACTCAGCAGTTTTCTACTGAAATTTGATCATTATGGATGTTATTAAAGCAGCATTATCTCATAAAGAGAGTTGTACATCATCAGTATATCAAGAATAATGGACTCGCCCCTAATGGACACCACAAGTTATGAGCTTTGGACTAGACAGCATCCCATTAGCATCTCTGACAACACGCTGTAAAGAGTTCATGTTTGCTAATGGAGCTGTTATTTTATATATAAATGCTGTAATAATATAAAATTCACCTTCATAGGACAAGTCATACTTGATACTGATACTAAACACTTTAATTTCCTCATATCTGCTGACAAAGATCTTATAATTTAAAAATAAACTTTAGATACTCTCAGAAATGCTAAACAGGCAGCTAAATTTATTCCACAAACACTTTTTGCGGCAGTGGTGTAGTGACCGGCTGTCAGCCAATCACAGTTGCAGGCTGCAGGTAACTGAAGGCTGTCACGGTGCGACAGAGCAGCGTTTTTAATCAAATGTTAGACGCCATTTGTGTCTCGTGTAGGTTGTGATGATGGAACTCGGATAATTAGAACACATTTAGGAAATGTTCTGCGATATTAAATATTTCTGAGTTTGTATCTTCGGATGATCAAACTGTCTGTTTGAAAAGTTTGATTGAAACGTTTGCAGTTTGGAGGGACGTGCTGCTCTACAGACAGCAATAAAGATTCGAGGCTTAAGGTTTGACGTTTTCCGTTTGGACGGCAGAACAGATACAGCAGTTATAATGACTTCATCTTGTGTCTTTTTATTATTTCATCACAGTGTGAACCGTCAGAGAACCGTCAACATCCACCAACAACATGAAAAAACTGTCCCATTTGTTAAAAAACTGTTTCTAAGACTCCACAGCTTATAGCAATTAATGTGTTTGTGTATTTGGTGAGTTTTTATCTCTCTGAGTACTATTAATAATTATCAGAATCATCATTGGAATATATATAATACATGAATACATTTAAGTATGTAGCATAGATGGAACTTAACCACTAAAACATCATTGTTTGTTTTTTTCTCCCTTGTGAACTGATTTAGCTGCTGCCTCATTGAATCATGTGGAATAAAAATCAAATCACCAAACTGAACATAGCTTTAGTTTTAGGTTGGGCTAGCTGCGGCTATCTCACAAGCTCGCTTTCATGTGATATAACCCTTTGTCCAGTTAGATGTTATCTGCCAGAGTGCAGTGACAGCAGCCTGGACACTAATACACAGCCTCGATGCAGTAATACACAGCCTGGATGCAGTAATACACAGCTAAAGTACAGATACTGTGTTTTTTTTATTTTTAGGTCTGTTTTGTAGTTACTTTAACTTCAAAAAACTTCACAGCAAACAAACGTGTGGATGGAGTCGTATTTATTTATGCAGTTTCAGCCACATGTGTAGTTAGTACATGTTGTAGGACAGAGCAATGAGAGCACAGGTGGTCACAGGTGAGGCCACAGGTGAACAGCAGACAGGTGGATCGTGTGAATGTTTTCACGCCTTTTTGCCAGCGTTAATACGTGTTCAAGCATGAATTCAGGCAGCTGTTACCTGTGAGGGATGATGGTGAGGGGTGGTCACTGTAGGTCTGTACTCTGGATGAGCTGAATATTCTTCTTCCTCTTCTTCCTCTTCTTGTCATCATCCTTCTTCTTCTTCTTGTCCCTCTCCTTCTTCTCATTTTTCTTCTTCTTGTCCTTCTTCCCCTTCTCATTCTTCTTCATTTCCTCCTTCCCCTTCTCCTTGTTCTTCTTCTTCTTCCTCTTCTCCTCCTTTTTCTTCTTCTCGTTCTTCTTTTTCGTCTTTTTCTTTTTTCTTCTCCTTTTTCTTCTTTTCGGCTTTATCTTTTTCATCTTTTTGGTCTTCTCCTTCTCACCCTTCTTCTGTTTCTTCTTCTTCTGCTTCTTCTTCATCATCTTTTTGGTCTTCTTCTTCTGCTTCTTCTTCATCATCTTTTTGGTCTTCTTCTTCTCCTTTTTCTTCTTCTTCTTCTTCTGCTTCTTCTTCTTCATCTTTTTGGTCTTCTCCTTCTCACCCTTCTTCTGTTTCTTCTTCTTCTCCTTTTTCTTCTTCTTCTGCTTCTTCTTCTTCATCTTTTTGGTCTTCTCCTTCTCGCCCTTCTTCTGTTTCTTCTTTTCCTTCTTTTCTCCTTTTTCTTCTGCTTCTTCTTCTTCTTCATCATCTTTTTGGTCTTCTCCTTCTCACCCTTCGTCTGTTTCTTCTTCTTCTTCTTCAGGTTCTGGACTTCGCTGTTATAAGTGTTCTGATTACACTGGGCGCTGTGAGAACGTGCAGGAGTGCACGTATGAAGACTCTTGTATATCTCTGAGTGAAAGAGGTCAGTGATCACTTTGTCCACATGTGATTGTTTTTGAGTATAAGTACTGTTACTCAAGTATTTCAGCCACTATGTGTGTAGTTTACATATAATTTCAGTGCTGGAAGAAGTATTCAGTAAAGTAAAAATAAAGAAGCATCAAAATATACTTAAAGAATCAAAAGTAGAAGTTCCCCTTATGGAACATGACCCCAGTCATATTGTATTATCAGTTCTATTCATATTATTGGAATATTATTGTTGATGCATTGATGTAAGCAGCATCCAAATGTTGTCAAGGTTTAACTAATTTTAACTACTTAATATACTGTTGTGTAGTTGATTGATAAGAATTTATAATCGTATTTGTTAAACTGATCATGTTTTAAGGAAAGTCTTAATTTGAAATGTAAATAAAGCTGTAAGATAAACATAGTGAAGTAAAAGAAAACTATATTTCCTCTGAGATGGAGTAAAAGTAGGATGTAGCAGAAAATGGAAATACTCTAGTAAAATAAAAGTACTTTAAAATTTTACTTGGGATTTGAGAGCAGTTACAACAGTGTCTAAGTTCGAATGACCACTAGAGGGAGCCATTGTCAGAGTCAATGACACTTTATTCGTACAGATTGATCTCTGCTGAAGTCTGTTTCCCAAAGATGAGGCCAGACCGGCTCTTGATCCAGCAGAGATGGATCTGGGTTCGGTTTATGGCTGGAAACTCTTCTTGTTCCTTTCTTTTGTTCGTCCTTTGTGCTTCTATAGACAGGATTTTACTGGTCCTTTGAACTATTTTTCCCTTTGGTTTGTGTGTATGTGTGTGTGTGTGTGTGTGTGTGTGTGTGTTTCTGTCCAGGTGGGAAGACCATCCGTCAGTGTATCAGGTACACGGACTGCGATAACTCTCGCCTCACCCAGATGTTTCCGGCCATCTCCGGCTTCACTTATCGCTGCTGCAGCAGCAACCTCTGTAACTCCGGCATCACTGTTACCATGGCAACGCCCGCCCTGGCTCTGGCGGCGTCCCTGCTGAGCTTGTGGTGGTCTTGGATCTGAATGAGTCCAGGTTACTGTAGTTTAGTATTTCAGGATTTCAGCTAACATGAACTAAATTGAGTGTTTTTAGTAGCCGTGGCACTTACAGGTTCTCAGGTCAATAAAGAATAATTATAATAATCGTTTTTCCACTTGTTTACTAATTTCCTGTTTCATACCTTATTCCAATTTAACTATAAATAAAGGACAAAAAGAAAGAATTTCTTTGTTTTCTTGTATTTTTACATCAAATTCATATTCAGGCTTCTTCCTCAAACTCTATTTCATGATGACTCAACAATTCATAAGTTCATAAGGACCAGGAGTACTGATGTGTTGATTGACAGTGAGACAGACCAATCATGGACAAGCCTCAGTGAGCAGGAGGCTGGTTATTGTTTAAATGTGGAGACCGCGTTCAAGTCTCTCCTGGAGGACTTTCACAGTGTTCACATGAAAAGTGAAGCTGAAACAGACGTTCAAACCCTGACACAGTGCTAAGTTCACTGATCTGTGAAGATAAAACTTTTCTGATGATGATGGTGATGATGACTTCACTAAAATTAAACTGGGATCTTCTTTCATTGGTTGCTTCCCTGATCATCACTGATGATTAATAAAATCTGTGAACAGTTTGAGACCTGCTGCTTCAACACCACACAACATGACTACAAATACAAAAACTGATTTATTTAAACATCATAAATCAACAGCAGCTTATAAACAGAGACACATTCCAGGATAAATCTAAGAGGATTTAAAGACTCATGTAACATACTGCATAACACCAGGCTTTATATGACTAATATATTAACCCATATAAACACTGGGCTTTATGTGAAGGGGATGTAATTTGTAATAAAGAGGAGATGGTTACTACACGTATCACATTCTAAGTACAAGGGTTAGCATGAAGGCTGATAATCTACAGGAAACAATTTGTATGTGTTCATTTATTCTTAATATTGTCCCAAATAAAGGAAGTGAAGGTGCAGCTACAGTCTGAAAACATTCAGACACCAAAAACAGCTCCAGGAACAACAAAAAATCAATCACATCCCGGGAAAAACATTTCGTAGGCTCTTAGTTAAGTTTCACTGGCAGTGATAGTCTAACATCGCAGGATACAGTAAATAAACTGTTGAACTTCCTGTAATTATCCACCTTTTTCTTCCAGCCTGAGAGCGGACTTCACGCTGCAGCTTCCTTTGCTAAGTGAACTAGATGATGTGGGAACAGTCTGTAAGACGTTGTTTAGTGAAAACCTCTCTGAGGGTCAGACGTTCAGATCGATACCACTCTGATGTCTGTTAGAGAGACAGCAGAGCCTCTCAGACTACCAGTCCACACTCCGTATCCACTGGTCCATGTGGTACATGTAGCGTGGAACATGTAGCATAGAACATGTAGTGAGGAGCATGTAGCGAGGAGCATGTAGCGAGGAGCATGTAGCGAGGAACATGTAGCGTGGAACATGTAGCGTGGAACCTGTAGTAAGGAACATGTAGCGTGGAACATGTAGCGTGGAACATGTAGCGTGGAACATGTAGCGTGGAACCTGTAGTGAGGAACATGTAGCGAGGAACATGTAGCGTGGAACATGTGTGAACTGTGTGGCCTCCTGGTTCTCAGTCACTCATCTCTCCCTGTCCGTCCTCTTCGATCTGTCGTCCAATCACTTCCAGCTGGACCTTCTTCTTCTGTCCTTTCTGCTCAGTGTCTTTCTCTAGCTTGTCTGATTGGGTGTACCAGGGTTGAGGGGAGGAGCTATCACAGGTCCGGCCTCCTCGGCGGAAGCCTCCTCTGCCAGCTCGGACCAACCCCCAGCCCTGCAGGTGGGCGTCAGAGCCGCCCTGCTGGACTCCCCTGGTCTGGTCCAGCTCTTTGGCGCTGAGAGACGACATCCTGACGGGAACCGTGTTGCCAAACTTGGAGTAGTCAACGCAGTAACGCCCGTCCTCCTCTGTCATGATGGAGACAAAGCGCCTCCCCCACAGGATCTCCTCAGGAGTGTAGGAGGTCCGAGCCTGCATGGTGATCCCTGTTGTTTCCACCACACCTAAACAGAGAGCGAAAGACTTTCAGTCATACTGCAACGGTTCGCTTCCCATTCATCTCTATTCATACGTTTTTCTGCTGACTCGTCTGCAACCAGCCCATCATCACCAGAAAGACAGGTTGAATGTGCAAGCAGCTGATTGCGACCCATATTTACATTTAGTGTTAAGCGGTCGCAGTAATTATGACGTAAGCAAAGGAGGAAGTCAGATGACCCAGATAAAGAGCAAGAAAGTTTGCATTTGGAGGAAGGTGGAGTGGAGGGATGGTCCAACAAACACAGGACTTCCATTCAGGGGACTGCTGTTCGTTGACCTATTTTAACTTATATAATATACTTCAGTGACAGGAACATCATTATTTCAACCCATTTCCTAAAGCTAACCAAACTGTGACCTTTCACAACGTTAGCCACATCGGGATGAAGGTCTGGTACGACCAAGGTCTGGTACGATCAGGGTCTGGTACGATCAAGGTCCATTACGCCTGCCGCTGGACTCTCCACTGGACACATATGTCATTTTGGGAGTTGTTGGCCTATTCAGTCATTTAGATAAGAGGACATGTTACATGCAGTAACATTCCTTTGCTTCAGTGTTGGTCCTACTCTCTTTGTCTTTAGTGGGGGGCGAGCTGACCAACACCTGTCCACACTCAGTCGGTGGACAGCCTCATATGACCCCACTTCAAAAAACTATTCCTTTAAATCTTCTTTCACTTTATGATGAACTAATACATATTTCAGTAGTTCCATGTTAGAACGGTAGAACATATGTATTATTGTGAATCCTTGTTGACAGGATCCAGGTCTGTGTGGTTCCTGACCTTCCAGGATGACAATGATCTCCAGCTCCTCAGAGGCCAGCGATTGGGCGGAGAGCTCGTACAGAGGACTCCCTCTCTCCATGGTGTGGCTGATGATGAGAGGAGAAACCAGGAAGATGCCGTTACTCCTCAGAGGGTTCTCCACCTGGATGTCCAGCTGGGACACCGGGATCACCTCGCCCTCTGCCGTCACGGTGCGCCGGATCACCTGGACGGAAAACTTCAGTCTTAACATCAACAGAAAAATCAGTGTCTTTAACCAGCTTCAGTTCAGGTGGACTGAGACTGGCTGGCTTTAGCTTGGATGTTCGCTTTGCTACTTCCTGTTTAATGCAGCTTGTTATTAGTTCTGACATTCAAGGTTTCTGAAGGACGAGTTCAGCTTTTCTGAAAAATAAGCTTAGAATGTACTTTCTGATGGTGAGTTGGATGTGCAGATTGATATCACTCTCATGTTTGTACAGTAAATATGAAGCTACAGCCAGTAGACAGTTAGCTTAGCTAAGCACTGTCACACCGCAGTGGGGTCTGTCTCGTCATGGGTTTTTTTGTCTTGTCATTTCCTGTTTTATTTTGAAGGTCTAACTCTCCTCTCGTTTCAGAGCACTTGCTCTTCCTCATGTGTCCCGTGTGTCCGCCTTGATCACCTGTTGTCTCCACCTGTTCCTGATTACCCTCCACGTGTTAAATAGTCTGCGTCTCCCTTGTCTCGTGCCAGTGTGTCTTTGTCCGTCGGCGATTCACCCGAGCCTGTCTTCCCCGTTCGTCCTTGCCACAGCCACAGTCTTTGTTCCGTAAGCTCTTGTTTCCTCCTTGTGAGTGTTTTTGTTTTGTAATTTTGATATTATAGTTTCTGATTTATTTTCTTGTCTTAGTCCTGAGCTGAATTGATTTCCTCGTTGTAGAGTGATTTTCTTCTGTTTCTGTTTTAGTATTTAGATTCTAGTTCCTCCGCTTTTTAGGAGAGTATTTTGAGTTTATAGTTTTCCTTATCTAGCTTCGATAGTTTCCTGTATTCATAGCCCATAGAGTTTTCCTCCTTCTGGAGTGTTTTTTGTTCCTTATTTTTATTGTCACAGTGTTTTCTAGTTTTTCCTCATAGTGAGCGTTTTCTGTTCTTTGTTATTTTCTTATTCTTGATATTTATAGTTATAGCCTTTTGCCTAGTATAATTCTATAGCCTATTTGTTTGACACTCATCGAAGTGGATCTTGGGTTGAGTTCAATAAAGATCTGTGAATTCAAATCTCTGCGTCTGAGTCCTGATCTGAGTCCCAGCCAAGCACAAAGACTGGAATGAGAAGCAATGGCTGTGTCCCCCTGTTGTTTTGAGTCTTTATGGTAATTTTTTTGTAGCAATTTGGGATCATTTTGTGTGTTTTTGTTGTAATTTTACATCTTTGTGTGTTTGTTTTGTGTCTCTTCGTGGTTGTTTTGAGTCCATTAACGTCCCTGTGCCTGTCTGGCCCATCCGAACACAGTCAGGTGTCAGGTGTGCAGACGTCACCTGCAGCTGGACGGTGGCAGAGATGATCATACTTTTCCTCAGGTCTCCGACTCTGAACATGAAGGTCGGACGGCCGTTTCGACTAGCGATGACGGCGTTTCTGGAGAAGATGAGCGTCTCTGCTCGGCGGTTGGCCTGTGCCGTCTTCATGAAGACGCAGCCGAGCATCACAGCGTTGATGATCAGCCCCAGAATATTCTGGATGATCAACACGGTGATGGCTAGAGGACACTCCTCCGTCACCATCCTGCCACCAAAACCAATGGTCACCTGCAGCAGACGGCACGTTCACGAGTTCACGAGTTCACAGCCAACAAAAGCACAAACAGCTGCACCTGGATCAGTCAGCGAACAGCTCTCACCTGGACCTCAATGGAGAAGAGGAAGGCTGAGGTGAAGGAGTGGATGGCGGTGACGCAGGGAATGGGGCCCGGCTCGCCATTTGGGTCGCGGGGCTCCAGGTCACCGTGGGCGAAGGCCAGGAGCCACCAGATCATAGCGAAGAGCATCCAGGAGCAGAGGAAGGCCGAGGTGAAGATGAGGAGGGAGTGTTGCCACTTCAGGTCCACCATGGTGGTGAAAACATCCTGCAGGAAACGACCCTGAAACCCACGAGGAAGACAAAGGGAAGTAAAACTGGACGTGGACTTGTGTTTGCGCAGACTGTTAAAAGTGTCTCAAATGGACTTTTGTTTAATTTTCTGATCCTTGTTATTCAAAGATCTGCAGGACGGAGCAGGAATCCACGATGCGTCCTGTTCACTTTTGGTTCCATTAATCGAACAGAGTGTGTTGCTGTGATTGGTCGCTGCTGTGTAAAGATGTTTGTTGTCTTTAATCTATTTATCTCGCCTGCAGCACTTTGAGTTCCAGAGTTGACAGAACAACGACTACGAGAACGTGTTGTTAGCTGGGAGGAACGTTCGGGTAACAACACACAGGAGTGGAACATTAAAGTTAATTTAAACACAAGATACTTGTGCTCAAAAAGAGGATTAATTCTCAGTGAAGAACCTTGGAGCTCTATTCTGCCTCTATACCTGCCAAAGAGCAGTGATTCCTAACAAGTCTCTGGGGGTCATCAGGTGGAAACCTCCCTTCAACGGTGTTTCGCCTACTTAGTCCCACGACACCTCCAGGAGGCTAGGCGGTGAACTCTGCGTCCCAGAGTCACCCCCCCTAGTGCCAGTTCACACTGCTCCTACACAATCCAAACAGCACTGCCACGTTCAACTGACCCAGAGATGCTCCAGGTAGGGGCCAGTACCGATGCTACCATTTAGCTATTGCTAATGCTAATGCTAACCGCTAAGAAGAACAGAAGAAGACAATGCAGTTCCAATGCTACCATTTAGCTAATGCAAATGCTAAATACTAATCACTACCTGCTAAGAGGAACAGAAGAAGACAATACAGCTAGATTCATCTATACTGTTAATATTAACTGCTAGATGCCAGTACTAACTGCTAAGATACTATCATACTACCACTGCTTTAGCTATTGTTAGCTGCTACAATGCTACCACAGGCCACAGGCCTAGATGCCACATGTAACTGCCAACTGCTGCACTACCATCATCTACCCCTGCCTCTCACCAACTGCACCAATAAAAGCGAGGTGGGAATACAAACGCTGGTTGGAGCAGGAATCCACGATGTGTCCTGTTTACTTTTGGTTCCATTAATTGAACAGAGTGTGTTGCTGTGATTGGTTGCTGCTGCGTAAAGATGTTTGTTATCTTTTATCTATTTATGTGTGTTTCTCAGATTTTGTGAAACTGTGACACATCAAATGTTTCCATTCATGCAAATGTTTGTGCTTTTGAAGAATTGTGACTGTGTGGTGATAATTATTTCAGTACTAACTGGCTGGTTTGCTGATGATGATGATGCTGATGATGAAGCAGCTCAGCACTTTGACCAGTGAAGAGTCATTCAGAGAGAATCTACCTGCATTATTCATCTCGCCTGCAGCACTTTGAGCTCCAGAGTTGACAGAACAACGACTACGAGAACGTGTTGTTAGCTGGGAGGAACGTTTGGGAGGAGTGGAACATTAAATAGTAATAATACTTCATAATACTGCAGGAATATTAGAACTGTTTCTCCTCTGATGTACCTGCTCCCTGATGTTCTTGTGAGCCACGTTACAGGATCCGGTCTTGGTGATGAAGCGGGCTCTCTGAGACCTGGAGTGACTGCGGTTCGGATGGTTCTGGTCCTCCGCTAGACGGGTCAGCAGGAACCCGTCCGGCAGGAGACCCTTCCTGGCCAACATGATGCTGCACACACACACACACACACACACACACACACACACACACACAGATTTAGGTTTACAGGTGTGGTGGAAACTGGCCTACATGTTCAATATGTTTACTTTGTTTCTTTATTTTGATTAATTTAAGATTAAATCAGAGTTACTATGATGTTTCGTGATTGCATCGATTACAGAACCACAGCAGCTCTCCGATCAATCATCTGACGACCCCCCAGATTGATCTCAGACTGATTTCCATCCACGGATGGAGGACAGACCCGCTGACATTGTGTTTATTACTAAGAGAATCCATTTCTACTAAAACCCCGCACAGGGCATCAGCTGCCGGTCAGCTCTCCGTCTGTAAATCTGCTCAGAATGATCAACATCAGCTGATCCTCACACGGATTTTCACTGAGCTCAGCGTAATGAACGGTCACGTGAACACAGGTAAGAAACGGTCATGTTACCTGTTCAGGAAACAGCAGCTCAGCGAATCTCCGATGAAGCTTTTAATTATGTCGACGTGAAACACCAGTCGGCCTCCATCGTTCAATCACTCCATCCTTCATCTCAGCCCAAACACAGGACCAGTGTCAAGTTACAACACCGTACAGGGCAGGGATTCCGGTCAACACCTTCAAAATAAAATGTAACGCGCAGTTTTCGCCACGAGCTTCCAGTGGCACGAGGAAGAGCTGGTGTCTCTCCTTATTTCTTGTGTTTTGTTTTAAATCACGGCTTTGTATTTTCTCTGCAGTGGATTTACTCAATAGCTGTAATTAAGTACACTTTTATGGTAAGAATTAAAAGTATGGTAGGTCAAGTCAGTTTAATATATTTAGCGCAGAATAACAAATCACAACTTCTAGAATCTGTACAGCAAACAGATGTAAAAAAAAACTTCTGTCCTCAGACCCGCACGTTTAGATGACAAAAAGATTTTCTATCCATTACATATCGACTAATTAATAAATTGTTTCATCTCTAATTTAAAACAGATTTATTTTTACAATCAATCACATAACTTGACATTTGGGAATTTGATTTTCACTCCTTCCAAACGCTCTGCATCTGTTATTACAGGTTACTAGTTTTAAGGGTTTTTAATCAAAAGGAAAAGACGTTTATTTTGAAAGATTTTACTCGGTTCCGGTGTTATGTAATGCGGATATATTTATCTTTACTCAGCTGCTGCAGGATTCTGAGCAGGTTCACACTGCGGAGGCGTCCTGCTGCCTGCAGAGGGCAGCAGAGTTCACAGTTCACCAATGCTTCATGAAATAATCAGTAAATCAGATTCATCAGTGACTAAAAAAGAATCAGTGTGACATTCGTTTGAGTCATTGATGTTCTATTAGCAGCAGTAGTCTGTAGTAATTAAGGGATTTAAAAAACGTGTGCATGGATAATGTGGTTATTAATTAGAAAGTACCCAAAATGTACCCAAAGTCCATTAAATGTCCTATTTTTTATGGCTAACATGAGGGAGGAAGTAAGTGCTTTTGAATTTAAGATAGATTTAATGAAAACTTAATGTCAACATTACAATATTTACTGTGTTATCACAGAATTATTTTACTTTTCAGACACCAATATGGTGGTGAAAACATCTGACTGATGATGAGTCTGTTTCTACAGTGACAGACAGAGACATCAGACTCATGATAACAGCATCCATCTTCACTGGAGGGAGGAACTTCACCATGAGAGGCTGGAGGTTGGTCTGGTTTCCTCTGTAATCCATTAGAGCTGTATTCAGATACTGTATCTAATGCTGCCTTGCTCAGGGGCAAAAATACTTGCATGGTTTTCTAAAAACAAGTTTGTCATGAAGCCTTGTGAGGGGCTGAGCTGCCACAGGTGGAGTCACAAGTGGATTTTTCAAGAAGTGGGCGTTACCTCATGGTCCTCACACGTACATCTATACATGAACCTTACCTGTGTTTTGTGTATATTTTGCATTTGCAACTTACTGATATTTTCATTTGCACTCCTTTCTGCTTTGCACTGCAGCTGCAGAACAACAGTTTCCCTCAGAATAAAAATCATAAGATAAGATAAGATAAAACTTAAGAAATTTGGGTATTACAGCAACATGTAATAGCAGTTGGAAAGAAAAATGGCAACAGAGAGAGAGAAATTCAGAAAACAAAACACAAAATAAAAGATGACTATATATAGCCTATGTACATATTATACAAGTAGTAAATAGTACAATATTTGAAATGCAGTGGAGTAAAAGCAGAAAGTAGCATAAAATGTATATACAGTCCAAATTCCTCAAAATTATACATAAATACAGTTTAATACTTGAGTGAATGCACTGAGTTACTTTCCACGACTTAGTAAATATACATAAATGACCATGTCAACACTAGATCAAGTTGTAGTTTTAATATCTGTGCATTACATCAAGTTTCATCAAGACACCTATGAATGAAACGAGTTTTCATGTAACAAATAATAAGAAAGCAGCAAATACAACAACTGTAGTATAGAAGTACTTAAAAAAATATTTGACCGAATGAATCTATGAATACTTATATCGTATAAAATATGGGAGGTCTATTTTTAAATCATTTTCTGAACTGTTTATGCTCTTGTCCAACCCCGCCCTCCCGAGCTGGAGTCACGTGGTGAAGGGCAGGCCAGGGTAAAGTTATTGAACGCACTCTCCTCTCAGAGCAGAGGAAACGGGATGCAGGCTAGCTTCATTTAGCAGTAACGCTCTTATTTACGCTTTTATTCACTCCGGGGACAATGGCATGAGATAACGTTACACAACGGATGTCAGAATCAGCTCAAGTTAACGGAAACCGGTGTCGCTGTGGGACGGGAAACCCCGCTCTGTGGAGGTTTGTTGTGTAGGTTAGCTACCTAAGCTAGCTAGCAGTCTGCTTCTTTTAACGGTTAGCTGGGAGTTAGCCCCGGAGCAGACCGCTAACCGCCGCCTGGACCCAGCGACGTTCAGTCCGTCCCGGGGCTGCCTCACACGATGGACGGAGACGCGCCGCTGTAGGAGAAGCAGAGCTGGGAGACCTGCAGGATGCGGTAGCGGATGTAGTTAGCATCAGGCCTGAATACCAGCACACCTCAACCCCTCCTTGCTTCCTTCCTTCCTTCCTTCCCTACCTCCCTTCTTCCTTCCTCCCTAGCTGCCCCAGGACTACAGACCCCCTGTTCTTCCATGATCACAATGGAGTCCGTCCTCAATCCGCTGCCACAGTTCCCAGAAAGCTCCTATAAAAGTAAGTCATCACGGTTCATGTTGTCTGTGATGATGTTTAACCTGCTAGAGCTGGTGACTGCTGACCTTTGACCTCTCCACCTGCAGTGACTGAGGAGGATGTGAAGAGGCTGATTGAGTTCAGAGCGTCCAACGAGGCCCTGTTCACAGGGAAAAGAAACTCTGCAAAGATCGCGTGGAGGTATGAGCCGAGCTTTGTCTTCTCTGAGGACTCTGTTAGCGAGTGTCCCCCTCAGCTCACCCTCCTGTGTGTCCCTCAGCACCATCTTAAAAGGCCTCGGCCTGGAAGGGAAGCTGACGGCCGACCAGATCGCCAAAAAATGGGACAACCTGCGGACTAAATACAAGGTAAGGTGTGGTGCAGTGACACTTCATTCAGACACAGGTGTGAAAACATCACCTGAAGCAGCAGCAGCAGGTGGAGATGCGTCTGTCTGCCTCCACTGAGATAAGACATCTGAGTCTTAATGAGTCTGATTACTGCTCGTTCTCTGTCACATGAATGAATACTGATGTCATTCAGGAGGCGTGACGTGACTCCTGATCTTTACACTCAGCTGCCGGTTTATTAGGAACAGAGCTGCTCATGGTATCAGAGTGTGACTCATGATGTCTTTATTTCAAAATAAGAGCACGCTGTCAGTCAGTATAACCTTGTTCCGGCTGGTAGCTCACCTGGAAGCTCACCTATGTATCATGTGTGAAGGCTTAGTTCTTACAGCAGCTGGGACAGGGTCCAGGTGTCTGTAAGTGCTGTTGTGTTTTCCAGGACCTGAAGCAGCCCTACCAGGGCCAGGACAACATCGGGGGTGTGGTGGAGTCATGGCCCTGGTTCCACATCATGGATGAAGCCATGCAGGGTCGCCTCTACAACAGCAACCTGGTGCTGAGCCCGGAGACCGCCGGCAGCGTCGGCCACCGCTGCATCAGCCAGCAACACCAGAACCAGGAGAACACCGACATCCTGGAATTCCTCATCAAAACGGAGATGGAGGACACGGTGGCGGCGGAGAGCGCAGAGGACGACGGGACGGTTCACGCAGAGGCTCCTCCTGCCGAAGGAGTCCCGATGGGCTGGAGGAGGATGACCGAGTGCTCCTACAAAAGTACGCAGACACACCTGGTTTAGAGTTTAGATGAACACTGAAGATCAAAGTAGACCCGAGGGTTCATGACCCGCAGTGTGTTGTTGTTTACTACCTGCAGCACCTCAACTGGAGTTCATATAATGAAACCAAGTACATTTACTGAAGTACAAATTTGAGGTATTTGTACTTTACATGAGTCTTTTCTTTTTGTTCCACTTTCCCCGTCTTCTCAACCTCAGAGGGAAGTATTGTACTTTTTACTCCACTACATCTATCTGACAGCTTTAGTTACTTTTCACATGAAGATTTTTATTTATTTATTATGTTGATGAGAGATTTTAGCTGTAAAATCATTTGATGTTTCAGCTTCAGATGTTTGATTTGCTGCTTTTCCTCTGAATGATCTGAATGTGTTTGTAATAA
Organism: Chelmon rostratus; assembly: GCF_017976325.1. Classification (NCBI taxonomy): domain Eukaryota; kingdom Metazoa; phylum Chordata; class Actinopteri; order Chaetodontiformes; family Chaetodontidae; genus Chelmon; species Chelmon rostratus. The sequence goes on from NC_055663.1 coordinate 28,255,054, forward strand.
TGTGGAGCTTTGGACTAAACAAACACTGTGAAGGCGTCACTTTGGCCTCATCGTCGCCACATTTCTCACTATTTTCACAATGTTTCCAAACCGAACGATCGATCGATTAATGGAGGAAATAATCAGCAGATTGATCCAGAATGAAAAGAATCATTAGTTAAAATGAAGCTCAACCAGCTCCAACAGTAAAATCCTGCTTTGACATGAACGACTGAGTCACAGTAATCTGATGAGGTCAGAACAGTCACAGGGACACTTTACTGCACTCAGTACTTTTACTGTAATACTTGAAGTACTTTTTCCTGGGTATACTGACATACTTTTAGTGAAGTAACATTTTCAATGCAGGACTTTAACTTGTGTTGAGTATTTTTGCACCTCTAACTTTTTGAAAGTCATTCAGCTGAATAAGTTCATTCTCTTGTGATGTTGTTTTTTACTTTTGAATATTTCTTCTTCAGCAGTTTAATTTAAGTCCTTTTAACTTCGTATCAGCACAGAACTGAAACTGTGGTTTTCGTTCACAGTGACTGAACCAGAAACAGAAAGAATGATCAAACTTCGAGCTGCGAACGAGGCGCTCTTCACCGGCAGGAAGCATTCAGCCAAACCAGCCTGGAGGTGAGTGAAGGTTCACTTTGTGTTCCTGAGCTGCACCAGGTCCAAACCAGCTCTGAGACAAAGACTGAATCCTGATGTCCAGACTCCAGGAGTCTTGCAGAGCGGGCTTACAAAGTGTGTTTGAGCTTTAAATAAATCTCTAAACCTGCTGATGTTGTACTTAAAGGTCCCTCGTGGAGTTTTTGACCATGAGAAGGGTTTGTAATATATATATATATATATTAGGGCTCTTTTTCTACAGCAGGTTGGTACTGAGCGAGCTAACAGCTAAGAAGCTGAAACCTCCTTCAGAAGGAGAATCCGTGAAGCAGCCTCGTTGCTGCTGTGGAGCTGCTAACACCAGACAAAGAAAAACTGTTTGTCTGGAGTAATTCATAGAGAAGTATCTTCATGGTGGTCATGGACCTCTCAGAGCTGAACCTCGAGCTCCAGCAGCTCCTCAGCTCTCTGCTGTCACATGGGAAATTAAAGCTAAAGAGGAAACACTGAGCATGTTCCTACTCTGCAGGAGCAGAAGCTGCTCTGACACCTGAATCTGCTGCTGAGTGAAAACTCCTTCAGGTGTTTGCTGAGAGGTTTCAGGACATGAAGAGTCAACAACAGGAAGTGAACATATTTGCTGTTTAATGTAGAAGCAGCTGATGTTGTTCCTCGGTGTCGGTCAGAAGGATCTGCTTTGTGCGTCCACAGTCTTCAGTCAGGGATTCAGTCCGAGTGTCATTTCTTTTAGGGCCATTCTGTACGAGCTGGGTCTTCAGGGGAAGCTGACCACAGATCAGTTAGCGAAGAAGTGGGACAACCTGAAGAGGAGATACAAGGTAGGTCCAACCACCAGCTCTAGAGACAAACTATCCATGAGTCTGGGCCTCACGCAAGAACCGCTCACACCAACACATTCATGTTCTCTAGATGGAAGAGAACCAGAAAAAGTCACATCATCGCCATTCAGTCGAGGGTGAGGCTGCAGTCTGTAAACTCACCACTAGAGGCCACTAAATCCTGCAGACTGGACCTTTAAGAGTTTTGTGAATCTGACTTTGAAAAGTCGCACAGACAGAAAACAGGTTCAGGTTCAGGTTCAGGACGGGAGGATGAGGTCCTTCTGTGGACAAATGTAGAACTTTCTCTCTCTACCAGGAGCTGAAATTTCCCGCTCGAGGCGTGGAGACCAACCCGAGCTCCTGGCCCTGGTTTTACCGCATGAACGACGCCATGGAGGGACGTTTCGCCGGGGTGGCACCCATCCTCACACCCATCGTAGAGGACGAGGACGAGGACTGCGAGCCGCTGTCGCCGACGCCCAAGAAACGAGCCCGTCGGAGCCGAGGGGGGATGACCGAGTTCCTGACGGAGTCCGAGATGGACCTGCTGGTCGACAATGAAGAGAAGAACGGCTCCACGGCGCTGGGGGAGCTTCACCGAATGGCCGAGTTTACCTACAAACGTAAGCGCTCCTACAAACGGCGGTGTGTAAACAGTGTTTACTGTGATCCGTCTGTGGAGGGAAGCAGCATCTGTTCTCCGTCTGCTGCTGTTTGATGCACAACTGACTGACCTGATGCAGGAAACACAACACAAGTTGTCATTTAAAATGACGAGGGAGGGGGGGAGGTGTAAGAAATATTCAGATCATCCTCATTATCTGTTAATCTGTCAAATAATGGTCCAGAGAACGTCCAACAACTCATTAAGAAGAAGGACGGCAGCAGATTATTGTTTTAGCATTATCTGAATTTTCTTTCAGTTGATTCTGGTCTTAAAGGATAACTTTCATTTTTTACAACCTGGACCTTATTTGTAGCATTAAATACGACCATTTACTCCCCCAGACAACTTTGGTGGCATTTGGAGTCGTTTTGAAGGAATTAGCCCCAGAGGAGCGGCGCGTATATCCGTATAATGCGAGTACTCGGGGCATCCATGCGCAGCCTCTATATAACGCATAATCTGCGGAAACTCGTTCATATTCCAATATTTAGTTATGATATGCTGGTGCTATTCCCCTCTGAGCCCGTGGTGGCATGTTATCAACATCCGGCGTCTCTAGACAACTACCTCTGACGTGGATGATGTCATTACCGAACGCCGGGCGCTGCGAGCAGCCAGCCACAACACGGCTGACTCTGCGGCGGTCGGCTACGAATACGCAATAACGAACCACAGCTGTGCCAAACTACAGCTAAACTAGCCGACCGCCGGCTCAGAGGGGAATAGCACCAGCATATCATAACTAAATATTGGAATATGAACGAGTTTCTGCAGATTATGTGTTATATAGAGGCTGCGCATGGATGCCCCGAGTACTCGCATTATACGGATATACGCGCCGCTCCTCTGGGGCTAATTTCTTCAAAACGACTCCAAATGCCACCAAAGTTGTCTGGGTGAGTAAATGGTCATATTTAATGCTACAAATAAGGTCCAGATTGTAAGAAACTAAAGTTATCCTTTAAGAAAGTAAAAGTACTAACATCACATTGTAAAAATGACATGTGAGATAAAACTTAATTGAACGAATGAACACTGGGGAAATTAAGATGTTACAGACAGTAAAGTGTAAAATTAAAGCTGCCTTGAATATTTGAATAGCTCATGTCGGGATATGGATGATAAAATACCGTGTTTACTATTATTCAGTAGAGAATATGTAACAGTAGAAAAAGAATATATGTATATTAATAAATGTTAAACATAAATAACACAGTAGTGCAAACTACTCCTAAAAGTACTCATTAGAAGTAAATATCCTGCGTTTTAGATGTTCCAGTGGTGGCCGTCCGCAGTGTTTTCTGCCTTCAGTCAAACAGTCACAGTCTGACTGACGCTGACACTGAAGTCAGATCACATCAGTGACCTGCTGACGGTTGTGATCAGAGTAACATCAGACGAAAGCTGTCAGGTTTCTTCCTCTCGGGGGGTCCGCCGGGGGCTCAGCTATGTAGTTTTACCTGTCGACCTTTTCGTCGTCGTTACAGTGACGGAGGACGACACCAGGCGGCTGATCGAGTTACGAGCTGCTAACGAGTCTCTGTTCACCGGGAGGAGGAACACCGCCAAGCCGGCCTGGAGGTAATAATCGATGATGAGCGATAATAAAATAGTCTGGTGGCAGCCGTCGTCAGGCGGCTCAGCTTTCCTGTGGGTCAGTGGTCGGTTTTGGTTTGTCCTCAGGGGCATCGTGAAGGAGATGGGTCTGACGGGGAAGATAACACCTGACCAGGTCGCTAAGAAGTGGGACAACCTGAAGACCAAGTTCAAGGTGCCGACCTTCATCAGCAGCCAGGCTGTTCTAATCATTAAAGTCACTGATGAGGATGAAATGTTGAACGGTTGAGAATCTGTGTGTGCAGGACCTGAAGTTTCCTCCTCGGGGGATGGAGGGCCAGACTAACCCGGCCTCCTGGCCCTGGTTCCAGCTGATGAGCGACGCTCTGGAGGGACGACTGGCGGGAAAAGCTCCCAGAGTGACGCCGGTGTGGAGCAGCGAGGAGGACGGCGTGTTCGGCTCGTCTCCGCCTCCCGACAGGGACTGTTTACTGGCAGAGAGGAGCAGCGTGTCGGAGCTGGAGAGCATGGTGGGCGGAGATGGCGGCGAGGCCGATGGGAACGTGACCTACATCGACGCCAGCGGAGAGGAGTGCTCGACGCCCTCTGACCTCTCTTATAAAAGTAGGTCTTCTTCTTGTTCTTGTTCTTCTTCTTGTTCTTGTTCTTGTTCTTGTTCTTCTTCTTGTTCTTGTTCTTCTTCTTCTCCTTCTCCTTCTCCTTCTCCTCCTCCTCCTCCTCCTCCTCCTCCTCCTTCTTCTTCTTCTGGGTTTATTCGTCTCTGTTTCAGCAGCGAGAGGAAACTGCCTGTTAGCCTTTTGTTAAATCTCTTCAGCGATGTTGTTGTTGATGATGCTGAATCAGCTGTAGATGCTACGTTTTTTTTATTTTTGTTTCTTGAATGCACAGCCCATTTCAGCCCCCCCACAGCATCTCAATGGGATTAAGATCTGGGCTTTGACTGGGCCATTCCAGGACTCTCCAGTTCTTAGTGTTCAGCCAGTCCTTGGTGGATTTACTGGTATGTTTAGGGTCATTGTCATGTTGCAGGGTCCAGTTCTGCTTCAGTTTCAGTTCTCTTACTGATGGTCTCACATGTTGTTCGAGCCACCTCTGACACGCTGTAGAATTCAGGAATCAGGAATCATTTATTGTCATTACACAAGTTTCAAAAGTGCAATGAAATTATGTTTGGTTACAACCGTCCCAGAGGACACAATGGCACAAAAGACGGTACAAATAATTGACATGGGAAGACAGAGACAGGAGAACCACGATGCAGCCAGCAGGGCGGCGCTTTGCTTACTTAGAAGCTAATTCATGGTAGATTATATGATGGTGAGCTTTGTTGCAGCAAAGCATCCAAACCATGACCCTTCCACCTCCAGGCTTCACAGTTAGTATGAGGGTCATGTCCTCTGTTCTGGTGTCCAAATAATTCAACTTTACACTCATCTGTCCAAAGAACAGGCTTCCTCCTCGCACACCTCCCGACAGAGTCAAACTTGTGCATCCTCTTTCTGATTGTAGAGGCATGCACATTCACATCGACAGTCAGTGCCTGCTGGAGGTCCTGTGATGACATTTTAGGGTTTTTGGAGACCTCTTTAAGCATCTTGCGGTCTGCTCTCGGGGTGAACTTGCTTGGACGGCGTATTTTCTTCAGTTTCACTTGTTTAGTTATATTACTTGAATCTCTGGACACACACACACACACACATATGTATAAAGATATATATGTATGAAAAATGAAGTTACACATGGTCGGATATTACTGGCTGTTACTACTTTGGGAACTGCACAGATTTATATTCTAATGATTAATCAGGGAAGTAATTAGCAGATTATTCAGTAAGTATGTGAGTTAGTTAATCCACTTTATCGTGTAGAAAATGTTCAGCACAGATTTAAAACAGTTCATTTCAGAGCAGCATTGAGCTGACATTTCCTGAAGCAGCTGTGCATCATCCCTGACTGTCTGCCCACCTGTCTGTCTCTCTCTCACCTGTGCGTCTCCCACAGTGACAGACCAGGACACCAGGAGGATGATTAAGCTGCGAGCTGCTAACGAGGCGTTGTTCACCGGGAGGAGGAACGCCGCCAAAGCCGCGTGGAAGTAAGATGTGATCTTTTCTGGATAAATGTTGTACGGCGGCCGAATTGCCGCCGTCCGTTCCCGTCTGCGTGTCATTGGCTGTTCATGCTGTCTGTCCCCGCTCTAACTCAGGGCCATCCTGAAGGAGCTCGGCCTGCAGGGAAAAGTCTCCACCTACCAGATGGCGAAGAAGTGGGACAATCTGAAGAGGAGATACAAGGTAGTGTGATGAGTGCGCCTCCGACACCTCCCGCAGCAGCCTGCTCCTCCTGAAGGAGCAGGACATGTGGTGTCTGATAAGAAATGTAGAAATTCATGTTGCAGCCTACGTTGAGAGATAGTCAGTGGTATACAATGCAGTGAAAGTGCAGCCTGGCTGAATGCCACAAAACAAAGTACTGGTAAGTTAAGTATTAAAAGCACTAAGATGGTAAGAAGAGAAAGATCAATATAACAGACGATGATCTGATCGATGACGCAGACGCTTCAGGGATTTCTCACTGCGGAGAGCAAACAGCAACTGCTGGGACTATTTTCACTGGCGGATTAATACACATTTAGTCTTCTCTGTTTTTATGTCCTGTCCTCTCCTCCTTCTCTCCGTCTCCCTTCCTCTCCTCTTCCCTTCCTCCTCTTGTCTCTCTCTCTCTCTCTTTCCCTCTTCCTCCTCCTCCTCCTCTCCTCAGGATCTGAAGTATCCTCCTGTCGGGATGGAGAGCGTGGCAGACGGCACCTCCTCCTGGCCGTGGTTTCACCTGATGAACGAAGCCATGGAGGGCCGCCTGGCGAGCAGCGCCCCCCTCCTCACGCCCGTCACTCAGGACGACGAGCAGCAACCGGACCCCGCCCCCAGACATCGCCCCCGCCCCGCCCCGCCCCCTCCCCCCTCGTCCTCTTCGGACTACAGACAGGAAGCGTTCGCGGACGGCGCCGAGCAGAGCCAGCGGAGCTCGGAGGCGTGTGACGGCCCGCTGGGAGGACTGGAGAGGGAGTGGGAGATGGTGGAGAGGGAGAGGGCGGCGCTGGAGCGAGAGAGGGAGATGGTGGAGAGAGATAGGGCGTCTGTGGAGAGAGAGAGGGCGACGGTGCAGGCCGAGAGGCTGTGGCTGGAGAGGGAGAGGGCGGCGGTGGAGAGGGACAGAGCCATGGTGGAGCAGGAGAGAGCCACGCTGGGCCGAGAGAGGGAGGTGCTGGACCAGAGGGCCTTGATGCTGAACTCTGTGGGACACTCCGGACACCTCAATGCCCTCATGTAGACCATCGTGCCGTGGGGACGTAGACCGCCCCTCTAGAGACACCCTGATCCGTCGCGGAAGTCTGGAGGAGTAAACCGCACTGACGGACCACTGAGGAGATCCAGACCTGATCCACCACTGTGGTCGAGCCACGTTTGGATGTAGACATGGTGGCCTTCCCCAGAGGTGGGTGAAGGACGGAGAACTGAGCCCGCGGGGTCACCGGTCCCGGAGATGTCCGCCACCCGGGATGTAGACCACATTCACAGGAGAGCTGCACGATTACAGAACAATCACCTCCATCGTGGTTCTGCTCCCACTTTTATTTAAAGAGTCTGATCTGGATTCGTCAGACCGACACTCACAGAATGATATAAAGCTTAAAAACATCCTGATTTAAAGAAAAAACATGAACAGAATCACTTTGTTTGTTTTAAATGCTTAAACACAAACATTTAAATACCTCATGTTGATGTTTCTCAGTTTTGTTGTTTTAAAGAAAGAAAAGATCCAGAGGGATCAGTTCTCTCTGCACGCTCTCGTTTCTCGTGGCTCATTTATGCACAGATACTGATGCACCTGCAATAAGCTAATATCACCTAACCTGGCCCACCTGACCTCAGGTGGGGTGGGTTACTCACCTGTAGAGGTGATCCAGCTCTGAGTCAGAGGAGGCTAGAGTAGTTTCTTGTCCGTCTCCCTCTGAGGCAGCGTCGTGTCCACACACACTCCAGAGTTTCATGGCGGTTTCACTCTGAAGCGTGGCTCGTTGTGGGTGATTGGCTCCTTGGTTGATGGACCCCAGTCGTTGTCAGTTAGGCGACAGATCTGTGAAGACGAGAGGAACCTGGAGGCGAGTAGAAAACATCAGTGAGGTCGTTCCTGCTCTCTTCTTCAGCTGCAGGCTGCTTGTAACACACACACACACACACACACACACACACACACACAAACAAACAGTGCTGCTCATACAGACGCCATGATGGTCCAAAGCTGATTGGCTGGTTTGGTAAGTGAGGAGACGTCCCTGTCACAACATGAGCTCCAGTACCAATAATACACTGTTTATTACACCAGGTTTAAAATGTCCTGATACACAGGATGTCAAATACAGCACGCCACAAATAACCAGGATGTCCTGCTGCGTCCCGTCGTATCTTCTGACCCACAATCCTCTGCACACAAGTCACATGGAGACAGATGTCAGGTGTCAGAACGTGTTTTCATGCGTGTGTGTTTGATACATGAATATCGTGTAATTCTGCTGCGTGAAGCTGACGGCTGTTCGAGCTGCAGGTCAAAGCTTCGCTCTAACCGACCGGTCAGGTGAGACGTCAGGATTCACAAAATGATAGTCATCACAAGCTCAGTCACGTGTTTCCAACAGGAAGTAAATAAACCACAGAAGAGGTGTCACATGATTCTGCCTTTACATCGTCTCCACTAGTTCTGGTTTCCATGACGCTCACGTCACCTCGAGCTGAAACAACTTGTCGGTTAATGAAACAGACGATTGATCATGAAATCGTGGTTCAGCTTCTGTTTTCACGATTTGCTGATTTTTTTCAAATGTCTTAAAGAAATATTAATATTAATAGAATCTCAGAGGAGAGAGAAGCCAGAACCGATTCATGGCTCGTCAGGATACTTACAGATTCGTTTTCTGCCGCTCGATTAATCGACTGATCATCGTTGGTTCAGGATCCTTTATTGAATGCAGATGTGTCGGTTTCAAACATGAAGTCAGTCTGCCGGCACTCCTGACTCCTCTTCACCAAAACCTCCAGAAACTCTGCGTTTATTTTAGTGTCAAACATTTTGACATTAAACTGTCCTCCAGCTGGAAACACGGACTCTGTCTTCTGTCTCAGCTTCATGGAGCCTTCGCAGACCTCACCTGAACTCTGCTGAAGCTCAGAAGCTCGTCCGTCGCTCACCTGGAGGCCGACACACCTGAGTCTCAGAGGCTGAGGGTTTATGTTCTGCTGCTGCTGAAAACTCGGCTGATTGTCTGCAGACTGATCTTCAGCCAAAGTTCATCCGTCTGCCTGTAAATCTGTGTTTCCAGAAGCGCCTGATGACATGTTCATGTTGTAGCCTTCAATAAACAGACCAGAACCCACAATCCACTGCACTCATGATGCCTGCGGTTACCATGACGACAAAGTTTAAGTTTAAGTTTATTTACTTTATTGATCCCAAGACTGGGAAATTATTCTCTGCTTTTAACCCATCTCTGGGGAAACACACACAGGAGCAGTGGGCTGCAATCAAGCCCCCCGGGAGCATATTGGGGGGGGTTAGGTGCCTTGCTCAAGGGCACATCAGCCGGCTAATGGAGGGGGAGGGGATATATTCTTATTCATAAAATATATTCATATTTATTATTACTAATATTTATTAGAACATCTTAAAAGTTTGAAAGATCAATAAGATGATCAGATTATTGATTATAGCCTGACCAGATATTTGATTTTTTTTTTTTAAGGGTCATTTCATTATTGGAAACTGTACAAATTCTGATAAAGACACGTTTATCCATTTTTTTTTTTTTAATCTATTCACTGTGTGACTTCAAATACTCCTTCATGTCTTGACAATGTTATCAGCACAGGAGCCAAAGAACACCTGGTCTGGGTGCAGTTAATTGGGTGTAACCAGGCTGTCAGGCTCCGGGACGTGGAACAGGATCGACCTGTTTGCCCCCGCAGCTCCAGGAACTGATTGCTTCCCGGACTGAGAGGCAGCAGGGTCGGACATCAGAGACATGCTCACCGTCAGAGTGGGTCAGTGCAAGAATTGATCTATTTCTCTGCTTTAATTTCTCTCTGCTGGCGGTGATCCAGCTTCTCTGAGCAGAACGCACCTGCACAGGTGTTCATCTGTTACCTGCATTCTTCTGTTTCACTTTGTTTTGATAATTAATGAATCATTTCAGTTAAAATGTCAAACATCCACGTGAAGATTCTCTGTTTTATTTCAGAATCCGCTGAATATCTTTGGGTCTGTGTCTCCTCAGTTGTGGGAAATTGTGATTTTTACGTTCTGGTATTCGATGTCTGAGTTGCTGCTAAAGCTGAAACAGTTTGTTGGTTCATCCATAAATTAAAACTGACAGCTAATCTGATAATAATCAACATTTACGGCGTGAGAATTTGCTCTGTTCTTTGTTTAGTGTGATCGTGAAGTGTTGATTTAACAGAATATTTAACTTTTATTTCTTTGTAATTAATTTTTAATCAGAATGAACTAACACATGAGAAAAGTTAAAAAAAGGAGAAATTCATAAGTAAGAGACATAAAAGGTGAGTGAAATAATCTGAGTAAATGAGTTTATAATAGATTCATGATGACATTAACATGAGAGCAGATCTGAGACTGTTCAGCGGTCCTGAATCTGTTTGTTCCTGTTTTTCTTCTTTAACAGGAAAAATAAAAATGGCCAGAAGACAACACTTCAAAGGCTGTAAGTTTCTGTGTGTGTGTGTGTGTGTGCGTGTGTGTGTGTGCGTGTGCGCGCGCTCTATGTATTTCTGTGGTTACTTCCTGGTTGAAGGTGCCCTGGTGATGATGTCATGAAGTAGTAGAAATATGAGTAATAGAGCGTTATCAGAGTATTTACAGTGCAGATTAGCAACTTGGTGCATTAATATGCTGGATTTCATTGTTGTCACTGGTGAAGATGGAGCAGCGTCTGCTGTGGTAGAACCAGTCTAACCGGACACCTTCCACAACCAGGCAGTCATGAATTTGAGTCATTCATTAACTCAGCTGGTCTTTCAGCAGGAAGCTTCAGTGAGATCGGCTCAGCCTGGTTTGCCTGTGTGTCGTGTTACAGGACAATAAAAACAAACATGTTTATCACGCGGAGAGGCCTCAGATGTGATGTACAATTCATTTTGTCAGTTGTTCAAGAAGCAGATTTAACTGGATTCAGGTCAGCCTTTAGGACCGACCGGTTAGCATGACGACCGAAGCAGTTTGTGTTTTGACTGGTTGTCTCTGTCTGTCTCCTGCAGGGCTTCTGAAGTGCATGTTGGTGTTGGTGCCGCTTGTTGTCTTTATCACACTTGTCCTGCAGAAATTCAGCAACCCATTCAAAGGTACAAGAAGGAGCCTCGTATCCCACACTGCACTCTGTTATCAGTGTTCTTTAAAGCCACTGCTGGATGTGTGGAGACAAGAGACAAAGAGAAGGCTGAACTGTTCCTTTGCGATGATTAACTGATCTGTGCAGTATAAAACAGTATCATCTGCGTAAAGATGAATTTGACATTTACACAAAGTTTTCAAAGTCTGACACTGCAGGAACACATGAAGACAATAGAAGACAGTTCATAACAAGAAGACAGAAAGATCTTTATTTCAGGCTGTTGAAGCTGAACTTCAGCTTAACTTTAGACCAGGGTGATTTTATTCAAGCTGAACATGAAGGATGAAACTACAGACTTATTTCATCTTTCCAAAGGTGGTAGTTAGTGGTTGAGACCGTTTAACGCCTCTGTGGTTCTGTGACTCTCGTTTTCAGAGGATTGGCGTCGTTCTGCGGACTTTGACATGTCCAGTCTGATTTCCAAGGCGCCCTCCATACTCTCAGGTTAGTGATTAAACCTGATGAATGAATGAATGACGGTTGACTGAGTGAAGCTGACGTGATGGGGTGTTAATCAGTGTTGTGTGTTTCCTCTTCAGATGGATCAGCTGCTATGAAGATAGACTGTGCAGAGGATCACTTCAGCTTCTTCATGCACAGTGGAGCCGCTAACGTCGTGCCTCCAAAGATCTACATCCAGAACAACCTGTTGGTGTTTCTTCATGAACTTCATTTCCTGTTTGTTTTCCTGCTTTTATCTCACCTTGCATCTCCAGGCGGCATGTTTATGATCAAATATCTGCGGAACTAAAGGCATTCCCGTCAGCCTCAGATGGGCTTTGTGTTTACTGGTAATTAACTCCTGTTAGCATGCTAACACGCTCAGCTCAAATCAACCTCACAGAGCTGCTAGTAAGACTGTAGCCTTCTGGAGAGGAAGCAAACAAATCACAAACTGCTGGAAAGTAAACCTGCTCATCAGCAAACACAGTTTGAATGAGCATCCTGCACTCTCTCCCACAGTTTACCTGAAGCTGCTGAAGACAGGTTGTTGCTAAATGATGCTGTGGTCCTCAGGTGTCATTACCTGGAGCTCACAGTGACGTCACTCATACACTGAGCGGCCGTCTGGATGAGAATACGATTAGAAATGTGTCAGTTTAGATTTGATTGTTTATTATCACATTTTTATCGTGGCTTTGTGACCAAACAGCTGGATGTGATTCAATAATTTGACCAAATGATGAAGTTTGTCTCCTGAACACATGCTGGTGGTGCTGTGCCTTACCTGAGACGTTGTCCCAGTGTCCTCTATCCTTTGTCTTCTGTCCTCTGTTGCTCCTCTGTCCTCTGCTCCTCTGTTGCTCTTCTGTCCTCTGCTCCTGTGTTGCTCCTCCGTTGCTCCTCCGTTGCTCCTCTGCTCCTCTGTCCTCTGTTGCTCCTCTGTCCTCTGCTCCTCTGTTGCTCCTCTGTCCTCTGCTCCTCTGTTGCTCCTCTGTTCTCTGTTGCTCCTCTGTTGCTTCTCTGTTGCTCCTCTGTCCTCTGCTCCTCTGTTGCTCCTCTGTCCTCTGTTGCTCCTCTGTTCTCTGTTGCTCCTCTGTTGCTTCTCTGTTGCTCCTCTGTCCCCTGCTCCTCTGTTGCTCCTCTGTTGCTCCTCTGTCCTCTGTTGCTCCTCTGTTGCTCTTCTGTTCTCTGTTGCTCCTCTGTTGCCCCTCTGTTCCTCTGTTGCTTCTCTATCATCTATCCTCTGTCCTCTGCTCCTCTGTCCTCTGTTGCTCCTCTATCCTCTGTCCTCTATCCTCTGTCCTCTATCCTCTGTCCTCTGTTGCTCCTCTGTTGCTCCTATGTCCTCTATTGCCCCTCTGTCCTCTGTTGCTCCTCTGTTGCTCCTCTGTTCCTCTGTTGCTCCTCTATCATCTATCCTCTGTCCTCTGCTCCTCTGTCCTCTGTTGCTCCTCTATCCTCTATCCTCTGTCCTCTGTTGCTCCTCTGTTGCTCCTCTGTCCCCTGCTCCTCTGTTGCTCCTCTGCTCCTCTGTTGCTCCTCTGTCCCCTGCTCCTCTGTTGCTCCTCTGTTGCTCCTCTGTCCCCTGCTCCTCCAGCTGTCTCTGGGTTTGTTAGCTCATCCCGTGTCTTGTCTCAGGGTTCTTGGAGCAGCGCTGAACAACGCTGGATATGGAATAAACATTGTTGTGATGAACGGTGAGCTGCGCAGCAGTAAAGTTCTGTCCTCTGATTGTGACTCGTGAGGTGTCCTGATGATAAAATCTCTTTATTTAACAGGTAGAACAGGTGAAGTCATAAAGACGGGTCACTTCGACATGTACAGCGGAGGTACGTAGCGGCTGATTTTCAGATGAACGTCATGAAGTGTCCTGTGGTCACGTGGTTTGAGGTGTGTTTGTGTTGCAGATGTGAATCCTCTCATCGACCTCCTGCAGAGCATTGAGATCGGCTCTGTGGTGCTGGTGGCGTCCTACGACGAACCGTCATCAAAGTAAGCGTCTCCTCTCTCTGTGTGTTTGTGTCTCCAGCTGACGAAGTTCCTGCTAATTTAATTTTGAATCATTACGAATGAATGAGCGCCATCACTGACCAAACAAATCAAGTGTATGTGTGTATGTTTAGTCAGGTGACGACTCGAGAAACACAAACAGTCCGACAGGTTAATCCACTTTACGTGGAGTCAAGCTGACAGTGAACTCACCTGTGATGTCATGAACTGACAGCAGGTGACTGAGCAGCAGAAATCATTTAATCGCTCTCCTTCGTTTCCTCTTTCAAATCCATTTGTGTGACTTGTTGTTAGTTTGGTTTGTCTGATCATGTGACTGCTGACCAGAGATCAGCTGGTATCAAGAGGGTACAGCAGGCTGCCAGTGAAAAGCTCGTATCTCCAATGTGTTGATGTTGAAAACAGGCTGTTTTTCTGAGATACGAGGTTCTCACAGGACAAACACATGATGATCTTATAGAATATGATGCATCGCTGTAGATTAAACCAGCCAACAGGATATAAAGTAGTTCAAAAGAGCTCAACCTGAAACATCTACAGCAGTAAAATGCAGCATTAATGCAGCAGGAATATTAATCCACAAACATCAGAGATGATGAGAAACACTGACAGGAAACGTCTTCCTGCACTGTGAATGTGTGCTTGAGTTGACGGGACCCTTCGCTCTGTGTGCTGGCTGGTTTTAACAGGTTAAACAAAGATGCGAGGAAGCTGATTGCTGGACTGGGGAGCTCTGCTGTCCAATCACTGGGCTTCAGAGATAACTGGGTGTTTGTTGGTGGGAAAGGAGCAGCGGTGAAGAGCAACTTTGAGAAGGTTACTGCGACTCTTTTTTTCTGCTGATTCATGTGAACGTAAAGAACGTTTCTTTGACGATGATACAAGATTAACAAAAGGAACATTTCAGTGTTTGACTCTCGCTGATGTCAATGAAACAAACAGATGATCTATATTTAACTTTGCTGCTCAGGCTGTTTTATTTCTGTGTTTCAGCTGCTTCCAGGAACTTGAAATGAACAGTTTGGCAGTTTCTTCTTCTTCTTCTTCTTCTGCTTCTTCTTCTGCTTCATCTTCTTCTTCTCTGAGAGTCAGATCTTTAAACTGCCTCCACTCTCATGTCTGTACACTGAATATGAAGCGACAGCCAGTTAGCTTAGCTTAGCTTAGTTTAGCCCTACAAGGTCACATGACTTCCAGAGGCGATCTAGTTTCCTGTTGATGCTGGTTGGGTTGAATCGGGATCAGAACTCGCTCTGCTTGTCTGTTCTAGTACCTGAAGAGCGACGGCGCGACAAATATGTATGAAAACTGGCCCGAGCTCATCGAGCTACAAGGATGCATCCCCAAGTACCTGGAGTGACGTGCTGCTTTATCCAGAGCGACGTTTCATCTTTTAAAAGCAACAACAGGAAGATGAAGCAGGGGAAAGGCCACGTAGGACGGAGCAGATATTTGTCGAAGCCTGGTGTGTAAAATGATCTCTGTTTGAGCTGCTGGATGAGCCAGTTACTGCATCATTACCAGCACGTCCAGAGAAATCCAGCTGTTCTCTTCCAGGTGAAGCTCTGATGGAAGCCTGAACGCTGATTCACAGACTTACAGTCACCGTCTGTTTCTGTGACAAACAGAGGAAAAAGATAGATGATCGCTGCCCCACAATACCTTCATTTTTCAGGACTGTGTTTGATCATCTGCCTTCTTTACAGAAGAACTCAGAGACTTTAGGATGTCAGAAATCAAACGTCCTACAGATGTCATAAAAGAAGATGATAAAGCTTTAATTATTAACACTGCCACGTCCAGGTGTTCCCTCTGAAGGCAGGTGTTCTCCAAAGACTCCCCCTCTCCACCTCCCACTCAAACCTCCCAGAGACCAAAACTAAAGGTGCATTCAGTCGCTCTTTGTCTACTTGAAAAGTCAGAAATGTCCCATTAATGAATCAAAGCTCTGCAAAGCAAAAAAAAAATCCTTTAATATTGATTATCTGATCAGTATTGGATGCAGTACTTCTTTTTACGCCTCTGTTCACCTCTGTGAACTCAGCAGAGAAACTGTGTTTCACAGAGGAAACAGCTGGCAGATCTTTTCCACATATTCTGTCATACAGGGGGAGGTAATATAAACAGTTAGAATAATAATTTATGGTGATGGAATCGATTGATCTTTCTCTACAATCTGTTCACGCAATGCAGGAGCTCATTTATAGGTGGAAGACAGATTCTACTGAAGAAACAATGATAAAATGTTTACAGGCTGAACCTCCAGCAGAGACAGACTGTGACCGTGACGAATGTTCAGAGTATGGAGAGAAAAACGTCTTCTCTCAAACGACAGTGAATTAGCTCTTGTGATCCTGGGAAATGATACTGGGATGGTGTTTGTTACGTTTGTTCTGCTGCACTTATTCTATATATTATATCTTTATTTTTGTGTTCCTTTAAAAATAAAATAGTTTAAAAAAGCACATGAAAGCTGAAGTTTGGGTCTTTTGGTGTTCAAAGAAAGGCTGAATGTGTTAACCGATGTCTTTATATACAGTAGATGTTGTCATATTACTCTGTACTGTGCTGACTTTGCTGCTACTCATCACACCACTATGTAACTTCACTGGAGACGGTTCTTCACTGCTAGTTTAAGCACATCAGTGGTCGTGGATACTGTAGATGTATAAATAAGGTTTGCTTATATCATTATTGTTTGCTTGCTCTGTTTGTCTGTACTTATTTCTGTCTTTGTACTGCTGCAACACCAGAACTTCTCCATTAACCATCTTATGTCTGCTGATGACTCAGTGGTTATAGTGCTGGTTTACAGCAGCTGCTCAGAGTCTGCTAAAGTTATGTGTCCAGATGACATTAAATTTAACTCCGTAGAGAGTCATGATTACTAAAACCAGGGAGGATCACGAGCAGGAATTTGCTTCATTCTTCATGGCAGGTCAAGCACTAAATGAGCTGTTATAGATATTTGGTTCACATCATCAGGGATGATCTGTGTGGTGATGATGACGGTGATGCAGTATCTAGAGTTTGCAGTGCTAAAACCAAGCCTGTGCTTATTTTTAATTTCTGTTCCGCAGATTTTGCAGAGGACAAGAAATACACATGACCTGTTTCCGCCCGAACACTTTTCCAGAAGGACCCCAAACCTCGTATCTAATTGGCTTCGCAAACCACCAATGAACATGAAGAAAATGAGAAGAAGCTCTGATTGGCTGCCGCAGGGCCTCAAGTCTGCCGGAAACAAAGAACAAGAAGAATCTAATTGGCGGCGGGACAAGTAGCTCAAGACTTAATGGCGGAGCCTTGTGTTGCTGGAAGTGTAATAATGTGTTTTGTTGCATCAATCGTGGAATAAATTCGACTCGTTTATTTTGTGTGGTCATTCCAGACTCTAAAATGGCGACGTTAGTTCTGGACAACGGAGCCTATACGGCGAAAATAGGGTACAGTCAGGAGAAAGTCAGGTAAGTCGAGCCATGTTAGCAACGTGACTGCTAATAACAAACGGTGGGTAAGCTAATGTCGGTTCAACAAGACCACTCCTGATTCTCTGTGATTTAGAAACGGCAACGTTCACTTACACGGAGAAAACCGAACAAAAAACTCATTCAAAAAAATGTCGGTTTGATGTGTTCGATGGTGTTCAAAAGACAAACCCGCGATGCAGAACATCACTGAAGACTAAATATGAACCATTAAAACTAAAACATGAAAACTCAAACAGCGCGTTATTAAAGAGTCGCTTCATATTTTCACCTTAACAGCACGTTAAATCAGAATGAATGAACTGTTCCATAGAAGTCTCAATTAAACCCTGCTAGGTCTGCAACTAATGATTATTTTCGACATTGATTAATATGCAGATTATTCTCACAATTAATCATGTAGCCTATAAAATGTCAAAAACTTTTCCCAGATCCCAAAGTGATCTTTCAAATAGCTTCATTTGTTTAAACAACAGTCCAAAACCCAAAGACCTTTTGTTTACTCTCATAAATAGCAAAGCAAAGCTGCAGATCCTCACATTGAAGAAGCTGGTTGCAAAGCCATTAATTTATTATCAGAATAGTTGCCAATTAATCAATTATTCAATCCCAAGCAAGTTAATTGACTAATCATTGCAGCTCTTGTATACACTGATTTGCTATGCTGCTGCTGTTGTTACACCTTCTGTATACTTCACCTCTGCTCAGCTGGAAGCATCTTATCTGCTGAACACTGAAAGGAGGAGGCGGAATAAACAAAACTGTACGAGTTTGTGACAGACGTGTGATTGTTGAGCTGTTCGTATCGATTAACAGGCCTTCCTCTCTTTCTCCCTCAGTGTCATCCCAAACTGCCAGTTTCGCTCCAAGACGTCCAGATTAAAAACCTTCACAGCCAATCAGCTCGATGAGATCAAAGATCCGTCTGGTCTCTTTTACATCCTCCCCTTCCAGAAGGTGAGAGAGCGTCACCACGTGCAGTGGCTGCAGCTTCGCTGTCGGTCGGTCGGTTGATTCTTTCTCATTTGCTCTTTCTGTTCTTTCTCTTCAGGGTTATTTGGTCAACTGGGACGTCCAGAGGAAAGTGTGGGACCATCTGTTCGGGAAGGAGATGTTTAAGGTTTATGGTTTGCTTCATTTTGACCTTCACGAACACATTTCTGATCCCTTTTCGGTTTGTTCCTCCGGAAACACGGATACTGTATTTAATAGCATTGTGATGTCACCACGTGGTCCTCGGCCGGTGGCTCTGTGTTCTGGGTCCAGGTGGAGTTTGCAGACACCAGCATCATCATCACCGAGCCGTACTTCAACTTCTCCTCCATTCAGGAGTCGATGAATGAGATCCTGTTTGAGGAGTACCAGTTCCAGTCGGCGCTCAGAATAAACGGTGAGTCAAACTGTAGAGTCACGACACTTCCTGCCCACGTTCTACACGCGACAATCCAAAGTACAGTCTGTGACCGGCTATAACAAACAGCAGGTTGTCAATAAGCCATTTAGATCTGATCAGAAACTGATCTCCCTCGGCTCCTCCAGCTGTTAGCCAGCTGTTTCCCCACTGCAGTGCAGACCCTGCAGGCTGCAGCTCCTCCGTTTGACAGGAGCTGTTGTTGAATGTGATTGTGTTTGTGTGGAATGATGCTGATGCAGCTGTGCTGGTAGATGCTGTGTGTCAGAGTGTCGTCTGACAGCATCTGTGGCTCACAGACAAAAACAAAATCATCTTCCAGTCAATAGTTTCCAGCCTGTCTGGTTCTCTGCAGGAAGTCCCCACAGGAAGGTTTGCAGAGGACTTTTGTCCCCGTGAAAGTTTGATCCATCAGACTAAAAAAGTGTGAATATAATGAAGACAGTCTGAAGCCATAAAAACCACCAGACCCCCCCCCCCCCCCCAGTTCAGACCTGAGCTCATTCTGAACAACACTACTTTCTATTCTTAATTTAATTATTTGTGCTCTGACATTATTTTGACATGTTGTTAAACCACATCGTCTAAAAGAGACAGATTCATCATATGAGGCTAGAACGCTGTCGGACTCTCAATGGACAGCTACAACAGGCTTTAGTCCACTGGACTCCAGCGTAACTTCACCTCCTCCCTGTCCATCTCTCTGTCCTCTCTGCCCTGCTCTCTGTGCTGCTCTTTCCTCCCTGTCCTCCCTGTCCTGCTCTCTGTCCTCGTCCCTGTCCTGTCTGTGTCCTCCAGCCGGCTCTCTCAGCGCTCATCACTTCTTCCACACTAAACCCTCGGAGCTCTGCTGTTTGGTGGTGGACAGTGGATTCTCCTTCACCCATATCGCCCCCTACTGTCGCAGCAGGAAAATGAAGGAGGGCATCCGCAGGTCAGAGCACCGCAGCGCCGCCGTTTACCTGCAGCAGCATGAACAGTGATAACAACCGCAAAATGCTGCCGCTTTGTTCTGCCTTCCAGGATCAACGTAGGAGGGAAGCTACTGACCAATCACCTGAAGGAGATCATTTCATATCGGTACATCACCTCCCTCACCTTCTGCTGTTTGCTTTGACTTCGTCTGTGTCTCTGTCCACCTGTTCATCGTAATGTTTCCACAGTGCTTCTTTTCACAAAGATCAAATAAAAAAATCGTTGCTGTCTTCCTTCCAGCCAGTTACACGTCATGGATGAGACTCACGTCATCAACCAGGTGAAAGAAGATGTGTGTTACGTCTCGCAGCAGTTTTACAAGGACATGGAGATCGCACAGTAAGACACACACAGCGAGCAGACTGCAGGTCTGATGGAACATTTAATGCACAGACTGAATGTTGTGCTAGTGTTGAAGCCACTAAGCAGAGCAGTTTAATGTTATTCTGGCTCTGGTAGGAAAATCCACAGGTCTAAATCTCACCTGAAGGACCTGAAAGACAGTTTGTATCAGGGGTCTCTGATGAGGGGGATAACAGCTGTTCTGTGGGGTCTGTTGTCAGGATGAAGGGGGAGGAGAACTCTGTGATGAAGGATTACGTTCTTCCAGATTTTAGCTCCATCAAAAAAGGTTTCTGCAAGGTGAGAAGACATTTCCTTTCTTTCAGTCATCGTGAGTTCTTACAGAGTCTGTGCAGCACTCCTGTTATTTAACAGGTCTGCCGTCCTCATTGTCCTCTTTCGTCCTTCTGTCCCCCAGCCGCGAGAGGAGATGGTCTTCAGCGGAAAGTACAAGACGGGAGAGCAGATCTTGAGGCTGGCCAACGAGCGCTTTGCCGTTCCTGAGATGCTCTTCCACCCGGCGGACATCGGCATCCAGGAGATGGGCATCCCGGAGGCCATCGTGGACTCCATCCAGTCCCTGCCAGAAGGTCAGAGGTCACGTGTAGCAGCCGGGTGTTCGGATACAACCACTGCTGCTCGTGTCTTTGTGTAGACTAGAGCCTCGCAGCCTCACTCGTTTTATTTAATATGAAAATGTATTAATGACTTATCTAGAAACCATAAGACACTGTAGCTTTTCCTTTTTATTATTGATAGTTCAAACATCAAACAGCCTTTAGTGTTGCAGCTCATTCATCTGCTGTGTGTCCACATTCAGTTTACATGTTCACTAATGGATCATACACACACACGTCTGTATGTGTGAGCGTGAGACGCCACTAACGGTGTTTTCTGCCATCAGACATGCAGCCTCACTTCTACCAGAACATCGTCCTGACCGGAGGGAACACTTTGTTTCCAGGCGTCAGAGAACGGCTGGAGGCAGAGCTGCGATCGCTCGTCCCCGCTCACCTCCCCGTGTCCGTCCTGCTGCCTGCAAAGTGAGTTCGGCTCCACTTCCTGTTCGTCGTTCGGGGGTCACGGCTCGGACGCGGAGCCTAGCCGCAGGAGCTACGCCAGACACAACTTGTGCTACGTTGTCTGTGGAAAGGTTCGAAGGTAATGTCTCTTTAACGGTGTTTACTGTCTTGTCCTGCAGTCCCATCTGTTATTCGTGGGAAGGCGGGAAGCTGCTGGCCCACAGTCCGGACTACGACGAGATTGTGGTGACACGGGAGGACTACGAAGAGAACGGACATTGTATTTGTGAAGAAAAGTTCGATATTTGACTGAACTGAAACTCGTAGCCGACGATTCTTCTGTTATCGTGAACAACGAAAACGTCTGCGCCATAGAGATCGTTGTCATGGAAACCGTAACTCAGTTCTGGTTGACGTAAAGGATACACAGGAAGTAAAATGAGAACTGAAATAGTTTTTTTTCTGCAGCAGCTATGCTTGATGTCAGTGTGTTATATTTTTCTACATGTGTGTCTGTGCTGATTGGTTGTCTGTTACCTGTCCAGAGGTGTTGGAGCCAGCAGCCAATGAGGCCTGAAGCACTTCCTTTATTGCAGTCAGTAACTTCTGAAATGATTCGCCAGCAATTCACGAGTATGACTCAAGAAGTGTTAAAAATATTCCAACTGCCAAATAACATTCAAATAAGAGTCGACTCCTGTCTCTGTCTTCAGTCTTTATTTGTCTTTTATTGTTGACCACAGGTAATTTTTTTTCTGCCAATTCACTTCTGGAAATCTACAATAAACCATAAGTACTTTGGTCTGAAGCAACACTGGTTGATATGAGCAACGTAATAGCAGAAGTCTCTCCTGTTGGTGGTCTTAGTCTGGCCTTCTCATGTATCAGACCAGTCGTCCTCTCCGGACACGAGTCTCTCTCCCATTTCACTGTGAAATATTTGTTGGAAGTTTTTTTGGTAAGACATTGAGAAGAGAGACACATGGAGAACAACACAACAAAGGTTCATGGCCGGCGTCTTTGGTGTTTTTTATTTATACGATAATAGAGTCCACGAAACAAAAGGGAATCTGTCTCTGAGGTCCAAGCATGACGCTGTCTCAGAGCAGCAGGGTCTACTGCAGATATTATTATTATTATTATTAGTAGTAGTAGTAGTAGTAGTAGTAGAGTTGAGACCTCCTGTTTTAATCATTTTGTCTTAAATTGTTCAACTCATGTCTGTATTATAAGATCTACCAGCAGCTCAACGAGTGACAGCAGGTGTGTTTACTGTCTGTTACAGGATCGAATAGAAGCAGAAGACAGTTTGAACAGGGTTCAGTCATCTGATCTGAATGTGTTTGTAATAATGTGCAGCTTTGGACTGTTGGTCGGACTAAACAAACACTGTGAAGGCGTCACTTTGGCCTCATCGTCACCACATTTCTCACTATTTTCACAATGTTTCCAAACCGAACGATCGATCGATTAATGGAGGAAATAATCAGCTGATTGATCCAGAATGAAAAGAATCATTAGTTGCAGTCTAATACAAAATAGAGTGAAATGAAGCTCAACCAGCTCCAACAGTAAAATCTGCTGATTCGCAGTAATCTAATGAGATCAGATAGAACAGCAGAACAGTCACAGGGACATTTTACTGCATTCTACCTTTTAAGTAACATTTTCAATGAAGTACTTTTACTTGTAATGGATTATTCCTTAAGTGTGGTATTAGTACTTTTACTGAACAGCTGCATACTTCTTCCACCGCTGTGGTCCCTCACACCGCGGCCTCGGGCTGGTTGTGGCGGGAATAGAGCCGAAGTTGCTCGGTTAGCTTTGCTCAGTTGAGGCTAGCTTTATTCAGACGGAAGCACTGAAGCTAGAAGCCTTAATAGAGCTCCGCTTGACTTCAAGAATTAACTGAAATTCACCTGTGTCAGTCCGTTAATGGCATTCATCAAAAAGTAACTAGATCCATTAGCAGCAAACGCTAAGATAAAATTAGCGGTTAGCGTAGCTGGTTCATTAGCCGCCATTAGCAGAATCCATCTTGTGTTGTCCGATAGGTTGAGAAGCTGAAGACTGGGTAGCGTTTGGTACTGACAGAACAGGTAAGAAGAATGGCAACAGCAAGAAGACAGATGAAGAAAAAACAGCCCGAAGAAAAATCAGATAAAAAAGTATTTGACTTTACTGAAGAGGATGAAAAGAAAGAGCTCAGCGGGTCAGAGGAAGACGTCAGAGAGGGTACGTGCAGCTAGCTTTAGCAGCTGTTATCTTTTGCTAGCTCCTGTGTCCAGCTAAATAAATAAAAGGCCGTTAACTTGAATTTGACTGTTGCTGTCACAAGATAAAACCCCAACAGTGGAAAAGCTGGCCAAGAAGAGACCTGCAGCAGACTTTGAGGAGGAGGGGGCAGCATGTGCTGTGGGGTAATTTCACATCAGCTTCCTGTGGTTCTGCTTTGACAGCTGATGCTGTGCTGTAAGCTAACATTTGTGTCGGCTAGATGAGTCAATGTGTTTATGAAGTAATGTTCCTTTGTCCGCACTTTCAGAAATGAGGTACAGTCTATGTTGGAGAAATTTGGAGGTAAGCATCTTTGTGCAGGTGTGTGCCTGCTTGTTCTTCTCCTGATTAGAGCATCAGGTCTGGTGATATAACCCACATATGTTTTAATTACTGAGATTACTGAGCATTTAACATTAAAAAGAGAGAGAATATCAATAGAGTTTGCCACTGAGAGTTTGGTCATACATGTAGTCCCATTTAATTCCTATTCACCTGATATTGGTGATTTTATACTGTTTATAGTCTTTGTTGGACTGTTTGTGTTAACATTAACAGCAATACTGTGCATGTGAGCAGGTTGGCATAAACATGTTGGATTAGAAAACACTGTTCACTTTGACATCAGTGTCAAAACTCACATATTGCACCAACACCAGTATTCAACTCTGTTCCAGCTCGGTTCCTCAGTGTGACTGAAACTCAGAGCTGTTTTATTGCTTCCAGCTGATATCAGCAAGGTGATGCAGGCTAAGAAGAAACGCCTGGAGTGTCTGACGAAGAACTACATGAAGGGAAGCCAACACAAACTGGAGCAGCTCTGGAACAACTATCACACCCAGAGGTTTGACTTTCTCCTTCCTGTGACCTCAGGAAAACCACAAAACTGAGAAAACATGATGAAAAGTGTTGGTGTCTGTAGGAACTGTTGAGATGAGACATGAGGTAGTTGGATACAGTTAGTGATGACGATGATGACAGCATCATCCAGTACACACCCCCTGATCCACGGACTCTGGATCAGTACACACCCACAGCAGTGAGCAGTAACTTCAGGCTGAAAGGTTCATTCCTGACCATTATTTGGCTCATTGTTAATTTCTTATTGAAGAGCTCCTCCTCTCTCAGCGCACTCTTGTCGACTCCTCCTCCAGCAGGAGTCAGGTAGTGAGCACTCAGGTGTTCTGGGGGAGTAAGAATATCTTACTCTTGCTGCTGTCTCCAACGTTACCAACTCCAGCATTAACTTAAATTATGAATGCAGGAATTTTGCTTGTAACGCAGTATTCCCACACTGTGGTATTACTATTTTTACTTAAGTAAAAGCTCTGCGTACTTCTTCCTCTGCTCTTTGCTTAGTTTGAAGTGTGTCTGTTTGCAGGCAGAAGATGACTCACCAGTACTCCCAGCAGGTGTCCTCTGTGCTGCAGCAGTGGGAGGCTGAAGCCCAGCGAGCTGAGGAGCAGGAGGAGAAGTTTAATGTTTGTTCACTTCTTTGCTTTGACGGAGCCGCAGGTTTCATGCTCTGTGACCTCTAGTGCTGCAGATAACAAATTAGGCCCAGTCATGCAGGGGTCATCACTGGATTTGGTGATGATTTTATTGATGTTAAACTTGGGTTGATCCTTTAGTTGTATTAACTCACAGCCTTATCCGTCAGAATGTTGTTAATTATCTTCATCAGTTGTTAAAAATGCTGGTCTGATCTTGGGTTGTTTATCATCGTCTTTCCAGTCTGACATTGACTGAAAACTCACTCAACCGAAGCTGTGATCAAGTATGTGTCCTGCCACCACAAGCCAGTACACAGTGAGACGTATCCACCACCTGGATCAGTTAAAATCAGTCAGCCTCTTGAACAGAAAAAAAAAATGCATGTGATTGATTATGTTTTTGGTTTTGAACAGAGTATCACACTAAATAAATGAATAAAGTAAACAAGGAAGAGCGATTGAAAGGGCGAGAATTAGTCTGCTTTCACTGAGGACACGCAGGACATGTCGTCTTGTTCTCTGCCAGTTTGTGGCAGCAAGTGAACTAAAGCTGTTTAGTTAATCTGACACTGAAAAGGGAGAAAAACCACCACCATTCACTTCTACTCCATTGACTGTACAGCTCAGAGGGAAATGCAGCATAGAAGTTCTTCCTCCAGTGCAGTTTAAGTTAAACCGTTTGCTTTAAGATGTCCTGTCATTTCTTTTCTCACTTAGTCCACATACACATGTTTGTTGGTGAATCTGAGTGATCACATGGATATTGTCCCCTCACAGAAACAGAGAGTCTCTGTCAACTGTTTCCTCTGTAGAATCTGTTCAGACAGCAGCAGAAGATCCTGCAGCAGGCCAGAGTGGTGCAGAACCAGAAGCTGAAGACGGTCCGACAGCTGTACGAGCAGTTTGTGAAGGTGATGATGTTACATTCTTCCTCCTGCCTACTGTGGATAATAATCCCTGGAAAACATTTCATGAGCTTCACACCACAAGCACATCTTTTCAAGTTCAGGTAGTGTTTGTTAGCTGTGCTGCAGCGTGATTCATGTCAGGATCGACAGTATGAGTGATCTGCAGGGAGGAAATGAGGCGTGTTTGGCTCTAACTCGCCTGAATTCTTACATGAAGAAGTCAAACTTCTGTTTTTCCTCCAGAACATGGAGGACATGGAGAAGAGCCACGATGCTTTCCTGCAGGGGGCGCAACAAGAGCTGAGGAAGGAGATGGCCACCCTGCAGAAGAAGATCCTCATGGACACAGTGAGTGCAGAGTCGAGTCAGCATGATTGTCTTTCAGTCTGCAGTTTGGCTCACAGAGACGTCGTGATGATGCTAACCAGCTTAGATATTTGGCAGTCAGCAGTTTTTAAATATATATATATATATATATATATATATATATATATATATATATATATATATATATATATATATATATTATGTATAGTTTGTTCTTTATAGTCTTATTTTCACTTATTTCACTGTGTGTAATGCTGCTGCTGCACTGCAATTTCCCAGCTTGGGATAAATAAAGTATATCTATCTATCTATCTATAAAGTTTAAATGTGGGACTGGTTGTTATTGACAGCTATTACAGCACGCAGTAATAGATCACATGGAAGAAAATTAGAGTTTAAGTTGTGCTGATGATTCAGTAAAATATTAGTGTTTTTGTGGCCACATTAACAGACACTAGGTCCACGCATTCATGTTGGTGATATTTGTTTCCACAGCAACAGCAGGAGATGGCCACAGTCCGTAAATCGCTGCAGTCCATGCTGTTCTAGACTGCTGTTACCACGGCAACAGAGCTAGTTCCTCTGCATTACCATGGTTCCTCTGGTTGTAATCCTGTAGAGTTGTCATGGTTGCATATTTACTGAGTTGCACTTTGACTGTGTTCTTTGTTCCGATGCAGTTTGTGATTTCAGCCACTTTTTTACTTGGTTAATGTAAATATGAATTGTGTGTTCTGGCTCTTCCAGCTGAGGTGTGTTTCCGTTCATTCTGCAGTTAGTCAGCAGCTGATTTTGTGTTATGAAAAGATTTAACAGTTTCAGGGT
This sequence comes from Chelmon rostratus, assembly GCF_017976325.1. Lineage (NCBI taxonomy): Eukaryota > Metazoa > Chordata > Actinopteri > Chaetodontiformes > Chaetodontidae > Chelmon > Chelmon rostratus. The sequence goes on from NC_055663.1 coordinate 28,281,725, forward strand.
TATTTATATTAGAAACAAACAGAATCTGTTTCTGATGCTTTGTATGAATTCATCGGGAGGTAACTGATGACCAACAATTCAAACTGAAAAATGTTGAACCCGGAAACATCTCGACCCTCTGAGAGAGAGTAAGAAATAAACCATTGTTGTTGTACAGCCCAGATGGTGAACAGTCTTTCATTTTTAAGTCATTTAGTGTTGAGAGATCAGTGTCTGAATCTTGAATGTGAAGTGTTCTGTTACACTGCAGGGGGAAATAATTCAGTTGTTATAATTCTACATTGAGGCAATAAGATGTCTCAATGTATAATTAGATTAACTATTGAATAAACAACCACCTTACCAACAGAATATGGGCCAATTGTAAAACATCCAGGTTTACTGATACAAAGGTCCCACTGCACACCTGCCTGCTGGGGGCCCTTTACTCTCCTGGCGGCTGACAGACTGAGGGTCTTCATGGGTGAAGTCTGCAGGTGGAGCCCTCATGCATGCTGGGCAGACTGGTTCCTGACCTCAGACTCGTCACCATTCAAATAGGTAATAGATTATAAGTCGTGACGTGTAATCCAGCTCCACCCCAGGCCCCACAGTGTCGACATTAGACCCACACTGACCACGCGTAGCAGACGCTGCTGCTGTACAGAGAATGGTCCGAGTTTGTAGTTTTAGTTCAGTGTCTAGTTCAGATCTTTGTTTGTCCTTGTGTTTTGGGTGTCATGTGTCATGTGACTGCTGTAACACTGCAAACTCTAACTGACCACACAATCTAAATAAAAATGTCTCCACATATGAAACGCTGACCTGCGTATGTGGGAACAGTTTTTGTAGCCAAGCCAAATGTCTAGGAAACAGAAATACGAGGTCGTGTTTGTCAGGACGTTTATTCTACAAGGACCTGATATCTGTTCACGGCCAACTCCCAGCTCAATGAGTAGTTTTTGTGTGTAAATATAAAAACAAACATGCGTACATGTACACCAGGGAAAAATTCTGACCAGTATTTTAAGGGTTTTTGCAGTCGGGTTCAGGAGAAGCATTAAAAGACAACACCATGTGACTGAATCATTTGAATGGTATTAAATATACGTTGAATGTAAAAGTTATGGCTGAGGTTCACCTAGACCGAGTGGGCGACTGACCGCACACTCAGGCCCCTGGTGGTCCGTTGTGTGGTAATTAAATTATTTTCTGAATAATTATTTATGTCAGTTTAGATCAGACTTATTAGAAAGTTGTTTGCTAAGCACTGATTAACAGTTAAAAACTGACATGTATGGCTTTAAGTTGACTCCTGCATTTTTGCTATTTTCTTGAGGCCCTGTGTTAAAATCAATATGTCCATAAACAAATTAGTATTGAACCAAATGATCTCAAACTAACTGGTAGTTTTCCAGTAGATGCACTGATTGGAGTGGGTTGGGGAATGTGTGTGTTGGGGTGTTTCAGAGGGAAACATGAACTACATAACGTTGAGTGTGATAGATTTTATCCTACAGATGTCTTTCTTTCTTTGTCTTCTTCACACAGAGGATGAACACAGTTGCTTAAAATAATATAATATATCGTGATGGCACATTTTAGGTATTTTCCGATTGTCTTTGTGGCTTCGGTGCAGCTTCCGGTTAGAAGAGGAATCCGTGAATTTTCTCATGGAAAATCTGAAACTGAAAATGAATAAATGTAAACAGGGATTTTAGGTAGATTTTGGTGTGACACCGGAAATCCCCGGCCTTGTTTGTAAGGGCACTTCCTGTTGTGACTCCTCCCGCCGTTGCTCCACAGTAGCTCATCTTTTGACAAACCGATAGAGGACCACTGCGTTTAAACGGTAAAGTTTCAAGATATCACGTCCATACTTTTGTTATTATTGAAAGAAGTAAAGTTGAATTGATTATTAAATCGATTTAAGGTCGCGTTCGACTATTAGCAGTTACTTTGGCTACCTCTCGAAGCTAACTCTGCTAACGCTACTGAGTTTGTTTTTATTGAATTCCTGTAGCAAGTTTTAACAGCAAAGATGATTTTATTTACTTTCTGTTTAGTTTTCTCTGTTTTTGGCCCTGCTCGCTGTATCGATTAGATCTGTATTATGGTCAGTTCAATTATGCATAGTCTTTGATTGATTTGAAGTGGGTTACTTAGCTAAAGCTAATCATTCGTCGCTTCCCTCTCTCTGATTCCCTCTTTCTCAGGATAATTGCCCGCAGCATCTGGATGATATGAGCGCGGATTCGAGGTGATTCCAGATTTGGGAACCAGGAGCTTGGCAGTGCTGAAGGAGGCCATGGACGAGCCGTTTCCAGGCAGTCCCTGTTCGTCTGAGTCGGACAGTCCCGCAGGTCTGAACCGAGGCTGCCTCCTCGACCCCGCTGACGTCTTCTACCGTGATCTGTCCATCATCGTCCCGGAAACACCCAGGTAACCTCACATACAGGTATCTCACAGGTTTCATTTATCCAAATTCTAGTTTGTATTGTGTTGGTCTTTTCAAACAGTATTGAGTCTGGATGATAATATTATTATATGGTAATATGCAGGTGGTTTATACGCCTGGTTACTGACAGACAGACAGACAGACAGAGAGAGAGAGATTGCAGCGATGAGTTAAACATGTTCTGATGTGGAAGTTTACTGTTTGCTCTGTGTCACTGATGGATTTTGAGACTTCCGTTGATAAAGATGTAATTAATGACCACCATGAGCGAGATGGAGACTCACCTCCATCCTCATCATCAGTTCATCACCATCATCATCAGTATCTCTGCTGCCTGTTTAATGTCACACTGTTGGCAAAGTGTTTGGCTGGATTTTCATTTATTCTCAGAGTGTAATTTAAACTGTAGTGAGAGACTGTTGTCACATGTTATGACTGTGGTTGTATGAACAGAAACTCTTTTGTTCTGATGGTTCATAGAACTGGAACTCAGTTTTCTTTGTAAATAAGAGATGAGACATTTATCACAGGATCTTTGAAGGCGATCACATCACCAGCTGTGCAGTTAATCTCTGCGCGTCACAGAAAAGTTTCAGACAGTCAGATTTCAGACAGACTTTAATGTCATGTGACCACAGTGTTTTTTCAGGGATGAAAAAACTTTGACTTAAAGATAAACTGATTCCTTTTTGGAGGTCAAAAGTCAAAGTGATCTCAACAAACACATTTTTGGACGTAACGCAACAATTTAATATCACAGAAATGTCTCACATGATAAACTGATGAAGTGATGACATTTTCTCCCTAAAGGGTAAAGGTCAGCTCCGATGAGTCACTGGATGTTTCTGTTGTTTAGTTTGTCTGAATGAACTGTTGTTGTTGTTGTTGTTTTAGCCCCCAGCTCGGCAAACGGAGGAGACGTGGTTGCATCACAGAGCAACATTTCAGTCCTGTGAGTCTCCAACGCACATGATTGACAGATTTTGGTTGACGTCTTCTCGCGGGTGTTGACTGCTGTATTTCTCTGTCCTCAGGTGGCTGTCGGCGGCTCTCCGGGACGACCGGAACTTTCCGGCGGCAGTGAACGAGGCTTTTCACGTAAATCCAAACGCAGGCGGCTGGCTCCAGTGATGGGAGAGCAGAGCGTCGGCTTTGTTCCGGCTTCGTCTCTCAGGGCTTTCCCTCTGAGCAACTGGCTGGAGGCCCCGCTGTCCACTGCATCCTGTTCCTCTTCATCCTCCTCCTCCTCCTCCTCTTCTTACCTCACGCCAGTATCAGAGGAGGAAGTGGAAGAGGTGCCTTCTACTGTGGCGGGCTCCACAATAGAAGCCAGTCCTGCTTGTTTGGAATGGAGGAGGCGGCAAAGTCCAACGTCTGCAGTGGCGTCAGCATCACCGCCGCCCGCCTCTGACGGTCTGTCCTTCCTGACTGCAGAGGAGAGGAGATGGCTGAATGACGAGCAGGGAGGCAGCTCAACAGGTGAGGAGACGGTGCAGAGATTTCTATTTGAACACTTCACAGTCGAATAGTTAAAAATAATCTATACAGCCGTGTTTCACAGCTCCTCCTTCTTCTTGGAGTCATAACTCTTTAACCTGAACAGAGACACGATGAACATATTTTCACAGATTCATTAGTCCAGATGTCCAGGAGGATCAGTTCGAGCTGTCTGGACAGCAGTTGTATCTCACAGCTAAGCGGCTGAATCCATGGCAGCGCTGTACTTCCTGTTCAGCAAACACTGTTGTGTCTGTTCATTAAAGAGCGCGTGTAGACCTGCTCTGTGTGGAAACAGTCATAAGGCAACGTGGGCTGTGATTTGGTGCAGAATAAATAAAGCTGCACTGAAAATTGAATGAAAAGGTCCTCAAAGATTACAGAAAGTTAGATTTCACTTGTTGAAACCTGCAGAAACCCTGTATGTGTGTTGATTATTACAACTTTGAACATTAATAATTGATCCAGAAAAGACGATTTAGTCCAAAACTTCGATCAGCTTCAGTCCTAAAGGGAAGACTCAAGAAAACACCTGAGTTCTCGTTGTAGACAGGTGAAGGTGAGCCAGCCACAGCTCACACCTGCTTCGGTTCTGATCAGTAATTTGTTCTGCAGCAGTGCCGGAGCAGATCGTCATCAGTGATGACGACGAGGCCATGGTTCGTGCAGCGCAGATGGAGGAAGATGAGGCTGTGGCTCGAAGCCTGCAGGTAAGATCCTTCACCTGCGGCGGGGGGGTGGGGGACACAAATGACTCACCTGTGCAGAGCGGAAATGTTCTTGATGCTCTTTGTTCACTTAGGCCCAGTTTGACCAAGAAGAGGCACAAAGCAGCCACCTGCACCATCATCTTCATCAGCAGAGCCGTCACAGGGTGAGACAGACACAAGCTGAGATGAAGAGAATCCATCAGGATGGATGGAAACAGGAAGTTGCTTTAATAACAGTGTGTTGATACTGAAGTCTTGTGTTGTCTGCAGTACTACTCGTACATGGATCCCAGACCGATGCCTGACTTGCTGACTGCCGTCTCTCCGCTGCTCGGCTTTGAAGACGGTGAGATCACGAACACACGGTCCAGAGCGACTGGGTTTACAGTCCTTAAAGATTTCAGTCCCAGGTAATCTGGACACCTGCGGTTACCATGGTAACAGTGGTTGTGGTTTAACCCTACAACAAACGCTGGTTGAGCTACTTCGTGAGAAATCCAGCGTTAGAGCAGCTGTGGCCTGTACGAAGAAGTTCATCTTTTATGTCTCTGCCAGGGACGAGCAGCAAGTTTTACAAATGAAGAGCGATAAAGACAGCACAGCTGGACGCTAACAGGCTAATTAAATCCCTGCTGTTAGCGGCCGCTGTAATTTCATCCAGCTGTGATTCGTCTGTACGAGGAACAGTGAGGTTGAGGTCAGTCAGATCAAACAGTGAATAACGAGCAGCAGTCCGTCGTGTGCGTGCAGGGAACCTGAACAGGAGTGGCGGACCCTGCCACTACCACTCTGTAAATGCACTGAATGGCTGTTGCTGTTTGCACAGATTTGATTGGCCGGCGCAGAAGACCTGGGCGGGGCAGGAGGAGGAACGTCCTGCCTGAGTTTTCAGAAGACCTTCAGGGAAACGACTACGAGGTGAGGAAGAGGAGGAACCAGTCCTTCAGATGTTTATTCTGCTGTTTCGGCCTCCTCACTGTGCTCACACGCTGAAAACTAAACTTCCCTCTAACTCGTCTTCCAGGCGCTGCTGGACTTCGAGGAGCGTCAGGGTGCCGTCGTGTCCAACAAGCTGAGTCGGAGGGAAATCCAGAGGTTTCCCACCAAAACCTTCCAGTCTGCCAACAGCGCTGGAAACACTCAGTGAGTCCAGCAGCTGGTCTGACAAAGACCAAAACCAGGACCCGGACCTCAGACTTCACTGATCCTCATGTTGATGATGTGTAGATTTAAATGTCTCTCTGCTGGGAATTGATTGACAGGTGTCAGATCTGTTTCTGTGACTATACTGATGGGGAGAAGCTGAGGATGTTGCCCTGTTTCCATGACTACCACGTCCAGTGTATCGACAGATGGTTAAAGGTAACGCACGTTGCATTCAGATGGAAAATGAGCTGATTCTGCTGCTGTTGGTCTGAAAGTTCAACATGTAGTAAAATCTCCCACATGTTGTGATGCCTTTGTCTCGACATTAAACATGAAGCCACTTAGCTTAGCATAGCATGGCAGAGTTCAATATCTGGTGGGATGAATTTCAGAAATATCTGATCTAGAGATTAAAACTGCAACTGCTTCAATAAATGAATGTTGTTTTTTACTTGCAGCTTGTCTAATCTGTATTTTTCCTGTCTTACTTTATTCTAAACTGAATATTTAAGTTTCATTCGTTGCTGATGTCTCACAGACTTTATATTTGACGGATTAGTGGCTGAAATCAGTTGTTGGTTGCAGGTGTAGTCTGATCACGACTGTTTCCACCTGACAGGATAACACCACCTGTCCGATCTGCAGAGCCAACCTGGCCGACTCCCTCGCCCCCCACGACCTCTGACCTCAGCACCTCCTCCAGGGACAGACGGGTATTTGAGTCCTACGCCGTCGATGTGCTGGAAGGACGACTCGTCTTTTTTTTTATACTTTGATTCCTCAGTCCTGAACTGACCTTGAAGCTGCTGCAGTTGCTTTCTTTCATTGTTCAGTCTGCTGTTTGAGACTGAAGTAATTTAATAAAGATGTTTTTATTACGTTTGACGAGTGAATCCTGTTTCAGACTGAAATGAGAATGAAAGAGACTAACAGAAATTAACTCCCTGGATTCAGATCTAAGTCCCACATCAACAAGCTGATGAAAACTCTCCATCATAGAAACAGCTGAAGTTCGTCTGTTTCTAAATCAAACAGATGCTGAAAAACTGATTCATGTCTTTATTGAAAGCCGACTCGATAATTGGAAAACATTATTTACTGACCTGAAGTAAAACCACTGAGAGACTTCAGCTCGACTATGAACCAGAACCACGAGGAGAGGCCACATGAGTCCAGTTTCAGCTGCTCTGCACTGGCTTCCTGTAATAATCAGAGCTGAGCTGAAGTTCCTCATTTGCCTTGAAGAACACTGAACACCTGCTGCAGGTTTGTTGGTTTCCAGAAACAAACTACCTGCAGAAAAACTGATCACCTCAGCCTTTAACTGACTGACTTCTGATCCAGGCCTAAACTTTGTGCTTTGCCTCATGCTGGTGAACTTCTGCCCTTCTTTCCTGCATCCTGTGTTCTCTACTTCTAACTTTACTTTTCGGTGGTTTTATTCTCCGTCTTTGCATTAATTTTCTGTCCCTGGTTTCTAAGGCACTCTGAGCTGTATGAAAGTTGCTGTACAAATGAAGTTTAGTGTTGTTCATCCGGACTGTGACTCCCCCGAGTCCCGCCGTCAGTCTGAGTCTCTGCAGAAGCTTTTACTCCTCGTAGTAGCGTTTCTTCATCGCTCTGTATTTCCTCAGGTAGTAAAGCGCCTCCAGCTCTCGGGCCACGTGCTCCCCTCGAGCGATCATCTGCTTGATCTGCTCCGGGTCCTGCACACACTTGTTTTTGGCGAACGCTGCTCTCAGACGGTCCCTGAAGTAGTCGGCACCTTTAGGATACTCTCGTCCGAGGTAGAGGAGCTGTGGAGTCCCAGAGGGAGGAGAACAAGGAGAAGGAGGAGCTCAGTTTCAGCTTCACTGATCTGTTCTTCTCATTTCAGAGCGTCAAGTTTCACAGTGATCTGAACAGTGTTTGATGAGAGTCTTTAAAAGTGCTTTTTAATGACACTCTGTCACTTTAAAATCAATGAAATCAGCCAATGTTTACCACAAATCACTGAAATGATGGATTTTCTACTGATGTACAAATTAATTAATCAACTGAATGTTTCATCTTTTGTGTGTTCAGATATATATATGCACACACACACACACATATATATATATATATATATATATATTTTTTTTTTTTTTTTTTTTTTTTTTTGGCAGTGTGAGAGGAATCTCACATCACTGAATCACTTTCACCAGAAAGCCAGCGAGTTGCTGCAGCCTGAACCAACCACAGCGCTCTAAAGAAGCTAATACTTCTGTACTTCAGCCAGGGTTTCAGTGCAGATAGATAGTGCAGTACTACACTGTGGTACTAGTACCTTTAACTAAGCACTGAATATTGGTCTTGACAAGTTTAGAGAATCATTGAATCGATGCTTTTCGGCTCTGGACCAAACTTCTCTGTGCATTCATCTGTTTTTAAATGTCAGAATAACCTGAAAAGATCTCATTAAAACAAGATGCTGATCATGTTGTTATTACTCTGTCGATGTACCAGGTGAGATCACCACAGAAACTGAATCCGGATCAAACTGCGTCGGAGATCTGTAAAGTCATGACTTAGCTGAGAAATAAGACTTCAAACAATCCACAATCCAAAATACAGACTCACGTTTTTATAGAGACGAACCACTTCCGGCCTCAGAGGGTTCGCCATCTCCCACAGTCACACCTGCAAATACATCACAGTCACGTGAGCACTCGGATAGTGAAGGAGGGGCCAGGTGTACTTTACTCCAAACCCCCAAAACTGATCAAATGCTGTTATTATACACGAGAGCGGTTCATCATTACAATCTGTCACACTGAACTACACTGCGGTGCTGATCTCAGACCAGCAGCTCGTTTAACTTTGGACTTCAGAGACCTGAACTGAACCCAGGATCCTCGTCTGACAAAACCAAACGGAGGTCTCAGGGACCTGAAGACTGGCCAACATCTATGCTAACAAGAGACGAAGTTAGCTAACGTTGGCTAGCCTGTGATAACATGAAACCAGATTAACCGATTTAGTGATGGAACAGTGTGAGAACAGACCACGGAAGTCTTCTTACCTGTTACCTGTGCTGTTCACCTCCTGCAGCTGCTTCAGCTTTCTCGGTGATCTCGCTGAGTTCGCTAACGTCACATTAGCCAACGTCAGTCTGCAAAACCCGAGAAAAGTCAGACCGACAGTCCGAGACGACGAACGTTAAACGCTGCTTCACCTGTGAAATGAGCTCAATGTGCAACAACAACCAAAGAGCAACGAGCAGAGATAATAATCCTCCCGGACAGACACCAGACGGGTCAGAGCAAGCTTCCGCACATGCGCACATCTTAAAGCTTCAGACTGACTTTCTGAATGGATTCTTTCTGTTTGTGCTTTAAAAGTTGCTGTTTTATTTTTTAACGCATTGGAAGCCGCAAAGACTTCAGAAAGGAGAGTGAACGATTGAGTAAAAAATAAAAATGTGTAAAAAATAACTGACTATATGAGAATGATTCTTAAATCTGAAGGATGAACATTTGTGCTTTTCTACCACAGTATCCTGATGTGACTGTGTGACGTCACTTCAGCTGAAAGTTGCTGCTCACTATAACTGAGTAAAATATTATTTTTTCTTCACTTGAAATAATCTGAAACCAACTAAAATATAGTCTGCACGTAAAAAAGTGCATCAGCATCCAGTAAAATCCAGAACTTCCCCAGCTGGGGATTAATATAGTCTATGTTATCTTACCTTAGTGAGAGTGTCGCTGCAGGTTATCAGAACATCCAGAGCTGCATTTATACAGAATTTACTCTGTTTGTAAATCCAGAGTTTTCTTATTCAGTTGAAAGTGAAGCAGAAACTGAGACATCACTAGTCTGTGGAGAGAAAGTACTGACAGGATGAAAATGTACATCCTAAAACATGACGCAGCATTAATAACATCTACAGGATCTGAAACATGACTCATCATTAATAAGAAGTCCAGGATCTGAAACATGACTCAGCAGTAATAACATCTGCAGGATCTAAAACATGAAGCAGCAGTAATAACATCTGCAGGATCTAAAACATGAAGCAGCAGTAATAACATCTGCAGGATCTGAAACATGATGCAGCAGTAATGACATCTGCAGGATCTGAAACATGATGCAGCAGTAATGACATCTGCAGGATCTAAAACATGATGCAGCAGTAATAACATCTGCAGAATTTGAAACATGACGCAGCATCTCTTAGTTATTAGAGGTAGTAAAGCAGCAGCATTCATCCTGGCACTCTGGCTCTAAAAATAAGGCTGAGACTCACTCACTCACTCACAGTCTGAATGTCCTTGGAAATAACTTGGGCACTAACAATGAGTCATATGACAAAGTAAAAGCTGCAGCTGGAGTTGGGTACGTGAGGGTGGGGGTTACAAAGGTCACAGGTCAGCATCAGAACTATGTGAATTTCACAACAGGAGCTGTTTTATTTTCAATAAGGATCTTTTTTTATTCTTTAGACAAAATGTTTGTTATTAATAAAAACTTGATAGAGGCACACATGAAGCAGGCAGCTGCTTTAAGCTCACAGCTGCTGCTGATGATGTAAGAAAATGTCCGTCTCAAAGTGTAAACCACTGTCACCAACTTCCTCAGAGTGAAGTTTAACCAGTGTTCAACATCACACCAAGGGATGTCTGTATAAGTCTGACGGACGCAGCTGGACATTTCATGACACCATCTGATCATTCTTCCACTACACAACACGCAACCTCACTCACATCCGCAGTCGTCCTCGGCATCAGGAGCTGCTGGTGTTCTGAATGAAGAGACCAGAAAGCAGCTCTCCGTTGGTGCTCTTCAGTCGGCAGAAAGTTCTCCACAAGACTTTGACTCGCAGACGCACATTCAAACCATATCCCCAAACCATCTCTAAACTAAACATAACAATCTGGGAGGAGGCACTGCCTGAGAGGCTAAACTCGGGGTCAGTAGTTGGTCCTCAGCCTGCGGTTCTCCTCCTTCAGCCTCTCGATCTCCTCCACCAGAGACTCATTCACAGAGTATTTCTCGATCAGGCCGTGGATCTCATTCTGAAACACAACATGTCGGACGCAAGATGAAAACAAGTCGCTGGATTACACTGAACACTGTGATGAAAACGAAAGGCCAGAAACATCAGTGTGTTAACAGGCTTGTAAAAAAGTCCCGCGCTGATTACTGTCTGAAACCAGGTCACCAGGTTAATCTGGTTTCCTTCCCTCTGGGTTGATTTAACGTTAATTAAACAACAGCAATAACAGAAGAAATCCAGCCAATCACGACTGCGGTGAGCTGCATTTTGTTGCACTGATTCCAAAAAGTAAAAACCATCAGCATGAATGTGAGAGAAGTGAAAATGTGGAGAGAAACCAGGCAGCAGGAGGCACAGATGACAGAGGAACAGGTCTGCGATGGTTCTCACCAGCTGGATGTAAAACTGTCGGACCATCTCCACCTGCAGGTTGACGATGTCTCTGTGGCAGGTGTCCCTGCAGAGACGGAGGAGAAAAATCCACAGCGTTAGGGTCCTACATGTCTCCATCTTCAGTCCTCTCATATTTAAAGGAGGCCAGGGACGAACCTGAAGTCCTCCAGAGTTTCATGGATCATGTTCTGGATGAAGTGGATCTGCAGGGAGGTGAGAGGAGCAGCCGCCTGACCCACCACCTCTGCGATGTTCTGGGAGAGAGAGGAGGACACAGCTGCCGACAGAGCTGGACCTGAAGGTGCAAACAGGACTGTTAGAAACCAGAAACCACCAAACTCATTTCAGCTTTTCACAGCTTGTAACTGCCGACAGACACCAGAGCCACGACATGCTGTCTGAAAACCTTTTCATCAGGTTATTTGTTTCGATGCTTTGGTGCTCAAAGTGTTTTGTTTACTTTCTGCACAAAGCAGGTGAATCATGTCAGCATGAGAAGTTCAAGTACTCAAATTAACTAAAATAATGATACTGATGTTGTAATCAAACTAATCAAACTAATCGAACTATATTCTTCAAACAAAACAAAATTAATAACAGAAATTTAATCACAGAATATTACAAAAGAATGAAAAGCTCCAACAGTAACAGTTGTGGTTTGCATGTTACAGCTAAATGTAGCAGGCAGCAGTTCATCCTAGCAATAATTTTTATTTTTGAACTAAATATTCATTTGACCTTTTTATCTCAGAGCGGCCTTAAATTTAGCAAAGTAAATGTTCCTCAGCGTCGACACTGAGTCGTAAACGTGTATTTTATTCAGTGTGATTTTTTTTTCTTTGAGATTAAACTGTCTACTGCAGTGAAATGGGAAAAGTACAACCTGGAACCACACCTGTGAACGTTAAATTCTGAACAGTTTTGGATCGAATCCTGAGATTTCGTGCACCCCCAGTAACCACACACCACGTGCTTTACTCTACCTGCTGTGGTGGTGGGCGGAGCTCCCTGGACAGGTGAGTCGTAGCTGAGCTGAGCTTGAATACCATTGGCTCTCCTGAGGCTGGGTTCTGGAGTGAAGAAGGGTGGAGCCGGCTGGCTGTGATTGGTCTGGGATGACGTGGGCGGGGTCTGACCCTCACCCTCCGGGCTGGAGCTGCTGGCCTTGTCAGACTGTCGATCAAGACGAATATTACGTATCGTACTGAGTCATATTATGCTGCGTCACGCAATGCAACGCTCTGAAGCTACACTTTATATGTCATCATGCAGGTAGTTTAACTTCTAGACTTAGAGTAAGGTCAGAGGTCAGCACCTTTCTGGGGTCACATGGTTCAGCTGCTGCAGCAGGGATTGGCTCCTCCTCTTTGATTGGTGGAGGGGTCTGGAAGATGGACAGCGGGCTGTAGCATCGCCCAGCAGAGGCTACCAGAGGCATTCCCAGGGGAGTCTTACCATGTGAGCTGGCACCTGAATGAGAGTCTGAAGAGGCCAAAGATCTGTGAGTCTGTGTGTTCACATGCACTCCAGTACCTGGACCACAGTCAGATTTCTCCAGTACTCATCTTAAATGAGACCTGGGTGAGGTGATTAGAGAAATGCGGTTGTTCCTGGTAGATTTCTCCTGAAGAACACTGATTACTTCCTAGTCAGGTTTCTAATCAGCTGTTTGCTTGTGCAGAGTTGTGTGGATGAAAGGAGACATTATCACTAACAACACCTTCTTCTATTTCAAATGATTCCATCTGAAGTCCAACTGAAACTGAAACAAACACGAGGCTGCCTCAAGAACTCTAAATACATTTTTTATTCCACACATTCTTCAGCCTTGTCCAAACCTGGTGCCTGCATTACCCACAATACAACTAGACCACTGACAGTTGGCTGGGGCGTAGGTGTGTGTGTGTGTTATGCTAGTAGTGGCTAACGTAGCCTGTAGCAGAGCTGAGCAACAGCTACAGAGGTCTGCTGAGCTCACTTCTTTCTGACTCCTTCAGAAGACGTTAAAGCCTTTAAGCTACTTCTAAAACATATGCAGCAGAACTCCTGAAAACACACTGAGGTATAAAATCAGTGGAATGCCTTCCACTGGCACTTTAACACTGGTCTCCAACCAGTAGAAACCAGTAGAGTGAAGAAAGTCTGACCTTCTCTGACTGGGGAGAAGATGTCCAGACTGGCCCGACCTATGACCTGCGGACCTTCTCCTTCTCTGGACAGCATCTCCAAACTGGTAACTATGAAAACACAGGATCGACGTCAGTCCAGAACAAGCAGCATCGTTAAAACCAACTTCAAAGACTTCCTGTTGTACCATGTGTTCTTCCAAACGGCGTGTCTCCCGCGGTACCCTGGGTCCGAGAGTCTGGACAGACAAGGACAGAAAGAAGAGCTCACAAGTTGTTTAAGTGCTGACCTGTCACAGAACCCGACAACATGAAACGTTAAATCTATATCAGGAGTTTTCAAAGTGGAACCCCATAATGAATTAGCTGTTAGCAGTGAACTCATGGATGTTCAGATAGCTCTCACTGGATCACTGTGATTCTGAAGAAAACTTAGAAACGTGCAGATTCTTTAGGGAGTTCTGCAGTTCGAGGCAGCAGCTTTTTCCAGTGATTTCTAACCAGATTTATGGACTTTGACTCACAGTGGACAAATATATTGTGGGAAAGTCTCACTAAATGTAAAAATGTGTGCATCGTGTCTGCATGGATGAATGAAGGAGTACACGTTTTCTCCTCCGTGTATTTTAAAGCAGCTTCGTCTCCTCCATGAGCTCCAGCTACTGACCGTGTTGGTGAGCGCTCAAATCAGACGTCAAACCACAACAACACCTTCCTGTTGTTTTTACAGAGCCTGCATGCTCCTGACACTATCTTTGACTCAAGTTTATCCCTCTGACCTCCCCCTTCGACTCCCTCACAACCCTCCTGGGCTCGTGTCACCTCACAGTTGATCTAAAGTCATAGTTTTGCTGATTCTAGCCTGTAGTTTATATGGGAAACATTTATTACAGCTGCTTACATTTATATGACATTTAAGACATTTGGCCTCTTTTGCTGAATGGAAAAGGGACTGAAAACATGTTATATTTCTCTACATCTATCCCTTCAAGCTTTATTTAGCAATAACTCTTACTGATGTACAGGTGTACTCAGGAGCCTGTGACATCATCGATGGGTGAGGCAACAGAACACACTTCTGACCACAGCTGAGCCGCCTCGCCCTGCTGTTACATTAGTCTTTAACTACACTAAAAAGGCCTGGAAGTGAACGTAGGAGTGACAGCAGGTTTTTATTTAATGGTCTGAATTTAGGCTGTAGTGGGACTTTTCTTTTTGTGTTTTTCATACATCAATCTTTTAATGACCTGAGTGTCAGAAAGCACGGTGTTGCAGGGGCAGTGAAGGCAGCATCAGAGGTCTGACCTTCCCGAGCAGGAGAGAAGACGTCCAGACTGTTTCGTCCGATGCTACTGAACTTCTCCACCACAGGAAGCTGCTCCGTCCCCTGTTGGCCTTCAGTCTCCCGCGACATCACTTCTGCCCCAGCGCCCCCTGCTGGACAGAACACTGTGCTCACTGAGTCATAGTGGAGACAACATTACAGTTTACCATGCTGTAATTCAATTACTGTCATTATGAATTATTCTGATTATTTTTTGAGTGATCATTTGATCAATGAACAGTCAAACAGCAGTGAAAAAATCTTTAAATCTCTTGTTTGTGAGAACAGAATTCTAAAATCCAAAATGTTCAGTTTACAATAACATGAAACAGAGAAAAGTCATTTTAAAAGGTGGAATAATTTTTAACTGATTACCAAAACAGTTGCTGATTATTCAATAAATCAACCGTAAGCGTTCCAGGTCTAATGTAATGTAACGCGACACGTTCACAGCGACCAATGAGATGAACCGACCTGTGCTTGTCATCTGTCTATGGGGGGCGGGGCCTGTGCTGGGGGTGGGGTCTGGCTGGCTGCTTGACAGCTTGGTTGAGGATCTCTTAGTGCTGGCGATCTTGGTGGAGGCCAGTTTGCTGGCCTGAAGTGGGAGAGGGAGAGAAAGCAGAAATGAAGTGTCAGATGATGTAAACAGTATCTCGATGGATTTACTGACTTTAACTCTGAATTTAAGAGTGGCCAATAGAAAACCCTGGTGGAAATCTGGAGCTGGTCGAAGGGTAAATCTGACGTACTGCTCAACTTGGCTCATATAAACACAGGAACACAGTAAAGCCCCACTGATAGACGAAAGCAAAGAAATGTTTGATCTAATGAGGAAACAGTGTCTCTATGACACAGTTTGTCCACCAGAGGGTGCCGACATGTTGATTTTTATACTGTAAAACTTCCCACTCGTTACATCTTAGTTATTGCTCTTTAAGAACCACCTTTCAGGGACAAATTCAAAAAATCTTTTGTTATGACTTTATGTTAAAAATACCATATTGGCCACAATATAAGACGATATTTTTTATTGGATATGTTATGTTTGTAATAGTCAGAGTTGTTTAAATGCAGTATTTCCACAGAAGAATTGGTGCCAGTGTGTTGATAAGACCTCAGACTGTATCACAACACGAATACATTACATATTATAGTGCATATTAAAGAGCTGTCACCCTAATGTTTGCTGTGTGAGTGCTGTATTCGGCTCGCTGGCACCTTGTGTCTGCTGGTGTTGCTCTGGAAGTGCAGGCAGGTGACTGAGGTTTTATGTGCCACAGTGATCCTGGTGGGGGTGCTGGAGTTCCTCAGGTCATACTGATAGATCTTCCCCTGAGTGGATCCCACTACCAGACCAGTACCGTCCAGAGTGAAGTCTACAGAGGTCAGTGGACTGTCCACCCGGATGGACCTCAGGACACTGCAGACACACATGCACACATTATGCACCTCATATACTGAGCACACATTAGAAAATGAGAATCAAATTTGATTAATACGTTTTTCTGATGTGAAATTAATTCTGTGGCTTTTAACATACTCGTTTACAAAGAAAATGACAATACTAGCACAGATAGAAACTGCTGTACACAGGCCCATGTCTGTCCAACCATAAACGTTACTCTCACTGACTGCAGCACAGATGTGCTGAGTGCTCAGTAATATTATGTCAATACTGTAAAGCGGCCATGATGTATTGAAATAATTGTTGATTATAGCTGAGACGATTAGAATTTCAATGTTTTCTTGTATCTGTCAGTTACATCTTGCTGGACGTGTCGTAGCAGATGATCTTCTTGTCCAGGCCGACACTGACCACCAGCAGTTCACTGGCGGGGGAGAAGGCCAAGCCGGAGCCTGGGGCTTTGTGGGCGCTGTCAAACGCATGGATCTGCTTCTGGGTGTTGGAGTCCCACAGGACCACGGTGCCGCTGTCAGAAACGCTGCCCAGCAGGGAGCGCTTCAGCATGGACAGCCTCAGGTCGTGGATGGGCTGAAGATCAAACAGGGATTTCTGTTAGTCTTCATGGAAAACAGAAGATCGGTCTCAGGGATGCTTTTAAGAACTCGCAAATATCAGCTCGTGCTTCACTTAAAGACATTTGTTGAAATTCAGACTTTTAGCCCTCTGTCCTGCCAAAAGGTATCACCAAGTCCTGATAACAAAGCAGAGCTTTTTCCTGTGGAATAACAGGAATAAGTTTGATAATTGATTGATCGTTTAGGTTGTTAAACCAAACATTTCCTGTTCTGAGTTGCTCATTTTCTGCTTTTCTCTGTTTTATCTTTGAGTTTCAGACTGTTGGCCAGACCAAACATTTTGAAGACATCTCTTTTGGCTCTGACAGCCCTGAAAATCATGATCAATCAATAAATCTGGTGAAAAATGTGGTGGACAGTGTTGATACGATGGTGGGATGCCATAAATAAAAAAAGAGCAAAGAGCATAAAGCATATCAAAGCATAAGCAGTGCAGCAGTGTTGAGTCGGTACATTTCACAGGATTTTTGTCTCTAACAAACACTCGATGGGACAGCAGAACGCCTGACCTGGTTGCTGCCGTGGCCGAAGGCTTTGCTGGACAGGTTGGTGGTCAGACTGTGGAGGACCAGATCTCCACTGGTGGAACCAGAGGCGATGTAGCTGTCATTGGCGTTAAAGGACACACAGGTCACCTCCTCTTTATGGTCCTGAGAGACAGAGGGAAACTGAACACCTCAAACCTTCACAAGATCCTCAACAGTCCAGGCTGTGGAACCTCCTGACAACTCAGCAAGCAATATAAACACACTGAAACCTTTTCCTACAGTAGCTGCTTCAGTGATGTTTCCATTACTGACCTGTCCTGTGTGAGGTCTTACCTTGAGGGAGCGGTGCAGTCTTTTGGTCTTCAGGTCCCAGATGTGAACACAGTGATCTAGACCTCCGCTGACCAGAAACTGAGACGAGGAACTCAGACACACACGGGTTTGTTTTTTCTGAACGGATAATTAAAAAGAGCCGTCATCAGTGAGGGTGAGAACTAAACTACAGCTGGCTGACTGCAGGCAAAGGCAGACACGCTGCTGTCTTATGGGTTTATAAATCCTGGAAGCTCTGACTGGGATGTGTTCACAGTGAAGATGTCTACTCCAGTGATGACTGTTTCTCACTGTGTGAGCATAAAAACAACAACAAAGAGCTGTGTGCTCACCCCATCGGCCAGTTCCACCACTGGAACAGGTGTGGATTTGAGACTGGAAACCACCAGTTTGTCTCCACTGCTGCTGGCACTCACCAGGTACTGGTCTGAGAGAACTGGTCAAGGCAGGTTCAGCTTTCCTGAAAACTTCTTGGTCAACTATCATCGATTTACACACAGGCTTTATGAAACTTTTTTGTTATTAGACAAAAATAAATGACAAATACTCCCGACAGTGAAGTTTACACTGGCCTCACAGCTGGACTCCGGCCGTGCTGTGCACAGTCTGTATCGCGATGGACACACAAACTTCAGCACAAGTGACAAAAAATAATCCCAGACAGGAGAAACAATCAGAAATTATTTGGATAATTATTAAATTATTTGAGTCATTTTTTAAATTAAAATGTCAAACATTCACTATTCCAGCTTGAACGTATTCTGTTTACATGATAGTAAACTGAATATCTTTCGGTTTTTGACTGTTGGTCAGACAAAACAAAACCTATAGACAGGTCATTTAAACACGTGTCTGTCTGTCTGTCTATCAGGATACTGTTGGAGCTCCAGCAGGCCTGTGCAACAGGGTGGCTGATGCTATGTGGGTTAAACTGTTCCAGCGGTGCCATGGAAACTGCATCCCAGATCTTCACAGTGTCTCCTGTAGACACCAGGCGGGTCACCTCCTCCATGGCAACACCTGGAGACAAACACATGAAAAATGACAAACATTTGCTGTTTCAACTTTGTCAAAAGAGTTGTCACATTGGGCTCTCAGAAACTGTGATGCAGTATTTTACCCGTTAAACTGTAACCAGTAATTTTTACCAGTGTAAATACCTTTAAAACAGACGGCAATCAGTTTTATGGCACGACTGGGCTTTTGATGAACACCGTTAACAGTGATAAGTTAACGTTAGGTGACAGTGACGGATCAGCTGACACTCGGATATTTTTGGTAAAGGAAAAACTATCACGACTACAAGCTGGAAACACTTAAAACACCAACATCAAGCTAACTTGATCATGTTTCATTTAGGAACAGCAGTTGGTGAACTAGTGCGAGTTCAATTAGGTCGCTAACCGCTAGTCTAGCTAACCAACAGCAGATAAAGTTAGTTCGCCCAAGCTAACAGTTAATGTCAACGCTAGCTGCAACAGGAGACTGAATTAGTCATAGCAGCTCTTAAAGTTACCAAACAGCCATAAAGTCGGGTTAAACAACACGAAACAAGCAGTAACTTATCGGAAACGATTCAGATGTTTAAGGTTATTCTGTAAAACATATCATACTCACCCTGTAAAGTAACTTAATAACGGACAAGTTGCTAAAGCTGTTTTGTTTTGTGAGCCGTCTGCAGCTAATAAACCGCCACTACGGACAGCCAGGAGGGACAAAAAGATGACACCTTCGTGTTTTTTTTTAGCTGCTTCTTTACTGTAGAGCAGAACTTTGTCTTATAAATAAAGATGAATAACATGATATAAGAAGTAACATTAATTTCAGTTCACAATATTAAGTATATTGATTGAATGTCAATGCATTCTGTAATAAAGTTCCTTTGGCTTTATAAAGATGGAACTAATAACAGCTGAATCAGTGTTACCTGTATGTGAACTAAGCTGCTCCATGATAATACCTTAAAAAAAGACGTGGCAATATGGCTACACAAATTATTTATATAAAAACGAATGAAAACCAAAACAGTTACAGATCTAACACGGATTAAGATATATATTCAAGTATGTCAACACTTTCTACAAAGGTATTAACTCATTAACTCTTTTACTCTTTCGTTGTCAACAAAAGTTGCCTTTGTTCTTAATTAAAACTTTAATTTTACATGATGTTACTGTAAAAAATGTGAGTGAGTGCTGTAACACAATCAGATAAAACATGACTGTCTCGCAAATATAACCTGGAAACCCCAGTAACATCAGCTGTTTCTCCAGCACTTGTTTAATATCTGTCACCCTGCTACAAGTGATCTGGCTTCACTGTCCTGGCCTTGTGCTCGTTTAGATGCTTATCAGCGGTCTCTGTTACCACATGATACAGGTGTGCAGTGATTAATTCATTCGGAGAATTTTTAATAATATAAATCAGGGTACCGTTGTGCTATTTGGATTTCATGCGTTGAAGTGACGAGACATGAGAACTAGTGAAAACTTCTTACAATCAGGACATCTTCTGATTAGTAGAAGACTCGCTCTACCTCCAGAGGGCAACATTACGACATCTCGGCATCTTATCTACCAGAATAGGAGACGCAGAAGAAGAAAACTCCCGCCCCATCCGCTGTTCTTTTTAAACCAAGGCGGGACACCTCACTTCATTCACTTTGCTCTGTGTAGTTGCTGTTGAAACATCATTTGACATTGTAGGTCGCTACCAATATGGTGAGGACTAAAGCCGACAGTGTTCCCGGATCATACAGAAAAGGTATAGTAACAAAGTTCATACATTTATTACGAATTTACCATGAAATAGCTAATTTGTGCATGGGCATCACTATTTTGTTAAGTAGTCTGGCGGCCCGCAGCGCAGGGCCACACAAAGCGGGCAGAGAAAGATAAATGTTTCCCCCGGACAGCACTTTGACATAAATGATATCGACTTTTAATAACATAAACACTAGCATGTCAGGATAGCGGGCACACATCGCTTGTTAAATCCAGAACTACCGTCAGTCTCTCCAACAACAGCCTCCCGCCAACACGAAGGCTGAATCAGCTGCATTCTTGGTTCTTCGAGACAGCCGAAGAAATCATTTAAAGAAACACATTTAAGTCCTGCTGTTATCAAAAATCATACTTACAGTTTAGTAATATTATCCGGTCTGATGAGATGACATTATACTCAGTCTGTACTAGAAGTTGTGTCTTTCTCTCTGTAAACTGGCGCCAGTTTTGAGCGCCGCAGTGCGTCTTTGTGCGGACTTCGCACCAACGCCCCTTTAAAGAGTTATGTAATTTAAAACGTTATTGCTTATTGTCGAAGGCACATGTACGACAGGACGTGACGGACTATATAATTTTAACTGAAGTGATCCTCCGGTAAGTTCGGCTTTAATTGAGTTGCCGTTGAGTAATCAAAATTCATACAAATCTATCTTTTAATACTTGTTTCAGGTGTTATTGCGTTAAAATACCCATTATCAATATAAATTTTATAAGACATTGAATTCATGCAGACAGTGATGAACATTTTCGCACTGCAGCCTTTTTCTTTTTCAAACAAGCTTTCATAAAAACTCCTTAAACTCGCCCATCGTAACATTATATCTAAACTGTGCTGTGCATTTCTTTCACGCTTGCACAACTCACCGATAGGGACCAATAAAGTTTCATTACACTGGTTCTTATTGTCTGTCCGTTAAGACGTGAATTTCCTACGCATCCAGTCATGAGTGTGTTTGTGTTTGCAGCTGTTGCAGCCTCTGCACCCCGGAAGTCTCTGGGCTCCAGTTCAGCCAATTCCTCCGCCTCCTCCAGCAGCCAGTGTTCCACACCTGGTCAGTCTCAACCCGCCCTGACAACATCATCACACGCCACAGAATACACACAGTGCACAATATGATAGAGCTGACATTGAGGCTATGGATTTATTTTATGTTTTATTATTCACAGCAAAGAACAAATATGCTGGTGGTAACCCAGTGTGTCCCCGTCCCACGCCCACCTGGCAGAAGGGCATTGGAGACTTCTTCGGTGGTCCCCCGAGGAAGCCTGAGAAGGAGAACCAGAGGCCCCGGGAGGTAGAGGATGATGAAGAGGCAGGAGGCAGCGGCATGTCCAAGGCCAGCAGGAAGTATGTCAGCCTGCTTTATCATTAAGATTTAGAGTTGATGTTTTCAGGTGTTCCTCTGGTTGATCCTCCAACAAGCAGGTTTGTGTCAGGCTGCAGCTGGTGATTATTTCCTCTCTAAGTTCAGTCGTCAGCTGATTATTTTTGATTAACTGATTATCATTTGGTCTGTAAAGTGTTGGGGGACTAGCAAAAAAGACGGTCAGATTGTTTCTGTCCAACCAACAGACCAAAACCCAGAGACAAAGAAAAGCAAATAAATACTAGTAAATACTAATAGTAAATACTCTGACTCTGAATGTGGGATGTTTAAACTATTTAAGACTCTTCTTTATTGATACGTACTGGAGTTGTTGTGTTTTATTATTTCAAAACGAGCTTTTCCATATTATATTTCCATTTGAGGGAAGCTGAAGTAGCCGTCGGCTCGACAATCACCAGTGTGAGTGTTTCCACAGTGAACGTGGTCATCATCATTTTATTACAAACAAATGAGGGTCCAGCTAACCATTTTTATTCATTATTGGTTCATTTGCTGGTAATTTTCTCAACTAAACTTTCAAACCGTTGAAATGTAAAACAGCAGCGTCTTCAGTTTTCCGGTTTTGTCCGACCAACAGTCCAAATAACATTCAGTTTACTGTCATGTCAGATAAAACAGCAAACTCTCACATTTAACAATCTGAAAGTGGAGAATTCTTTCTATTGATTAATTGATGAGTTGTTGCAGCTCCAGAATAAAATCATAGTTTGTCTTTTATTGCGTCCGATCATCTTTATATTAAGCTGAAATGAGAGCTGTTGCAGCTGTAAACAATGCTGCGCTGGTTTGGATGTGGACTGAACCTGCAGGCTGCTCCGATCAGACAAACTGATGAAACCATTCAGACATTTTCCCAGTAACCCTGCTGGTATCTCACTGTGCACGTGGTTTGCCTGTTTTCTAGTTTGTGCAACTGTAGTTAGACAATAACGTAGATGTGAAAAGAGACCAGAAAGAACATTTCTGTGAAAAGGTTTCGTCAGAATTTATTGATTCGCTGCACCGGCCGATCTAAACTGAGCGTGTTCTTCAAAACCACTTACTTTCAGTCTGGGGACGGAAGCAGTGAAACCCTCCTTGTTTTTCTGACCTGATTCGTTTTGTCGTCTGCAGGTCCAGACCGCTGCCTGCTGAGGATGAGGAGGATGAAGAGTGAGGATGAGGAGTGTTGGACTGGTCCTCCTGTTTGCTGCCTCCAGACTCGCTTAGTGGCATTTTGATGTACATCTGTATATAATTTCTGATTAATTCACTTTGTATAGTTCATTAAACTTTTTTATGTTTTTAAGATGGAGAGTTTCAACTGTAATGTTTTAACGGCTTTTAGCTCTGCGTTTAAAAAATAATATAATGTGTGACGTTATATATAACGTATGCAACAGTGTAATATTTCCACTGTGTGAAAACCGTATCAAAGTATAACCATGTTACACTGACCCACGAAGGAATAAAAGCAGAAGGGTTTTTATGTGGGGGGGTAAACAAATGCTGTATTTTAATTCCAGGAACTAGCCTGTCCCAACGGACATGAAACTTCATATGAACTTTGCATATTTTAACAACACTAATATGGAAGAATTGAGCATCAGGGATAAACAAATGTACTCAGTATAACTTTCAGTCTTCATGCGGATGCCACGGTTATTTCCAGGACCCCATAATGGTTTCATTTATGACCAGAAAATGATTTAATATAACTTCCCAGCGTCCGAGTAGCACTCTCACCTTGTTTTATTTGACAGGAAAACCCCAACCTGTTTACCTGTGGACCATTCCAGACAGGTGTTTTTGGAGCTTTCCAGTCATTGGTTGCTCCTGTCCCAACTTGTTTGAAACGTGTTTTTGCATCAGATTCAGAATAAGCAGATACCAATGAAGCTGATGAGCTCAAACATCAAATATATTGACTTTGTGCTGTTTTCAGGTGAGTTTCTGTCACACAGCGTGAGTCAGTGAGGGTTGTAGTAACTGATGATAATGAAGAGTCATGTCTCAGTTCAGTCTCTCTTGTCCCACACAGACACAACAGACTCATCGGTCAGTGAAAACAATAAAATATTACAGTTAGAAGCTAAACCGCGCAGTAAGAAGCCGGAAGTAGAAACCTGCAGCAGGTGGAACTGTCCTGAGAGGATTCGTGCTCTTACTAAAGTCATGTCTGACAGCTTTCACAGAGACAAATCTACAGAATAAGATTTCATTAAAATAAGAGTAATTGTGTAAAGTCACGTGTGGCACCAAAGTTCGTTCACGCGCTACACAGGACGCAATGACCCCGCCTTCGTTTGTAGTTTCCTTGTACGTCATACGGAAGTGGATGCAAAGCGACTGAAGAAACGGCGGACACAAACAGGCGACTTCACCTGAGTGTAGTCTGAACGTTTCGTCGACGGGGGGTGAAGCTGTTCGGGGTCTCTGCTGACCTGCTCGGCTAACTCCGCCCTGCTGCCTCTGTGTGTCTTCTGTCGGAGCTGACCCATCTGGGTTTAGCAGCCTCGGCGCGTAGCTGCGGTGTTAGCGATGACCTCCGGAGCGGCTGTAGGACTGTGTGATCAGTGATGAGCCGTCAGAACATGCCCAGCAGCGGCGGGTTCAGGTGGACGGTGGTCGTCCTCACCTGCCAACACAAAGACAGCGTCTACTCCTTCCAGAGAGGTGACGAGCATCTGCTCCCTGTACGATCTTTGAGCGCTGTCCTCTGCAGTTATACCGACCGACCGGGGGGTGGCGCTGATGGACAGGAAGTTTTATTCAATGTATTTCTGTGTTAATCTGTCCTGGTTTGATATTCAGGAACCAAACCTAACTTAAAATTTACACGGAATGAATCATTTCAATTGTTCTAATGATTGTAATGAATTAATCTAAAAGTTTAGGAAAAAATAAGTAATGCCAAACCAGGACACACACAGTGGTGTAGTGTAATTTAGTGTATTTACTCAAGTACTGTAACTGAGTATTTCCATTATATAATAGCACAGTAACATTTTGAACGCAGGACTTTTATTCTGTACCCATCAATGAGTTCCTGGCTGCCAGAACATTCAGAACGTTTGTGGAACCATTTACAGAGATCATACCAGCCTCAAGGGGACGTGATGGAAAACCTCTATACAGCATAAAGAAGCACAGCACTTCTCACATTCTGTGTGTGTGTGTGTGTGTGTGTGTGTGTGTGTGTGTGTGTGTGTGTGTGTCAGAGCTGGAGTTAAGGCAGCAGCGTGGCTCTCTCTCTCAGGGTGCGTTGGTTTTGACAGTGCGGGACCGCCAGGAGCCGCTGGGCAGTGGAGGGGCGACGCTGAACGCTCTGCTGGTCGCTGCTGAACACCTGAGCAACAGAGCCGGACACACTGTGAGTTTTACTGATCATCAGACCGGCTGGCAACAGCAGGGCTGCAACTGACTATTATTGTCATCAATGCCTCATTAATCTTTGGTCTGAATACTTGGAGATGGTGAAAGACGCCCACAGCTCAAGGTGACATCATCATACGTCTCATGTAATTCGACCAGCCATCAAAGATCTTCAGTTTAATATCATCTTTGACAAAGAAAAGTATCAAATCTTCACATTTGAGAAGCTGAAAGCAGCAAATAAATACATTTTCTTAAAAAAATGACCAAAACAGTTACTTATAGAGTACAAGTGCCATAAAATGGAAGTACTGAGGTAAAGTATGAGGCCATGGAAACTGCACTTGAGTACAGAACTGCAGTAAATGTACAAAGTCTTACTCCATCACGACTGTAGGGTTAATTCTTGAAGTGTTGTTTGTCCTCAGGTGGTGACAGCTGACGTCCTCGATGATGCTCACATCCTCATCCTCCACACGGTGAGTCCAGCAGCACGTTAGTCTCACACGCGTGTCCACGCTTTGTCTTTGCGTCTGCGGTTGCTGTTTTTCGTCTTCAGTCCTGCAGACGTTCTCTCCTCCTGCAGGGCCGAGATTTCCCCTGGAGCTCCTGCAGCAGAGCCTTCTGCTGGCTGCCAGCGGAGAAACCCGACCAGAGAGTCCAGGCTCCAGTCTGCTGTCTGGACCTGCTGCTGGACTGCCTCAGTCACCAGGTCTGCAGGTGCACCTGTACAGCAGCTCTGACTCACATTTACCTTTACAAAGACAATGATGTTCAGTTTGTTCCAGAGAGGCGACTTTAGTGGCCACTTTATTAGGCACAGCTGCTTGTTAATGCAAAAATCTAATGCTGAGTGTTTCGTACATGCTGTCTCTACTGTTACCTGTCACAGGTGTGATGTGATGAATGTGTGTGTGATTGAAGCTCGTGTGTGACTGACCCTGATGAGCGCCAACACGTTTCTTGTTTTTAATCGTTCAGCTGCAGTAAAATTAATAAAAGCTTACGACTTTGTGTACTTGGATGCAGCCGGCTGCCTTGTTTTTGGTGTTTTTGCTGACGTCCATGAAACAGATGTTTGTTTTCTCTGACCCAGATTTGTCCCGGTTCTCCTCCTGGTGTCTGGGTCTGCAGCACTGACATGATCCTCAGCATCCCTCCTGACTTCGGTTAGTGTGCCATCAGCTGTCATCTGCTGAGGAGTACTACTCTGTGTACTGTATGTACTGCATGTATGCATACATGAGAGAGTATTTTAAATTGTCTCTATATACTGTGGTAATTGAAAATACTTTAATTACCTGATTGGTGAGTCTGTTTATTCATAATGTGTGTATGTGTGTGTGTGTGTGTGTGTGTGTGTGTCAGCTTTGTCCTGGGAGGGTTTCTCTGGTGTTCGGGTGTTGGCGTTACCAGGTGACGTCTCCTACGCAGCCAATCACGGAGTCTACCTGTGTGACCGACAGGTGCTCACTTTGTAGTTTTTTTCCTCAGTGTAGCATTTTGAATGATGTTTTATTCGTTTCGTTTCTGTGACAGACGGATCGTATTATTGAATCTGGAGCGGGACTGAGGGTGTGTTTGTTTTGTCTCTCAGGGTCAGGTCAGGGACATCATCTACAGGGGAACAAAGGAGCAGATTGAACAAGCAGTGATGCTTGATGGGAAAGTGCTGCTGGTGCGTCCTTCTTTCTGTCTAAGTAGAAAATCAAACAGCTTTGAACTTCCTGTTCGACCTGTTTTCTTCTGCTGATGTTTGTTTCAGTCACAATCACCTGTGAGCACTGTTTGTCTCTTCGCTGTCAAAACTCACTCAATGAATGTGAAACTGTCTGCATGGCTGAATCCCACCGGGGGAACAACAGCCTGTTAGTCTTCATCATTTCATTCTTGTTTTGGTGGAAAAGCCTCTGAAACTGCCATAAAAACATCTGATAGTCACCAAACTGCAGAATTAATGTTTGATGTTGAATCTGATGTTTGATAAATGTTCAGAATCATCATACTCCAGACCTGCTGACACCTGTCTGTCTGTCCCTCTGTCTCCGTCTCTCTCTACTTCTCTTTTTGCCTTTCTTTTTCTGTCCGTCTGTCTCTGTCCCTCTGTCTGTCTCTCTGTCCCTCTGTCTGTCTGTCTCTCTGTCTGTCCCTCTGTCTGTCTCTGTCCCTCTATCTGTCCCTCTGTCTGTCTGTCTCTCTGTCTGTCCGTCTGTCTCTGTCCCTCTGTCTGTCCGCCTGTCTCTCTGTCTGTCCCTCTGTCTGTCTGTCTCTGTCTCTCTGTCTGTCCCTCTGTCTGTCTGTCGCTGTCTCTGTGTCTGTCTGTCTCTGTGTCTGTCCCTCTGTCTGTCCCTCTGTCTGCCTGTCTCTCTGTCTGTCCGACTCTGTCTGTCTCTCTGTCTGCCTGACTCTCTGTCTGTCTGTCTGTCTGTCCTTCTCTCCCTTTGTTTCTGTCTGTCTGTCTGTCTGTCCCTCTGTCTGTCCCTCTGTGCAGGTCTCAGGTCCAGTCTTCTTCAGCAGGTCTGTATCTGAGAAGCTGCTGCAGACTCACGTCACTCCTCCTCTGGATGGCTGCACCTACCTGGGCCTGGACTCTGGAGCTCCGCCCCTCCAGGTATATGTAGGAAGAAGCAGTGTCAGTTGTGAAAGTACATTTACTCAACCACTGTACTTTACTACAGTTTTGAAGTATTTGTACTTAATTTGAGTGTTTTAATTTCGAAGTCATCATGCAGTAAAAGCTCATTAGTTACAGTTCACTTGGCTTGACTTTGATGTTTCCGTTGTTTTTGAATGTGTCGGGATTTGTCTGATTTAAAATCATGATTTCAGTCACGTAGCAGAAATGTAGCGATAAACTGTTGTTGGCTGATTTCCGGTCGGACAGCTGATCTGAAAGCAGCTCTGTCTTCTGTCGTCTTTCTTTCATCCCTTCGTCTTCGTCGTTCATCAGATCTCTTTGTTCCTGGACGTATTGAAGTGTCTCTGCTCAGATCTGACTCAGGATCAGTTTGTGAGCGAGGACAGAGCCGGCTGTAGTTCTGCTGTCGGACCACAGGGGGCGACGGTGAGGAGCGGCAGGACGGAGCTGTGGAGGATCCTGAGAGGGACGCCGCTCAGACTGGGTGGGTGTCTCTGGCTGCCCCGTCTCTCTTTAAACCTTTCTGACTCGTCTGTTGCGATCCGGCACGTTTCTGATGCTGCACCGACACATCGCCCCCTTGTGGACACAGCAGTCCATCTTTTCTTCATCACCCCAAAAACAAATGATTTTCTCTTTTTATATGCTAATTTTCTTTATTTTTAAAATGATTAAACAAATAATCCCGATCAGTCTGTTGGTTGCACACAGTTTCTTGCCAACATTTTGGTCCTGAAGCCTTCATCAGGAGTTTTTCTGTGTTGTTAATTACTGACGATGAGCTCGACTCTGAGCAGAAAACCTGATGTTTAATCGGAGGATTCAGCTTTAAATTAGGAGAAAAGTTTCCCACAAACAGCAGATTTAAGTAGCTGAATGAAGCTCCAGCTTCAGCCCACAGCAGCAGCTCACTGATTGGACGTTTGTGGCCTCAGCGCTCTCTCTTATTTTAACGTTTGTGATTTTGGTTCTCATACTTTTGGACTTTTACTTAAAAAACACTTTGAATGCAGTTCTTTGACCTGTACTGTGTAAGTATGTGTACACTGTTCTATTACTACCTGTGTACTCATCTGTACTTTACTCTGACAGTGTACGTCCCCGGCGGTCGCTATGACTACCTGACTCTTTCTGGAAAGCAGCATGTCGAGCGACTGAGCTGCGATTGGACAGACAGAAACGCACTGTCACACATCCAGGTGACACTTCCTGTTTCTCAGCATGCGGCGCCATTAAAACGTCTCACTGCAGCGTTGCTAACGCCACCTGACTTCCTGTTTGCCTTCAGAGAGAGAGCGGGCTGGCTGAAGGAGGCCGAGTGATCAACAGTGTCCTGGAGGGAGATGTTACCGTGGCAACTGGAGCGGTGGTGCAACACTGCCACCTACAGGTCAGGACTTTTCCTGCTGCTGTTCAACTTCAACATTTTATACAGTGGTTGGAAGTACATTTGCTCAGGTGCTGTACTAAAGCACAGATTTGAGGATACTTTAAGGGCTATTCTGGTATTTTCCTACTAGTGTTCCGTCCTATTCTAAATGTCTGGAAATATCGAAACGATGTCTACAAAAATAGAACTTTGTGTTAACGAGTAAGATCCTTTTTCTTTAACCAGCTATTACATCGCACCGTTCAGAGCCACCAGACTCCATTCACAGAAACAGTCATTTTACCTCACAGAACACTGGAGCTGCAGGTCCACTGCTGCCTCCGTTGTCTGTGTTATTGTAGGACTTTGGTGTTACACGTTTGTTCGGATCCAAACTAAATAATACTATATTACTATTAATCAATTATGTGACTGACAAAATGAATGATCACCTCTTGATCTATTTCAATGATTTTTGCTGTAAAATCATTTGATGTTTGAGCTTCAGATGTTTGATTTGCTGCTTTTCCTCTGAATGATCTGAATGTGTTTGTAATAATGTGGAGCTTTGGACTGAACAAACACTGTGAAGGCGTCACTTTGGCCTCATCGTCACCACATTTCTCACTATTTTCACAATGTTTCCAAACCGAACGATCGATCGATTAATGGAGGAAATAATCAGCAGATTGATCCAGAATGAAAAGAATCATTAGTTAAAATGAAGCTCAACCAGCACCAACAGTAAAATCCTGCTTTGACATGAACGACTGAGTCACAGTAATCTGATGAGATCAGATAGAACAGAACAGTCACAGGGACGTTTTACTGCACTCAGTACTTTAACTTTAATACTTCAAGTACCCTCCATTTTCCAGGGTATACTTACATACAGTACTTGTACTTCTAGCAGAGTATTTTATCGTGTAGTATTAATAGTTTTTCTGAAGTAAAGGATTGTAATACTTCCTCTAGCCCTGCCTTCATTCACCCTTGTTGTGACCTTTGACCTCTCTGTCAGGGTCCTGTGGAAGTCCCTTCAGGTTGTTTACTGTCGGGTCTCGAGTTGATGACATCACAGTGTATCAGGCAGCTGTCGCTGGCCAATGACATCATCATCCAGGGACATCGCATCGAGCTGGGAGAACTGAAGCTGAGCGTGTACACAGTGACGGGAACGCAGGACGACCTGGAGGTAAAAACAAGCTTTCAGACTCGTCTCATGATCTTCATCTGCTCAGTGCAGAAAGCAGCCAAAATAAAGGTTTAGGATCAAAGCGACAGATACACAAAAGAAATTAGTGTTCAGATAAACAATCTCCAAAGTGAATTATTGGACTATTCTGACCATTAAATTGAAAAATATTAAACTCATCGGCACGTCTCCTCCTCCTCCTCCTCAGGTCTCCTCCAATGACAGCAGCGCCTCCTTCCTCAACCAGAAGTGGAGTGTCTTCTACAGCAGAACAGGAATCCAGTAGGACCCCGCTCATCACCTGACCTTTGACCTTTACACATGAATCTAGATTTGAACTTGTAGCTGTTTGTCCACACTGTAAAAAATGGCAGTCGTCACGTTGTCTTATTTCCTCTTAACGAGCCAAACTGATCCTTTAATGAACTCGTCAAATATTTTTTACAGTTAATACAGTTAAGAAAATTAATATTTGAGGATGAGGAAAAAAGTACTTTTAAAAATATTTTTATCAGATTTATATCAAGAATGTTTTAAAACTTTTTTAATTATAAGAGAATCCTCTCCTCTCCTCACTTCCTCCTGCTCTCCTCTCTTCTCCTCTTCTCTCTTCTCCTCTATCTCTCCTTCCACCTCTCCTCTCCTCTATCTCTCCTTCCTCCTCTCCTCTGCTCTCCTCTCCTCAATCTCTCCTCTCCTTGCTTCCTCCTGCTCTCCTCTTCTCTCCTCTTCTCTTCTCTCCTCTCCTCTCTTCTCCTCTCCTCTCCTCTCCTCTCCTCTCTTCCTCCTGCTCTCCTCTCTTCTCTTCTCCTCTCCTCTTCTCTCTTCTCCTCTCCTCACCTCTATCTCTCCTTCCTCCTCTCCTCTCAGGCCGGAGGAATTGTGGGTCAGAGGAGAACAGCGCTCCCTCCTGGAGGCTCGTCTCTTCCCGGTTCTCCACCCCAGAGGAGGTGCTGTGGGTCTACAGGGAGGGGTCAGCTGGCTGCTGGGAGGGGGGGGCTGTCCGAAGAGGTGGAGGGAGGCATGGAGGCTCTCTCTGAAAGAGGTGATGTCACTCACCCACCAGGAGGCGGAGCTGCAGTGGAGGGAGGAGTTACTGTTCCTGGCGGGGAGGAGGAGGGTGATTGATGCGTTGAGGAGCCGCACAGACGTCTGCCTGCTGCCGGGCTTCAGGGCCGCGGTGCTGGGAGGCCAGCAGGAGGCGCTGCTGGAGACACTCGACAGCAGTGAGTCATGACCACAGTTACCTGCAGTGATGGAGGAAGTACTCAGATCTCTAACTGAAGTAGAAGTAATACTACCACAGTGTAGAAATACTCTGTTACCTGGAAAAGTCCTGCGTCCAGATTTCTTATTAGTGACACAAAGTAGCTCAAGTATCAAAAACAGTGAGAGTCTGTGTCAGTGTGTCTGACGCAGACAGTAGAAGATATCTAACAGACAGGAACACTTGTCAGTGCTGCCCTCTGGTGGTGTGGAGTATTGATGACTCCTGTAAGAAACAAATGTTACTTTCCCTGGTAACTAATTACTTTTATATTCAGTAATTTTGAATGTAATTGAGTTGCTAACTAAGTAACTAGCTGCTGTAACTAATTACTGATTTTTAGTAACTTGCACAACACTGATCAACGGTAAAAGTACTCATCAGGCAGCAGAATGGTGCTATATAATGCTACCATGTCCTAAACTATATTATCTGATTATTATCATCATTATGTATTATTATTACTTACTGGCAGCAAGTAACTAAAGCTGTCAGATAAATGTAGTGGAGTATTAGTATAAAATTGTAAAAATGGATTGTTTTTAAGTATACTACTTGAGTAAATGCACTTAGTCACTTTTCTCCACTGGAAGTTTAAACTATGACCACACAGTAAGTTATACTTGTGTAATGTGCTCGTGATGAAGGAGCTGTAGCTTCTCTTTTCCTTAATTATCAACCTCATTACTGGAGAACAGAATGAGCAGATTAATTGATCATGAGAGTTTAAGGCCTGAATATGCATATGGTGGCAAATGATATGGTAGCATGCGGTATGTAGCGTATGGTAGCATGTAGTATAGTTGCATATGGTAGCATGCGGTATGTAGCGTATGGTAGCATATAATATGGTAGCATGCGGTATGGTAGCATATGATAGCATATAATATGGTAGCATATGGTAGCATGTGGTGTGGTAGCGTATCATAGCATGTAGTATGGTAGCATGCGGTATGTAGCGTATGGTAGGATATAATATGGTAGCATGTGGTATACTTACATACATCTTTTCCCACTGAGGAAGATCATGTGATCTTGCTAAAAGCTCCTGAAAAGGTCCCAAAGTCAGGCATGAACTCTTAATGTCTACTTTACTTTATATCTTAATATCTGAACATTTTCAAATAACGTCCAACAATAAAACGTGGAGCTTACACGGCTGAGCTTCACCTGCTGAATGTTGTGATGAGACTCTTTTTTTAAATTAATGCATTAACTTCCTGTTTATTTTTCTAACTTCCTGTTTCTTGTCTTTTTTTCAGTTGCAGCAGGAAGCAGCAAACAGGGGGAGGAGTCAGGTGCAGAGCTGGGCGTGGCCGCTCGCTGTCTCTCCTGTATTGCTGATGTGTTGGTGTGCATGGCGGGGGGGAGGGGAGGCCTGAGGAGCGGGCCAGCCGCTAATGAGGCCTGGAGCCCAGCCTACTCCCTGTTGGAGGAGGGTAACCTGAGGGGCGGAGTCCACGCCCTGGCTATGCAGAGAGAGCACTGGCTCAGCAGGTGAGCGTCGCCCTCACCTGCCGAGCCAGTGCTCTCTCTTTCCTGTCAGTATTGTCATGCAGTTTGGTGGATGATGACTCCTGACTGCCCCCCTGCAGACCGGACCTGCTGGTTCGGGCGGCACGGCACTACGAGGGCGCCGGCCAGGTGCTTCTACGACGAGCTGTGATGTCATCGCAGAGGTTCATCTCCATTGGCCGAGGTGAGGTCCCGCCACTTGAGGAGTGGCAGGAAGTGGAGTGTCCAGCCAGACTGGACCTGGCAGGTGAGTCGAATAAAAATCAGTGGTGAAAGTAACTAATTACTTTGACTTAAGTACAATTTAAAAGTACTTTTTCTTCACTCGAGTATTTCCATTTTAAAGAAATCATCATTAAACAGTTTCTGTGTGTAAAATTGAATCAGATCAAACAGCAGCATCAGTGTTTCCAACAGGTAGAACTGATTTGATTTGTTCAACCAGAAATATATTTTCCATGTTGGTAAATCTGTGTGGAAAATCAGTGAAAGGTGTAACAGCTGTCAGGTAACAGCTCTTCATCGCCCCTTTAAGGTGACTTGCAGTTGAATTTTAGGTGACTGTTGATCCTCCCTCTGACTCATTAATATTTACCTGCCTGTTGAAAACACAGTGAACAGCAGCTTCTCTGTGTTTCAGGCGGCTGGAGCGACACTCCGCCCATCGCCTTTGAGCACGGCGGCTCTGTGACCAATGTTGCCGTAAAGGTTGATGGGAAGCGTCCTATTGGAGCCAGGGCGCGTCGCATCAGAGAGCCCCACCTCCTGCTGGTCAGTTACACTGGTGGGCGGGACAGTGGGGTTTCCACGGAGACGGTGTGTGACAGCCTGGATCACCTGAGGGACTACTGTCAGCCTCATGCACCTGGTGGGAGACTGTCCATTAGTTAAACACAGGAAACAGGATCAGTGAGTGTCCTGTATGTTCATCTGTGTGTGTGTGTGTGTGTGTGTGTGTGTGTGTTACAGGAGCCCTGCTGAAGGCGGTGTGTGTGTGCAGTGGTCTGGTGTCTCTCTCTTCCCAGCATCCTCTGGGGGATCAGCTGATGCAGCGGTGGGGAGGAGGGGTGGAGCTCCACAGCTGGTCGGTGCTGCCAACTGGATCTGGACTGGGTGAGACACAACATGAAGATAAGATAAGATAAGATAAGATAATCCTTTATTGATCCCCAGCATTGGTTGTGGCAGCAGCACATTGACAACATGATAAGTAAAAAAAAAACTACAAACTGTACTGCAGTAAAAATTAAAATGTCAACCACAAATCTGGTACTTAAAGCATATTTTACTTTTACTTAAGTAGCCTTTACAATGCAGGCATTTAACTTGAAACAGAGTATTTTTACAGTGTGGTACTAGTATTTGTAGTTAGTACTTGTTACCTGAGTAAAGTACCTGAATACTTCTCCAGTGCTGGCAGGTTGTCAAGAGGTCTGAGATTGATCAGGTCTCGTACTACAGGTACCAGCAGTATCCTGGCGGGGGCGCTGTTGGCTGCGGTCTATCGGTGTACCGGTCGAACCTACAACACAGACTCGCTGATCCACGCCGTCCTCTACCTAGAACAGATCCTCACCACAGGTACTTCTTCAGCTGAGGGTTGTTTTCTTCTGATTTTCTGTCACTTCCTGTTTGGAGTCAAGTATCAGACATGTAAACTGCTGCCTCTCTCTGATTGGCCTGAACTTCCTCTTCTTCTCGTCCAGGTGGAGGCTGGCAAGACCAGGTGGGAGGTCTGGTGGGCGGAGTCAAGGTTGGTCGTTCCAGAGCGTCTCTGCCGCTGCAGGTAGAGGTGGAACGTCTCAGTCCTCCAGAGGACTTCCTGCTTTCTCTGGAGCAGCACCTCCTGCTGGTGTACACCGGCAAAACACGGCTGGCTCGCAACCTGCTGCAGGTCCGTCCGTCCGTCTGTCTGTCTGTCTGTCTGTCTGTCTGTCTGTCTGTCTGTCTGTCTATTGTCTGTAGTCTGTCTCTCTGTCTGCTCTCTGTCTGTCTCGCTATCTTTCTGTCTGCTGTCTCTCTGTCTGTTGTCTGTCTCTCTGTCTGTCTGTCTGTCTGCTGTCTCTCTGTCTGCTGTCTGTCTCTCTGTCTTCTGTCTGTCTTGATTCTGAAAGGATTTGTTTAAATGTGGTTTAAACCTTTAATGATCTTTTCAAAGGAAAAAGTCATATAAATGTTTTTTCTGTCCATTTTCAGAATATTTATTTTCTACTTAAACAACACAAAAATGTTTCTGTCACTGCACCTCTTGATGGAGGATGATGATGATGATGATGATGATGATGGTGGTGGTGATGATTATGATGATGATGGCGATGCTGATGATGGTGATGATGCTGCTGCTGGTGATGGTGATGATGATGATGATGATGATGACGTGATGATGATGATGATGATGATGATGCTGATGGTCTTGTCTGTAGGATGTGGTTCGTAGCTGGTACAGCCGTCTGCCCTCCATGGTCCAGAACGCCCAGCAGCTGGTGGCCAACTCTGAGGACTGTGCCAGAGCCTGTTCAGAGGGTGAGACTCTTCATCACAACAAGGTTTATTTAGAACAACCAGTCAGTCAGAGGTGGAGGAAGACCTCACATCCTTTACTGAAGGAAAAGTACTAATACTAAGTACAATTGATTAATAAACTGATCATTTCAGCTCATATTTTAAAAACTCTTCATATGTTTGTGTGTAAAATCTTCTTTTGTAAAGTAACTAGTAACTAAAGCTTTCAGATAAATGTAATAGAGTAAAAGTAGAAAGTAGCATAAAAGGGAAATTGTCATCTAAGATAATCATTAGTACCTCAACCAGGTAAAGGAAAAATCCACGCTGGATCTTCTTACACCTCAAACTGACTCTGCTATTTCATATCCTACATTTCCCAGAATGCCTTTTTCCAAACCCGCAGACAGCGATCACAAACATGTAGTTTTCAGTCAGAGGTGGTGAAAAGGTAAAAAACGTGTCCTCCTCCAGGATCTCTGTTCAGACTGGGTCTGTCTCTGGACCGCTCGTGGCAGCATAAGAAGCTGATGGCGCCCGGTTGTGAGCCGGCCTCAGTGAGGGCCATGATGGAGGCCCTGAGGCCGCTGGTCCTGGGTCAGAGCCTGGCCGGGGCCGGAGGCGGTGGCTTCCTCTACCTGCTGACCCGGGAGCCTCGACAGCGACCGGCAGTGCTGCAGGTCCTCAACGACACACCAGTAAGCAACAAGGGATCAGTAAATCCACCTGCCTGTGCTCAGGTCTGGTATCAAACCACAGCTGGCTCACAGCTGGAGCCTTTATTCACAGTCTTTACAGAGTAGATACAGTCTGAGAAATACAACACAAACCGCTGCGTTCAAGGCAAACAGGCAAGATGGATGATAAACTAATAAACTGGAGAATAAACAAGCATGAGTATGAACCAGACGTCTAAAGCAGATAAACTGTCCAACTGAATGTAGGATTTACATCTAAACATGAAACTCTTCAGTTAAAAGTGTAAAAATTATAAACTTAATACTGAAAAATATAAAACAAGAAGAACAAAAAGAAAACTCCTCACGCAGACGTCAGACATCAGATCTAAAAGTGTTAAAGAACAGCTTTCACTAATCTGCTGCACGGCAACTGCTCAGTGCTGATGATCTGCTTTGTTACCGCGGAGATAATTAAGTAATTAGTTACCATGGTGATAATTGTTTTTCTTTCAGGGTCTTGGAGACTTCAGTGTTCACTCAGTGGAGCTGGACATGGACGGGATTACAGTCCTACCACCATCCTGAGGACACACACACACACACACAGAGGACATGATGCGTTCCCTCCCTCAGCCTCTCACTGTGAGTCTACAGCAGCTGTTCTCTCAGTGGATCTCAGAGCGCCATCTAGTGGAGGAAATGAATAAAAACAACAAATGAAAATGCATAATTACTGTTTGCGCAGCAGGTTGACTGTGGTGACATCCTGCCAGCTGTATGTCGTGTTTTTCTCTGTTCTGGGTGGAGGATGGTGGATGGAGGCCTTAATTTCTATAAAAAACATAAATGTTCTTCAGAGCAGGTGTGCTAACATGAATGTGAAGGAGTCTGTATGGAGTTTGTATTTAATGAGACTATTTTTAATCATGAAGCTGTGAGATTTGTCTCATCATTGAGTTGAACTGTGTTCACTTCATAAACTGACAGAATAAATTCTCAGGACAGAACAGGAGCTTGTTGTTTGAGGTGTTTTTCGGGGTCTGCAGATCACAGGATGAGTCGTGGTGATGATGGAGACGCCACAAGATCCAGTTTTTACTGAGAATCCACTGTTCAAATAAATCTGTTCAGCCACACCAGGAACAAAAGACAAAACTCAAAACACACACACGCACACACACATGTACAGTCGCTCGCACACACACACGCTCATCACTGTTCTCAGACAGCAGCGTTGTTACGGCGACACATCAGAGGTGGAGAAACAGGATCCTGGACTGCTCTCTGGACACCACTGAGGACATAGGCGAGAGGAGGACCTTATCCATCATGGACAACCCCTCCCACCTCCTGCATGACACAGCGGGGGCCCTCAGCGGCTCCTTCAGTAACAGACTGCTGCATCCACCCTGTAGCACTGTGCTCACACACATACTGTTCTTCTCTGCACTATTGTAAACATCCTTCTACCTCATACAGGCTTTAATCTGTGCAATATTCTCCCCTCTGCACTGGAGGAACTCCTTCAACAGGAGCTGGAAGACCTCAACCAGCAGCTGGAGACAGAAAAGCACTTGAAGAGGCAGAGAAACTAGAGGCTGTGGAGATCGCAGAGGCTGGAAGACGTGCAGAGGGTCTCAGAGGAGCCTTCAGCTGAGCTCCAGTCTGTCAAAACCAAACAGGATCGACTTGTCAGGAGATCCTGCAGCTGCAGCAAACCCTCCGGAAAGAACAGGACTGGTGGAACCAGGCAGACTTTGAGATGTGGAGGCTGCTTGTAAAGAGTTCAAACGACGGCTTCAGAAAAAGAAGAAACTGAGGGCGGAGGCAAAGAACCAGGAACTGGAGTCCATCAAGACAGTGGAGGATCTCCAAAAGAGGACTGAGGGGTGCAGGACGAGGACTTCCTGATGACTTCTTGGTTTCAGAAGCAGATGGAGGAGACGAGCTGCCCGCTGAGCACCAACCAGCTTATGTCACTTTACAACACATGGACCTCCTCTGCATGAAACCTGCGACACCTGCTAATGATAAACACCTGTGGAGTTCGATGTGAATCATTTGCAGCAGCGAACGTCCACAGCAGAGACAGACTGATGAGGATTTATATGAAGAAGTTTATTAGTTCTGCAGCTTGAAAGTCGTCAGGATGCAGCTGCTTAGTAACGAGCCACATTTTCACACCTGCACGGGCGTTACTACTGTCTGCTCAGGTGATAATGTGTCCGTTTATCAGTGTGTCTGTTTCCTCTCTGCCCTCCTAACAAGTGTTCATAATATTCATTCATTCATCATCACAGCACAGATATCTCCACTGGACACCGAACGCCACAGAACTGTCTGTGAAAAGGTTCAAACAGTAAGAGACTGACTTTACTTTTAACAGCACTCAAATGTAACTAAGTACATTTACTGAGGAACAAAGCAGAGGTACTTGTACTTCACTTGAGTATTTTCTTTTGGTGCTGCTTCCTTCTCCTCCACCACATCTCAGAGGGAAATATTAAACATTTTACTGCACCACACTGATCGGACAGCTTTAGTCATGTGACACATGAAACACCTGAAGACTTTCAGACAGAAACAGCTGAAACCTTCAGTCCATTGTTTCTCAAATGTGACGCTGCTGCTGTTAATCACTGCAGTTTGATACAAAACTGAAGAAAAAAGCTCCAACAGTAAAATCCTGCTTTGACATGAACGACTGAGTCACAATAATCTGATGAGATCAGATCAGCAGAACAGTCAAGTTTAATACTTCAAGTACTTTTTACCAATTCAACTACATACTTTTACTTTGGTAGCGCAGGACTTTTTCTTGTAACAGAGTATTTTTACAGTGTGGTATTAGTACTTTTGGTCAATTGCTTCATATCAGCGTATTGTTTGACCTGCAATCTTGAATTTATGAGAATAAGATGAGAAAAATATTCACTTTGTTAAATGAGGCTCAAAGTGTTTAAAGAAATGTATTTTCATATTAGTGGATGTGAAAAAATGATCTTCCACATATCTGCAGTCTGACATTAATATTTATGACACTTTAGTTATTTTGATATTCATGCTTAAAATATTCTCATCATCAATTATTCAATGTATAAAACGTCTGAATAAAGACAAATGTCCGTCATCTGATCTGCAGCCAAAAACATCACAAAGAAAATAATACCAACCAAAGAACTGCAAAGACTTTTATCAAATATTCTGTCACTTGAGCAGCTGACTGAAATGATAAATCAGTTATCAATCAATCTAATGACTTATTAATGAACTTGTTAGTTCAGGGTTTAGAAATCAAACAAACCTTCCAGGAGAAAACAACACCATGTGACACGAAACCGCTGAAACACGAAGCGGTACAAAATATGAGCGAGGCAGCGTCGCTCCAAACATCAGCATCAGTCTGTAAAAATGTCCGCTGACGGGGCCGTGATGTCACCATACCGACAAACCAATCGGCTGTCTCCGCAGGTTGGAGTCCTTATTTCCCGGCGACCACAGACAGCTGGTCTCTAATGCGTCCCAGTCCGTCCAGTATGGTGTCCAGAGACTCTCTGCTCAGCTCCACCGTCACCACGGAAACCGGCTCATCGCCCACTGACGGATCGTCCATCTGAAAATCACACAGGCGAGATTAAAGTATGACAGATTACAACAGACCTGATTAGATGAAGCTGAAGATGATCACACACTTCGCCTACAGATCAGTAGGAAATGTGTTTGGTTTTTCCTGGTGTGATTACAGTGCATGTACGTGGTCACGTGACCTCAGTACATGGAGGTCACATGACCATGGCGTCAGCACACAGAGGCTGTGGTTCACCTTGAGCTGAAGCAGGCAGGTCGGGACAGACATACGGCTGATCGAGTCTGAGCCGGTCACCATGTCCACTCTCCAGTCCAACTCCTTCAGCTGGGGGAGGGAGACTACCCACACACACACACACACACACACACACACACACACACACACACACACACACACACACAGTTTAGAGCTTAACACACACACAGCAGAGCTACGTTGAGGAGATAAAATGTGACTGGACTCACTCTGATTACTGACGGCTTCTGTCCTCCATGTTGGACTGAAAAACGTCAGACAGAGAGGTGATGTCATTACAGCCTGTAGTTACATCACATTTAGCCAACCAATAGGAAGAGGAATAATGACAGCAGATTTTCTACTGGAAACACCAACACTGACGCCCTGCGGTGTCGTTCAGACGCGTCATGTTTTCAGGGATCAGTGTGGCTTTCAGGGGGCTGACCTGTTCTCCAACAGGATCTTGGTGATCAGGTTCTTCAGACTGGAGTGAAAGGAGTCGGGGAAGAGATCCAGGATCTGCTCCGGAGAGCTGAGGTTGTAGAAGAGGACGTGATGAGACAGAACGTGGAGTGACTGGATCAGCTGGAGGAGAAACACACACAGATTGTCTCTAACCTGTTTGCTGTTCAGTCCAACACCTGACAACACGTGTCCGTCTGAACACGCAGGTGTGTCTGTGTTACCTGTGCAGCCTGAGCTGCAGGGATGCTGAATGTGGCTGCTGTGGCCTCTGCCAGCTGGCGGCTTGGACCTCCGTGACTCTGAACACAAACGTCTCTCACAGCATCTTTAGACGGAGCCTCCGAGGCAAAAACAGCAGAGTCAACAACAACAACAACAACCAGCAGCATGTGACCAGCTGACCCCCTCCTCTCCTTCAGCCTCTCAAAACACATTGGCTGCTTTTCTCACGTGTTTCTACTTTCTACAACTGTAGACTTTTTACTACTTTTGTCCTTTTCCTGTCCAGTGAAAAGCTCGTATCTCCAGATGTGTTGAATGTTTGTGATAAACTGAAGGATGAAGGTTTCCTTCGTGTCTTGAGAAAATTCTCATTCTTCTTCAGCTAAATAAACTGTTTAAAAAGCTTGCTGATAATACTTAGCTACTATTTGAGTAAGGTTTTACATGCGGGACTTTAGCAGTGTGGTATTATTATCTAGATACTTCAGTTCCACATCCTGTTTTAATGCAGCGGCTATGAACTGAGACTGATGCTAATAAGATTGATGCTAATGAGACTGATGCTAGCAGCTAGTTAATGTTGAACTCTTCTGTAATATTCAGCTGCTAAGCAAAACTGCAAGAGGAAGAACAACAGATACAGTTTAAAACTGTCAATAACAAGGATCGATACCTTCAAGAGAAGCTGTAAATTGGTGAAATGTTCGCTGGAGACAGTAGCGGCCATGTTGGAATGTGACAGTCATGTGACCGACAGCGCTACTGCTCATGGGAAATTAAGTACAGGAAACAGCATGTCAGACCAAAAAAAGAGAAAGAATCTGTTTTAAAAACGATCCAAAAGTATTTGATATAATTTAAGAAAACAATAAAACATAGTAAAGCATTAAATTATGAACGGAATTATCACTCACAATTAGACGTTATATGACAACATAAAAAAGACTTTATGATCGAAAATGCTTTAAAAAAAAGTCTGAAAATAAGTATTTATCATCAAGAAATTAACAATATGCCCTATTTTATTGTAGACTAATATGCAAGTGCGTGTGAAAATAACCTCAATAATATAACTTATGAAATAACAATAATAATAGTAATAATAACAATAATGATAATGATAATAAATAGTCTATATAAATGATGTTATAATAAACATATATAAGTTCAGCGTTACAACGACAGAGCTGGGAGAAACCTACAGGACTTTAAACTGTAAGTTTTTGATAATAAATCGTATTATTATTAATTATTTGTAATCAGGAATCAGGTCCCGGAGGCTCCAGCCGGAGGAGCGGAGCGGCTCGGTGCACTCGGTCTCTGCGTGGGACGGAGCATCTCAGGCGGGATGGAGCCTGGCGGTACCCAGCGGCGGCTGCACTGATCCCCGGCCAGCCGGTGATCGTGTCCGGTCCCCGGTGAGGATGTCTGTCTCCGGGATGAAGAAGCAGCTGCATAAAGCCAGCCAGGTAACCGGGACAAACCGGGCCGATCCGGGTTAAAGCGGACTGAATAGATCTATCGGGGAGGGATTCTGGGTTTACTGCGACACAGGGCCTGGTGGTACATCAGTATCGATCCATCACAGCAGTGTTAATGTAGGCGATCAGTTCAATATCGATCAATCAGACAATAAAGATTTAAAGAAATAACAACGAATCAATCAACACGTGATTGATGTTTGAACCTGCAGGTTATCTGTTATTGATCTTAACCTGAGTCCGCTGTTGTTAACACTATGAGCTGCTACTGAGTACTACAGAGTACTACAATCACCACCACTACCAGCCTCCTGCTCGTACTACCTCCACTACTACTACAAGTACTACTGCTAACACAGCTCAGACAACACTGCTGCAGTACTGCAGTTACTGACCAGACGTTAGCATGACAGTACCTGTGCAGTACAGCAGTACTGCAATACTGCACAGGTACGTTTGTCAGAACTGCAGCTACCACACAGAGCTGGGAGAAGAGGAAGGCCTCATATCCTTCAGTAATAGCTGAAATACCACAATGAGTCATATATATCTGTTCATATATCCATAAAATATACACCCATATATGTGTGTGTGTCACTGTAAGTCTTGCATTAAAAAAAGGACACATTTAAAATTAAACTTTCATCATGTTCATATACTACAAATATGTAATTCTATACTGTATTGTAGCCTATATATGATGTTTCCACCTGAGATGTAGTGGAGTAAAAATATAATGTACCATTAAATTGGAAAACTCAAGTAAAGTAGAAGTACCTCAAATTTATACTTGAGCATAGTATTACAATAAATGTACGTAGTTACTTTCCACCACTGTATGCACTCCCACTGCTACTGAACACACCTGATGCAGGTTCCTGTGATGCTGCTGTTACTTTGTCGGCTCTTCCTGCAGCTGCTGAACGAGAGGCTGATGGGAGCCGAAGGAACAAAGATGGACGAAGACTTCCTGAAGATGGAGAAGGTAAAACTTCGAAAGATGCATTTAATCTGCTCTGAACTGAGGAGACACACAGACTGACTTCCTGCCTGTCTGTCTCTCTGCCTGCCTGTCTGTCGTCAGAGTGTTGTAGTAATCCACTCTCTGCTGGTGGAGCTGCTCTCCAGGACTACAGAGTTCCTCCAACCAAATCCAGGTACTGAGAAAAACGACTGTTTCACGTCTCATTGTCATCAGATTCCAAAAGATGAGAACAGCAGAGAAATACAATCAGGTAGAAGCTGAGAAAGAACTTTTCACTCTGTGAATGTTCAAAACAAACTGCAGCTAAAGTCGGCGCCGTCATGAGCGATGTTTCCTTTTCATAGACGCCGTCAGCAGTGATGGTGCTGACAGTCAGCACGCTGAACGTGAGGTGGATGTGTTTGTGCTTCCACAGCAGACAGAGCTAAGCTGAACATGCTCAACACCGTGTCCAGGCTGCGAGGACAGGGCAGGTCAGCAGGCTACCCGCAGACAGAGGGCATGCTGGGAGACTGTATGCTGCACTACGGCCAGGAGCTCGGAGCTGCTTCGGAATTCGGTACGACGTCGGTTTTGGCGCTGCCGGTGGATGCGTTTCCATGGTAACAAACAAAAATGGAGGAAAATAGGATATTAAGCATCTAACGTAGCAGAAAGAGTCAAGACCTGAGCAACACAGAAGGCTTTTACTCTCCAGGAAGCAGCATCAGTTAATACCTCCTGATCTCGAGATTACAACATTAAAGGTATAAATAAAAGCACAGTTGTTCTAGGTCTCTGTACGTTTGAGCAAATACAAATAGTGTTTTATTCTGGACCACGATTAACCTGCACACATCTGCAAGCTCAAACAAAACAGGAACATGGATGTTTGCTTTTGACTCTGTTGCTGCTTTTCCTGATTTTTCTTTGTTGGTTTATCCTGCTGTTGTTGTCTGGTTGGTCCTCTGGTTGGTCCTCTGGTTCATCTCCTGATTGGTCCTCCGGTTGGTCCTCTGGTTGGTTCCCTGGTGGTTCAGGTGGTGCTCTGTCTGGTGTGGGTGAAGCTCTGCAGCAGGTTGCTCAGGCCAGGGATGTTCTGGATGTCAGCGTTAAACGCACCTTCATCGACCCCCTGCAGGATCTCCATAACACAGAGCTGAAGGATATCAGGGTGAGAGAAAACACACACATACTAAACAGATGGTTTGGACTTTAATGACCTCAGAACCTGTTTGTTTCTAAAACACACAAAAAAATCAACTCAAGATGTTGAAGAACAAAAAGCCTTTTTTATTTTAATGTTTTTAGCTCAGATATAATCATCAGAATTTAACCGGAACAGAAATCGTTCACATCTGAATGAAGAACTTTGTTTAAATTTGAGCAACCACATGTTTCTGGCCTTTGTTCCGATTGGTTCCTCAGTACCAGCTGAAGAAGCTGAATGGTCGTCGGCTGGACTTTGACTACAAGAGGAGACGAAGAGGCAAAGTCCCAGCAGAGGAGGTCCGGCAGGCCTGGGACAAGTTCATGACGTCCAAAGAGCTGACAGAGAGGAGCATGTTCATCCTGCTGCAGAACGACGTGAGTTAGTCAGTCTGAACTGTAAAGTAGTAAAGTGGTGCTAGTAAAGCATCACCAACTTTAAGACCAGCACACACAGACACACACACACACAGAGGCAGGACCAGAACATCTGGCTGCCAGGATCACATCTGCATCTTTAATCTACGTTCCGTCAGTT
This sequence comes from Chelmon rostratus, assembly GCF_017976325.1. Lineage (NCBI taxonomy): Eukaryota > Metazoa > Chordata > Actinopteri > Chaetodontiformes > Chaetodontidae > Chelmon > Chelmon rostratus. Next base: position 28,326,638 of record NC_055663.1, read on the forward strand.
TGCTGCTGGTCAGATGGACACTGTGAAGGACTTTAAACTTCAGTGGTTTGATGGATATTTTTGAGGAATGAGAGCTTATCTAGTAAATCTAACTCTGTATCTCTTGATGAGCTACAAAATGATCTGAACGAGGAACTGATCCAGGTGGATACATGCTGGTTTTCCTCAGCTACAGACTGAAGCTTACCTGTGTGAAGCCATCCTGATTTACTCACATATATGTCAGGCCTGGACTCAGATCAGGACTCAGACGCAGAGATTTGAATTCACAGATCTTTATTAAACTCAACCCAAGATCCCCTTCGATGAGTGTCAAACAAATTTTATTTAAATTTTATTTATTTATACTAGGCAAAAGGCTATAACTATAAATATCAAGAATGAGAAAATAACAAAGAACAGAAAACGCTCACTATGAGGAAAAACTAGAAAACACTATGACAATAAAATAAGAAACGAAAACACTCCGTACGGAGGAAAACTCTAAGGACTAGGAATACTGGAACTATCGAAACTAGATAAGGAAAACTATGAAATCATATTACTCTCCTTAAAAGCGGAGGAACTACAAGCTAAACACTAAAACAGAAACAACAGAAAATCACTCTACAACGAGGAAATCAATTCGGCTAAGGTCTAAGACAAAGTAAATCAGAAACTAGGATATCAAAATTACAAAACAAAAACACTCACAAGGAGGAAACAAGAGCTTACGAAGGACGAACGGGGAAGACAGGCTCGGGTGAATCGCCGACGGACAAAGACACACTGGCACGAGACAAGGGAGACGCAGACTATTTAACACGTGGAGGGTAATCAGGAACAGGTGGAGACAACAGGTGATCAGGGCGGACACACAGGACACATGAGGAAGAGCAAGTGCTTTGAAATGAGAGGAGAGTTAGACCTTCAAAATAAAACAGGAAATGACAAGACAAAAACCCCATGACGAGACAGACCTCACCGCGGTGTGACAATATACATATAAGATGAGGAGAAAGATTCTTCTAAAGGGTGAAGTTAAATGTTTGGTGGGGAACGAGACTGAGAACACTGTAAGAACGTCTGTGTCACTATTTATTCTCACCCTTAACTATTTAATCAATGCTTCCACTGATGTCAGCAGTTTGGGGTTTAGTTTAGGTTCAGGGTTTGGTTTTGGTTCTTGGATCAGGTCTTTGCACAGATCACAATCCACAGCTGGGAAGCCGAGTCACTGAGGGAAGCTGGGAAAAGAGCGTAACGAGTCATTCAGTCAATAATATGCTGCATGTAATCCCTTCAGAGGAACATGCGGCTCTATCTCAGAAACCTGATACTGATGATGATAAATGGGAACATCTGTGGGGACATGCAGGTATGGAAAAGTAAATATGCGTGAGTTATAATGAATGCATATTGATTAATATGTGAAGTTAAATGATAATTTCACTCCATTCAGTTTTGTCTCAGTCTCTGTGTTGCAGTTTGATGTTTGTCATGCTTCCTCCTGCAGGTGGATCAGCTCAGTCGCTTGGCGGCTCTGGCGGCTGCGCTGCTGGACTTTCACCGCAACGCCCACCGCATCCTGCTGGGTCTCCATGGCAACCTGCAGGCAAGGTGAGCGCCCGTTCAACACCTGTCATGTCTCTCCAGAGGGAAGACCACAGCATCACCAGCATGGCCACGAACACAAACGACAGAAATTTATAGCAATCTGATCCATCGTCAAGATGGAGACAGATCCTCTGAAATATGTTCAATACCTTTAAAACTCGTTTTTGAGTCTGGTGGGAATGTCAGTAATTGTGCAGGTATTTGGTCATAAAGCAAACTTTGCTGCTAGCGTCAGATGAAAAAGGACAGAACTGTGAGCATGAATTCACAACGTGACGTTTCTTCAGTGTATGAAAATATATCTTTAACTTTAAGGTACTTTATGAATGAAAATACTTTGTGTTTAGTGCTAATTGGCAAATGTGGCTAACACACTGAACTGTGTGTGTTAGCATTAGCATTAACATTAGCATTTAGCTCAAAGCTCAAAGTCGAGCTGCTAGCTGAACTGTTAGCATTGCTGCAGGCTCTTAAATAGCATCACAGTATTGTAGAGTTTCAGATGTCATGTGTGCGAACAGGTTGACGGCTGCCAGTAACAAACCTGAGCGACGCTTCAGGTCCCGAAAGATCAGAATCAGAAGCGAACACAACGGCAGCATCGGATTTTACCACCAGCCGTCGCTCACAGCTACAGTTTCCTCAGGTTACTCATTTCCTCACACGTTGTTTCACTTTTGATGTTTCTCTGGAATAAAACCGTGTCATGTTTAAGCTTTTATTTTTCTGTGACAGGCGAACAGCTCCCAGCGACACCGTCCAGACCCGGCAGTCCCATCTCCTGCTACGGTAAGAAAATACTGACATCCACCAACCAGCTGCAACCAACAGTGATCTTTCTGCTTATTTAAGTGCTACATTAAGGATGAAGACTAACTGGTTGGCTTGAACAATGTAAGTCAATGTTAGTCTTCCTCTAAAATCCCGTCATGAGCTTCCCTGAGCTTTTCTATGGGAAGGGTCCAGGTCTGTGTCCCTGAAGAGGATGAGACTAAAACAGGTTCATTTATTTCTTTTCCTGTCACAGTTTGTCCACAGCTGATGTACATATGACACGTTATGTTAAACAGTAAATACCTGATAATAGCAGCTTCCACCTCGGCGTCCTTCATTAAATATTAGATATTCGTATTCTCTCTCTCTCTCTCTGGCTGTCTATAGGTGTCTCTCGCCCAGCTGACAGTAAGCTGGTCCTGGATCAGCCCTGTTGCCGGGCGGTCTACTCCTTCCATCCGAACCACGAGGGCGAGTTGGACTTCAGCGAAGGCGACATCATCTTCCTCACCAATCAGGTCGACGCCAACTGGTACAAGGGCACGCTCGCCGGCCAATCAGGACTGTTCCCCATCAGCTATGTGGAGGTGCTGGTGCCTCTGCCGTTACCATGACAACATATTGAACACCCACAGACGCTGAACGCAGATATCAGATTATGCACGAGTGCAAAGGCTGTTCAAAACATGCCTGTTCAGACCGGCCACCTGGAGCCTGAGGGCCCCGCAGATCCAGACCCACAGAGCCTGAGGGCCCTGCAGAGCCAGACCCACAGAGCCTGAGGGCCCTGCAGAGCCAGACCCACAGAGATTGACGGTCCAGACCCATAGCTTTAGATGGACCACCAGGTTTCTTTCCTTTTTAAACTTTATTAATAACACAGTAATATTATAATATTCTACGAACTTACTGGTTTATTGAGATGCTCCCCAAAACATGATCCACAGCTGGATTATTAACAGTTATAATCATTGTTGGTACATTTGTACATTTTTGAAAAGCAAAATGTACAAATGTGTCATGTATTAAAAATATCAAAGGAAGAATGTTTTAGGAGCTGCAGAAAGAAAAACTCTGCATTGAAGTTTCACCAAAGTTTAAGCTATTTTTCATCCAGATGTGACAATGATTAAATCAAATCTTTTCCACTTTATCAATACGATTGATAAGAATCATGTGTTCATGCTGAAGCTGCTAAAAGTTACATTATTGATTGATGGTAGCCAGCTAACGTTAGCTTAATAACATGAAGTTAACCACTGCAGGTTAACTGATGCCTCGGCAGGAGAGATGGATCTGGAACTGTGGGTCTGCGGCTCTGCGGGACGATGAGTCTCAGCTTTCTTGAGAACTGCTCATCACAATACTTCACACTCGACGCTGCTTTTCCATTGGTCCTCAGTAACGCAGCCGTCAAATGTGAAGTCTGTGGTGTGGGCGGCTGTCGAGATGGTCGAAGGACAGACAGGCAGACAGACAGGCAGACAGACGGGCAGATTCCTTCCATTTGAGCTAGATGCTGATCTGATTGTGTGCGTTTTCATGATATGCAACTTTTCAACTTCTTATTTGCACTTTTTCACGAGCGAATCAGCAGACGATGAGTCTGTTTTACAGGAAAGGAAGGCCATAGTTTCTACTCATGTTATACTTTCAAATATCAGCTGCTAAAGAGAAGCTCAGTCAGTAAATACACCAATTTTAGACTAACGTGTGTGTTTCCCTTTAAGAAGCTTCATTCCCTGCACAGAACTACTGGAGCTTCACGTCCCAGGTCTACCAGTGTCCTCAAGACCTGAACACAGTTTAAGAAATGAAGCCACGTCAGTGTGATGATATCTGCGTCTCTGAATGAGACAGACGCTGAAGTCTACATCCACTATAATGATAAGAATAAAGACCAGTGTAAGTGAGTTGAGCCGAGCTGTGAGTCGTGCTAACCCTGTGGTGCCGCTTCACTTTGTGCATTCTGCATGTTCTTAAAGCAGTGTTATTGTAACTTAGCTGCACTTTTTCTGAAGCTTTGTGAGACTCGGGCCACAAAATGCTGAACTTTGATTTGTCCTGTCTTTAACCTGAGACATCAGACGGGTTGCTTTGTGACAGTGTGAGCAGAAGTGAAGGGAAAGATTTATTGACCTTCTGCTCAACAGAGATTAAAGACGAGGAAATGATGCAGAGCCTTCGGAGAGGCCCCAGCTGATACATAAAAGCAAGGGGCCTTATCTGTTGCTGGGGGGGGGGGGGGGGGGGGGGGGGGGCGCATAGGAACCGGCTGCTGTAGTTTGCAGGAACCTTTATGAGACTTTTAGCACATTCAGAGGGTTTAATAGTGTTTCAGCATGCTGTGGTAGATTTACTGTAAGACACTCAATAGACCTCACTGATCTGTGGTAGATGATTATAATTAACATTAACTTCACTACAGGAGTTAAAGGAACAGTTCAGCACTTTGGGAAGCTGTTGAAGATGATGTACATTTCATTTATGTTATATATTTATATTATGTTGATTATTTTCAGACTGAAAACTCTGCGTCTGTGTGTTTAAGTGAGACGTAGAAGCTTCAGCAGCAGCAGGCGACACATTTGAGCCTCTGTGTGTGTGTTAATTAGACGGTTTGGAAGATGTGCACAGTGGTGGAAGAAATATAATAAACGTCCTGCATTTAAAATGTTGCTGAAAAGTGTTTAAGTATAATCTGAAAAATGTACTTGATTACAATTATACAATAATTACAATGTATAATGTTGCAGTTGGTAAAAGTGGAGCTACTTATAATTACATTGTACACTGCTGGGTAGATTACTTATTAATAAAACAAAAAGTACTATATTTCCCTCTGAGATGTAGTTGAGTAGGAGTGTAAAGTAGAAATAGTTAAGTAAAGTACAAGTACTACAAACTGTATTGAATTACAGTACTTGAGTAGATTTACTTTGTTACATTCGACCACTGAAAGGTGTTTTTTTTTTTTTTTTTTTTTTTTACTTCTGTTGGAACTAGGCTAGCAGTTTCTCCCTGTTTCCAGTCTTTGTGCTAAGCTAGGCTAAACACCACTTCCTGCTGATGAGACTGAAGCCCATCTTCTAGTCAGGCTCCCAGAATGCTGGACTGCTCCTTTCAGCTGAGGTAGTTACTATAGGATAAACCCCTGCAGTGAATATAGACTACTGTAACTGATGCTAAAGTATTTCTGTAATGGCTGTAAGTTAGAGGATACGTCAGGTTTTACGTGACAAATAACTCAATTCACGTGAATGTCGTGACACTGTGTGTGTGATCATATATTAATAATGTTTTGTTTAATTTGAGACAGAAGACAATGACAGAGACACCAGGATGCACAGAAAACAGCTTCAGTTGATTTTAATTCATCTCTTTCAGGAAAACAGACAGACGTGAATGATCCTAAATGTTTATTTTTGTAACATTGTGATGTACTTTAAAAATCTTTTTTCTCTGGTTAAAGTTAATTCAGCGTCGACCAAAAACCTTCAACTGGTTGAGGTATTAAAGGAAGTTTTAGGTCTGTTACATAATGAACTCAATGGGAAATTAGCTAGTTTTCCTCTAAATGTAATTTGATAGTCTGAGTATATTTCCAACTCTCAGCTTTCAAACACTAGTGTGTGTGCTTGTATGCGTGTGTGTGTGTGTGTGTGTGTGTGTGCATTATTCCTCTGAGCACAGAAATGTTTGTTGTACAAAGACAAGAATTACTGAGAATGTATTTCTGCAATAAATGTGTAATAAATGCTTCCAGGTCTGATTTCTGATTATCTCCCAGTCCACAGCTGAGATTTGACGTCTTTGGGTTTTTATTGTACACATTAATTTTCATAATTTTCCGACAGCCATCGTGCGCAGATGGTTCATGAGAATTCACGCCAAACAGTATGTTCACAACATGACTGATGGATTTACTACTTGAGAGCTGAAACACTAAAGTTTCTCCACAGCTGACTGCATCATGTTTCCATGTTTCAAGCTTTTCTTTAAAGAGACACGTCAAAGAAAATGTGCCGTTAATGTATTTGTAGAAATATGACAGTTTAGTTTAGTTTAGTTGCACATTTTTCATCGTCATTTATTTTGGGGTTTTTATGTGTTCAACTGAGCATGGACAGTAAATGAGGGAAAGATGGAGATGAGAATTAAAATGAAATAAAAGTCACTGCTGGACTCAAACCACTTACATCACAGTTCAGAAGGTACCAGAACCATTATTACCTGGATTAAATATAAACCTTAACGGCCTTGACAGGAATATATATCATTTGAAATCTTTAAAAATCAAAGGTAGGAAGGTAAACTGGACGATAAACATTTTGTTGTAATATTATGAGCGGCAAGCAAGGACCTGATCATCTTTGAAAATAAACCAACATATTACAATGCTACATATTTTAATTTTATTGGTCCATTCATCAGATCAAATAATGCTTCATTCATCCCACAGAGGGGAAATTTGCAATGTTACAGCAACAGTGGGAGATGGTGTAATAACAAGAAGCATCCGTGAAAAGAAGAGCAAGATAAGATACATGAGTAAACAATATAATGAGTAAAACAAGGCAGTGCGCGCCCCTTTCATTAGGAAAAAAATATAATAAGATAGTAGTAGTAGTAGTAGTCGTACTAGTAGTAGAAGTACTTGTTGTTTTGTTGTTGTTGTTGTACTTTCCACCTCCAGACTACAGAGGGCGCAGCAGCTGGTTTCTCTTCTCAACTTCCGTCAGTGGATTTAAACTTCCACCGGAAGTCTGCTAGTCCTCTTCTACCAGGCCGATCCAACATGGTGGGTAAAATTTCATGTCGACCCGCGCTATCTAAATTAATCCTGGCTTTTTAACGGTTTATATTCCGCAGTTATTTCTTCCATGGAGACCGGACTGTTTTTTGTACTTGATAATGACAGTATTGGTGTTAGATGACACAAACAGTGCGTTTTATTTGCAGTATTGTGGCGGAGAAGTGCGGCTAACTGAGGAAGCGGAGTGGAGCTGCTTTCGAGCTGAATGAGCTGCTGCTCTCATTCATGTGTTAGCGGTTTAATCGGACGGGAACATCAGAGTAACACCGTTGTTTTGTATATATGAATGGTAGCCGCGAAAGTGTTGAAATTACTAAGAAATGGCGCTCACCGTTAGCTAGCTCTGGAGGCTAAACCGGGAGTTAGCTTCACTGCCGTGAACACAGGCAGCAATGCTTCTCGCCCGGAGGGTTCGTCTGATTAACTGACTGCAGCAGCGGTCATTATAAAACCATCCGCTGGGCTGAAGGTGTGTGGTTGAAGGTGAAGTTAGCCATTGATCTATGAGACTGCTGCAGAATGTAACCGGCTCTAAATAATCTTTAATGAGTAATACATTTAATTTGACTTGCCAGGAGACTCACAGCTGATGGTCTTCGTGCAGAATCAGTTGTATGTAAAATTAGGTTCGTCAGATTATTTAAAACCTGTCATCTTGGAGAACCAATACTGACATCAGCTGCTTTCTGTTGCCTATATTATGTCACTTGCCTATATTAAGTCACCTGCCTATATATTGATCAGGCACCAAGTTTTTATGAATTAAAGTAATTTAAAATGAAACCAGTGTTTTCCACTAATCCTGCTTTCGTCACATAGATTATTGTAATCGGTAGTTTGTCTTGTAGACCTCGTTCACATCATCGCCACAGTTGTCATCACGACTGCGACTCGGATGTTTCTGAAAGCTCCAATATGTCCGACTGGTGTGTGAAAAGGAAATGCGCATTAGACATGAACCATGGTACGAGTCCTGAGTCAGAGGCTTCAATGGATTCAATGCTGTATTGCAAATGTGCAGCATTTGATTTGTCTGATGACATGAAAGCTCCCTCGCTTTAACATTGGGTCTTTTCCATCTGAAACCTTCTGTATTTGTAATCTAGCTGTTGACACTGATTGTGATGTTCTTAGTTAAATTTGTGTTGTGCTTGCAGGGACGAGTCAGGACCAAGACGGTGAAAAAGGCCGCCAGGGTCATCATTGAGAAATACTACACCCGGCTGGGCAGCGACTTCCACACCAACAAGAGGGTGTGTGAGGAGATCGCCATCATCCCCAGCAAGAAGCTCCGCAACAAGATCGCCGGGTGAGCACTGACAGCGTAGAGGAGTGTTTGTTGAATGTCCGCCATCCTGTATCGAAAGTGATCATGGCGTCCTTGTAGCCAGGTCATTGATAGTACAGGAAGATGAACCTGTGAGCCTTTCCCGTGTTTGAAGGATTCTCTGTTCCTCTCAGACCCTGGCGCTCTCAGACAACTGAGTACATTTACAGCAAATGTAAATGTACAAACAATACATCTGTTAGTTGCAGCCTACAATCAGGTAATGCTAAAATAATACAGGTTGCATTTCTGAACATTAGCATTTATAGTGACTGTGAACAGGCAGCTACAATCTTGGCTGCTTTTGCAGCCCAGGATTACCGAACATGCAAATTCAGTATCTCTCTCTCTGGAGTGCCACACCTGCAGGTTCAGGTAATCTGTTGTCATATGCACAACAATTAGTGAAGCAGTCACTGACAGTGAAACTCAAATTCCCCACAAATATTCAGTATCTTCTTGTGTGTTACAAAGACCTCCACGATGGTCTGCACTCGTCAGACACTGTGATTTTATTAGGAGCAGAGCTGTTGTTTGGTCTGTATTTGTCTCTGGTGCTGACAGCTGTGTTTGCTGACTGCTGTTGCTGCAGGTATGTGACACATCTGATGAAGAGGATCCAGAGGGGTCCAGTCAGAGGAATCTCCATCAAACTGCAGGAGGAAGAGAGAGAGAGGAGGGACAACTACGTACCAGAGGTCAGTGAAGGCATCACCACACTGTTCTCCGTGTTTTCTGCTTCCATCCAAACACAAAAAAAAAAACTCTGAAGTGAATGCAGTGCTGCTGCTGGTCGTTTGTTTGGAAGGTTTCATCATTGAACATAGCAGTGGGTTAAACTGGAGGTGGTCTGGTGTTGACTTGGATGTGCTGATTCTCAACAATACAGTGCTGATGGAGGTTTGAGTGTTTGGAGGGCAGACGCATCAACCTTTGTACTGTTAAGTGAAGAAAAATCAAGCACTCAGCAGAAAATGTTGTCAGTTATCTGCTTGTTTTTTGAGCTGTAGCTTCATAGTGATGGTGTTGGTAGAACAGAAAAGCCGACTGGGACACACGGCCAGCCTCCACCTGTGTGACGCCTCCTCGCTGTTGCCGCCAGCCCTGCTGCTCACGCTGGCTGTGTGTCCCGGGCAGAACATGAACACTTTTAAAGTTCAGCATATTGAAAACGTGATGTCATACAGACTTTGTGGTTGTCAGAGTCCTGAAGGTGGCTGGAATATTCACATCACAGTGGCAGCTACTGTGACCTCTGCTGCTCGCCGTGTGTCCTGTACGTCAGCTGGTTTCAGTGGAAACCTCGGCCAAGCAGTGTAGTTCTTTAGTGACATTTAGCAGAATGGTTGCCAGGCAACACACATGTAGTGGAAAGCAGGCTTAAAGATTTGGGTGATTATTAACATTTATCTGGATATCGGTAACTGTTGAAGTGGTTTTTAGTCATGTTGGCACTCTTCTTCGCTGGTCCTGGGCTGTTTGACTTTGGACAGGTGTGTTTTCATTGTTCCAGCTTCTTCTCTTGTAGTTTGGGTGCAGTGGTAGAAATCTGATGGAGAACCTTGTTTAGCTCCATTAACCAAGAAGCACGTCTTTCTCTGCACATGGTCTGTTTAACGACCTCAGCTTCGTTTCCTGACTCTTCAGTTTCCCTCTTGATAATTTCAGGGTCTCGTTTCTTTTATCTTCCTCCTCTCTCCTCTGCATCTCTTTCCACCCTTCATCCACGCTGAGCCCACACATTAAATCAACATTTTGAAACTGTTTCATGCAGTAATACTGATGTAATGAGGCCACAGGTGACAACTGTGAATGTGGCTCAGCTGTTTTATAAAGGATGTTATTACTACATGAGCTCAGAGTGCTTCTTAAAACTGTCGGTAAACAGTTTGTGTGGAAATGATTGCATTGTTTTTGTTGTACACAGAGTTTGGAATCAGGGTTGTATCAGTGTGACATGTCGTAACACAGGTGAACCTTTCTGTCACGTCTGCTGTGTTGATGTTTGACTTGTCTGTACGTTGCTGCTCTTCGTGTCACCTGTATCAAAAGTGATCATGGCGTCCCTGTCGCCAGGTCATTGATAGTACAGGAAGATGAACCTGTGAGCCTTTCCCGTGTTTGAAGGATTACCTTTTCCTTTTGAACCCTGGCGCTCTCAGACAAACAGCCGACATGTTTCAGCAACGACAAGCAAACTTCCAAAAGACATTAATCGACTTTCTTTGTTTTTACTGTTGGTCACTGTGACGTCCAGTCGACCTTAAACATGTTTGGAATAGAAATGTTCTTCTGATTCGGATGCTGCAGCATGAATACTTCAAATCAGGACAGCATAAGGAAGCGACGTGTTTACCTATCAGCACACACCTGTCTTTGGATTTTAAGTGTGTCAGACAGTAGAGGAATAAATGTGCTGAAAGGCCGAGGTCAGAGGTCGTCAGAGGAAGTGAAGAGAGGCGAGTCGATGTTGAACAGCTGTTATTGCTGCTGCAGATCAGCCACAGTTTGTTGACACGTGAAACATTCTGACAGATGTTGATGTCTAACTGCTTTCCTTCACCTGTTCACCTGTCCAGGTGTCTGCTCTGGACCAGGAGCTCATTGAAGTTGATCCTGACACCAAGGAGATGCTGAAGCTGCTGGTAAGTTGCTCTGTGACTAAGTTGAGTACAATTCTGAGGTAATTGAGTATTTTAATATTATACTTTGAGTGCATTTACCTGACAGCTTCAGTTACTGTGCAGATGAAGATTTTAACTAATGAGCATATAAATACAAGTTTGTAATAAAGTAAATGAAACCACCAACACAGCTGGATTGAGATTTTGCACACAGGACTGTTACCTGTATTGTATTTTTACTTATTTATGTACTTTTACAGAAGTAACATGTCTGAATACCTCTTGTACTGCTGTTGGCTCCTAGTATTAGTTACTACATCATTATGGTAGCAAAGTGCTGTAAAAAGAGGTATAATTTCAAACAAACTGTAAGACTCAGAGTACATGCCAAACAAACGGATGATGAAAAGTGAAAAGATGTAAAGGAAGAACTAAAAACTTCAGCTCTAAGGTTTGTTAATGATGTGGAGGCACTTTGATCTGAAGGAAAAGCAGCTCAGTCTGAGGCCCCAGTGGTTTTCCAGGGTTCATTACTGAAGAAATTCTCCAAATCACTTGAGGCTGAGTGTTGAACATCTTTCTGCAGATGTAGTTCAGAGATAAGTTACTATGATGCTTCAGAGCATCAAACAACAATATAACGATGTGTCACTGACGCTCTGCAAGATGAAGGGTCACAGTCTCAGACAAGCTTTTATTTCTTCCATCAACTTAATCAAAGTGTTTTTATTGCTTCATTAGCAGTTGTGTTGTAATCACAGCAGCTGAAGTTCCTACTAATGACTGTAAGGTCTGTTTGGGCCTTTTAATCCATAACTTTTAAATGTCACACAGAATTTGAAAGCACAGAAGCACTTCAGTGTCCTGATGTCTGCAGGTAACACAGCTGTTATGTTGGCTGGAACCTGCTGCCTCAGAGCATTAAACATTTTACAAGTAAAGATGTGTGAAGCTTTAATGGATCTCACTCTGAAATATTTCCCAGTAAATGTTGGAGCATTTAAAAACAACCTGCAGCTGCCATCTTTAAACGAAGGGAAATCTGCCTTCAGATCAGCTCATCAAACCAAACTGAGTCTTAACTCATTCAGGAAGAATCAGGACGGCTCAGTGCTTCTCGATGTTGTTCTTTAAAGGCGTCTGTGTTTTGGGATATTTTTCCCTCCATCCTGTATCGAAAGTGATCATGGCGTCCTTGTCGCCAGGTCATTGATAGTACAGGAAGATGAACCTGCGAGCCTTTCCCGTGTTTGAAGGATTCTCTGTTCCTCTCAGACCCTGGCGCTCTCATACAGCTTTGCCCCTAAAATCTGCTGTTTTCTCTCTGGAGTCTGGTGTTGTGCACTCACCTCTCTCTCTCTCTCTCTCTGCTCTTCAGGACTTCGGCAGTCTGTCCAACCTGCAGGTCACCCAGCCCACCGTCGGCATGAACTTCAAGCAGCCCCGAGGAGTCTAGACGTCTGTAAAGTATCTTCCTAATAAAACCCTTTGGGACAAAAAACTCTGCTGTTCAGGACTGTTGATTTGTGGCCGCCTCAGTTTTACATGTTTGACCCTCCAAACCCAACCGGCAATAAATTATTTTTGCTTTTTACATAATGTGGATTTAGAGACGGAAGCATGTCTGAATAAACGAGGAGAAAACTGAATGGTTCTGATTATTGATCAAACACTGCTGCTGCCTTCTTGTCTCTGTCATTCTGGTGTCTTATTGATCAGTTTCTCTGGAGACGTGATGTCTCAGCAGCTTCTGTGTTTGAACTGAGCCGGTCAAGCTGTTCATCTCTTCAGCTGGATGCAGCAGTCCGACTTCAATCCGACTTGACGTTGAGCTTTTTCCTCATCCGCTATAAGATGCATGAAGTGACTCAGTGTAAACAGGGTTTTAAATAAAGTTTTCTGACAGTGCAGATGGCGTCCAGTCATCAACCTCCACATCTGTTTCATCTTCAGCGACCCAACCTGTCTGTCATCAGCACATTTAACACAAACTCTATCCTCCATCTGACCTAATTCTCCCCAGACTTCAGTACAGCAGGTGTTGAGACCACTGGACTGTAAACCAGGTGTGACACCAGGTGCTGAACAGGAAGTGACATTGATCAGTTTGTGATGCTGTCAGTGAACCTGTCAGACCTCCGTCTTATAAAAGCTGCATCAGGTCAGGTGGGGGTGTGGTGTCAGTGTAGACTGACGGTGTTTCTGTTGGCTCCAGAGTGAAACTGAGTCTTTGCTCTCAGGTCAGTTTCTGTCCTGAAGGTGGAGCCACAGCCACACGTTCACAGGGAGGCTTTTCCTTCGTCTGATGGAGGTGGTCCTCCAACCACTGATCACTGTTTGGATTCATTAATCTGCTGATTTTCTGTTCTGTGAAATGTCAGAAATCATTTTTTTTTTTCCAAAATTTTATCACAATGAGAAGAACCAGATCAGTTTTAAAGCTGGAGTTAGAGAATATTTGACTTTTCTGCTTGAAAAAACAGCAACTGTTCATCAAAATAGCCAAATATTGTTTCTGCTGGTCTAACAGATCATATTCCTGCTGCTCTGAAGTCTGAGGGTGGAGATTTCAGCTTGATGTTGAAGCACAGACCATCTCAAACCACAGCAGGAGAGAATACTTGAATTCCTGCAGTTTTCCAGGAGGCTGTGGGACACAGGTGTGATGATGAAATGGAGAATTTACCTGGACGGTGATTTAACTGAGCGAGCAGCTGAACACAGGAGTCACTGATAAAATGGAGATAAAACGGCTTTAATGCAACACAGGAGACACAGATCGTCTTCACACGAAGGTTCACGGAGGAGTCAGTCACTCTAAAAGCTACTTTACATCATTTTAGATTTTATATATATTTGGAAAATATACATGGTAAAATATACTCTCGCTGTGTTGTGATTGGCTCATAAGCACTTCAGCAGGAAGAAGTTGCAGAAAGCTCCTCGAGGGCAGTCGCACATCTTCCCGATCCGAGATCCTTTCCTGACGGCGCAGTGCTCGCCGAGGTCACACTGCCAACAGGAAGCAGCACAGTTACAGTGTGAGCAGCTGTTCTGCAGCTGGACGTGCTTTTTAACAGAAGGGTCATATTAAAGAGTTCCACTTCCAGATGAAATAAAAAGAACATTTTCAGATGTGATTATTAAAAATAGGCCAGTTTGCTAAAATGAAGCAGCATCAGAGAACTTTGATTAATCAGGTTATAATCAATATTTTAATAATTACAGGAAATTATATTAATGAGATTCAAACAGTTTTACAATAATGTGAAAATATAGAAAATTTAGTGCAAAAGGTAAGAAATTCTGACTCATTTAATGTGATTCATAACAAAACTCAAAACTGTTTCATCAAATAGCTTCACGCACACATTTCAGCTCAAACTGAGTGTGTGTGTGTGTGTGTGTGTGTGTGTGTGTGTGACTCACAGAGGGGACCTGTCCATATTTCTTTTCCCAGGGATTAATCCTCTTGGTCTGCAGTTTCTCCAGCACTTCATGCAGCGCGCCGAGCTGAACACACACACACACACAGAAGTAAGACATAAAGCTGACAGATGTTAACGAGCTGTGCAGCAGATGATTAAACTCATCGGAAGCCTGCAAACTCTTCATCATCCCAGCAGCTAAAAATATGTGTCAGATTTCTGTCAACATCATCATCAAACACAGACGCCAGCAGTGGTGCGAAGTAACTAAGTACATTTACTCAAGTACTGTACTGAAGGACAAATATGAGGTACTTGTACTTTACTTGAATATTTAAATTCATATTCAATATTTATTATTATTATTATTATTATTATTATTATTATATTACTTGTAAAAGTATTAATAGTCCAGAGTGTTAGTGGTGTTAATAGTGTTTCCACACTGTGGTATTACTGAAGTAAAGGATGTGAGTACTCAAACTATTAGCACCACAGTGGAAATGAGTTCAGTCACAGTTAAAGGTTTCAGTTGAGACTTCTCTGAAGTGTGATAATAGTTGAGCGATTTTGCCTAAATAATTTAAATTGTCATTGATCCCAGTAAACAGTAAATGATGGCAACTTTAATTAATAACATACAGTTTTGGGTTGCAACTAAGAATTATTTTCACTTTTGCTGGAATCGTCGCTGATAATTGTTTTGGAGCGAAAGGAAAGCAGCTTCTAATAATAAAGCAGAAAAACAGTAACCGATTAATCAACTATATCATTTGTTATTATGTTACTATATTCATTCTCTGACAATTGATCAATAATGCTATTCTACATTTTTAAAAACAAGAAGCTGAAGGTCTTGGTTGGTCCTGTGTCACTTGACTCACTGTGACTGAAAATGACTTCTCCTACATCAAACTGTCAGATTTACATACGTAAGAACAGAAATATATAAACCAAACAGAAGACAGCAGGAAATCATCTGGAGCCAGAGAACAGTTGGTGTTTTAACTAAATCTGAATAAATTAAATAGAATCTTACTATGATCACTTTAGACAAGACGCTTCAGTAGAAATAATGACTGAACCTCAAACATTCACAGCAAACAGACGAAAGAAGAATCAGGAGTAAAGTTGTAATGAGACGTTAAAGTCGCTGAAGTCTGACCGGTCATAACGGTGAACGGTCAGTGAACGCACCAGTCTGTTGGGGTTGGAGTACCGGTAGTCCTGGACGTCTCTCTCGTCCCTCTCGGCTTCCGTCCTCCCCGCCGGGCAGAGCGCGGACAGCAGCGCCGCGCACAGCACAGCTCGCGCCCACATGATGCCAAGAAACGGACAACAAAGTTCCGCGAGTCCGCGAGCTACTTTCTCTCTGCGCCAGGTGTTTGTCACGCGCTGCCCGCTGCGCGCGGGATGTTTGCATGACCCGTCCCGCCCCCTCCAGCCCCCTGACAACGTCACGGGTATGACGTAGACCGACTCCAAATGATGTACTGGATTTATTATGTTAATAGAGGAAATAATCAGCAACAGTAAAATCCTGCTTTGACATGAACGACTGAGTCACAATAATCTGATGAGATCAGACAGAACAGCAGAACAGTCACAGGGACATTTTACTGCTTTGTGTATTTTATAGTGGTATTAGTACTTTTAGATAAGTGAAGGATCTGAATACTTCCTCCACCACTGAATGATACAGTTAAAAGCACAAATATTACAGGATAACATGATTATCATGACTCGATGAAATGCACATGTTTTGAATTAAGAGATGAAAGTTAAGCAGGAATCGTGAAACATCTGGTGAAACTGTGCAGAGTTTAACAGTGAGCGTTCCTCCTGTTCATCGTGACATCGATCCGAAGCAGAAACAAACAGATTGCTTATGGATGAAGTGATTTGCTTTGATAAATGTCCTCCTGCCTGTAAACAACCTGAATATTTCAGAGTCAATTTGTCAGAATGAACCCGAGCGAAGCCGCGGCTGCTGCGGAGAGACGAAGCATTTTCCAATTTCCTTTTCAGATTTGACTTTAAAGAACTGCAGGGGAAAGAACACACTGGAATATATTGCCCCCCCTGCAGTGCTTCTATTTATATTTCATATTAGTGTGGAGGGATGAAGGTATTAATGTCCCCAAACTTCACATAAACTCAACTTAAACCGTTCTGACACGCCGAGAGGAGCCGCATGTTAAAACACTCCGATGGTAAACAAACAGGCTGCACGCAGGTCAGTTCTTCAGGTTATTAGAGGACGTACAGGTGAGAGCACGCCAGGTGAGAGCATTACCTTCATTATTTCCACACAGGAGGTCAAACCTGCCAGCGTTTGGTTTCAGGAGGCTCGTCAGCAGAACCCGACTTCACTTTAAAGGACTTTTCAGACCAACAGACAGACACACAGTCATACAGACTCACAGACAGACCCACAGACAGACAGACAAACCCACAGACAGACAGACCATCAGACAGTCATACAGACCCACAGACAGACAGACAGACAGACAGACAGTCATACAGACCCACAGACAGACAGACAGACAGACAAACCCACAGACAGACAGACCATCAGACAGACAGACCCACAGACAGACAGACCCACAGACAGACAGACAAACCCACAGACAGACAGACCATCAGACAGACAGACCCACAGACAGACAGACCCACAGACGGACAGACAGACAGACAAACCCACAGACAGACAGACGGACACACCATCAGACAGTCCTACAGACCCACAGACAGACCCACAGACAGACAGACAGACCCACAGACAGACAGACCAACAGACAGACAGACAGACAGACCCATAGACAGACAGACAGACCAACAGACGGGCGGACGAACAGACAGACAGACAGATGGACAAACCCACAGACAGACAGACAGACCCACAGACAGACGGATGAACAGACAGACCCACAGACAGACAGACAAACCCACAGACAGACAGACAGACCCACAGACAGACAGACAGACCCACAGACAGACAGACCCACAGACAGACACTTCATAGTTCTAAACTGTTCTCATCTGAGACATCAGGATGTTTAGTGCTAATTAGCTACTGTTAGCATACTAAGTAATATGTTAATGTGTTTGTGAAGGTCTTCAGTGATCCCGGTCCTGCTCATCAGAGGAAGGTTGAATCAAAAGAAACTTGAAAACTGAGAGGCCTCTTCTGATGGTGGAGAGTCCCAGTATTTAACAACGGTCAGGTTATTATCACAGTCAGTGATAGCACCTGGTTCACAAGCGCTCCGGTTGTGTAATGACAGTCCTTACAATCACCTGAGGCCAGGTGTCAGCGACAGTCATTGGAGTCACCTGAGGCCAGGTGTGAACGACAGTCATTGGAGTCACCTCACACCTGAGGCCAGATGTGAACGACAGTCGTCACATGTTAGTCGTCATGAATGTTAAAGATTATACCTGCTAAACATCAGCATGTTACCATTGTCATCCTGAGCATATCACCATGCTAATATTAGCATTTAGCTCAAAGCAACTTTGTACTTAAGCCTCACTTGTGTTTCAGTTGTATATTTATGTAACAATATTACCTTTAATACAACAGAGACGATGTTTGTGGCTCTGCTTCGTGTCAGAGCTTTCTAAACACTCTGAAAGGAAACTGAATCCTGTGGCTGTGATGATAATTGATTTTTGTTGATATCTTTTTTTTTTTTTACTTTGTGATGATCGCAGACTTTTTGTTTGCTACCACAAACTGAGCGGATTGTTATCAGTAAACATCCGGCCTGCGGAGTCAGAGCTGCAGCATCTAAATCTTCCAGCTGTCAGCGAAGCATTAATGTGAGAATAAGAGCATTGTGCTGATGTGAAGCCGGTGGTGAATATACAGTGAAGAGGGAAAGTGGTCGCAGCATTAAAGCAGCGTGTTATGTCAGCGAGCTGTTTGAGGAGCTCGACTATAAATAAACCTGCAGAGAGAAGTGAGGTAAGAGGTTTAAAACCCGGCGCCTTGTTGTGCTCAGCTCCAGGCCATGATTTGATCTGATTGTCTCTTTATAGGATTAGCATGAAGAAATGTCCCCATAAAGTACCCCAGAGATCCCAGCCCCTCCACACACTCTGCTGACTCTTTGTTGAGAAAGTGAGGATGGAAGCTGTTGGTATTCACAGCAGAGAGAAGAGAATCTGCAGCAGGATGCAGCTCGTTTCTTCTTCTTCTGTGGGTGTTTGATCCTCCGATGGGCTCTGGGCCATTCTTCTTCTCTTTCTAATAACTCTATGGCAGACCACCAACTTGAACTCCTTTATAACAAGGAGTGGCTTAAAATAAGCAGCCGTGCTTGACTCT
Organism: Chelmon rostratus; assembly: GCF_017976325.1. Taxonomy (NCBI): domain Eukaryota; kingdom Metazoa; phylum Chordata; class Actinopteri; order Chaetodontiformes; family Chaetodontidae; genus Chelmon; species Chelmon rostratus. The sequence continues at coordinate 28,345,536 of NC_055663.1, forward strand.
TGCATTTTATTTCCTATCTAAGGATTACTGTTTGTGCAGTTTGCCTGGATTTAATCAAGAGCTTTCTCTTCTTCAGTGCTTCCTCGGCAGGTAACTGGACCCTCAATGCCCCCAAAGGCCCAAGTGAAAGAAATATATCCCTCAAAAGCACACTTAAAGTATCATGACATTAAGGGGGTCTTACATGGAGTCCACAAGGATCCACAACTTGCTCATGAGCTCCTTTAAGTTTTACTTTGGAGTGTTTTTAGTTTTGATGATGGGAGGAGAGATGACACAAGTTTCCTTAACCAGACCAGTCTGTTCAGTCTCCTCCTGCCAGCCGTGGAGATGCTGCTGCCCCGGCAGACCACTCCCCTGAAGATGGCTGCTGCCACGGCAGAGTCAAAGAAGGTCCCCAACAGACCTGAGTCTCCTCCGCAGACCTTTGAGTCCTGCTTACTGGGGGAGATTCTCAAATTAAATTGGTTCTGGTCTAGTCTAAAATCCTAACCCTAACACAGCCAAACGTGGTAGCCAAATATGGACCTGAGCTGGGTCACATGTGGTCTTCAGGTGCCAGAACACGACAGTGTGTCCACATTCAGCTAAGACCCAGCTTTGTACCTGAGATGTGACTCATACTGCAGGCATTTCTCCATATTTGTCACTTTCTATTCATTCTGTGGTGTCTTTTTCAGCTCTGGCCGGTGAGACTTACTTACTTGTACTCATATTGAGGCTACGAGAGCCATTTGGAATGAGATGAAGAGTGACAGATGAGGCAGAGCTGAACAGAAGCATTTTCAGACATATCATTTCTGAAAGATTTCTTCAGTCATCTCAACCACAGAGAGACACAAAACAACCACAAAGAGACACAAAATAACCACAAAGAGACACAAAATAACCACAAAGAGACACAAAAACCACAGAGAGACACAAAGGGACACAAGACAACCACAAAGAGACACAAAGACACACAAAACAACCACAGAGAGACACAAAGAGTAACAAAACAACCACAAAGAGACACAAAAACCACAGAGAGACACAAAGGGACACAAAACAACCACAAAGAGACACAAAGGGACACAAAACAACCACAGAGAGACACAAAGAGACACAAAACAACCACAGAGAGACACAAAATAACCACAAAGAGACACAAAACAACCACAAAGAGACACAAAACAACCACAGATAGACACAAAGGGACACAAAACAACCACAAAGAGACACAAAATAACCACAAAGAGACACAAAACAACCACAAAGAGACACACATACCACAGAGAGACACAAAGGGACACAAAACAACCACAAAGAGACACAAAGACACACAAAACAACCACAGAGAGACACAAAATAACCACAAAGAGACACAAAGCAACCACAAAGAGACACAAAAACCACAGAGAGACACAAAGGGACACAAAACAACCACAAAGAGACACAAAGAGACACAAAACAACCACAGAGAGACACAAAATAACCACAAAGAGACACAAAGCAACCACAAAGAGACACAAAAACCACAGAGAGACACAAAGGGACACAAAACAACCACAAAGAGACACAAAGAGACACAAAACAACCACAAAGAGACACAAAACAACCACAAAGAGACACAAAACAACCACAGAGAGACACAAAATAACCACAAAGAGACACAAAAAACACAGAGAGACACAAAGGGACACAAAACAACCACAAAGAGACACAAAGAGACACAAAACAACCCCAAAGAGACACAAAACAACCACAAAGAGACACAAAACAACCACAGAGGGACACAAAGGGTGACAAAACAACCACAAAGAGACCCAAAACAACCACAGAGAGACACAAAACAACCACAAAGAGACACAAAAAACCACAGAGAGACACAAAGGGACACAAAACAACCCCAAAGAGACACAAAACAACCACAAAGAGACACAAAACAACCACAAAGAGACACAAAAAACCACAAAGAGACACAAAGAGACACAAAACAACCACAGAGAGACACAAAACAACCACAAAGAGACACAAAGAGACACAAAACAACCACACAGAGACAGGAAAAGAGGACAAGGTGCAGACTGACAACAAAGAGGCTCCGTCGTTTTGTGTCTCCTGCTCTCATGTGGGAGGGGTGTGGGGCCCTTTCCATGTTTGTGCCAGGGGCCCGTTGTCTGATGATCTGTCATGCATACGGGACCCTCGCCATCATTGGTGGGGGGCAACATGTTTGCTTATTTTAATCACTTCTGTCATTGTATTTTATTTTATTTTGCAGGATGCAACCTGGAACTCATTTTAAGACTCTTTTGACAGACTGAATCCTCACAAACTGACCAGAAAGAGATCTTCGAGCCCCCAACATGGAGCAGAGGGGATTAAGTTCATGAATCCCTTAAATTCAGGAGGGAAAATGTCCGTCCAGCCAGCAGAAGCTTAACACGTCATGTGAGCATCCTTCAGCCTGACAGGAGCTTCTGTGGACTCAGCAGCAGACGTAAAGCTGCTGATCCAGACTCACCATGAAAATGAGTTCAGTTAGCAGCAGAAACCAGGATAAAGACGCATTTGGTCCAACTTGAACACAAACTTCATGGTAATTCTTATATAATGTTCTTAGTGGCAGTAAAAACAAACTTCACTGTTTCCCAACAGTCGCTGACAAGCAGAAACTTTGTTGGAGCTGGAATCTGAAATCAGACTCAACAGTTGGAGGACGAAGCTTCATAAAGCTGTGATGTTTGATAGCGAGTCATTATCTGTCCAGGCTTTGATGTCAGCTCAGATGTTGATGATCCAGTGGAGCTCTCCATCTCTTTGAAGCTTGTTAGTTTTAACTCTGAGAACGCAGGCTCATTACCGCTCCACTAATTCATGGCAATCCTCTGATTCTGCGTCTGATGACTGACGCTAATGAGCTCTTTTACCCCTTTTCTCCAGAGACTTCTCACATGCTGAGAAGTGGCGTTCGCACTCAAGACTCTGGAAACGCTGCTGCATCACATGGGCCCCTGTGGACCTGCTGCTCCGGGCCCCGAGTGGCCCCGAGGGCCTTCCAGAGAGGTCAGGATGGATATGATATCTTTTCATTCAAGTCTTTTCTTAAAGCTGCACGCTCATAGTCCAGCCTGCTGCACCACTGTTTGATATTGTTTTATTGCTGTTTTATACGTGTACTTGGTGTTTGGTTGACAAGACTATTGTCCTCATTGTTTTATGATGAACACTTTCATGATTCCTGTTGTTAAGTAAATATAATAACTAATGATAGAATAATATATGATAGTATAACAGTCACAGGAAACATTTTTTTTGCACTGAGTACTTTTACTTTGAATATTATTTACCTGATTATACTTATATACCTTTACTACAGTGACATTTTCAAACTTTGATTATTACAATATGTGGTATTATTACTTTTACTAAAGTGAAGGATCGGACTACTTCGTCCACCCCTGCTGACAGAGTTGGACACACTGTACATGTTGTTGTGTATTGATACACTTTGAATTTTAAGCAAACAATTCAACAAATACAGAGAATTAATTGGGAGAATAAATGAACAATTCACGAATATTTTGGTCATCTGTTCATTAAATAAACACAATTAATGGCATTCAGGTGTTTTTGACTTGTACGTGTGTTATATCCATGTACTTTGTATGTACTTCATTACAGCTAAAAGTCCTGCATTAAAAACCTCAAGTATCTAAGTGTTGTCAGCCAAAAGTACTCATACAGCAGAATGGCTCCTAAACTGTGTAATTATATTTACAGATGCATGAACATGTGAAAAGCTTTGTAAAGGTGTAACTTAGGTTATCTACTACATGCAGCTGCTGTTTGGTCATTTAATCTATAATAATTAAATAAATTGTATTCAATTTGAATCTTCAGCTGTCAAATAATTGTAGCAGTAAAATATCTCCCTCTGAAATTTAGTTCAGATTATCAGTCAGACAGTAAAATACTTGGTTTCATTCGAGCAGCGGAGCCTCATAAGCTCAGTAAATCTTCTGTGTTGGAGGATAAACTCCTTCATAGCTGCTGCAAATGAAGTCAGTGATGAAAAGTTTCAGAAGTCCGTTCAGCGTCTCCTTCATCAGCTCCTTCTTCACTCAGCCGACATGAGCAGTGACACAGCGCCACCTGCTGCCTACAGGTGTTTTTACATACAATGTGTATTAATACTCATTTTAGATTTCCTTCTTGAGTTTTATTAAATTAATTTAAGTTTTTCTTCATCATTAAAATGTGACAGAAGTCATTTCCTTTCTGAATCTTGTTGGACTTCAGGTTTACCTTTAATTAAATCTAATCCTGGATACAAAACTTCACACAGAAAAGTTCAGATTTAATCATAGAGATTCACGATGTGTTTACTTTGAGCCGACACTCTTTTAACCAAACAGACATGATAGCGGTGGACATCCCGCCTGAAGCTCCAGCAGGTCCAGGGATGAAGGGACGTCCTGCCCGGGGTTAGTAGCCTCTTCCCACCTCCTCCATCCTCTGTCCTCTTGTGGGCCTGCAGCCTGTTTCAGCCTCCATCCACCTCCTCCGTCCTTCCTGTCATCCTGCAGCCTGTCTGAGCCTCCTCAACACCTCCTCTGGACTGAGGGAGGAGTCCACTCTGATGAGTTTGTCTCTGGACCTGGAGCCCTACAGGAGGTAAAATAAGGAAGAAGACAGACATTCAACATTGTTTGTTACATTACAAGAGAGAGGTGTGCTCAGTCTGAACACACCTATACGCTCTTGAAGTGAACATTAATATGTTTCAGGAACCTTGTCAAGAGATATGTGACTCTTCTTCAGCTCCAGGACTTCAGCCAGGTAGCGAATGAGCTCGGTGTTTGCTTCTCCGTCGGCTGGAGGTGCTGCGATGGCAACTGCCACCGCCTCCGCAGCAACTTCTGCAGGAGCAGAAGCAGAGAAGCGGTTAAAGGTGGGAAAGTCCAGGTGCAGCCCTGTTCTGATAAACAGTGTGGAGGTCACCTGTGATGCTGCTGTGTTTGGAGCCGGGCTTCGCGTGCACCGTTATGGTAACAGCACCACTTTTATCCTGGGTCACTGGACAAGACGCCTCCGCCTCTGCTGCTGCACCACCAGCCGGCTGTGCTCTCACCTGGTGAAACAGCATCAACTCACTTCATTCAAACTGTCAAACAAAAGTCTAAGCAGTCACACTGAGGTTTAGAAATGTGATACTCGACTTTGGGATAAAAAGTAAAAAGGTCCATTTAGACTGAAGACTTGTTCAGTCTCCATCATGGCTGCTGGCTGGTTGTCATGGATTACACTCATTTTAACTACTTTACTGTTTCTACTTTATCTGCTGGGATCAATAAGATTCTGTCTTCATCTATAACATCACATCATCGTTTATCAGCTGATTATATTTCCTTTTATGAATCAGCATCTGCAAAGTCGTATATGTAACAATATTTGCCTTGAAATGTTTTCTAGTGGTGCAGAAATACTCAGGTACCTTAAAGTAACGTTACTTTCACTTTACCTGTTCAGCATCTTGACTGAAAGGTAGAAAGAGAATCTAACGAGCTCTAACTCACCGCTTTCTCTTTTTTAGGCATTTGCCTTTTTCTGGAGTAACTTCTACACCGGAGAGCACCGGCCGACCGAGCAGGCGGCTCCGTGGACCGGGAGAGGACGGACCAGAGAGCACCGGGCAGAGGCGTCTCCGTGGACCGGGAGAGGACGGCTAACCTGCGGCTGAACACCTGGAAGACGTCTGATAAACGCTCTGACGTAACAACCTCAAATGACGGAAAAGATTTAAAAAAAACGTATAAAACTGACGCTAAAAGATAGCCCCGAACGAAAAGACATCCACCTGCTATTTGTTAGCTTGCTAGCTCCTAGCTTGCTAGCCGTTAGCAGGAATACGAGAAATGTCAACATTGTGATTTCCGCTTTTCAAAATAATCACTTCCGCTCTTCTTCGGAGTAAAAGCCTTGATGACAAATAGAAGACTTTAACGTTTTTTTCTTAGTTTTCAGTTGAAACATCTGATATGATAAAATCATTTAGAAATCACTTCGAAATTTAAAGTATTTCTTCAAAATATATATTATTTTATATTCTTCGTATACTTTTTCATATACTGGCAGTCACATCAACCCATTTGAGCTAAGAAAAATACCCAGACATGAAACATCCACTAGAAACACTGAACTACAATTAGATGTCTGAAAGTAGTTAAACAAAGGCTTTTGTCATATTGACTATAATATCTTCATATCTTGTTGAGTCATTCTGTGGGATTGAAAACTGGTGCATTTTTTCAGATGATTTAGATCACAGTTTTTTTTTCCATTTTTAATATAAGAGAATACTCATTACTGAGATCGAGGCCTATAAATGAAATAACACTATGCAGCATTGTGTGTCCTGTCCCAGGACAGAAAAGGCTAGTTATAGTCACCCTTACTGTCTCCAGTGGGAGAAGTTTGTCTTAAACATCGAGAGAACTCAGAAGCAGACCAAGATCTACCCACTGGACACACCAAGAGTAATGCACAATGCACACACACATACAGACACGGACACACACAAAAACACACACACAGATGCACACACACACTGCGTGTTAGCAGTGAAACACATTCACAATAAAAGAGTTTAGATTAAAATGCACTGCAGTGGAGCCTGGGGATCAGCCAGAGAAACAGAGATTATTTCTGAAGATCTTTTCACCACCATTGTCTCACAGTGGAGGCAGAAACCTAAAACAGAGACACCTCAAACCTCACTCAATATATAACATGTGAGGTAAGTATAAGTTGTAGAATTTTGGTGAACTGACCCTTTAATTCACCGTCATGTTTTAGTCTAAAACCCAAATTTGCATCCTCATAAATCACTGATAAATCTCTCGTTCTGTTGTCATGGGAACTCTTCTTTGTTTGATTGAATCTTTGTTATTTCACGTCAGTGCAACAGATGTGAGGCGTTTTCTTTGTGTTGTTGCTGTTCAGCCTCTGCATTATATATTTTGTCTTGTGGTTTCACATGTTTTCTGTGTTCTGGCATCACGGCAGAGACTAACTCTGTGTTCGGGCTCTTCTTAAAGTGTGTGCGGCAGCTGTGTGGACCACAGCGGCAAAGCAGGGAGTGTCTGCAGGCGCTGACGGGTTTCTCCTCCTCTCTGAACCGTCCCATTCATTAAGGAAAGTTTATAGCCTGCAGACACACCGAGGGAGCCAGCTGCTTCACTAACCGCCTGGTCGTACATGAAAACACGTCTCAGAGTGTACCTGGACTGACACACCTGAAAGCTTCGATGGAGAACAGCCAGAACCAGGAGGCGGAGGACAGCCCTTACCTGTGGTGAGAAAGATTCACCTAAGGTTTATTCTGTGTTCGTTGTTTTATTCTGTCTGTCTCTGAACAATCCTCAAACCTCTGCCATGTAGTGAAGCTGCCATAAAGCTGGAAACACTCCAGGTTTACATTCCTGCTGCTGGCGACGGGCTGAGACGTGGCAGAGCTTTCAGACATGAGCAGAGACAGAAAGAGCAGGAAAAGACAGTGAGGACGGCTGCTGTCTCACAGAGTCTGACTCAGTGTGGACCTCATATGTGAACCTCCTCATGGTGCTTCAGTGTGCTGGTCCCAGTTCAGGTTGCTGCTGTTGTTGGGGGAGAAATGTGTCATATACGGTATATGTGTGTGTGTGTGTGTGTGTGTACACACTGAGCTGCTGGAAGATTTGTTGAACCTCCTTTTGAAAGACTCTGCAGTTCCAGACCACTGATGTTTGGTTCAGACGGGTTTACTGTTCACTGTTTTAGACGTACGCATGCACGAGTTAAACCCAAGCTTAAATGACAGAGAGGAATCTGAGTGAAAAAATAGGCTAACCATTTAACGTTCATTTGAAATGTAGCTCTCTAAAATCATATTTTAACTTGTGTTGACAATTTGTGGGTGACTACATTACTCCTAATGAGGCGTTAGCTAGTTTGAGTTTGAATGTAAATGTTTTGTTGAGTCTCCACAGTGGTTAAATGAATGTTAATAAGCTAACGTTAGCTAGCTACCTTCACACTGTCAGCCTGTCCTTTGTAACGCCCTGAAAACCAGCTATAACTAGCTGGTTATCTCCTGCATGAATGCATGAATTCTATCAATAGTAATGAGCATAAAGATTTCATTCATTCATGAAGTTTAATGTCTGCTTGACGTCTAACAACCAGGACTGGAACTGGCTCCTGGGAGAACACCTGGTGTTGTCTCTTGTTTCTCATTGTCAGTTTGATGAGGACGCTGTCTCCTGGTTCAGAGAACGTGGATTCCTCACCCTGCCCCTGTAGCTGTACTAGTGTCTTGTCTTGTCTCTGCTTGGCAGCTTCATCTGCTTGCCTGATTTCTTCTTTGTCTGACCTGTTTGGGTCTAAGTTCTCTTCATCATCAGCTCTGGTGGGTCTGAACTGACTCCAGGTGACTCCATGGCCAGGTACATCATCAGAGACAGGAGGGGATCTTCCTGCCTCTCAGCCTGTCGTTACTCTGGCCATAATGTGGACTAGATGTTACTGGAATAAAATCATATTCATCACAGAACTGTCTGAACTCCTCTGAAACACTTATACACTTAAATACTTATATTACAAAGGTAGCTATTAGCTTTTCTATCATCTGGCTGTTTGTCACAGGTAGGTGTAGGATATCTGAGCACCTGTAGTAGTAGTCTGCCACGACCCGATAGGACAGATCTACACCTTCTTTAGTCATGGTCTGGAAGGTAATACAGTCGCCGTTAGTGGCTCTTTCCTCTGAGTGCTTTCCTTTCTTTCCTGTGAATTTCTCGACCCCCACGCTGACGACCAGTCAGTTTGGGGGTCATTTCACCAACCGTTGGTGACCACTGTGAATCCTGGAGGGAATCACAGTGCTGTTACCTCTGGTCACCTTGAAGAAGTCCCTGACTGTCTCAGGTATTTTCCATTCATCAACTGGCCTCACTACCTGGAGCTGGTGGTCTGTGGCTGTGTGGTCCCTGATCTCTTGGATCTTCTATGGTGTAGCTGGGCTTCCTGTGCTTGGCAGAAGGCATACCTCCCAACGGGAGTGATGAAAGTGGTTAATGCTGTACTTGTGCAGGGGAATCTGGAAAAGTCCACTGGCAGCATCTACTGATGTGAACACTTTAGACCCAGAGAGCCATGGCATGATTTCCTTCGGAAAATGGGAAGAAGTGCAAGAAAAGTGCAAATGAATACAGTCATGAATACATGAATACATTTACCACGTACCATTTCTTTTGTCAGAGTGCTGAGTGCCACTCTGACCTCAGTTCTGGACGGTTTCAGGGACGCTTGTTGCTTCTTGTGCCCTGTTTCCTTTCATATGTTGCTCCCTTCGCACCTCTTAGTGTTAACATTAGCCACCTGCAGCTCCAGTGTGTTGGACTGGAGGATAGTTTGTTTAGCCACCCCCCCCTCGGATTGATGCACTTGCTGGACAACTTGTGCTAGAGGCAAGCCATCGGTGAGTTGGAACTTCTGAGACAACTCCTTGTCTCCTTGATGTCGACAAACACTCTGTCGTAGATGTGTTCATCCTGTCTGCCGCTCACACAGAGGCTTTATGCATGCTTCTTTCCTCTTTAGGAGCAGAATATATATATATATATATATATATATATATATATATATATATATATATATATATATGTATGCTGTATATATTATTGATGCTGCCTGTCACACCAAATTTTCCCAGCTGGGGATTAATAAAGTTTATCTTATATTATCTTTTATATATATACAGTATATGTGTGTGTGTACATACATATATATATGTGTGTGTGTGTGTGTGTGTGTGTGTGACATAGAAATGTTATTTAAAGTACAGAAACTGTATTTTTCAAGTTGTTCTCGTTTGTGTCTGCAGCTTCCAGAGAACGCCGTCTCTCAGACGCAAGTGGAGGAAACGTTACGGAGGCCTGGACGGCAACAAGCTGCTGGAGCCCAATAAAGACCCAGACATGACAGGTCTGCCGCACACACTTTAAGAAGAGCCTGAACACAGAGTTAGTCTCTGCCGTGATGCCAGAACACAGAAAACATGTGAAACCACAAGACAAAATATATAATGCAGAGGCTGAACAGCAACAACACAAAGAAAACGCCTCACATCTGTTGCACTGACGTGAAATAACAAAGATTCAATCAAACAAAAAAGAGTTCCCATGACAACAGAACGAGAGATTTATCAGTGATTTATGAGGATGCAAATTTGGGTTTTAGACTAAAACATGACGGTGAATTAAAGGGTCAGTTCACCAAAATTCTACAACTTATACTTACCTCACATGTTATATATTGAGTGAGGTTTGAGGTGTCTCTGTTTTAGGTTTCTGCCTCCACTGTGAGACAATGGTGGTGAAAAGATCTCCAGAAATAATCTCTGTTTCTCTGGCTGATCCCCAGGCTCCACTGCAGAGCATTTTAATCTAAACTCTTTTATTGTGAATGTGTTTCACTGCTAACAGTTTTCATTTTGTTAACTTCATTTTTTATTTGTACTTTTTTTCACTCCTATTTTTACTTTACCAAAGCGTTTGAGAACTGTGTGTGTGTGTGTGTGTGTGTGTGTGTGTGTGTGTGTCTGTGTGTGTGTGTGTGTTTGTGTGTTTGTGTAAAACCCTGTGATTAGTGGTCAGTGAAGTATCCTTCAGTGGGTGGAGTCTGCTGGTATCTAAAAGTAGCTGCTGCCCTCTCATCACCACAGAGCTGCTGATTGGCTGAAGCGAGCGTCGTGACTCCACCTCTAAATCTATTTTCCTACTTTTATTTTCCACCGAAATGCCGAGACTGTGATCTACGGACTAACTATAGAAAACAAACCATGACACACAGAGCGCTGGTACTCAGTGAGGCTCAGCTGTTCTCCTGGTTCTGTTCTCCTGACTCTGTTCTCCTGGCTCGCTCTGTTCTCCAGGCTCGCTCTGTTCTCCTGACTCTGTTCTCCTGACTCTGTTCTCCTGACTCTGTTCTCCTGGTTCTGTTCTCCTGACTCGCTCTGTTCTCCTGGCTCGCTCTGTTCTCCTGACTCTGTTCTCCTGGTTCTGTTCTCCTGACTCTGTTCTCCTGACTCTGTTCTCCTGGTTCTGTTCTCCTGGTTCTGTTCTCCTGGCTCTGATGTGTCTCACGCTCTGCTGGATGGAATCAGGTTCAGTGTGTAGACTGGATTTTAGAAGCAGCTCGTAGTGTCAGTAAAAACAGAAAAGACAGAAATGTATCATCATCACCAAGAAGAACCGACGTAACCACAGTCACATGGTACAGATGCTGCCTTCAAGAGCAGCTCATCAGGTCCGATTCTCAACAACTCAAGTTCACAGCGTGCTCAAATCTCAACGGGAGATGGTTGATTAGTCTCTGACCATAAGAATGTTTACTGGTCTCGCTGGTGTTCTTTGGGTTTTTGATTGGTCTGACTGGTGTTCTTTGGGTTTTTGACTGGTCTGACTGGTGCTGTTTGGGTTTTTGACTGGTCTGACTGGTGTTCTTTGGGTTTTTGAATGGCCTGACTGGTGTTCTTTGGGTTTTTGACTGGTCTGACTGGTGCTGTTTGGGTTTTTGACTGGTCTGACTGGTGTTCTTTGGGTTTTTGAATGGCCTGACTGGTGTTCTTTGGGTTTTTGACTGGTCTGACTGGTGCTGTTTGGGTTTTTGACTGGTCTGACTGGTGTTCTTTGGGTTTTTGAATGGTCTGACTGGTGTTCTTTGGGTTTTGAATGGTCTGACTGGTGTTCTTTGGGTTTTTGACTGGTCTGGCTGGTGTTCTTTGGGTTTTTGATTGGTCTGACTGGTGCTCTTTGAGTTGCTGTCAGGTTAACAGAGTGTTTGGAGGCTCCTCTCAGCCTTCATGTCAGACACTGTCCTCTGGTCAGCTGATTAAAGTTTAGACTTCTCTTTAACATGAGAGCACCACACAGCAGAGCTTAAAGCAGCAGAGGACTGAAGGAGTTTTTCTTCTGTTCTCGTCTCTGGCAGATGATGGAGGGACGACAGACGAGAGCCGGCAGAGGAGCTCTGAGAACCAGGTAGACCTGCCTCAACGTGTCACACTCATCATGTTGTGTTTTCAAAGACTTGGTCTCCTCCCTGACAGAGTGAGGCAGGCGGGACAGACAGTTCTTCTGTCCTCAGTCTGAACAGAAACCTTTGATCTGATTTACAGACACCTAAAGGTGCCTGACTCAATGAGTGGAACTAAAAACATTTACTCAAGTACTGTACTCTTTGTGTTCCACCATATCTCAGAGGAAAAGTTTTTCAGTGTGGTATTGGTACTTTTGAGGATGTGGATACTTCCTCCGCCACTGCAACACTTAGATAATCCAGGTGTTTATTATAGTTCAGCAAATTAGAAAAGGGGATAAAAAGGTAATTTTCCATCTGTGTTTGTTTTATGTTGTTTTCAAGGTTTCAGTGCTCCGCCCAGCTCCCAGGAGCCTGACCCAGAACCAGGTCCAGACTGCAGTACAGAGTCCTGTCCAAAAGCCCATCAGCCTCATCAGTCCTGGACCTGCAGGTACAAGTGGGTCTTCAGGCCCAGGAAACATCAACTTTGTGTTTTGTTCTTCAGTTTGTGGAATTCCATCAAATTTGGTACAAAAGTTCGACTGATCAGATTTCAGTGGTCAAAGGTCAAAGGTCACTGTAACTTCCCCCAACACGTCTTTGACCATAACTCAAGAGTTCATATGTTAATTATGACCAAATTTCACTCAAGAGGCTAAAAAGATGAAGTGATGACAGCTTCAGTGTGACATCATAATGATAGATGGATGTAAACTGTGGCTGATTGGTTGTCAGAGGCAAACAACCATGAGGTGATAATTCCAGTTTCTGATTTCATGTGTAGTGGTCCCAGTGTCAGCCAGTAACGGCTGCCTGAAGCCTCAGGCTGCGGTCCAGCCGGAGGACAGAGGCCTCTCCCCCTCCCAGCCCCGGTTTCCCCCCCAGCAGAGTCCATCCAGACGCAGGGGGTGAGTGTTCCCGTCACCCCTCCAACATCAGCTGTCAACTGAATTCACCATCAACACTGCAGTAACTCCTCTGTTGTTTCAGGGCTGCTGATGTTCTGTTTGACAGCTACAGTACAGATGGAAGAATGAACGTCAGCCAGTTCTTTGAGGTATTTTCACACGTACACAAACAGTGATGCAGTGTTTGTGTGTATTATTGTTGGGGAGTTGAAGGAACACTGTGGGTTTGTTTGTTTTCTCTGTCAGGCCATCTGGAGCTCCGGTCTGCACAGGTCTGACCCTCGGCTCAGAGAATGTTTCTTCCACCTGAGGAAACTCCAGGACAATGAGGGATTAGTGGACAGAGACACCTTCCACAGGTCCTTATTATATTCCAATCCTGTTTTCAGCATTTGAACCAAACCATGTAGAAAATATAAATCTACCTCCAACGTTTTGCAGATGACTCACTGCTTTATCTCCAGCTGAAGTATGACAATCAGACCACCTGTGGTCATGTTTCTGGAACTGATCATCTTATCATGGATTGCAGGATTCTGGCTTTGGTTGTATTTAGTGATGTTTTCATGTTTTTGGTCATGACTGTTGTCCTAATGATGTGTTTTGATTGTGATGGTGGTGTTGATTCTGTGCTGTGTCTTTCCTGCTGTAGGTGTGTGACAGGATTTGTCTCTCTGATCCTGAAAGCTCTGCAGGGACGATTTGTCATCCCGGATTTTTCCACCTTCACTGAAGAAACTCAGAAATTGTTTTCAAGGTGTCGTCAGCTGTCTTCTGTCCAGGTGACTCTCTCCTATCCTGCACCAAATCCCGTGTAGCTGAGTTAACTGCCCGAAATGTAAACTGGTGGACTTTTGACCAGATGGTTTTTAGTAGAAACCAAAGAAAAGAAAATCTGGGTCAGAAATAAAACTGTTAGGACCTTCTCACCCCCTTAAAGACTGTGTGGGAGCCTATGTGAATGAATGTTGGGATTATTTTTAGTAAAATAAACACTTTGATGATGCTGCCAGCGAAATGGTAAATCAACCCAAACAACCTTTTCCTGTTTTGTATTTGTTGAATCAGGAGAAAGAGAAGGAGAGCGTGGAAAGCACTAAGTGGAGTGTCTCAATCTGCACTGTGGATGGACAGAGGTATGTCCATCATACAGCTCAGTGCTGACACCACAACATCTTTGTTTCATACACAGAGCTATACACAATACTCCAGAATATATCTGCTCTACCATTCAAAAACAGTCCCATTGATATTAATTGTTTTTTTAAATAAACTTTATTCCGCAAGTCATCTTTATGGCCACTTAGCCAGCAGAGTGTAGATGAGCTAGACCCAATATAGACACCGTGTTATAGTCCAGATAAGAGTTAGTAACCAGACTCACTCAAACCTACACAGAGCTTGAGTATTTCCTTTAGATTAGTGGAACTTGCACCAGTGTAACTATTCAGCAACAGGTCTGTATTTCCATTTAGACCAACTTTCATGCAGCATAATGCGGTAACTTTAACAGGACAATTAGGAACGGATCAAAACAAGGCTTTGTATGAAAATATGACCAGTTATACTTATTGAACAGAGGGATTTAGAAATAAAGGCCTGTCCCTAATCCTAGCCTGCTTTACATAAAGACATCTGAAGTAAATAAAGGCCCAGGTGACTATTTGAGGAAACATGATATACTGTAAATGGGATCTGTCTCCACTGTCTGTCTGTCTGTCTGTCTGTCAGGCTGTCTCTGGGTGACTGGGCCGGCTCTCTGGTTCTGGGTGAGCTGTCATGGCCGCTGGTGTACGGCGTGGCAGTGGACCTGCTGGGCTCTGACTTTGTCCACAGATACGTTGGCATGGAGGGGTATTCCAGATACGATTCTCCATTCACACTGACTAAAAAAGGTCCAGGTCACCCCTGTCTTACACTCTTGGGATCAGTCTGTTGTCTAATATACATATATGTACACATAAATATGTCTAGTTTTTCTTTCACCCAATTTCAGTCTGAGATTTGAGCTTTCAGAGTTAAGACTTGATGTTATTTAAAATGTTGAAACATTGCTCACATGACGAGAGCATGTGCTGACTCTGCCCTCTCTGACCTCTGACCTCTGACCTCTCACCCTGTACAGCAGAGGGCACTAACACTTTGATTAAAATGCCTGTTTGCAGGACTTCCTCACAGCCCGCTCACTGAGACAGGAGCCATCGTTACTACATCTTTACTACAGGTAACCCGCTCATCCATCCATCCATCTGTTAGCAGTGATGTCAGTTCCTCTGATGCTGTATACTGTGTGTCTCCAGCTGGCAGGGAGGCTGAGTGCCGAGGAAGAGGAGAAGTATGACTCAGTAAGTGACACAGACAGAGGACAGACTATAGAAACGTCCTTTCAGAATGAGACTTACTGTTTGTGTTTTTGTACTTTAGGTCCTGAACGTCATCCGGAGGCTCTGCAACAAGGAACACGCCAGCTTAAACTGCAGCAGGTACTGATGCTGCTGACGGAACTGCAGTGATACTACGTATAGGTTATTGTTTTAAAGGATGAGTCTGATGATGCTCCCTATTTATCCAGACTCAAACCACCAGTGAATGCTAACTGCTAACAGTTCTGTGAATCACAGGCTGATAGATCTTCTTCCTCTGAGCTCCAATAAAACTCATCAGTCATCGCCATGAACACACACACTGCAGTTTATTCTGACTCTCTCTCTCTCTCTCACACACACACACACACCGTCCTGCTGCCACAAACACTCACTACAGCACCAAATGTGGATTCATCCGCCGCTAAAAATAGTCCCAACAAATAGCTCGATTTCCTCCTGTTTGTCTAATAAAAACCACAGTGAGCAGCTGTTTGAGCTGTTTACGTTTGTGTGTGTCTCAGTGTGTGTGTGTGTGTGTGTTTGTGTGTGTGTGTGTCTGTTTATCTGTGTGTGTCTGTGTCTGTGTGTGTGTGTCTCTCTCTGTGTATGTGTCTGTGTGTGTGTGTCTCTCTCTCTCTGTGTGTGTCTGTGTGTCTCTGTGTGTGTGTGTTTGTGTCTCTGTGTGTGTGTGTGTGTGCGTGTGTGTCTGTGTCTGTGTGTGTGTTTGTGTCTGTGTGTGTGTGTGTGTTTGTCTTTGTGTGTGTGTTTGTGTCTGTGTGTGTCTCAGTGTGTGTGTGTGTGTGTATATGTCTGTGTGTGTGTGCCTCTGTGTGTGTGTATGTGTCTCAGTGTCTGTGCGTGTGTGTGTGTGCAGGCAGTAAAGTGTCTGTGTTGTTGTTGATGTTCAGTTTTCAGAGCAGCAGGCAGACCAGTGTGAGGCTTCACTCTCTGTCCTTCTACCTGCAGGAGAAAAAGGTAACGATCCTCAGAGATGAAAGCTCCTCCTCAGTGTTTCCTCTTCCTGTTTCTAACTCGTCTCTCGTCTGTCAGTGTTTTCCAGAGAAGACCGACATCAATGCTGCTTTGGATCTAATGCTGCAGGTACAGCACCTTCACTTCCTGCAGATGCACACAGTCGCAGTAGAAACGTCTTAAACTCTCTAAGCTCACACAAACAGGTACATGAGTTCCGCTTATCTGCGTATGACGGCCGTGTCTCTCCTGTCTGACAGTGCGCCTCAACAGAGATCACCTGCGAATCAGGAGCTGCCATGGCCGCTTCGTTAGCCAATGGGGGGCTCTGTCCGTTGTCAGGTGACCAGGTGCTGTCACCGGCGGCAACACGGAGTATGCTGTCCATGATGCAGGTGGCAGGGATGAAGGATTACTCCACGACCTTCCACTACAAGGTCCTGCCTCTAAGCTGCTGGAGTTATTAAAGTGTTTTTTATCACAGAATTAAAGCCTGTTTGTCTTCCTGCTGTTTTACTGTAACGTCTGTTCAGTCTGTTCACCTTAAATCTTACTTTGACGAAGTTTTGACTAGTTTGATTTATGACATCACAGCTAGTTTCTACTCTTTTAAAGAGCTCAAAGATAAGTGACCGGATGTTTTCAATGAGTAATATTTTATTAATTTATTTCTGCTCACAGCCAGTGAATCTGAAAAAAAGCTTCAATCTGTCATTGCAGTTATGAATGGAGACGATGTAAATCAGTCCTTCATGTCTCTTCTATGAGGACCTCCACCTGTGTGGCAGAGTCATGTGATTGTTTCTTAAATGTTTTTTTTGTTGCAGACATCGATACCTGCCGTGTCCAGCAGTCACGGCTCCCTGCTGGCGGTGGTTCCTGGTGTTTTGGGTCTGATGGCGTTCTCTCCAGGGTTAGATGCCTGTGGAAACAGCTGGAGGGCCGTCCACTTCTGCCAGGTCTCACCTGTCTCTAAAAACAGGCGGCGAGACATAGATTGTTCACCTACCAAGTGACACGATCATCAAAGTGTTCGATTTTTACTCCATGTTTGTTCTGTGTCTAACATGAAGGGTCGGACTGAGTGAGATATTCAGTTTATCATGCAAATGAGGTTACACAGTGTAAGATTTAGCTCTAGAGAGATGGGTGGAGATGATGTAGGGTAGTGATAGAGATGATGTAGAAATACCGATGGGTGGAGATAATGTAGGGTAATGATGGGTGGACATGCTGCAGGATGGAGATGGATGAAGATGATATAGGATAGAGATGGATGAAGATGATATAGGTTGGAGATGGGTGGAGATGATGTAGGATGGAGATGGGTGGAGATGATGTAGGGTAGTGATGGGTGGACATGCTGCAGGATAGAGATGGATGAAGATGATGTAGGATGGAAATGGATGAAGATGATGTAGGATAGAGATGGATGGGGGGGTGTAGGATGGAGATGATGTAGGATGGAGATGGATGGAGTTGATGTAGGATGGAGATGGATGGAGATGATGTAGGATGGAGATGGATGGGGGGGTGTAGGATGGAGATGATGTAGGATGGAGATGGATGGAGTTGATGTAGGATGGAGATGGATGGAGATGATGTAGGATGGAGATGGATGGAGATGCAGGTTTTGCTCCTTCAGTGACAGTTAGATGTTTGTTTGTGGTTGTAGGAGCTGATATCAACATTTCAGCTGCACAGTTTTGACATCAGGACTCCGTTCAGGCAGATTCTGGCCTACAGACACTGGAAGACTGAGTCTGAGGTCAGTGCTGCGTCTCTATTCTGATCCCAGACCAGTTAATGTCAGAGTTCTTCTATGTGATGAGTATGAAGCTTCCTCTCCTCTGCAGGGATATCACATCATGAACGTCCTGCTGGCAGCTTTTAAAGGAGACGTCCAGGCGCTGAGGAGGTAAACTCTGACGTCCGATTTAATATTCCAACATTAAATAAACACTTTAATACTGATTATTAGTAAAGATGATAGACAACACAAACTGCCAGTACTTAAAAAATACTTGTTGGAATGTTTTGACACAACAAATTATTTTAAGATACATAAGATAAGATAAGATAAGATAAGATAAGATAAGCTTTATTTATGCCATGCTGGGGAAATTTAGAGCTTTGAAGTAAGTTACCTTCAGTTATTGTCTGTTACCTTCGGTTACCGTCGGTTACCTTCGGTTCCAGCAGCAGTAACAGACGTTCTGTGCAGACTGTTGAGGTTCTTGTAGTTGACCAGAAAACTCATCAGTATTTTAATTTTGTGTCGAAATTAAAAATCAAAATGGACGAGTGAGTTTTTCTGCCCGTCTGACAGAATTTCTTCTTCTGTGGTTGTCTGCAGGTACTTCCTCTCTGGAGTGGATGTTAACGCTGTCGACTATGACGGCAGGTCCGCTCTGCATGTGGCGGCTGCCGAAGGTCACACGGAGGTCATCCGTTTCCTGCTGCAGAACGCCGGAGCGAACGCCGCCCTGCAGGACAGGTGAGACTTTACCTGCCGAACGCGGTCTGTAACCATGACGATGCAGGTGACTGAGTGTCAGACTGGAGGCTGGAGTTCACATTTTAACAGAGAAACTGAATGTAGAGCACACGAGGATGAGGATGAGGATGAAGATCAACAGTTAACACTCACAGTCATTAAAGCCAGATTTCCTTCAGAAGTTTTAATTGAAATGTTCTTTGACGTTCAGCCATGAAGATGCTCAGTTATCAGTAACTGAGTACATTTACTCAAGTATTGAGTACATTATGAGTTACTGTATACTTCTACTTCATTTCTGAGGGATGTACTGTACTTTTTACTTCAGATATAGTTAATAGTAGCTTCTCATATTTAGATATTTTTGCTTTTAGAAAATACGACACAGACTCAAAGGATCAAGCAGCGGCTCTTTGGGGCTTCTTGTCACTTTTCAGGGAAGTTTGAGTTTTGAACATTGTTTCCATCAGATGCTTTAATGTAAACGATCGTTTGAGGCCAAATGATCCAATTTTCAACAAACAGAAGCTGAATCATCTGACGACCCCTCAGATTGACCCCCAGGTTTGGCCCACTGGCCTAGACTAACTAACTGTATATGATGTAGGTGAAAGTAGCTCCACCTGCAGCAGCTCCACCTGCAGCAGCTCCACCTGCAGCAGCTCCAACAGTAACATGCTGCTCTAATATTGATGCTTCAGTAACAACAATCTAATAATATCAAATAGAATCAGAGATCAGGAGACATTTTACTGCACAGACAGTACTTTTACTGCATGAATCTGACAATACTGCTGTACTTTTATTGCATGAAGCTGATAATACTGCTGTACTTTTCCTGCATGAAGCTGATAATACTGCTGTACTTTTCCTGCATGAAGCTGATAATACTGCTGTACTTTTACTGCATGAAGCTGATAATACTGCTGTACTTTTACTGCATGAAGCTGATTATACTGCTGTACTTTTACTCATGTAGGATTGTCAGTGAATAAGGTTTACTTGTGGTGGAGTATTTTTAGATTGCTGTCTGGGTACTTTTACTTCAGAAACAGAAGTACCAGCAGCGTCTCTATGAAACAGCCCACATTCACTGGATGAGAAACACCAAAATAACTGACTGGTTTTTCTAACAGATTTCTGACAGTCAGTGAGCGGGTGGAGGAGCTGGTGGAGGAGCTGGAGGCTCGTAGACCTCCTCAGGTGGAACACCTGTGTGTGATTTACCTCTAATCCTTCGGTTACTTTCACCTTTGCAGGGGCAGTGTGTGATGTAGTTTTGTCTGTCACCAGGTGGGGGAGCTCTCCTCTGCAGGAGGCCAGGAGGCACAACCAGGAGGCTGCAGTCCAGCTGCTTCAGAGCGCCATCTGATGAGCCTTAATGTGACCTTTGACCTCTTCATGAAGTTATCTGGATGAGTTTGATGAAAAACAGGAAGCTCTTCAGGTCTGGAACATGTGAAGAAACATTCCAGGTTTGGTTTCAGTGTAACTTCACTGAATCGGGCCGTTCATGTTCCAGGAGGAGAAGTGGCTTCATCACCGTGTCACAGCTGACCTGCTGTAAAGACTTGAACTGGTCTCCTGTGATCGGTTTTCCTTCACTTTGTCTCCGGACTGAAAGCTCTAGCAGCTGCTCCTCTCTGAAAAGTGAGAACCGGTTTCCTCCTGTTCACACTTCCTTCACATATGTTCATCAAGTTATCATTTAAAAACAAGCGTACAGAATATAAAACCAACAGCTGCTTCAATAATTAATATGACTGCATTTCCAGGAGGATGACACAAACCTGAAAAGCATCATCAGAGCTGTTTGGAAAAGCCCATTAAACACTGGGTCTGATTGATGAATCTCAGATGAAATCCTCTGTGGAAACATTTCTTCATTTGATGCTCAAATCAAAAATGATGTTCAAAGGCATAAAGTTCTCGTTTAAAACATCCCGTAAACTCTCGGTATCTTGTTACTCTCAACAATAAACAGCTTTTCCTCTTTTCTGCTGCTTCGTCTGTCTGATGTCACTGTTCACCTCAATAATACAAAGAAATCAATTCAGCTTCAGAAGAGGAGCTCAGATCTTTAGACTAGATTAGACTTTATTATCACTGCACAGAGAGCACAAGTACAGACAGTACAACGTGCTGCAGCGTGGCCTGTCAGCAGAGGAGCAGAGGACTCTGGAATAAACAGTAAGAGGAAGACATGAACCGAGTGAATTGAACTGCAGGAAGAGAAGAACTGGAGACTCATTTTTCTGCAAATCATCGAACAAACATGAAACTTAAG
This sequence comes from Chelmon rostratus, assembly GCF_017976325.1. NCBI lineage: Eukaryota > Metazoa > Chordata > Actinopteri > Chaetodontiformes > Chaetodontidae > Chelmon > Chelmon rostratus. The sequence goes on from NC_055663.1 coordinate 28,366,671, forward strand.
ATAACTAAACAAAGTTTAAATGTTAACAGTACACCGGTCAACCAGTGCTCAACATCAAAAATTAGTACAGCTCAGTTTGGAACATTATTTTCATGTGTTACGCCGTGGATGGCAGCAGTTTGACTCGCGGTTTGAAGCACACGGCATATGAGGCAGCAGAGATAAACTTGACTGCAGAACCGGAAGAGGAAACCGGACGTGACCCTGGGGGTGATCACCTGAGCCCACAGGGGTTCACTGATTGGCTCCTTCTACGAAGCCCAATGCAGCAACTCTTTTTTTTCTATTTGTCCTTTTCTCCATTTTAACCACTTTTAACAGTCGTTGTTGCATATAAATCAATTTCAATGAATTATTAATATATTTCTAAATAAAATCAATTATTTATTCCAAAATAAAATTAACTACTTTTAGAATTTTTACTGACTTTTTTCAATATTCGTATAAAATAATGCATAAAATATATCCAGTGAAGAAAACCTTAGAGAGATTTAAGACTGATATTGAGTATTCTTGTGCTTTCTGTGGAACCAGGAAGAAACAATTTGCCATCTGTTTTATCACTGTGTGTACACTTGAATATTTTGGACAGATGTTCAAATTTCAATCAACAGGAAAACTGAACAAACAACCCGTATAAAAGAAAAATAACTTTTTATCTGTTCCGAAGAAAATGAGAGGGGAAAAGACTTTACCTTTGTCGTACAACTACTTCTCCTTCTAGGAAAATTTCATATTCAGAAGAAGAAATGGACTGACTCGAAACCCAGCTTTGATCATTTTCTATTATTGCACGACTGTCAGCGGCCTGAAGAGCAAGAAAGCTCAGAAAACTAACTCTGTTTGGTACTACGAGACTGATGATCATTATATTCTTGAGTACCCTGGGTATCTTCTACCATCTCTTTAGTTTGTGGAACTTTGTTTTGATTCTGTGCTCTGTTTTCAACCCCCCCTGCCGGAAACAGTGATGTGCCGTATTGTAAATGTTAATTGTGCGTCTACGTTTATATGTCTATGCCAAAGACGTGCTCGCGGAAAAAAAGCTCAAATACTGCTTCCGGTTCACCTTGTAATAATACAGATATCCCAGCATTTTTGTACTTTGATGTAGCATAGATTGGATTCTTCGTGTTTATCTGGGAATATAAAAATCTATAATAGGAAAGTAACACAAAATCCAGTTTTATGGCGGTAGTTCAATGGAAAACGGCTCTTGTGTGTTTGTTTTAAAATCTGCTACATACATTGGAAAACTAAAAATGCCTGTTTTTATTTATTTATTTTTTCGATTTGCGTTTCAGAATTGGAAATAGAATGAATGGAAGGTACGTGGACCCTCAAACCCACACAATGAATTTAAAAAGCACAAAGACAACATATCAAATGTTGATTTATTTTCATTTTTATGTTTTGTAAATCGTATCCTCATTTACAATTATAGAAATAGCATTTACAATAGAAAAGCCGGCAGAGGAGTCCGTGCCTAGCAACGGTTGCTATGCTGAAGACGCTCAGGGGGCGGGGCTCAGCGATCAGAATTCCTTTGATCTCTGTCGGGCTTTGATTCCTTTGATTCCTTTGATCCTCTGTTATCAAAGGGCTGAAATGTATGACTCAACCTGAACTTATACAGACTGCACAAACCATTACTATTCAACGTATTTACTCATTTAAATTGACAAGTGCGAGAGAACATATGATGGAATCTATGACAGACAACGAATCTAAGACATTGAAAGGTGATACAAAACCAGTTATGATGGATAAAACAGAATCATCAATGGATAAGATACCGAAGATACAAGGGGAGACAGTTCGCCAGCTGGTTGAATCCTTTTTGAAAGGGTTAACAACCAGCCAGTGCCAACTGTTGAAAGAAGGCTCCCCTGATCATGCCACTAAAATGATGATGGCCGAATTGATGCTGGAAATCATTTCTGTGGTGTGCAAAACCTTCTCGGAGGCTATTCGAAGCGAGAAAGTAGCCCTGTCTGAGAAGCATGTTCAGTCCAGTCTGGACCGAACGCTCCCCCAGAGTTTTGCCGTGTCTGTGGAGGACGCAGACCGGTGTGACAGCCCGGGACGCTTGTCGTCCCTCATAAGTAAAGAGGTTGCAGAAAATGTCAACTCTGTCCGCTCCGCTGCTTCGCCGCCCGCATCGCCTGTATATCAGCGCCCCACTCCCCCAAGCAGACTCAATGCTATGGTCGAGCACGCCTGCAAAATGTTCCAGAGCTGCAAGATTAACACGGACAGTCTCTGCTCATGTCGACCACGTAGACAGAGGCAGGGAGACCTAGAGGAGGTCTCATCAGAGGGGAGCCCTGACAGATCATCGAGCAAAGCCACTGACGCTGACCTGCAGGCGACCAGCACAGCAGCAGAACCAGAACCCCCGGAGACCCTAGGGCGGGGCTCATCACAGCACAGCCTTGCCACAGCATCGAGTAAATCTGTCCAGGAAGTCATTGAGGGGGAGCTAACTGATGTGGTAGAACCTCTTGTGAGTGACGTGCCAGAAACTGATTACAATTTGATGAAATCTGAAGCCTCTCTGGAGGTTGAAGCTGTTGCAGATGACATTTCTCAGATCACGAATGACACCGTTAAGACTCCAGACGAGAAAAATGCTGTTGAGCAAAGACGACGAAAAAAGGAGAAACTCTGTAACAGGGTCAAGTCTTTTTTGACAAAGAGGATTGCTGTAGCGTTGACGTTACGCACGGCGGCAAAGCTGAAGGCCAAATTTCGCGGGGACGCTAAAGTGGAACGCAGGGAGTCAGCCGAGGCTCTCACACATGGTGTCGTCTCTCTGCTCGAACAGGGCGGAAATCAACGGGATGTGGTTCAAGCTTTGGGAGCCGGGTCTTTCAAAGGGCTTCCCAGAAAGAAAGTCCTGGTATTCACACATGCGCTGAGTCAGCTCCTGCATAATTACGTGACAGACGGGAAGCAGCCTGAGATAATCGCAGAATCGATCAGGCGACAAACTGGCCAGGCTGCTGACATGAATACTGAGATACAGAACAGAGTGTGGATTTTCCTGTCAATGATGAGCTGGTGGATGAACAGTCAGGCTCCACGCTACAGTCAAAGGGTGGCGCTGGCTCTGATGGGCAGTGAGCCACTGGCACCTCTAGAGATCGAAGGACTTGTGGAGTTTGACACCGAGCCACAAACACCAACACTGACCAACACAAGCGTTGTGGAAACAGCTGCAGCGACACCTGCCGACCAGAACACAACAGCACAGACAGACCGAAACAAAATGTGTGTGCAGGTACTCATTGAGAAACTGTTTACTAAAATCTTCAGCGGAGCAGACGTGGACCTTCACATTGATGACCCACAGGACATTGCTAGGCATCTGCTTGAGTGCACATGGGCCCAAGTCAAGGGTGAAGACATCGATCCCAAAACCTTTAAAAAGCTTGACGAGGCCATTTTCATGGACCTGCTCAACAAGTGGAGAGATATAGATATGTTGCTGATTGCTTTAAAGACAAGGGACCCAGCAGTTGAAAAATGTATCATCTCCACTTTCAGAGAACACCTAAAAAAACGCAGCACCATCCGCAGGTTCTTTTCCTCTGTGGGCAAAGTCATCTGTGCGCCCTTCACTGCACTCTGCAGATCAAACAGAGTTGGTGCCATTTAGGTGAATTACAGTATTCATCTTGAAGGGAAAAAATGTCTCCAATCTTCTTTTTTCTTCAAATTGAATGCAATAAGAGCTCAAGTCCTGCTCCACACGGAGCGGAGCAGGAGGATACCTGGATCTGGCCCAGGACTTGAGCTCGTGCAGCCACCTCAGCAGTGTGACCACATTACCAGAAGCGAGGGTCCGGTCCCGGTCCTGAGCCTTTCTGAGTTTGTGTGTTACCTGCCTGGTGGTGAGGTTTTCTCCGGGTGCTCCGGTTCGCCATCTTTCTTCAAAGCCAGGCAGCAATTGGGTGCTCTCAGTAGTCCCCAAAGGCTGACTGGTTTTAGAAAGAAAAAAACCCCTCTCTTATATATATATATCCATTCATCCATTTTTTATAAAATAAAGATTTCAAAGTTTCAAACAGCAGTTTCAATGTCTATAAATGTACATCACAGGTTTCTCAGTGTCACTGTGCATCATTCCACTAAGTGTCTGGTTCACAGTGAGCACCTGAGAGCAAAAGCAAAAGAAACAGAACATTTAAACAGCACTTAAGACTTTTTTTAAGACAAATATGTGAACAGAACAAATTTAGGGAAATCAGGATGTATGGTGAAAATGTTCCTGCACTCAATTTTGAGGAAGAGCGTGTTTTTAATTGAATGAAGATTCACCTGTTACTGATTCTTTTGGCGTCATGACATCACCAGATTATTGAAATTCAATTCAACTTTATTTCAGACTCATAGGTCCATATTAGTATAAAGAAAAAAAACAGAACAAGGACAATAACGCAGAGATGTGTTATCATTGCAGCTCACAAGTGTGCAGTGATTAAAACACCTACAGACAGCTGTTCCAGAGCTTCCAGACACACCAGGAGAACCTCGTGTCACTTTGTGTCGGCTCGGTTCAGGACATACGATCAAGTTTTTAAATGAAATGTTCAAAAAATTAACTTCTGTTCGTTTAGCTTCACTCAGCAGAATTTATTCCTCATATGCACAACAAAGCTTCTTTGTTTCTTATGTTGTTGTCAATATGTTCATGTATGCATTGTCATACTGTATTCTCCACGTGAAACACTCTTCAAAACCAAATAGCCTACGGGTTCACACACGTCTGTTTCAGCATGTCCATTCAGTCTGCTTTACTTCTAATCTTTGTAGGTTCAGTCAACCAAAATCAAACAATCACATTAAATGCTCCACTTTTTCCTAATGTTCTCATGAAGTTGTAAAATAAAACAGCATGCTGCTTTCAGGTTGTTATTTGGAAAGCCTCCACATGATGGCAGTGTTCATTCACTTTTTACTGACTGACATGATGGTGCAAACAGATGACAGCAGCCTCACAGGTTCTGCACTGCATTGCTGCAAATACTACGATCTACAATCCTCTCATGTCCCCAGTTAATGGAGACAACACTGTTCAGGGGAAACGATGAAATTCACTCAGACTGCTGACTGTGTTCACAGAAACGCTGGACTGTTGCAGACCGTCAGCTGTGTCTTCATTTCACACATTGAATCAGGGGCTCATTATTAGAAATCATAACATCAGTTTCCACAATCATGCAGATGCTGTATTTCCCCATCAGAAATGTATTCCTGGTTTGAAACAGCATTTATAATTTCATTTTGGGAAATAACATTTGCATGAATTTAGTGTAACTGAAACAAAATAAGATTGAAATTTACATCCTGATTACAAGTTTACATCTAAGGAACAACAGTATGTGCCTAATATGGATAACTAGAAAATTCCCTCTGGGAAATTTTGAAAGGGACACGGGGTGTGTTTGAGCCGACAAAATTATCTACGTTTTAAAGTTTGAATGAAGTCTCTAGGAGAAAGTATGGCGAAGCAGTGGACAATTGAAAAAGGCTGCAATTTGAGAAAACAGCAGATATCAGAGGTAGTCAGTCCCTGATTAATGAATTGCTGTCAGCTGTGCCTGTGGGTTGAGCTCAGAGGTTGCCATGACAACTTGGGGCAGTTAGAAGCAGGCAGCATGCAGAGAGCAGGCAGTATGCAGTGAGATTTGGGTTCTGCGCACCTCCTAAACAAAGCCTCCCCAGGAGAGAACCGTACCTCCTATCAGAGTGTACTATAGATCATCGGACTCCCGAGACCTTCCTGATTCCGAATATCATCTCGTTTTATTCCTGAGACAACAACTTTTCGTTTTATGGCGATCTAAAGACAGGAGGCATTTCTGCTTTTCTCACAAAACAGCTCTGAATTTTTACATTGGAGTCAATGGGAGAGCAGGAGGGAGCTGGCTGCACAAAAAGTCTCACCATTTAAATTCAGTAAGTCTCTCAGCTTTTTCGAAGACATCACATGAAAGAGGACAAGTTTGTCTACAAAATGATCTACAAAATTATGCGTGTAGAGTGTAATTTGTGGCCGTAGCGACGAGAAAAAGAGAAGATTTTCAGATCATTTTTAGACTCTGTGCCACTCTGTCCCCCACTCTAGCACGAACATTCCGCGCAATACACACCCATTATAATCTCAAAATTTCCCTCAAAACGATCACTGTCATTGAACAGTGACTGATCAAAAACTATACTACCAATCAAAATGTGGATGAACACACCAATAGACCAGACTTGGGTCTACATTTTAAAGTTTAAATGAAGTCTCTCGGTGAATGTATGCCTGAGCTACAGACGTTTGAAAAACTCCAATTTCAGTCTTTTTTTTTTCGCCCGTCCCATTCATTCTTATGGAAAATTTATCGCAGTTTTTCGCGTCGTAAAAGTAATAGCACACCGATCCCGATCAAACCGCACGTTTTGATATATAATTTGCGAGGGTTTTCTCAAAGCTGCGGGCTGAGTTTAGGGACGAAAATTTGGAGGAGGATGAAAAATAATAATAATAATAATAATAATAAGAAGAAGAAGAAGAAACGCACGGGATAGTAATAAGTGACTCGGAGCGTGCCCCGTGTCCCTAATTAATGTTTTCACTGATGTGATATATTCCTTTAGCCCTGTATTGGGGCTTTCATTGAATTATAATTTATTGTCATTTGACTATCAAAATAAAATATTTACATTCTGTCAAAACTGTCATTCTGTGGTTATGGAAATAAAAATCTACACCTTTATTGAAGACTGTATTATAAAATTGCAAGCCCAGAACTATTTCAGTGTACCTCACTCAACAATCTGAATAAATCATGTAAAAAGGAATAATTATCCCCAACAACTTACACAGCAATTTGTTCCATGTGTATTAATAATATTAAATGTCTGCTGTGGCTGATTAGCAGTCCAGACAGCTGGAATGTAAACACACAGAGACAGAAACTCTTTTTAACCCTCTTCAGTCTCCTCCAGTCTCTTTCATCAGTGATCTGCTGTGCTAATCAACTGGATGTGGAATAAAAAAGACAAAACGTTATGATACAAAACGTCCCTGTAAACCATAAACGGAACAGGTCCCATCATTTCATATCAAATATTAGAACCATGAACGCACCAAGCTAAAACTTCTCATCGACCCAAAGTAAAGCTCTTTAGAAAAAATACAACCACATGTTACTGTATGTGGTGCGAGTATTTGCCTTTAGCCTCGTCTCCTGTCAACTGCAGGATCAACAGGTGACAACACCTGGTGCACTGAAGATCAGCCAATAGCAGATAGCACTGTCACATCCTGCTCTGACAAGCAGACTGACACCTGCTGTGTCCAAATTAAACACTACATACAAATTAGTATAGATATATGTTAATCTATAAAGACTGTTGTCTTTAAAAAAAAAAAAAAAAGCTTTTCTGATTCGTACTGACAGGAAATAATAAAATATACACACTGACATCAAACTTTGACCTCGGGAAAACAGTCGCACTTAAACTTCAGAAAGAAAAAGCACAATGTTCTACAGAGGTTTAATATTTTCCCTCTGACCTTTCTGGAGCCACTTCACCATCAACCATTTTGGACACCTTTTTTGACAGACCGTCCATATAAATCATCACCTAAATTCAAAGAATTGCTAATCCCAATACTTAACCATCGATAAACATCTTTCCAGAACAGCATTGTGAGCGAACAAGAGAAGAATAAGTGTGTGTTCTGTCCTACAGAAAACACACGGACTTACTTCAAAATTGAACCTTTTCCTTAGAGTTTCAACAGCAGGATAAATGTTGATTAATTTGAACTGAATTTCTTTTACCTTGGGTGAAATTGGCCATTTAAGATAAGATAAGATACGTTTCCGTTAATGTCACTTCATAATCTCTTATCTTTATTTTTGTTGGCTTTTTGATATGATGGAATAGCTTTTCTTTAAACATGTTTCCAAGTGAGGAAGCAGTATTTTAGCTTTTTTCCGTGAGTACGTCTTAAGGAAAAATGGTATTTACTCATAATTTCTCCCCTCATGGATCTATTCTATGGAAAAACAGAGTGATCACCATAAATAGGAAATCGATTTTCCAAAGAGATTGGTATGAGAAAGGTATTTTGTTCGTAAAGGATGTAATGGATTCTGGTGGAAGACTTCTGGACTACAGGGCTTGGTTAGAAAAATATGATAGAAATTGTACTCAGAGAGAATATAATAAAATATGTAAAGCAATACCCTTACTGCTGATTCAATTAATACAGAATGTCCTACTATACTCGAATGTGGAATCGGTACTGCCAAAACAGATGATTAATGATTGCAACTTAAGTGATAAAAATGTAATAACAAAGTGATTAGTGGTGCTCTGAAATCTACAATATTCTATGATTATAACAGAGGAATTACAGCTCAAGTGTCTGATAAGGTGACTGTGCCTATGATGGAAAAAGCACACTCTAAGTACATTAAGTGGCCCATCTCCCCAAAGATTAAAGAAACCCACTTTAAGATACTCCACAAAGTCTACCCAGTTGCAGAATTTTTAAAAAACAGATTTAAGTTTGAAGTTGACATTCTGTAATTCAGCAGATGAAACTTTAGAGCATATGTTTTTCTCATGCCCTGTGTCCAGAAGTTTCTGGTTAGAAATAAAAAAAATAAAAAAAATGGCTATCACTTAGAATAAGTGATGTCCCGGATTTTGAATCTTCTCACATACTCCTTTATGTAGATAATTTAAAATGAAATATCTCTGATATGATAAATCTAATCATGCATCAGGACCCCCCCCCCCCCCCCCTTTTTTTTCTTTTCTTATTTCCCTTGCGTTTTGGCAACATGTTTTTTGCACTAAATGTTCAAATTCTTACAAGAAAATGTGTCTTTATGTCTCTATGTCTTTATGTTCCTATTGTATTGTAATAATAAATAAATATTGAAAAAAAAGCCTCAGTATTTCAGCCTCGAGGCGACACATGGGGTGGATCTCATTTCTCAAAATTGTCGTTTCCTCCCTCCTCGCTCGAACCGGAAGTACTTCTGGTCCGCCATATTGCCGGCTGTCCCAAAGCGCAAATTGCGGCTCTGAGGAGCGAGGATCGAGGAGCGATGAGGGCCCTCGGAGGAGCTATGAGCGAGGATACATCAGTGCATCCTACCCGGAAGTCTGTCAACTGAACGGTATGAAGACTCCGCCCCCACAGCTGACATGTTTGAACGAGGTGGAGGAGAAAGTGCGCTAGTGTAAATATCCTGCAGTGAATGGCTGTAATTCAGATGAGCCTAACTGAACGTTACGTTCTCCAAAGAGCGATAATACAAGAACATGAGGATCCGTCATGTTTCAATCATGTAAGAGATGATGTATAGTGAGCAGGGACGATAGGAAGCTCACTATTATCCCGCTTAGAACTCTGCTCACTAGTAAAGCATTCAATATAAAGTGACACAAAATGAAAGTAAACACGTACGTTGCCTAGCAACCGCCTCTCACTGTGCGCAGGCCGGCAGGCAGGAAAACTTATTTCTTTACAGATATTCAGAGAAATCCTGTCAAATGTGGAGAAGTGACGGGACCTCCCAGACCTGAGAGAGATGGAGCTGGAGACAGAGTTTGGTTTACCGCTGTTATTTCTACTGATGGATAAAAGTCCCGCAGCAGCTGATTTCTGTTCAGCGTCAGACATTAAAACATCTGTCTCCAGTTTTGTCTCCACTCAGCAGTCTTTTATCTACAACCTGTTCTAACACTAACACACCGGCCTCTCGTCACTTGTTCTGCGTGTTATCTGAGTGAAATAATGTGTTTCATGGCTCGTAGGTTTCTCTTCACTGACAGCTCTGAAATGTGTCTCATTGAACAGGACAGAAGACACAGCGAGGCTGATAAAGTTCAGGTCAGAAAATGACCACCTGTTCACCTGAAGAGGCGTCCAGCCAAGAATGAACTCATTAATTCTCATGTGTGTTAATAAAAGTGTTTCATATTTATTTGCTAGTGCTGGAGACTTTTTTAAATAATGTAAATATAAGTATAAAATGTAAATATATCGAGGGCGGGGGGTGGTGGGGGTGTGAATATGACGGTAACTGCAGCAGATCCACCTGTGTCGCGTCATCAGAAACAGATGTCGCTTCACGTGACGCTTCAGAGGAAAGGACGTCTCAATTCTCATAAAACATGTTTCCTCGTTTCTTCTCTCCTTGCGTGGTTTCCTTGCGTCCTCTCATGCATCCCCGGTGGGAGGGACAAAGACACAAGGAAAAGACGCAAGTGAGGGAAACATGGATTTTGAGAAATGGGATCCACCCAGTGTGTGTGTGTGTGTGTGTGTGTGGAAGAATGTGTGGAAGAATGTGTGGAAGCTCAGATTGAAAAGAACAGAATAATTGTTGTTAATGCGGTTTGCTGCTCTGGTTTACGGTCACAGACGCTGGCTAACTGGTCCCAGATGGTCCGGTGTCCCGGCCTGAGGAGACTTCCAGCCGAGCATCGGGACAGACCGACGGCGTTAAAGGGCTTTTCCTCAGCACGTATATTTACTCTGCGTACTGCAGCAGCACTGACACCTTCATGTCTCAAAGGAACACGTTTCAATACTTTCTGCTGTAGAATTCGTTAAATTTCGTGTCTCTGAAAGCTGTTTGACAAAATGTTGGAGAGAAGTGATTTTAGCTGATTTATCTGCAAAGTAGAAACAGAAATAGACCACATTTAAAGGAAGCAGTGCTCAGATTGTTGACTCAAGTAAAAGTACTAGTATCACAATGTGAAAGTACTCCATTGTGTAAATGTACTTCAAGTATCAGAAAGTAATATATCATTTCATTTTGCATTATCAGGTAATTAGTACTGATGAATCAGTGCACAAGCTGAGGTCAGCTGACGTGTTCTGAGCGACCTCCTTCAGTAAAGTTTGGTACTTTAGTGGAGCGGTTCCCAACCTGGGGGTCGGGAACCTCCAAAGGGTCAGCAGATAAATCTGAGGGGTCGTCAGATGATTCATGGGAAAGAAGAAAATACACAGCTCTGATACATGAATCTGCATTAATGTTTCAGATTAATTATCTTTGATTTTGAGTGAAATATTAGATAATTTGACTTAATTCAGTTACTGACATGAAACCATGTTGGAGGTGAAAAGCTCACCTGAGGCGATGAGGCCGGAGCAGAGCAGCCACGGTCTCTCTGGGTCTCTTTATGAACACATTTCTTCCTCATTTTAAAGAAAAGAATTCTAACTGTAGATGTGAGACACCGATCACGGAGACATGTTTATGTTTGACATCATGTGGGCAACAGTAAGAATTCAAGTGAATCAGGATGTGAGAGAGGTTTAATTCACAGTCAGTCGTCCAGGAGCACCAGAAACGTCTCCATCAGACAAACACTAAACACCGCAGGACATCACATGACAGGACGCTTCATCAGCCACTGCTGGACAGAGTCAGTGTGGGGAGACTTCTGAGAGGCTGAACTTAGTCAGCAGGCAACACAAAGTCCAGTCCTTCATCCTCATGGTGGCGCCAGAGGACGCAGACGGCCGACGATCGCTCTTCATATTCAGCAGCTTCATCTCGCTGGTTCCTGTTTCAGGTTTCTGTCAGTGTGGCTGCAGCTGCAGCTCGTCCAGCTCTGACTGTCCTCCACAAAGGTCACCTTCCTGAGAGACCTCTGCAGGGACAGACACAACACTGAGGGACAGACACACAATACTGACCTCTGCAGGGACAGACATAACACTGAGGGACAGACACACAATACTGAGGGACAGACACACAATACTGACCTCTGCAGGGACAGACACAACACTGAGGGACAGACACAACACTGAGGGACAGACACACAATACTGACCTCTGCAGGGACAGACACACAATATTGAGCTCTGCAGAGACAGACACACAATACTGAGCTCTGCAGAGACAGACACACAATACTGAGGGACAGACACACAATATTGAGCTCTGCAGAGACAGACACAACACTGAGGGACAGACAACAATACTGACCTCTGCAGGGACAGACACAATACTGAGGGACAGACAACAACACTGAGGGACAGACACAACACTGAGGGACAGACACACAACACTGAGGGACAGACACAAAACTGAGGGACAGACACAACACTTATGTATGGGTATTGAGTGTTATTAAAGGTCCAGATTGTAAATAAAGTTTTTCAAAGAACAGAAAAGTCAGTGGAAGATTTTTTGGGTCTTTTTTGTGAATCTTATCAGAATCTTTCAGATTCAACCAGTGAGGAAATCATGGTGAGGTCACCTGCGTCTCTGCCCTCAGCCCTCGGGGGTATCGGGAAATATCGTCCCGCCGCCGCTTCGCCTTCTCCCAGTCATCCAACCACAGCTGGCGCCGGTACTCTGACTGGCGAGACGTGATTCGCTGGTAGATGGCCTGATTCTGACGGCTGACCAGTAGAAGCTCCTCCCTCCTCTTGTCAGCGTTCAGACTGAGGAGGAAACAGGGATCGATGCGGATCAATGCGGATCGATTCGTACATGAATGACCACTGGCTAATGAGAGATTTATCCATTTTTGGTGGAAATTTACTATCCAAGTCTGAGGGGATATCAAAATTGATTTATCCATATTACTCAATGTATGTGACTCCTAAAAACATCAAAAAGATAAACTCCATAATTTACAGCTTTATATGGAGAAATAAAACGCATTATGTTAAAAAATCACAATTGGTTAAAGATGATAAAAAAGGAGGTTTGAATACACTGGACTTTGAATCAATGGTAGGAGTGTTTTAAGTAAATTGGATAAAAGCTTTTATGTCACAGACCGAATCAGTTTGGTTCCACATACCCAGAAGTATTTTTAAGAAAATTGGCGGGTTGGATTTTGTGTTAAAATGTGACTTTGAAACTACAAAACTGCCTGTGAAGTTATCTAAATTTCATAAACAAGTATTGCACTATTGGAAGATGATATTTTCCCATAATTTTACTCCACATAGTTCCACATTGTGGAATAACAGAACTATTACGATAAAAAGGAAATCTATATTCAGACAGGATTGGTGCGATTAAAAGGTGACTTTTGTTAAAGATATAATGGATAATCAAGGAAATCTCTTAGATTTTAATACCTTTAAAGAAAAATTTGATATTCAGTGTTCTTATAGAGAATTCAGCAGAATATGCAAAGCAATTCCTCTTGCTTTAATACATTTAATACAAAAAACAGTCTCTCAATCAAGAATACAAGTGTACATACCAGAGTTAAAAATTGACCAATTGCAAATTAGTGATAGAAAATGTAACAGCAAATTTATTAGAAAAGCTGCGGTGGATTTAAAGAAGACAAAAGTTCCACCCGCCTGTCTTTTTATTTTATTTACTTTCTAACGAGCTAATGATAAAGTAGGTAAACCGGTCCGACTGATGAAACCACTTCCTGTCTGACTCCGCTCTTTCACGCTACACGCTACATATACACGCATAAAATCACCCCGATGCGTATTTCTACGCTTCAGGTGCTTTTTCTTACGCTTTATGTTCGTAAACACAGTTATTGTGTGTTGGGCTCTGAGTGCTGCCAAAACATGGTTGACCTACACTCAGTATTGCACCTGAATGCATCTTGTGTGAAGAGACGGGGGCCTGAGTTGGTTGAGACCAAAAAAAAGAGCTAAGAGTTTCATTCAAAAGTGACACGAACATGATCACGTTGCTCCGTGACTGCTGGATGTGGAAATAAACGACATGTAGTTCAACATGCAGCCTGATGTTGTGTTCACAACTCGTTTCTGCTGAAAACAAGTTGAACATAAAAATCAGTTGTTGCAGGTTTGAGTTTGGATTTATTGTAGCTTCAGTTACCCTGAACCTGAGTGAGCGCAGATAAACACCAGAGACTGTCACACCATCACACCCCCACTTCAATAATTCAACACGCTAACGCAGCGAGACTGCTCGCATCAATTATTTATGTCCAACAAGGTGCACTGGCATCATCACAGAGATGGTCAAGACCTGAGCGGGAAGGATTTAATGTCGAGTCAAGAAAGAGTCCGTGAGGGTCACCATGACAACAACCAAACAGCAGGATAACAATGTCCTCTGAGAAAAATAAAAAGTTAAACAATAAAAACGTCTGCTTGGAGAAATAAAAACTTCATCTGTGTATAACGCACGCGTTCATATCCAGGTGTTTTACTGGCTGCTGTGTCATCATCATCACAGGGATCTGATGTCATATTTCATGACATCATGTCGTCACATAACAGGGCAACACAAGACAGAGCCTGATGTAGGATCATGTGACATGACATAGCAGGTCAGCGCAAAGCAAACAGGACATGACCGAACCAGACGGGACGGATCAGGACATGAGAGGACAGGACATGACATCACCAGATATGACACGACATCACTTCATCATTATAACATATAACAAGCCATAACATGACATAAAACTGCGTTAGATGAGATCACAGGACATAGCCGGACAGACGTGACGTAGCAGGACAGGACACGTCGTGGCCTGGCAGGACAGAGCAGGACATGAGGGCGTGGTGTGGTGTGTCAGCTGGCTCTTACCTCCTCAGGTGGGACTGGTTCCAGTGGTCCACCAGGCCTTTAGAGCAGACGATGTCTGCTAGTTTGGAGGCCAGGAGACGGTTGTCTCTGTCAATGGTTGACAGCCGCTCGTCCTGCAGCTGAATCATAGAAACGAAGCGTTAAAACAGAGACTTTCAGACGTTTTAGACGTCGTAAAGATCAGGTGAGCCCTCGTTCTGTCAGTCGAACACGACGCTCGCATGATTCAAATGAAAGAAGAAGAAGAAGAAGGACGTTAGAGGCTGAATGAGGTTTAACTATTAGTTATTAGTTAGTGTGTGTGTGTGTGAGTGTGTCTGTGTGTGTCTGTGTCTGTGTGTGTGTGTCTGTGTGTGTCTGTGAGTGTCTGTGTGTGTGTGTGTGAGAGAGTGTGTGTCTGTGAGTGTGTGTGCATCTGTGCGTGTGTGTGTCTGTGTGTGTGTGAGTGTGTGTGTATGTCTATGAGTGTGTGTGTGTGTGTCTGTGAGTGTCTGTGTGTGTGTGAGAGAGAGTGTGTGTCTGTGAGTGTCTGTGTGTGTGTGAGAGAGAGTGTGTGTCTGTGAGTGTGTCTCTGTGTGTGAGAGTGTGTGTGCATCTGTGTTTGTGAGCTTGTGTGTTTGTGAGTGTGTGTGTGTGTGTGTGTGTCCACTGACCTGCAGTTTTTTGAGTTTGAGCTGGACGTGAGCTGGTGTCCTCATGCCCTTGTTGTCCACTACTGGCAGGGCGGAGTTCACCTGGACAGGTAAATACAGGTGAGTGAATTTTTTTTTTCTTTTTTGCTTTAGCTTTTTTGCTTTTTTACTTTGTAGCACTGTGAGATCCTGCCGATGAAATTATTATTATAAAAGTGGACTGACGTCCATCAGGTGGAAACAAATGTTGCTCTGTGGCTGCTGGATGGGGACACTGTTAACAATGACATTATAAGTATGTTGCTGCCCCCAAGTGGCCAAAAAACAGTTAATACAGCTTTAACCAACAGAGTAACTGCAGGAATCACAAGTACACAATGTGTTTTCTATCCCTTCATTTACTGTGACTCATTCTAATGCACACATGCAGTGAACTATGTTGGATTTTGATTAGAGGCTTTTGGTAAGTTTGATAAGCAAACCTTCAATTCTTCATCAGCGCTCCTCCTCTAATCCACCAATCAAAACATCCCACTACCACTAGCCTAGTGGTACCCACTACCACTAGAGTCCCTCATCATCCAACCTGCCTTCTCAAACCCATTAAACTGTCACTACACCTTCATTCCTACACCTTAACTAATCCTCCAACCCTCCAAACCAGCTGCAGCCCCACCAGTCTTCATCTCCAACAACGCAGCAGTGCTCCACCTCCACCTTCATCCCCCTACCTTTCTGCGGTGGTTTTCGTAGTTGTTCTGGTCCCATCGCTGCTGCAGGTAGCGGTTTGTGACGGGCTTTAAGGGCTGGTAGGACCTGTGCATGCTGCACCGCTGATCAAGATCTCACATTCACTCATTCACAAGCGCTCAGTCCAACCCAGCAGGAAGTGTGTGTGGGTGGGTGGGTGCGTGTTTGCACGCCTGGGGGGTTGTCGCCATGGAGATGTACCCCTCTTTATCTCATTGCAGCCAGATAAAGTTCCCATTAATTATTACTGAGCTGAGGAGGCATGCACACACACTCAAATTAAATGCATTCAAAGTTTCCTGGACACTGATTGGCTGGAAAACCACCTAAGTGCCAAAATTGAAATATTGAGTAATACTGTAACACCAGGAACTGGGAACTAACTGGGAACAAACTGGGAACAAACTGGGAACGCTGAGAGTGAACAGCCTGGACTCAGAAACAATTTCAGAAAAAAGGAACATTTGACTTCTTATAATAAAAACAAACAGTAATAATAAAGAGCGTTTCAACCAACATGTAATGTGTAACTCAATCAGAAAAAACTGTCATCTCTAAGTTAGCGTTTGACCGTTACAGTGGTAGAGTTACATTACTCTGATTACTTACTCTGATCTGAACCTTTATGGATGAGGCCCATGATATTTAATTTCTATTTATTTATCTATCAGTCTAGTTCTGTGTTTTCTCTTTGAATCACTCGTGTTTAATTACCACCGAAGGACCGGACCAGTGCTTGAACATGAGCTTGTCTGGGAGACATCCACTGCGTGTGACATAATCACATGTCTGTCCTGCAGTTCCCTGCTGAGCTGTGGAGGGCGCCGTGCATCTGATGTGGGATTGGAACCAGCAACCTGACACTCAGTTGTTCCTCCTGTCGGTGTCAGTGTCAGCTTCCTTCACTGTTTGACACGATAACAGGTGTGATGTCGAGCATATAGACGGAAAAGTGACTCATTAAATACTCAGAGCGACCAAATAAAAAACCATGCAGCTTTTTATGTGCCTTAAAATATCTGAAAATATTTATATGTAGTGTCGTTATATCAACGAATCATTGATGTTTTTTTCTGTGTGTTCTGTCTTTTTCACTGTTCCTCTGTCTCATTCTCTCAAATGAAATTAATTAAAGAATAAATGTGTGATATTAACAGCAGGGTGTAGTGCAGCCTGCAGCAGTGATGCACGAGAGATGAAACACGACGGAGCTAAACTTCAACCTTCCTGCAGGCCAGAGACGGAAATAATGACGACAGACAAGCTCACAGACAAACAAACGGACGGAGAAAAGCCAGGCCACTCGCTCCGGAGAGGGTGGTGTTTCTTGGCAGGTGTAGCTGGTGTAAAGCCAAACCTCTGTCATCCATTTCACAGTGAGTCATAGCTTCCCCGATGCCTCCTCAGTCCAATCTGACATCTGACACAATGCAATTACAATTAAAGCAGTAACATATGGATGGACGTCACACTGTCATGAAGCGTCCGCTGACTGTAACACCAATCAGATCAGCACGTTTCCTCATAGTCTGAGAAAAGGTCGGCTGGATGCACCGCACTCGTTTCTGTCCTCAAACCAGAGTCTGGTGGATTAGTCACACATGTGTTTTCTTGCAGCAGCCTGCTTGATTTACTGGAGGTAAACATGGTGGAACATTGTGCATAATGGCTTCACCCTTTAGCCTTCTTCTATTAAAGGCTGCAGATGAACACACGTCTGTCCTGCTGCCTTCAGGTGGCCTTATGGATTTCATAAACTCAATACAGCTGAGGAAGAAGCTGTAGATCAAATATACAGCTTCAAAACTCAGCCATCAATCTTTAGCTCAGCTCTGACGGAGCTGCATACAGTTAGCATTGACCTGGTATGCAGATGAAGATCTAAGATTCTGATGCATTTTCTGCTCCTGAAATTAAAAGTCGAAGCTAAAGTTAGTTCCACACAGGCTCCAACTGCTTTGCTCAATGTTCAGAGTGTCCCTTCAGAAAAGATGCTTCCCGTCTTCCCAAGAACAACAAACACAACAAAACATGTTTATATTTGAGGGACAGCGCCCTCTGGTGGTTGTAGAGGGAGCAAAGCAGGAAGTCAGGTGATGCAGCGAGGAGGAGGTCAGGCTGGACAAAACATCAGGCACAGGAGAATGCTGCAGCTAACCACAACCATTATTACTGTAACCATGATGATGAAGGTCCCCTAACCCACACCATCATCTTTCACTAAACCTAACCAAACCGTAACCACAGCGCCGCCACGTCACATCCCATGTTTCCACTCTCAAACTTCTGAAATGTTGCAAAAAAAAAAAAAGTGAATAAGGTGCAGCGCAAATGAACTACGCTGCACAACACGCAGTTTCATCAGAAGGTGGCAGTATAGGCTACATTACGCATGGCTGTTATAAACAGAGTAGAAGAAGTAGAGGTCACTGGACACAAAACCAGTTGGTCAACAACAGCCAATAAATGTCAAAGAAGAAGAAAGAAGAAAAACAAAACCAGTTGCTTTGGACATCTACAAGAGAAAAATGTAGAGAGTTTTTCTTCTCGTTCTTCTTCTTCTTCTTCTATCATGTAAAGTTGGTTGTCTGAGCATTGTGACCTTCAGCTTCTCTTGCACTTGTTTAATTGTAACACAGGTGATCTATGAGTCGGAGCTGGTCTCAGTGGAAGGAGGCTGAACAGAGGCAGGTCAGAAAGGACTAGAAAAATAAAAAACACTCATTTTTGTGTGTGTGAGTGTGTGTGCCTGTGTGCATGTGTGTGTTTGTGTCTGTGCATGTGTGTGTGTGCGTGCGTGAGTGTGTGAGTGCAAGTGTTTGTGTCTGTGTGTGCGTGTGTGCAGGATTAATTGGGCATGTTTTGCCACTGAGTGTGTGTGTGTGTGTGTGTGTGTGTGTGTGTGTGTGTGTGTACGTGCGCACCTGAGTCTGTGTGAGTGCATGTGTGTGTGTCTGTGTGTGAGTGTTTGTGTCTGTGCGTGTGTGTCTGTGTGTGCGTGTGTGCAGGATTAATTGAGCATGTTTTGCTACTGAGTGGGTGTGTGTGTGCATGTGTGTGTGCATGTGTGTGTGTGTGTGTGTGTGTGTGTGTGTGTGCAGGATTAATTGAGCATGTTTTGCCACTGAGTGTGTGTGTGGGTGTGTGTTCTCTTCTCTTGCTGTGATTTAACACTGTGGGGAATCCATTTATTTTGAAGTCTGCTTATTATGCTCTACAGTGGGGAGAGACAGAAGGACGAGAGACATTGTGGGGGAGTGGAGGAGAAAGAGGGAGAGAGAGGGGAGAGCCTCAGCGATTTATGACCAGAGTGGATAATGAAGACAGTACTTCCTCTTTTATTTTGTGTCTCTGACGTCTTTGTGTGAGTGTGAGAAAGTCATTGATGTGAAAGTAATCGGAGTCATTGATCGAGTGTTTTTGACATCTGATCAGTGTTTACTCAGTCCTCCAGTCTCCAGTCTATGACGTCATTGTGGACCGCCACTCTAAATTACCATGCAGACAGACTCCTGATTGATTTACATTCTAATTTCAGGTGGCAAGTGATTAACTTGTCAATCACCTCTTCCCACACACGTTAACACACAAACACACACTTGTGATTTGCCCCGGTGGCAAACTGCAATAAAAAAATCCCCTGCAACCCAAAAAGTAATTTTCCCATAAACTTTCATTCCGACAGAGACGTCTGTAAAACTGTTGACAGCACACCTTAAACTCCCGACAAGTCTTTAAATCATGAAGACGTAGTCATTCGTTGTATTTTGTAGATTAATGTGGTTGATGTAACATCTGTGGGACCATCCAGGGGCCGGGAAAAGAGACATTACTGCACATGTGCAGTGGCCACGACACCAAAGTTTTTTTTTCAGATATTGGTATGATTGAGCGCAGGGTGGAGTTCAGTATCCAGTTCCTGTAAAACATCCATGGGCCATTCTGAGCTGTTCAGGGGTCTGCCAAGAGTCTCCAGTTAGCCAGGCTGTAAAGCTGGCATTTCAGCTACATGCTAACAGCAGCATGCTCACAGCGACAATGCTAATATGCGTCTGTTCAGCAGGTACATGTAATGTTTACCAGTTCACCATCATAGTTTAACATGTTAGCATGCTAACTTTGCTAATTAGCAATAAACACAAAGTAGAGCTGAGGCTGATGGGAATGTCATTAGTTCTGCAGGTATTTGGTCATAGTGTGTGTTAGACACATTAAACAGCTGAGCTGCTGATGGCGTCAGAGCATCATCAAAGTTCTTATGAGTCATCCTCAGGAGAAAACGAATGTCTGAACCAAAGCTCATGACAACCCATCCGAAGGTTGTTGAGATATTTTATTCTGAACTCAGAATATCGACCTGCTGGTTGCAGTCGAGGACAGGTCGTATTCCCTGAAGTCAGTAGGATTCATCCTCTGGGGACCATGAACATTTTTCGCGACAATCTACCCAGTTACCGCCAGTGTTGTTCTGGATTAGAGCAGTGGACACATTGCCGTCCCTAAAGCCACACTGATCGCTTGGCTCGAAAGAAAAATGGAGCAGTTGGTCCAAGTCTTTCGCATTGATCCTCCAAACTGGACTCTAAGAAATGTGCGTTTGTCTGGAGGGGCCTTTGAAACGGGACAAATGATGTGATGGATGAGCGGGGCAGCGAAGCTATTGATAAGTAATCAATGTGTATCCATAAGGCCTGACATAAACATTTCAGTGTGACAGCCGAAGGAGAGAGTTCATCTGATGTGAGAGCAGGATTACTCCTCCGTTACTCCTCCTTTATTCTTCATCACTCCGTCTTTACTCCTCTGGCGCTCTGGACAGACGATTCAAATAAAGATGTGACTGCAGCGCTCTCCCCTTCTGCAGGAGATACTCGTTAAAAGTGTAATCAGAGGGAAAGTACACACACACACACACACACACACACACACCACTCTTACCTGTTGAACTAACAACTGAGTGTTTGTGTATGTGTGCGTGTGTGTGTTAGTGTGTATGAGGGATATAAGATACAGACAGTGATGCCATGTCAAAGGCAGCATTATCAAATCCTTGTTGCCGGGGTAACCACTCTGTTTGTGTGTGCGTGTGTTTCAAAGGTCTCGGAGGAGTTTGGACTTGTGACTTCTTTCGGCAGTTTACACAGAATCATTGACGATTTTTAAACACCCACAGATAACACAGAGCAGCGCCACATCAGGCCAGACATTGTGTGTGTGTGTGAGAGAGTATTTTATTTCATATATGTTGTATTTCATGGTAGTACTGTAGATACATTCTCAGTGTTTCCATATGAATCCAGTCTTTGTATTGAAAACAAGTTGTTTCAGACTGTTTTTCATTACACATTTAACATCCAGCCTCTGAATACGCTCAGATGCAGATGTAGTACATGTACATAGTACATGTACATGTTATACACTGTATAATGTGCAGATGGTTTACGTTGAGCAAAAGGTCGTTCTATTCTTAGAACTTATAGATCAGCCACTGGAGAAAATCATCATTTTCCTCAAATCTGAGATATTGATTGACATTCGAGTTCAGTGTGAGCGAGCTGTTCACATTACTGCAGTTTAAGGTTCATGGGCTACGAGCAAACGTTCAGAACTGCAGCTCTAATCAGACCACACGCTCTAAAGATGTCTTTACACAGTTCAGCTGCACACTGTGGGTCCTTTGCATTTGTTTTTGTGTTAGCAGAGCCTACACATCTCACACAGGCTTTGACTGTGGTATTACAGAGAGCACATGGGAAACTCAAGAAGGCAGCTTCATTCTCTCTCCTCCCGTCCAGCTTTAGCAACAGCTAGCATACCTTCATTCACTTTTTCTTCTTCTGCAGGCACAGAAGTATGCAGTAACATCTACAGCAACTTCCTTTCTCTGTTAAATAAGTGTCCGAGCAGTCAAACCCTCAGAACAAACATGTCTGCGCTGCAAATAACTGCACTAAATGGTACAAACTGAACTTTGCCTTAAAACTTCACTGTAAATCATAACATATGTGTGGCTTTAAGACACTTTTCCCATGTTGACCTTAACAAACAGTTACTCCGCTTTAATACTGCGGTTAGCAAACCATGTGGCTGAAATCTCCAAACACGTCACATAATTTGATGGAGCTGAAGATTTTGGTGAAATGGAAATTGATTTTTTTAATTATGTTGTAGGGCTGCACGGTGGCTCGGTGGTTAGCAGCGTTTGCATGTTCTCCCTGTGCAGCGTGGGTTTTCATCGGGTTCTCCGGCTTCCTCCCACAGTCCAAAAACATGCTGAGGTTAATTGATAATTCTAAATTGCCCATAGGTGTGAATGAGCAGTGTGCTTGGTTGTCTGTCTCTATGTGTAGCCCTGTGGTAGGCTGGCTTGCCTTCGCCCGAGAGACGGCTGGGATAGGCTCCAGCCCCCCCGTGACCCTGCAAAGGATTCAGCGGTGTATAGATAATGGATGGATGGATGGAATTATGTTGTATTTAGAGTAACGGACAGTCTGATGCAGCAGTATGTAGTGTTGGAATGTAACTAAGTACATCTACTCAAGTACTGTACTCAAGCACACATTTGAGTTACTTGGACTTGGACATTTTCTTCTCATGCCGCTTTCCACTCCACTACAGTTCACAGGTAAATATTGTACTTTTTACTCAGCTACATTTATCTGATAGATTTAATAACTAGTTAGAAATTAAGATTTTTGCACACTACTCTTAAGAAAATGTACAAGTACATCTGAATTGATTAGTTGATTAGTGAAATGACAGAAAATGAATGATCATCTATAAAATCATTTGATGTTTCCGCTTCTCAGATGTTTGATTTGCTGCTTTTCCTCTGAATGATCGAAGGCGTCACTTTGGCCTCATCGTCACCACATTTCTATTTCACAGTGTTTCCAAACCAAACGATCGATCGATTAATGGAGGAAATAAACAGCAGATTGATCCAGAATGGGAACTTTAACTTGTAATAGAGTATTTTTACTGTGTGGTATTAGTACTTTACTCACCTTATGAACAGGATCTGAATATTTCCACCCCTGCTGGTGATAAGAATCCAGTCGTGACTTCCGTCCACTGAATCCAGGTCCAGTCAGTGACTCGACTCCAGGGGAGCCAGTCCAGGTCCAGTGACTCCATTGATCCAGCGATCCGGGGTTTGGCTGCATTGTATCTAACAGCCATTTAGCCCCACAGTGCTGTTTGTCTGTCCGTTGCT
Source organism: Chelmon rostratus (assembly GCF_017976325.1). Classification (NCBI taxonomy): domain Eukaryota; kingdom Metazoa; phylum Chordata; class Actinopteri; order Chaetodontiformes; family Chaetodontidae; genus Chelmon; species Chelmon rostratus. The sequence goes on from NC_055663.1 coordinate 28,389,859, forward strand.
GTCTGTGTGTCTGTGAACGGGGATAACGTTGATGTGGACACTCTGGGAATATCACATCCAGTCATGGAATACCCAGGATTAGTTTTATTTTCGTCTAGGCCCGAGAACTGACTCCAAAATGTCGATGTTTCCCGCTGTTTTCCAGTTTTCTCCGGGATGTGACCGTATGATGGCTGCGGTCCAGTGAACTGGGAGCACGTTGACTGGTCTGCCTGTTCAATCCACCAGTTTGGGAGCTTGTCTCAACTGTTTCACTGGGATTATCGGAGCATATGGAGTGTACATGAACATTGGTCGGATAGGGATTTCAAACGGGGTAAGTGACCACGTTGAATTTGGCTTCCTTGGTGGGATTTGGATCCACTTTTTTAAACGCGGGATAGCCTGCTAGCTATCCTGGGGGTTAGCTCAGCAGGCTAGCTCCTGTCTTTGTCTGGAGAGACCGGGGAGCTAAGGAACATGCGTCCATCATCGGACACGTCCCCGTCTGACCCGCTTGTTTCCGTTTACCTGAAAATTCTGAACCACGGACTCCACGCTCGTTCTAAACATATTTTCAAATGCATTTCACTGTTTGTGCAACGGCTAGTCTCACCTCTTAATAACGTTAGCTACGTAACGTTAGCTAGCCTACAGTCCAGTGTCTGTTGGATATCTGTTCAGAGCGTCCGTTTAAACGAGTACTTGGATGTTTAGCGTGTTTTTAAGCTATTGTGGCATTTTAGAAACTCCCGAACAGCTATTAAACTTAGTCCGGATTATCTTATCGTGTATTATTGTTGTGGTTGTGCTTGAAATTGTCGTAAATGCCCGATACGGGGTAAAACATTATAAGGCAAATGGAAACGATTGTCCGATAATGGATCTACAGATTTGACAGGGAGGCTGAATGCGCCGCATCGGTAATTGTCCATCACACGACAAATAGGACGTTAGGTCAACAGTTATGTAAAGGGTCTGTGCAACGTTGTACGTTTGGTCTTAGATCTGGTTCGACGTCTGTAATCTCAACTTGGAATGCTGGTGGTCCCTGTAACATGGCTGGTTCATTGCAAAGTTACACGGAGAACACTGAAATCTGCCCGGTAGAGCTAAATAGCACCGCGTCCGATAATGGATCTCGTTAGCCTTGTAGCGGGCCACGGTGGGCCTCGGACTATGTGCATAAGTTGTGACAAGTACCTTCATATTTTTCGATGTTGGGCTGTTAAATAAATGTTTTTGATTGTGTTGGACTCGGGATATTATTCCGTTAAAGCAGCTGTAAGACGTTAATAGTGTGCACGTTAGCTTTGGGTAAAGGGCAGAGAGATCCAGGGCGGACGAGTCAGCCACCACTAGCTACATAGCCTTCCGATTAATTCAGCTAAGGGTAGCTAGCATTGCTAGCTCCGTGTAACTGGTGTGTTTGCAACCTTTTATTTGTTTCTGTACGTGTGCAATAAGAGAGCGTCACTCCCTCATATAAATAGCATTTTAAACATTGTTTTTTTTATTGGCCCCATGATCTAAACGGGCAACAGTCCAACGATGAGTAACGTGGCTAACGTAAATGCAGGCCAACTACGATATATAAATATCCACTTTTCAGGGCTACCAGGTCCACTTCATTTGGAGCTCGTTGCACTGAATCAAACGTCATTTTTTTTTGCTGTCAGTAAAACATGCCACGAGTGATGTGACCTGTAGACACAAGAAGCTGGTGACTGTAGGCCTGCAACATTTAGTTATCAGGCTAAACTACGAGGAAGAAAGCGCCTCTCAGCTGTACTTCAGTTTTAACACCTCAAAGTTGCTTCATAAAGATGTGTGATACTTTTTTAACGTAGAGAATGATCATTTTTATCCACCTTTAGTGCTTTATTTTGTTTTAATTCCATTCACAGGACGCTCATTGAACCCTGAAGGTGGATAAGGGATTATGATACGTGTCTGTTAATGAACAAAAGGACACAATGGGCAGAGCATGTTTATCTGTCTAGTAAATCTATTGACACATACAGGATATCAGTTCATGCCGTGCGAGGTGGATTCTGTAAGCGTCTGTCAGTCCTTTCACTCGCTCTGTTGAACCATATGACTCAAGCTGCTTATCCATTATGATAATTACTGAATTGTTTGTCGCTGCCTTCTTTCAGTATTGTCACCAGTGAATTTGTAGCCTTGAGGGTCAAGGTGGTTGTACATAAAGATGAACTTGAACTTGGAGGTGTGGTGCAGTAAAATGCAGTGCCAGTGGTCTTTGATAACGTGCACCGTGTCAGTGGCAGTTGTGGGAGAGCGTTGAGAAGCAGCGTAACTGAGAGGAAACATGGTGGCCACAACTTCAAAGAGGAGAAAGGGTTGTTTGAGGTTTCTCATGTGACTCTTTTAAACCAATCACAGACGGTCATTTGGTGGAGGTTTGTTCACTTAAAAACCTGACTGTGTCAGTCAGCAATCATGCCCTGCAACATAGTCAAACCCTGCTCAAAAGGCTTCTCTGTTTCAAATATACCTAATTTCCAGTGTTATCCAGCTACAACAGACTTCCACAGATAGTTTTCTGCTGATAATCTGCTTGGACTCTTGACTGTGACATCACAATGACCACAGGAAGTTAGAACACAAGACTATAAATAGGTTAAAATCCAGATTCAGGTTCCTGGATGATAAAAGGTTCATCCTGTGTGCTGATGGTGTTATGGCTCTAAAAGTTCATATCTGAAGGCTTGACCCCATTAAGATTCTTGTTCCCATTAAATATGAATTTTGGATAAGGTCATGCGTGTTTTCCATTGAGGTCCTGTCATGCTAACTGCCCCTCGGTGTATTTTATGGTTTGGCTCCAGCACTTGGAAACACTTGGAGTGATTCAGCAGCCATGGGTTTAAAGCATAACTTGATGTCATGTGTCATTACAGAGATAATATGTCTTATAAGTAGTGATGCAAGTGTCTGTTCAGTTTACTGAATTCTTCATGACAGGGTGTGCAAACATATTTTTTTCACAGGCTAATTTTAGATAAGACTGTGTATTTTCACACCCTTTACAGTTGCGCATGAGTAGGGGAGGAACAAATAGTCTATATTGTGATATATTGCAACGCAGTCTCTTGTAATGTAATATTGGGTGATATTTCATGCATAGTAAAGTCACATGTGTTGTTATACCATCATTATTGTAGGCAGTAATTGTCATAGTTTCACATCAGGAGTTTATACCATGCACACATGTCTCGCAGACTTTTCAGTTTTTTGTCACTTTCAGTGTAATTTTCATGCGTATTTCTTAAAAGAATGCATAACTTGTCACTGTTTTAAACTTACTATGTGGAAAATGGCCTTTGGTCCACTTCTTGCCACTGTGCAAGTGCATCATCATTATCACACATGCACACACACAAGTGAACAAGCTCCTGATAAGCAATTCAATATCAGTGAAGTGCACATTAATAGCTGTAGACACACAGAATTCCAGACTGTTATTGTCTGCGGCCCAGTCAGACCTCTGCAGTGTTAGATGATGGTCCGGTTGACAGCAGGATCGCTGAGCCAGTCTGCCCTGGAGGAGGACTCCAACAGGAAGCAAAACTCTGTCTGCTCCTCCTGGGAGGCCGCTCAGACAGAAAGAAAGAGTTTCATGACCTGCCATCGCCCTAACCAGCACTCAGCGCTGGATGTCCTTTAGTGATGCTGCAGTGTTGAAAGACTCAGGATCGGTGGAGTTACCTGAGCTGATGAACACCTGCATCATCAGCAGCTCTGCCGTCCTCCAGAGAATCAGAGCATCAGACTGAATGGGACGTCCATCCAGAAGGGATTTTGTATGTCTTTTACAAGTACAGAAAGCTCACGTATGAAATCAGTTATACTACATTACACTAAATCGTAATCCGAAGACAGTTGTTTTTTTTAAATTGCCTGACTTGCTGGGATTGGTAACTTGTACAGCTGTTGCTACAGTTGGTAAAACAAGAACAGGGCTGCAATTTTCCTGTGCCAGAGGCAGAAAATAGCAACAGAAAACAAAAAAGGAAGAAACAACAAAAATGTCATGATGAGATCAGCAGTAGTATTGTATTGTATTGTATTGTATTAGTATTGAAGGTGCAAATATGATGATGGACTGGATGTAGCTATGAAAACGATGTCATACTGAACAATGAAGTGACAAAAAAATTCAGTCTGAATATCAGGCTAAAATCCTACAATATGAGTGACGCTGCGGCTGCAGCCGTAACCTGGTTGTGACCACAGTGCGAGTGGGTGTCCCAGTGTTGTGGCTGGCAGGCTGCTCTTTCATCACATTACCTTGTTACGATGACCGCACCTTAAACAGGTGGCTGATATGTGGGGATGCCCTCCTGATCGAGTCTGTTTGACCCTGACCTCCATCAGAGTCCTTTAATATGAGGTATCTGCTGATTTCAAGGCCAGTCTAATACTTCTATTTACCTGATTGTTGATTGAATATTTGTTTGACACGTTGAAGCAGCGGCTGTAGACCACTAAATTAAGTTAGCCACAGAATTAACATGAATCAGACAGCTGATGTGACCTGATACCGGCTCAACTGGGTGTCAGAACAGAGTCACTCTCTGTTACTGCTGTGTGTTTTAGATAAGATAAGCTTTAGTAATCCCCAGCCGAGGAAACAAAATACAAAATAAAAGTTGACTGTATATATGAACATATTATACAAGCGACTATATAGAAGAAAAAAATATGTATAAAAAAGGAAAACATTTTAAACACTCTAATGTTCCATTGGGAATGCAGTGAAATGCTGCACCGTAGAAGTCCGAACAGAGCTGCAACAGCAGCAGGCTGAGGTGGACAAAACGCCACAGAGCACAGTAAGCAAAGGGGGCAAGTTCATTGGGTTTATTTTGGCCGATACCAATCCATTAAAATGTGCTTGGATCAGCCTTGAAAGCAGTCCCTAAGATCGGCTCCATTTTTCACCATCTTTAATCTTACCTGAAAAGGTGTCCAAGCAGTGCATAACATCCACTAACAACAGTGTAGTAGGTTTACAGATCTTTGCATCCTGCACCGTATTTGAACATGCTTCTGTTTTGGTTTTGTTGAAACGTCTGTTTAACCAGCAGTGGAGATAAAGCAGTAAAACAGAAACAGGAGGTCTTTTTTGTTGCATGGCATGTGGTGTCTGTCCGGCACCTATCGACACTTTGATAATTGATGTTTCACTTAGAAGCACACCTGTTTTTTAAGTGATGGAGCAGGAGATAAAGGCCAGGCCGGTGCAGATCTCAGGGTGCAGCTGGAGTCGTAGCTGGAGCATCTCCTGACCGCTGACTGTACTGACTGTGACAGACAGAGCTGGGTGGAGGGGTGGAGTGGTGGAGTGGGATGTCTTCGCAGACCTCATCTGGAGTGTTTGTAGTTTTTAAGAAAATCAAAATTTCCTCATTATTATGCAGATTTAGTGAGTCCCCGATGTCATAGCACGGCAGCAGCAGGTTCTGTTCCAGTGTTGAGCAGTGTGCTGTTGAAACTCCGCAGAGTGCTGAGAACAGAGCAGCTGACAGAGCTACACACCCGCTGGATAATCAATAAGATGGAGTGTCCTCTGTAATGTCAAGTAGAGAGAGAGTCCTGGTGGATGCAGGCTGAACATGGCTGCTGAGACAAGCAGTCAGCTCACTCTTCATGTCCTGAATTACGGCGGTGAACAAATCGGCTGCTTTTGCATTTGGATTTTGTGTCACTAATAAAACTGTTTGAATGCCTTTTTGACACTGACACCTTTTTATTGTCATTTTCTTTGACTGCTGACAGTAGAGAATGACAGAAAATGTCTAGAAGAAAGATTAAAAGCATCTATGCAGGCCAGATATTGTATCAGGCTGCATGGCCCCAATAGTCCCCCCCCCGGCGGCACCTCTGTCCATACTGGCTGACTGACTCCAGGTTTGGGGCAGTCAGTCTTCTCTCAGCAGCAGCTCGTTGCTTTGCAGCTCAGTAGTTTCATGTTGCAAATGCTTCCACGTTAAACAGCAAATATGTTCACTTCCTGTTGTTGACTCTTCATGTCCTGAAACCTCTCAGCAAACACCTGAAGGAGTTTTCCCTCAGCAGCAGATTCAGGTGTCAGAGCAGCTTCTGCTCCTGCAGAGTAGGAACATGCTCAGTGTTTCCTCTTTAGCTTTAATTTCCCACGTGACAGCAGAGAGCTGAGGAGCTGCTGGAGCTCGAGGTTCAGCTCTGAGAGGTCCATGACCACCATGAAGGTCAGATCACAGACACTATTCCAGACAAACTGACACCTTGGAACAGTCTGACTTTGTCCGGTGCTAGCGGCTCCACGGCAGCAACCAGGCTGTCCTAGGGGTGGGGGGTTTACCGACATCATCACTGTGACTGGCGTCACGTTCTGCCATGACAAGGATACTGCAATACCACATTACCGTGATAAAAAGTTTTAACATAATACAAATAATGTGCTATGCTGTAGCCGTGATAACATGCAGGTAGAGGATATGCATGTACTCACAAACCTGGAGTTACAACCGGCGACTGCTGTTTTCCTACAGTAACATGAAGATGTGGAATGTAACATTAGGAGCAAAGCACACCAATTTATCAGTTGTTGGCTGCAAGAACCAACACAAAAGTCTTCAGCTACTGTCACCACCGTTTTTCTGTTCCTTTACTGTTTGTTCTGCTGGTTAACCTGTTAAATTTGATATTAGAGCGTTCCACAGCTAATGTGACTGGTAGCATCTATTGTAGCCCAAAGCCTGGAGCAGTGTTGGAGTGTTTAATACTGAGGGACGGTCCAGAGAAGCCGTTAACGTTCAGCCTCATTTGAAGCCGGTTAAAGATCCAGAGCAGCAGGTCGGATGTGGAAACAGTATTCTCACGTAGCCTTTTGTGTCGTCTCTCATAGCCAGAGCTAACATTAGCGCCGCAGTCATACTGCAACACAATTTACTTTTTATTTTATTTTATCTTAAGGCCGGCTGGTTGTTGCAGGAAAGCCTCCTCTGATGCGTCTGCATGTTTCTCTGTTGTCGCTGTATGGAAACGTACTTTAAAGTGTAATGGAGATTTCTAGATAGTGTGATAGTGTTGTGACGTTCACGAACGAACTGGTTCTTTTGAACGGCTCGTTAACATGAACGATGGGAACCGAGTCGCAGCTGGGAACCGTTCTTTTTTTTCCGAATTACATGGGGAGGAGGCTGCCCAGCTGCACGCTGCTTATTAGATATGCAAATAGCATCACGCCACCTTGTAAGCAAAGAACTGTCAAAGCAGAGTGATATGGCGCCACCCTGTGGAATATTTACAATTAATCCAGATCAGACTTTAAAATCGAATCCACACATGTCAAATAACGTTATAATCAATATTTCAGAATAATTTAAACTCATATTGGTGGAAAATCTAAATTCATTCCTCCCAGTGTTTTTTTCCAAGATAAAACGAGTTAAGGCCAGACTGCCTTCTTAAAACTTAAGAAATATAAAAATGAACCAGTTTCTTGAACGGCTCTTTGAAAGGAACGGCTCACCAAGATCCGGCTCCCCTCAAAGAGCCATAAATCCCATCTCTATTTCTAGACCTCATGCATTTTTGTCACACTGACCAAGTAGAGAAATGCACAAGGTGTTGACATTTCATTAGACGTGCCCCGTGTGCGTGGTACACATCTGTTGAACGTATATAGCAGGCTGTGGGTTTTTTCTATATTGTGTATTATGTGCTTGATAAGTAAGTATAATATTGGGGATCACACATTTCTGAAACTGGTTTATTAGAAAATTGATCACTGCATGTCAGAGAACACGGAGTCATCAGTTTTATTTTAGCTCTTTACTTGCAGAATTGAAATAGTACGAGTAGTACAAACTAGTGCTGTCAACAAATATCCTAAATTCAGTTTGCACAACACTTAGTGAGGCGAATTACTGAAACAAATCTTAAGCGACATTAGCAGTACGATAAATACACTCAGACAGTCGAGTTTTTGTGCTTCATGAAACTCACAGCAGTAAAAATTAAAATTTACATCGTCAGTGACTTCTGCTCCTTAAACTATGGCAGAAAGAGGATGAGCAGACAGATGGGAGCAGAAACAAACTCTGAATTTCAAAATAAAGGCCTCTGAATGTGAAGAATTGTTGTTGTTTCTTTCAGGGGGTGCAGGGGGCTCCCGCTCAAATGACTGATAAATCCTGATGACTTCGCTCTTGTTCCATCTTTCAATATATCCATCACTGATTTACACCCGATATGACGTGTACACCATGTGATGGTAGAAATCTGTCTACCGGTACAGCTTTGGTAATACTGATTCCAGTGCGGGGGCTATCCCTTAGTGCCATACAGGGAGGAGGCTTTGTGTCAGGGCTGGATTCTCACGTGATTGTGTGAGCTCATGAATCTCGCTGCCTTGCAGGCCAGTGTTATTTGGGCAGCACGACTGCTTACCAGCATTTAATTGCATTTACAGAAGAATTACTGTACCGTGACACATACTGTTACACTGAGATAAAGTTACACGTACTGTCATAGAAGATTTTGGCCATAGCACCCTCCTCGACCTGATGGTGTCTTTTCACAGGTTTCGTGGGTGTGACACTTTTGGAAGTCGCTTGACAGACAGACAACCACGATGAGATTTAAATGAGGTGATCTGGACCCCGCAGCTGTTTGTCTGAGCAGGTCAACAGTAGATCCAGACAGGGAGGATGAGACGAGGCAGAACGGTTTCATTGTTTGGTTTCTTTTTCAGGCAGCAGTTGAAGGCTCCGGGCCTTTCATGTTAGAGATCTCATTGTGTTGCTGGTGGAGGATTCACATTTCATGAGAGTTGCTTTTGTGCTTCCATGGTGGAGTAATGGTCTGAAAACATTGAAGGCACGGTAAGCATCTGAAATCGTCAGAACAGCAATGTGTGTGTGTGTGAGGTATCTTTAGCAATGTCTAAAGAAAGAGAAAAACAAGAGTTAATGTTAACATGTTGTTGAAGTCTGATTGCACGTTATGTGGAGCCCTCACACGTGCTCCGTGCTAAACCTCTCACTACGTTCTTATCACATATTCATCGTTGTGCTGAAACAGGATGCGGGTGTTTCCACTGCCGGCAGTGACAGCTGCATGACAAAGCTCGCAGGTGAAGGTTTTCTTTTTTCTCAGAAAACCGTATCCACAAAATGGAGGATGTCCCCTTTTATGTAGAGAGTGAGAGACTTGATTCAGAGGCTCAGGTGTAGTGGTTTAACCTTCACTTCCTTCAGCCTCCTGATCTCACTGCCAAACAAATGCACAGCGGTGCTGCAGGTGGAAGCAGGGCCTTTGCTGTGCTGCGGTTCAGCAGGATGGTCCGTCTGTGTGGCGTTCAGTGTTCAGTGCTGACAGCTGCATACTGCTGCTCCTCAGCCTGGTGCAGGAGTTTGGTGTTAATGCCTCTGGTGCTTTTTGTCCGAAAGCTGCAGTGCTGTGAGCATGATTTAAAATGTGTGAAGCCAGAAGCTTCAGTGCAGCTGCTGCTTTCTGCTTTCAGGGAGCCACTGTGTATAATAAGGATTTTCATCTGACTGACAGCAATCAGCGTCATAAGAAAACTAAATGACTGGTACAAAATAGGCTTATAGAAAGATGACAACGAGTTCCTCTTTCAGCTGCTGCAAAGAAATGATCTGCAAAGATAGATAGCTCAGTGGGAAGACTTAACACCCCCACAGCTCTCCACGACAAACAAACCCATGAGATTCGGCAAATGGTCACAAAGGGGAGCTTTCCCCAGGCAAACAGTCCGCTGGTGTATTTGCAGTGTTTTGATGGCGACAAACAGGCATAGATGGACTAGTTGTGGTAGTTTGCCTTTAGCCTTGTGTGACAAAACAAATTTAATTAATTTAAATGGGACCAAATTAGGTGCCAACACAGCACCCTCCAGTAGAGCACCTCAAGGTGGTCCAGCAAAGAGGTGGAAGCGTCATTTGGCAAGACACTGCTGTGGTCAGTGAAATACATGCAAGCGTGCATCCCTGGTAGATTTCTTAATTTCTTAAGTTAAGGTCACTTTTCTGCAGCGTACCTCAAGTTTGTGTCAACCAAAGATTTAATACCAGCGTCCAGCGTCCTGTTTGTGAGCAGCAGTGTTTTGGTTTTACAGCACGATCCACCAACGCAGCCCCTCGTGAACTGCAGTGAGCCGCTCAGTCACCAGAGGTGGTTGCAGTAATCAGTGGTGATGGTGTAGAAAGCAGAGTTTCTATGTGAAAGCTGTGACTGATCTGCAGTTTGATCAGGGTCTGAAACAGAAACTCTGGATCTGTGCTGCAGCTCCGCACAGAAACCCTGTTTCCAACCTCACATCAGGGTTTATGAAGTCTGAATAGAATTCACTCTGTGCTATTTTCCTTTGGCAAAGTCATTCACTCAAAACCAACACTTGTTTCCTTTCATTTCCTGCCAATGGATGATAGGTCTCCTACTTTTAAGATTGATTGTGGCTGTGTAATCACTGATGATGTACAATCTGAACTAAATCCTGATTCCAGTTGCTGTTGTCTGTTCACGGTGTGGCCAGTACCAGACAAGAACCTGACCTACATACACAGAAGAACAATAACAGTCAGTCTGAACGTGGCGCTGCAGAATCCAGGCCAGATCGATACGCAGGTGCAGGTCCTGAGGTAGACTCCTTCCTCTGCAGACGGATCACTTCTTCGGGAAATACTGATTCAATCAGAAAACTGGCTTTGGCCTTAATATCGAAATTCAAAGCCTTAAAAGGTCTTACACTTCAGACACATGTTGTTGATGCTGAATTTTACAGAGAAAAATGTAAGTACATATTCCAGAGTAGCCGTGAGTTTTACAGGATGATGCCTCGATGGAGTCTGAACACGTCTGCACTGTTTCAGAGATGGTCGGAAAAGCTCGTTAGTTACACAATCGCTGATTACTGTTACTAATCAGCAGTTGTGTGTTACTGTTACTAATTTGTTAGTCACAAGATTATATTGAACATTTCAGTCGATCTATTCTAGCCAACACTAACAATGTTTTATTATTTTGATGGATTTTTTTCTCATCCATATGGTCATTAAGAATGCAGCTTTGTAGAAAGTGTCTGGCCCACTTGTCTGATGGCATCAGTTTAAGGAATACATCCAGATTCATGATGCCAAATCAAATCACATTCATTTTGATTGTAATGTGAAGGATTTTTATGCCAGGTGCATCTGAGGCTGTTGTTTACGACTGCAAGGTGATTGGCTTGTAGCCAGTTAGCTCACTAGTTTAACACTGAAGCTCCTACTGCTCTAAATAAACATGCAACCTAGCTGAAACTTTTCCCAGGAGTCACAAAACCAGTTTCTGTTGTCCAGAAATTGACTTTTTTATATATACACTGGGAAAATCTGTTGTCTCACCTATTTTAAGTCTTTCCTGTCATAATGAGAGCAAAATTCCTCCCGTTTCTCTGGGACACTGAAGTCTTCCAGGACGTGTGGACAACATCACACTGATGGATTGAGAATGAAATGTAGGTCAACCTGAAACGAGCAGATAATTCAACATTAGAAGGTAGAAGACATTATTTTTTAGATCTTGTTTACTTTGTGATGTGCATGTATGTAGATCTTTTAAATTACGTATATGTTTGCTTAATATACAAGCTGTATGTCTCTCAGTGTATTGGTTTTCCCTCTTATGGCCATACTGTACATAAATAGTGTGTTTTTGGAGGGGATGTTCAAACATCATTGTTGAAGTCAGTCAGATATTCTGTTGTACACGAGGAGTGCTGCCTGAATGTGAGAACAGACTCCATCAGATCAACTTTTCTGTTGTGTGCATTGATGTTACATCAAATTCATTGATATTCATTCAATTTAAACTATTTTCTTATTGAGTTGTTCCACTTTTATTCATCCGTCACACGATTAGACACTTTTTCTTTTTTTTTTCCAACTTTATTTTGCATTTTTCTATTAACAAACATACAACTTCCGAACATAAACACCCACCCCCCAAGGCTCGCATACAAAATTAAATCAAATAAACAGAAAAAGTACAAAAACAAATACAGAAATAGTTAGACAGGACCCCCTCATTATATGTTCATGTTCAGTGATTTGATGTTTTGAGCATATAATAAAGAGGCTTTAACTCTCCAATACAACTTGTATTAAGGTGTATCATTGAAAAGAAAAGCCTTCTACAAATTCTATAAAGGGACTCCAGGTCAAGGTAAAGTTTCTGTGGGCTTTACATATCTTATATCTCATTTACTCTGAAGGTAAGAAAGATAGCACATCCCTCAGCCACTGCAGGAATGACGGGGCTGAATTTGACTTCCAATTAAAGTTGCGTGCGAGCAGGGAAGCAAATGCCAAAGCATTTGCTTGCAGGTTTGAGACTTTGCAGCCTGGTGGTGGTACACCAAAAATGGCTGTGTGATAGTCAGGTGTTATAGACTGGCCACAGATTTTGGAAAATACTTCAAATATCTATATCGAGGGAGGTGCATGACCAAAACATATATCCAACTCATTGTCCTTTTCTAGAAGGAAATTGGCTCCAATCGAGTGATGGCTTTCATCATTCTAGATCCCCGTTAGCTTGTACAAACCTCCCACTAACCGCCACCACAGTGTCAGATGGTGTCAAGCAAACCTCCAGCATCTTTCCATTCGTCCTTTGTCTCAAAAATGTTCTCTGTGATCCAGACATCCCAATCTGTCGGTAACACTTTTTCCAGTCTTTCTCTGTCCAGCGTCCGTGTTCTGTTGTCTTTGGCCCGTCTTAATCCTTTCACTTTATTGGCCAGTCTCAGATATGGCTTTGTCTTTGCCACTCTGCAGCATCCAGCTGCATCCAGCATCCTGGAGTCACCTCTTCACAGTCACTGAGACCGGTGTTTGGCAGGTGCCGTTTAATGAAGCTGCCAGTTGACGACCTTTGAGGCATCTGTTCCTCATGCCAGAGTCTCTGATGTGGGCCCCCCCACTTCTCTTTCTATTCTGGTTAGAGCCAGTTTGCGCTGTTCTGTGAAGGAAGTTGAACACACCGTTGTATGAGATCTTCAGTTTCCTGGCAGTTTCTCACTTGGAATAGCCGTCACATCTCAGGCACTCAGCTAGGTGAAGGAAGGCTGCACAAGGGTTTCCTAATGGTCACATAGCCGTTCAAAGACATGAACTTAGACAATATGTCATTTGAACACAGCAGTGATGGTTCCCTGTACGCCTGTGTAGATATCCCATCAGAAATCATCAGGGATGCACGATAACTGTTTTTAAAAAAACTGATACCGATAAACGATAACTTTCAGCTCCTAAAGGCCGATACCGATTACCGACAACACACACATATACCCAAGATCATGACATCAATACTATAAACAAAACCAAAATCAAACAAACCTATTTGATATCTCACATCAATTTAAATAGGGTGCATTACGTACTGATGTAAAAAATAAAGGCCCCTTGAACTGATGCAAATACATGCATCAGAATAACAAACTAAAAAAGTAATTCCAGAAGTTTACAAAATAATTATACACAGAAAATTAATTAAAAATTAATGCAGTGACACAAGTCAGACCTGTCTATGTAAACAAACTGAACTGTTGTTCTTTCTGCCTTTTTAAGTTCATGTTTCTATTTTTTATGGGTACGTGTGGAAAAATACTACAAGTCAACAACTTCCAAAATTATGACAGAGTTAACGAGTTGTTTTCTGGCAGGAGGGGGGTACTCTTGATTTTCCCCAGTGAGTTTTTCTGATTATGACAACGTCACTTGAACGCAGCATTCACTGCAGGCCGTTCGGGTCTCTAGTGGGAGCGAGGCACTGCCGTGCTGACAAAAATATATATATTTTATCGGGGCTATTTGTCATGATATCGGACTTATTGGAATGACATAATTTCCTGTTATCGGCCCGATAGGCATCGTGCACCCCTAATGTATTTTCTCTGCTCTGGGGAAACAAACTAAAAACTCCTACCTTCACATTCCTGACTCAGTCTGCCACTCTGCATCTTAAACACTACACACTGACCAGCTACAGCAACCTCAAAGGGTCAAAACTCAAACTCCTTTTCCCACTGGGTTTAAAAATACGGCCACCACTGGGTAGGCAGTACAGAGCTGTGCTGCAATAAAGCGCAGAAGACTGACTGACATGTGACCTGCATTGACTTTGGACATATGACCCATGATATACAGGCTCCAGAAGTGAATGATTCCAGTTTGCCCATCCTCTGATGTAAAAAAAAAAAACCCAACCAAACAAAAATCACAATGCTTTCGATCACTGTACAGACGAGGCTCAGTCGTTACTACTCATCGCTGACTGTATCCAACTACCTCATGTCTCATTGACATGTCAGGAAACAGCTGACATTATCATAAAGAATGTAAATTATTACTAACAGTGATGTGAATGTGAGAGAATCTGCAGTTCCTCACACTCAGGGAGCTGGAACCACCAACATTAATGATATATAGGATTAAACAAACGATTTTCTGTTCAATGCTTTATTTGTTTGGCTGTTTGAGCAGCAGTTGTAATTTTTCACCCTAAAATCTGATGCATAATAATAAATATCTCTAAACATCTGTGAGGGTGATGGTGTGGTCAGCTCAGCCTTTCCTCTGCTGAAACCAAAGTTGTAAATGCACTGCTGGGCCAGCTTATGTGGAACCAGTTTTACCCAGAGCCAGTTTACCAGCAGTCCACACAGAGCCAGAGTAGCAGCAGTCGCTGAGCTGAAGCTGGCAGTTTCCCAGCCTCGTCTTCCTCCTCCTGCAGTGCAGCACAGCCTGGTGTAAATCACCAGGAGCGCTGACAGCGTGTTAATATGTGGGCGAGGATTCACCCTGCCTGGGACGTGTAGTTTATAGCTCGGCAGAGTCAGAAGATGCTCGCTGGCTCGTCTGTGTTGAGTTGTGGCATCGTCCGGGCCAAGTTTCCATCAGAGCAGCCCGGATGATTTGTCCTGCTGCTGGTGAGAAGTTGGCCGGGTCGGGTGGGCTCGGCGGGCTCAGACCGTCTCCGGCTCATTTCCATATAAAATGGCTCCTCTGTGGCTGACGGCCGGGCAGGGCGCTCAGAGGAGCGGGCGGCCCTTGGAGGTCCTGCCGCCATGCCGCCTTTAATTAAGTGTGGCATTAGAGGCAGTTTAGCAGAAACTCTGATCTGAGAACAGCTCTGCAGTCTGAATGCCACCGGCTAATCCACTCAGTCATTTTTAACACAAGCAGCGAGGGAATTAGTGTGTTAGTCCAAACAGCAGAGGCTCAGTATGGGAACTCTAGACTGGTTCATGTTCGCTGCCTAACGTACAACACAGCTGCCATTCAGAGGCAGTACGCTAAGCTCTGATTGGTTCAGACAGTTCCTCTCCAGTACCTCTCTAACATTTACTAGTTTCTATCATTTTAGTACTGAAATGATTGCAGGACCTCAGTTAATCAGACATGGCTGAGAAGAAATAGATAAAACTTAAAAGTAAAACTCAAATATTATTTGTTATAAACAAGGAAATCTGCCAGTTTTCAACACTGTGTGCTGGTTCTGAAACAACTGGTCCATCAGTCGAGTGACAGAAAATTACTCTCCAGCTGTTGTACTAATTGATTAGTCGTGTGAGTCATTTCATCAAGTCAAGTGTGAGGCTTTGTTGCCTCTCTGGTTTTTATTTTTTTTACAGGAGATTGTGTATCTTTGGTTTGGACTGTTGGCCGAACAAAACAAGGCAAACTTTACAATCAATTCAATAATTAAGAAAATAATTGTCAGATCGATCAGTGCAGCTCTGCTCTGTGCTTCACCTTTTAGTCAGAACCAGTGTTGAGGTTCAATACCCCGCCCCAATCCATTGCCATATAATGAGTCAGTCATTTTGATTAATGATTTATTCTTTAAGTCACATATATATATACAGCTTTTCTTTATTCTAAATCAACAGATCTATCGATAATGAAAAAAAGAATCACCAGATGCAGCCCTGCTTTTTCTAATAAATGTAATATCTGTGCTGTTTAAACTGTTGGTCTGACACATTTGTGTGTCTGGCGTTTGTCACCAGGAACTGTTTCATGGCTAACTGATTATTCTTGAATATCCAGGAGACGCACCACAATGAGAAGACTGTTCAGCGATAGCTGTAGCATATTTTCCGAGCGTGGCGCTCTCCAGTGTGAAGTCCTTTGCTTAGTTTGCTGGCTGCCATGTGCTTGGTGGAAGCCTCCTGCACTTGTTGTCAGTGTTTGCTCTGTGTTGTCAGTGTGTTTGCTCTGTGTTTTGTCTGAGCATTTGAAGTCTTGTTATTAGCGGCAGGATTAGCACTGCCCCCCTCCTGTTTGACCATCTGGCTTCTCAGCCACTGAGGTGGAGCAGGGTTCAATGCCTGATTGGCCAGGTGGAGCAGTTATAGTATTCAGTAACTCTCCAACCATATGAGGTCAAAGGTCAGCCTGCTACATCTGGTCTGAAACATGTTTGGAAATATTTAACACTATCTTCAACACAAAGAAACATGAAATAAAACCAGATAATCGTTTTTTGGCGAGGCCCGTCTGTCTGTCTGTCCCTCATCTACAAGTCATCTCAGGAACGCTTTGAGGGGATTTCTTCACATTCGACTAAAAGATGAACTGAGTAGATTTTAGTGATAAAAGTTCAAAGGTCACTGTGACCTCATAAAACACATTTTAATTCTTAATGAAAGAATTCATATGTTAATTATGACAAAAGCTCACACAAATGTCTCAGAGGATAAAATGATGAAGTGATGACATTTCCAGGTCAAAGGTCAGCTTCACTGTGACATCATCATGTTGTGCAGAAACTCTTTTCTGTCATTATTCAGCAGCATCACTCAGGAACAGTTATGTGACCGTACTTCAGTCGCTCAGATCCTGAGTTGGTGACTCGGATCTTGACCCTGGGCTGATTGTAAAGATCTTCTGAGCTGCAGGTTCGACATGTGTGTGAAGCCTCCGTGTT
Source organism: Chelmon rostratus (assembly GCF_017976325.1). Classification (NCBI taxonomy): domain Eukaryota; kingdom Metazoa; phylum Chordata; class Actinopteri; order Chaetodontiformes; family Chaetodontidae; genus Chelmon; species Chelmon rostratus. The sequence goes on from NC_055663.1 coordinate 28,406,848, forward strand.
CTACAGTTTGTATCCTCTCTGCAGCAGCGGCCATATTTGAAGCATCGTAGTCACCACGAGCTGATTGGTTGTGCTGATGTTGATTGACAGGTGATTGTTGTTGCACCATGTGATGAAGCTGTCTGTCAGTCCTCTGTCCTCCTCTGGACAAGCAGTCTCTAAGTGTGGACAGCATGTTTGTCTCTGGACATTATTCACTGGAATCAGACATGTCAGTATCGTGAGAACTTCCATTCCACATGGATGGAAACTGCAACTGGTGATTTGATTTGGCCCTTTCAGTGTGAATGTCTTTCTACTTACCTTATATTGCATTATGCAAGATACAATCCAGTAATTCAGTTTTCCTTTTTTTCTCAACACGAGCCTTCACTAACGATGAACAGTTCTCCAGCAGGTTGTTAACCTAAACACATCATTACCATCATTTGGAGTTTCAGAGAGAGATTTCATGCCTTTGTTTGCAGCAGGACCACAAAAAAAAAACAAAAAACAAAAACTGAGCTAAATTTGTCCATCAGTGGAAATCCCAGTCAGGCCTTATCAGCTGTTCCTTAGATTAAAGATTCCAGCCAAGTGAATTTCATGGCGATCTGCTGATATGTTTTCAAATGATCGTGCTGACAGACAAACGGGCTCAGTGGTTGGTGGAAAAATGCCTTCCTCAGGTGGAGTAATACTTTTGGTAAACGGTTGTTTCTGAGCCTCACAGTCACTGAAACAGATTTGGTGGGTTTGAATGATGGAGGCAAAAACAGATCGACGAAAGAAAGATCACAAAAAGCTGTTATTTTAGCAATCGGACCAGAATCCTTCAGGGTTGGGCGGCGTGCCAGTTTTGTCACCAGTATCACATTCTGCCAAGACATGGATTTTTACCAACATTACTGTGACCAGAGTTTTAGCATATTAAAAATAATGTGCTTTACTATGTGATAAATTCCAAAAGGATGCAGTAAACTCACCACCGAAGCGTTAAGGCAATGCATCGTCTTTTACCCTCGACACTGTGTGTGTGTCAGGAGTCGATGTTTGACTGGGCTTGTATCTGATCCACCAACCAGCCTTGTTTTATTGAGAAATTCACATTTTTTAAACAGTTCTTGGCTCTCATTACCAGTCTTCTCCCACTAAAATCGCTCAGCTAACCCACGGAGGCTGGCCAAGAAGACAGTCGACACAGGGTGCATTTATACTGAACCGTGAATTTTGTGCACTGTTACACCTGTATTCAACACCGTTGCATTGAGTAGTTTTGGACATTTTGTTAAATGAAGTTAAGGTGTTTGGACAGATGTTGAGCATTTTAAATCAGTCATGTTCCTGTTCTGCTCTACATCTTTGGTATCATTGGAAATGTGGGTATTTGATTTACAGTTTAATAGAAAATAAAGTTCTTCGTATTTAATCAGTGATGGTCGGCATGATGTGTAGTAACGGTTGAACTGTGGGCTGAGCTGAAGGTGTTTGTGCTGAAGTGTGTTGCTTACCTGAGAGCTACAAAGCACCAAAGTGGTTTGACAAGCTTCGTCTTGTGACGCCTGCCTTCCCGTTCACCCATTGATCTGGTGTCAGTGTGTAAAGGACACTATTTAATGCAACAGGAATAATGCAGTGGGTCATCGCCTCAGATGAGAGATCTCTTCGAAGTTCAGCCTGAGTAAACCCTTGCGTTGTCTGTTTGCTTCATGTTGTGTTAATCAGAACCTTAATTAGCATCAGCGTTGAGTCACTCAGGCTGTCGGCTGTTAACATTAGAGTCCAACCCCCTCCCATCCGCTCCCATGGCTCTGCCAACAGCCCCCTATTGTCAGAGGAGGTCAGGGGTCACGCTCCTCCATTCATATGATAAGTGGTCTAAAGGAGGCTTTAGAGGAGGGATGCGTCTGCTCCCTCATGCTGCTCGTCACAGAGCGCTGCTGGGAAAAAGACTCGCAGTGAAAGGCTGTGATCTTTCATCAATACAGCCTTTATGTCAGGAGCAATAAACCTCCTCCACCCACTTTACCAGTCTGTCTCCAGGAGACACACAACAGGAAGTAACAGACCCGCTCTCTCTGTGACCTGGTCACAACAAACAGGCCTTCAAAGCCTTCAGGACACTTTGACTCTGCAGCTCCATCAGTCTGAAAGGATTCAAAAATAAACACACAAGCTGAAACACAAGGTCAGGGCTTCAACCACTTATTGATCAGTGATAACACCATGAAACACCATGTTTCCCACCTCGCGTATCGATTTGTGCTACAAATTCTGGTTCATTTTGATGGTTTCCTTTATTATATTTTCGGGAAGTGCACTTTGCATTTTAATCAGTGTAACTGTGCCGTTGTTAGCTGAGAGGCACATTTTAAGCTCTTGTTAATGGGCAGATTTCTGACACAGTTTGTTGGTGTGAGTCTCAAACTGAAACTTGCTTGTTTGCTGCCTAAAAAGGAGTTTTTGCTGAGATCAGGACTCATTCATTGGTAGCTGAACTGTTTTGTATTGAGCTCTGACTGCCTCCTCAGTGGAGGTCTGAGAGCCACTTCTGATTCAGTATCTTGTGGTCGTTATTGATTTTAAGGAGTCTGTTCACACTCATATAGACTCATAGAAATAACAATTTTGTAAGAAAGTGAAAATATTGGAAGGTAATAGGCTTGATTAAATATATATATATATCGAAGTCCAGCCCCCAGAGGTTCCCTGATGTAAACACTGTTCCAGACTCAAGTCCATCTTTGGACCATCACACCCCCTGCTCCCCTCATTTTCTGTCAATTTCTGCTGTTCACCAACTTATTAAGAATGCACAAAAATCCACAAGAACAAAACAGATTGAGCAGAACACTCCAAGCAAACAATATTTTTATTATATATGTGTGTGGGTATTAGAGGGCTGCATTGGGATTGTGTCCCGCCGGGTCCCAACACAAATCTCGCGGGAGCGGGCGGTTTGAATTGTGCTGTGGGCGGGAACGGGCGGGAACGGGCGGCTAAAAAAAAAAAACACTGCGGGAGTGACAGGATGATGGAGTGAACAACTGAAATCGAAAAAAAGCTAAAACAAGGTCTCTACCTGTGCGTCAAAGACACGCAGCCCAAGGAAACGAATCAAACATCCCCATGGGTATCTATTAATAGACTATAACATGATGTGTTTTCTCCTGCGGGACAGAAAAAGACACAAAATCAATTCATTTCTATTATTGTGTGGGCATTAATTCTCAGAGTTTTGCGGGAGTGTAACACACATGTTGCGGGAGCGGGCGGCAATGGTCAGAAATTCAGCAGGAGCGGGATTAAGAAAACAGTCCCGCGCAGGGCTCTAGTGCCTATGTATATCACCAACAGTGCCCCCAATCACACCTCCTCCTCCATGCCTCATGGTGGGAACCAGACATGGAAACAGTCCGCTCACCTTTTCTGCATCTGACAAAGACGTGGAACCAAAAATCTGTACTTTGGACTCATCAGACCAAAGTACAGATTTCCACTGGTCTCAGGTCCATTCCTTGTGTTTCTCTTTTTGTTGTTGTTCTTCCTCAGTCGTGGTTCCTTTGCAGCTGTTCGACCATGAAGGCCTGACTCACGCAGTCTCCTCTGAACAGTTCATGTTGAGATGTGCCTGCTGCTTGAACTCTGTGAAGCATTTCTGTGGGCTCTAATCTGAGGTGCTGTTAATTTATGGTTTCTGAGGCTAGTGCCTGTGATGAACTTCTCCTCTGCAGCTGAGGTAACTCTTGGTCTTCCTTTCCTGGGGCAGTCCTCATGAGAGCCAGTTTCATCATAGTGTTTGATGGACTTGCGACTGTACTTGATGATAATTCAAAGTTCTTGAAGTCTTCCGGATCGACTGACCTTCATGTCTCAATGATTTACTGTCATTTCTCTTTACTTAGCTGAGTGGTGCCATAATATGGATTAAAACAGTAGTCAAATAGTGCTGTTAACTGTGTACCGACCCTTCTTCTGCACAACACAACTGATGGTTTCAAACACATTGAGAAGGCAAGAAGTTCCAACATGACATGACACACCTGTCAGGTGACTGCCTCATGAAGCTGGTTGAGAGAATGCCACGAGTGTGTAAAGCAGTCATCAAAGCAAAAAGAGGCTACTTCAAAGAATCTAAAATATAAAACATATTATTCTGGTTTGTTTGACCCTTTTTTTCTTTACTACATAATTCCATACGTGTTCTGTCATAGTTTTGGTGTCTTCAGTATGAATCTACAATGTAGAAAGTAATAAAAAAGAAAAAACATTGAATGAGAAGGTGTATCCAAACCTTTGACTGGTAGTTTATACAATTTCAGATTTTTGTTCATTATTTTAGAAACCAAAAGGAGTGTAGAGCTCCAAATGGCCGCTGAGCTGCGGGGAGGAGGGGAGTTTCTCAGGGTTTATTTGTTGTGTAATGAAATCATTTCACGTCACATACAAACTGCTGTGTGCTCTGACGCTTTACGCTGTTTTCTGACACTGATAAATATCATTGTGATTAATCAATAATCTCGTAGTCTAACCTGTTGTTTGTCCTGCGTGCAGGAGGCGATGTGGGGAGCAGGGTGGAGGCGCTGGGGCCAGCCCTGAGGAGGCGTCCTGTGGCTGGGAGGAGCGTGGCCCTCCTGTGGCCCTCCTGCGGCGCTCCGGGACACTCCTACTAAGATGTCCCTCAGCAGCGGCCCTGCAGGCGGGAAAGGTGTGGACTCCAACGCGGTGGACACGTACGACAGCGGTGATGAGTGGGATATCGGTGTTGGCAATCTGATCATTGACCTGGACGCCGACTTGGAGAAGGACAAACTAGAGATGTCGAGTAGTAAGGAGGGAGGGGGCATGGCCGCCCCTCCCAGTGCTGTGGCTGCTTTACCTGACAATATAAAGTTTGTTAGTCCTGTAGCAGCCATGCAGGGCAAAGAGAGCAAATCCAAATCCAAACGTAGTAAAAACTCTAAGGAGAGCATTAAGGCCCCGGTCTCCGACAGTGCTAAGAAGGAGGTTCAGGGTCGGGCCCCAGGGGACCCTCCATCCCAGAACCCAAACTCTAACCCCTGTAAGGGAACTGACAAGTCTAGTAAACCCTCCCGTACCCTCCCTGCTGTGAAAAAGGACAAAGACGGGGTATCTGGGAAAACCAAGAAGGAGAAAATGGAGGTTGTGGCCACAGGAGTGGTCAACGCTGACAAAGAGCCGGTGGCACCCATCCTGCCGTTAGGGGCCCCTCGCAGCGGCCCGTTTGAGGGTCAACAAAACCCTGAGCTAGCCGCAGCCGAGCAACTCGGGAATATGGCACTGGACTCGGCAGGGATCGGCCAGCCTGTCACCATGACAACAGAGCAAGAGGAGGTGGACAACAGTGAATGCCGAAATCTGAAGAAAGTCTGCGTGAAGGTAAGAGGAAACAGACGAGGTTCATTTTTATCAAGCTGGAGTGTTTTAATACTTCTTGCTCTGGTTGATGCAATGTTCCTTCCTGAAGGACACGTGGACATGTCTTGGGTGCAGGTCTCTTATTAAACTGGGGGGTTTTAATGCCTTGCTTTGTCTTCCCTTTATTCATGCCCCTTGCTCCCATGTTAACCAGAGCTCCCCAAAAAGAGATGTTGTCAAGAGACACCTAATCCAGCAGATAACTGATCAGTCTTCTGCAGTCTGTCTGTGGATTCATGAAGTACTGAAGGGGCACGCCAGCCATTTATCATCGCATCTTCATGAAGAAGGGTGACAATCAGATAAAATCCAATCAGAAGCAGCAAATGTTAAGTTATAGCCCCCACTATGAGCCAAAAAAAAACTGGATCCTACATTTCCCATTATGCAACCACTAGTATTAGTTTGTTAGACCCTCCATGCCTGGTCAGTGCCCACCCCAGCCTTTCTACTGCTAAGACTTGACAAAGCTCCACGGTCAAGTGCTTCTCCTTGATTCGCCTTAGTCTAAGTAAAGTGGTCAAAACGTAGCTGGCTGTGTTCTTTGTAGTTGAAGCATCTGATGCTGACAGTCCAAGCTGTATTTTTGGAATATGCATAATAATGACAGCCTTGCAGCTGGTTCGGGTCTTTCATTGTTCTTAATTACCTGAAAAGACCTAAAAATAAAACATTTAATTCAACAGGCTGCTCCAGTCTGCAGGAAAAATATCTAAGGGATAATGTGTAGTGAGCAGGTTCCTATGGAGAAATAAACCCGACAGGCCGGCAGGCAGGATAACTTCTTTCTTTACAGTTATTAATCATGTCAGATGTGGAGAAGTGACGGGATATCCCAGACCTGAGAGAGACGTAGTTGGCAACAGAGTTTGGTTTACCGCTGTTATTTTGTGCTGATGGATAACAGTCCTGCAGCAGCTGATTTCTGAGTTCAACGTCATACATTAAAATAATCTGTCTCCAGTTTTGTCTCCACTAAGCAGTCTTGCACGTTGATCACCCGTGCTGTGTGTTTCTTGGTGTTGTTTTCATGTCTGTCAAGTCACTTATGCCTTAATATCGCTCCTCCTGTCGGTCCAGCGCTGTTCTGTACTTTTCTTGCCTTTTTTTGCTGGGGACATGTCATTCTCCAGCCACACTTCAAGTGTTTTGACCTCTACATTAACGGATTGCCCCTTTAGTTTTGTTAGGAATACCTGAGGAGGCGGTTATCAGAATTGAGTATTTAAGAGTGCTGTCTTCTAAAATATAATAATCTGATATCGCCCTAACTGATATTTAATAAACACTGAACCAGTCAGATCATTAGTCCACACATGATACATTTTTATTTCATGTTCAGTTCTGTAGAAAAGGATGAGGTGTGAGCTGCAGTGAGCGGTTCACTGACAGTCTGTTCAAAACAAGCTGTTTCTGGGTTATTACATGTTAGTTTCGCCATCAGTCCGAAGCCTTAACGGGGTTTCCCCTGCACATCTCACTCAAAGGCAGTATGTTGTTGACCGCCGCCTTTGTTGCAAATTTTCAATAAAAATGGCTGAATAACTTGTTTTTCCTAATATACCAAAACTCTACTGCTTTGATGCACTTATACAGATAACACGTTGCTTACGGTGCTCGAGGGTGGAGGCAGCAGGGGAATGCAAGTGCACAGGACTCTAAAAGGAGCGTGCCACGCACTTCCTCCAGCCACAGCCACCTTCGACTCAAAAAACCCTGATGGAGTTGCTGCCACCGTCACCTCTGAGTTCTTCTGAGGCTGTATTTTCTTCCATATATCTCAGAGTATTTACTGTATCAAAGTAGTTTCTATTAAGAAAGGAGAGCAGAAGATAAATGAAGTCACACAGGAATTGTTTGTTAATGCAGATCTGTGGTTTTCCAGATCGAAGTCCAGGTTCTGATGTTTTTCCTCTCAGCGGCTCAGCGCTCAGATTCTTCTGTCAGTATCTCGTCCACAGCTGCCGTTCACTCCAGCTTTCCTCATCTTTTTACCAAATTTAGCTTAGCATCGAGGTTTCCGGCCCTGCCAAACCGTCCTGCTGGCCTGCGCTGCAGGCTGCAGCTATCAGCCACTCAGAGCTGTCTGTTATCCAGCAGTGTGCAGAGCCGCTGCCAAGTTCCAGCACTTGTGCTCTGTTTCCCTCATCCAGCTGGCCGACCCGCTCGGTCCGTCGTACCCGTTCACTGCTGTTACCTCTGGCCTCTGCGGTGCGAGCAGACACTGACCCAGCTGGCTGCTGCTGTCACACTTTCTTGACCTCATAATGGTTTTGCCACTCCAACCTTTAAACTGTCGTCTATCGTGTTATAAGAAGTCTGTTTTGGCTGTCATGGAGAAATCCCACCATCATTCCTTCTGGTCTTACATCTCATCAGTCTGTGATATTTCACACATTGAGATTTCATTTCTGGTGAAACATTTGTGAAAAAAACTTCTGCTTTAATTAGTGATGTCCCACATTTGGCAAAACTCCTTTCTGTAGCTCTCAGGTGACGAATGTCATGCTTTAAGTTGGTTGTCTGTTAGTTACACAACTGAGAATGACATAAGAATGGATACATGTGAAAAGCAGCTTGTATGTAGAGTTGGCTGAACGGCCACTAGTCCTAATCAGGGTTAACAGTCAGGGCAAACTGCTCCAGGTCAAAGGTCAGTTTGACCTAAATCACTGCTTTTGTGAATGAAGGCATGTTTTTAAGGAAGTGCTTTTGGTGACTGTAGTGTCTGTCAGTACAACTACACATTACACAGCTGAGGTTTGTTCACCCATAAACATTTATATTAAAGTCTGGTAGAGAACTCGAGAACCCTCTCAGCTTTAGTCTAAGCTTTAGTCTAGTCTAAGCTTTAGTTAACTTCAGGTCAGCAGGCTTTAACTTTGACTAACGAAGCTCCTCATTGGGTCAAAATTTCTGTTTGCTTTTGAAATGTTGTAATGAGCTTCAAACAGTGAGTGAGATGGTTTCTGATCTTTTGTCCCAAACATTAAAGGATAACTTTCATTTTTTACAACCTGGACCTTATTTGTAGCATTAAATACGACCATTTACTCACCCAGACAACTTTGGTGGCATTTGGAGTCGTTTTGAAGAAATTAGCCCCAGAGGAGCGGCGCGTATATCCGTATAATGCGAGTACTCGGGGCATCCATGCGCAGCCTCTATATAACGCATAATCTGCAGAAACTCGTTCATATTCCAATATTTAGTTATGATATGCTGGTGGCCAAACTACAGCTAAACTAGCCGCCCGCCACAGAGTCAGCCGTGTTGTGGCTGGCTGCTTGCAGCGCCCGGCGTTCGGTAATGACATCATCCACGTCAGAGGTAGTTGCCTAGAGACGCCGGATGATAACATGCCACCACGGGCTCAGAGGGGAATAGCACCAGCATATCATAACTAAATATTGGAATATGAACGAGTTTCACCGCAGATTATGCGTTATACGGATATACGCGCCGCTCCTCTGGGGCTAATTTCTTCAAAACGACTCCAAATGCCACCAAAGTTGTCTGGGTGAGTAAATGGTCGTATTTAATGCTACAAATAAGGTCCAGGTTGTAAAAAATGAAAGTTATCCTTTAAGACTGAGCTGTCAGGTCAAGTTTAACCTGGTCAGTATCCTCAGGCCTGCTGTACAAATGTGTTTTTATGTATGAGCTAAAAATACTATCACCTGATGATGAGCTATTTACAGAGTAATCTAATCTAACACAGTTTCTGGTTTTGGACAAAGCTACTGTTGTCGATCCTTCCAGCTGATCCCAGAGAAGTTTGGTCTGACCTGCTCCTCAGTTCAGCAGCATTTCGTTCCTGTCGGGCCAGGCTGCTGTTTAATGGTTAGATACACTGTTGATTTAGACTGTCAACTCAAGACTGAACAAGCTGTTGATTCAGGTTTACGTGTTAATTCAAACAGGCAGTCAGTTCACTGAGCAGCCTGTCAGCTGATTCAAGGTCATGCAGGCTGTTGATTCAGTCTCAATATACATGAATGTGCACACAAGAACACGAATGTGTTTCATGATTTATACATGAATGACTCCACAGAAATATTTGTCAATGCACCCAAAATGTTTATTGATGAATAGAAATGTAAAAAACACAAGTATGTCTTATTTTAAATGAATGTGACAGGAATCCATGCATTCAACAGTAAATGAAAAGTAATTGCAGTTTTCATCAAAAACACATGTGGATGTTACGTTTCTATACAAACTGTTAAACCTGCATTTACAAACTGCTTCATGCATAAACACCAGGAGAGAACTAGCTAGCTAGTTAATGACTTGTTAGCTAATGCAAGTGTTAAATTCCATGTCACTAACTTAGCAAGTGCTCAAAACTTAAACTTATTTATTTGATTTTACAATCAAATGGACCTTTGATTTAGTTTGAACTGGTTGTTGCTTCTTTGTTAAACCAGCTGTTTGTTCGAGGTTAAATATGCTGTTGATTGAAGGCTTAGCAGGTGGTTCATATGACATAAGACAAAGAAGAAAACCCTAATAATAATAATAATAATAATAATAATAATAATAATAAAGAAGATAAAGAATGAGGGTGTTGGCAATGTAGCTCTGGGCTCTGTATACAAGGGGGAGGACCTAAAATCACGTCTGAATGTCACAGGAAGCCAGTGCAGAGCAGCTGAAAGTGGACTACTGTGCTCTCTCCTCTTGGTCCTGCGGAGTTTTGAATGAACTGACTGAATTAAATGGGCTGTCTATCATGTTTAAACAGGCTGTTATTTTCTGGTTAAACAACAAAGTCCAACATGAAATCGCTGCTTCCAAACGTCTTCAGTTGACAAATGATGGTTTTGCTCTGTGAAACATAACTGAGGTGAAGTGTTAAAGTATCTTAATTTGACACAGACCAAGCTGCTGTCAGCTGATTGCTGGTTTCAGTGTTACTGCTGGACTTTTCCAAGAGCCACTTTGTGTCGGAGCCAAATCACCTCAGACAGGAGACACCGTGAGTCTGTTTCAACACCACAGACAGAAACAGACGACACAGACTAAACACACAGTTGGAAAAGGAGTGAAGTATTCTCTTCCTATTGGACGGTTTACAGTGAAGACAGACAGGGTGATTACAGGGAGAGACAGATGGGGGTGCGGTGTTCTTCCTGCAGCTAACATCTGGATATTTCCAGATGGTGTTTGATTGCCAAAATCTTCTAGAAATTCAAACAGCCATTAACGTTACATTTGGTTGTGAGTCACTCAGGGTCCATTTAACAGGTTCTTTGTGAGCTGGTTAACAGCAGTGTCAGTCTTGACACACACGCTTCACAGTTATTATTATCTATGGATTACTATCCTGCACATTTCAAATATTCAGTGAACTGTAGACTGTGAACTTTTGACCATTTCCTGCTGAAAACTTAATGCATTCTTACACAAAATTGTGGGTTAATAACGTGATTTTCAAAATGGCTTACAGATAAAAAAAAAAATCTGTGTTGGATGCATATGTATTCACCCTCCTGTGCTGTGAAACCCCAAACTAAGTTCAGGTGCAACCAGCTAACTGAACAGGCGTATGTTTAGTGAAGGCCCCAGAGTCCCATCAAACAGCCAGCATCATGAAGACCAAGTGGCTCGTCAGACAGCTCCTAATTGTTTGTGGACTGTGCACTTATTGTTATAGCATCATTGGTTTTGGCCTTTGTCCTAAAAATAACTTAATTCCTGACCTGCTGTTCAGCAGCAGCACAAAATACATCATCCAGAAGATCATGGCTGCATTTGTTTCAGTTAGGTGTACTTAATAAACTGGCCACTGAATATATATATGCAATATATCCCTGATTAACCAAACTGGGTTGGTATGACCTAGCTCCAGAGTCAGCCACAGTAAATCAACTCCCTCCTGACCTTTGATTTAGTTCAGCCTTGTTGTTTTTACAGCTCAGTATATATTTTTGTAATGCTGACAATATTGAATTATTTCTTTCCACTGCAGTTTCACTTTTCCTCTGCTAAAGCGACTGTCTAATACCGGCCAAATACTGTAAATTCCAGTCTGGGAGGTATAAAGGTATGAAGAGGTGGCTCCTGCCCAGACTGACTTTCAACCTGCTCATAAAACTGAGAGCAGCGAGCTCTGCCCGCTGGGCGTCCTGCACATGCTTTCTGGGAAACAGAAGTAGAGGAGGACGCGGCGGGTTGAGGAAAACGTGCATGCAGTGAAGAGTAAATTAAAACATCTCCAGACGCTGACGGGCCCCCTGACGCCTCAGCTCTGCAGCCAGCGTTCCTGGAAGCGTGCCGAACAGAAAAGGTCACATGTCCGAACCCTGCAACAGCTTCTCTTCAGTCACATGTTCCCTCAGCCTGCTCAGAAGAGGTGTCATTGTCCTTTACAGTTTATCTCAGAGGAGACCTTAAAGTTTACAGTTAACCTGTTTCAAACTGATCAGAAGGTCTCAGATGGTGGTCCAGTGTGTGGTCATTTCAGTCCAATGAGTCTGTCTGAGGCAGCGAGGGCCACCTGAGAGCAGCAGGAGGAGGAGGAGTTCCAGTTAGGGGATTGGGGATATGTTTTGGAAGGAGGTCCTTGGGGAAGTTCCTCAGGTGTTTGATTGGTTCAAGGGAGGACCTTGAAGGAGTTTGGGGGCATCACGTCTTCCCTGTGAAGGCCTCCAACATGTGAGTGTGCACCATGAAACACTCCTGACGTGACGCTCTGGACATGTGTCCATGATGACCAGCACCTCCCTTAACTCCTGATAGGACAAGAATGTGTTCACAGTGGGCGGCCAAGTGTGGTCTATTAATTTTCAAGGTCTCTCTCTCTCACCAGTTTTGCACCTGCACCAATCAGCTCTCGACCTCAAGCCATCTTTTATGGCTGATGGCGGAGCATAACTTTTTATACAGTTCTCACTTGCTGGTCGCACCTTTCAGGTGTTCTGTTTTCAGCTCCATGCCTTTCTAAAATTAGCACCATGCTAAGTTTCTGCAGGAGCTTTTCAGTATTTTGTTTTTGACCAATAAGAAACTGTAAAAACTGGTCCTTGTTGCTATAACCGTAGCTGATTGGATGTTTCTGACTGCAGTGCTCTCTTGGACTTGTAGTTAATGTGTCCTGAACCTATTTTATACACAGTCTTGTACTTTTAACCTTGTAACATGAGCGTTTTTCAGTGAACCTTATTATTTCAGCACAGTGTCTCATTGTTTGTCCTGATGATTCAACAAGAGTTTAACATTCATCCTGTTTGAAACAACTTTGTGCCGCCACCTCACATGATCTGAGAGAAGAGAATAAAAGGGACTTTTCTCTGGTGAAGTGTGGCAGCCTTGTATAACCTCACCCACTCCACTTCTCTATTAAGTGACGCATTAAACAAGCATCAACTCTCTGCCTGCATGCGAGACACAGACAGAGTCCTTCTGAAGTGCTGATCAGTATCTCGGATCTCTCTCACAGCGAGTGACTGACCTTGAAAGGAATGTGGCTTGTTGTAATGAATACCTCTCTGAATGGAGAGGAGGACCAGGAGGAGGAGGAGGAGCAGGGGGCCGGTGTTTCGTAGCCCTGGAGGCATCCTGTTGGAGCTGTGAGTGTTTGTTGGTTAAAAACGAGGAGGAGGTGCAGAGTCGGTCGGTGGGTCTCCGCTCTTCAGGGGGTTTCCCAGCCTTCCAGGCGGCCATGTTTTTTATTCTAAAAGAGGAGAGCGATCGGGGCTGGATGGCTTGTTTCTCTTGTTACCATGGCAACACACTCTAACCAGTCAGTAAACCCGTAAGCTACACACCCAGCGCCTGGTGGCCCCCATCGTACTCCCTGGGTATGAGGGGGGAGGAGGGTTTTCTGCACAGCTTGTAGGCACAAGTCGAACGTGCATTTATCTGAAGAGGAAGTGATTCCATCACGTTTGAATGCCACATTGGTGGACCGACCGGCCCCGGAAACAGTTTTTAAACCACGAAATGGTCTGTTTAATGAACCGTTTGTTTGCCAGGATCTGGGATTTGTCTGGCCTGTACTTCAGTTACGGGTGTGTTTCAGTACATCAGTAAATGTTATATTTTATGCAGTTGTAAAAATGTGTTGATGAATTTATTTGGATTGGTCGTGTTTTTTGTGTTCTGTCGTTGTAGATTGATCATGTTTGGCTTTGAACTCGGCTCTGAGCAAGTGAGACACTTTTCACTTGTCTGACATTTCATTCCTTTAATGTCGGCTGATAAGAGTGGAGCTAATTGTATTTAGTTAATAAACTGCTGGATGACTTAATTTGAATATAGATGTTATTTGTTGATTACATTTTGGATTTTCAATCTCAATCTTTAAAGTAACCAGGAACTAAATTTATCAGATGTAGTGAAATCAAAGCATAAAGTAGCATAAAATAGAAACACTCAGGTAAAGTACAAGTACCTCAAACTTGTACTTTAGGGCATTACTTGAGTAAATGTACTTAAGTGACTTTCCATCACTGTAAATGATAAAGGATTGCTAGTTGTGGCCAAATGTCATCTAAACTGAATATCTGGGACAGTTTGAAGATGCAAGATTTACACTTTAACTGATGATGAGAAGATGTAGCTGGAGACCTGAATACACTGTTGCTCAGAGTCTGCAGGGGGGTGCACTTCTAATTTAGCCCTGAACGTTCAATCAGTTAATTCATCAATCAATAAAATCAGTGATTAAGCAAAAATCTTTTGCTGATTTTATGTTTGAAAATCATAAAATGACATCAACATAATAAATTGTGGTCTCTGGATGAGTTCCACAGTTCTGAGATATCGTTATGTTAAACAATTATTCAGTTGATCCAAGAATGAATCTAAGGGCCGCATATCAAACCTCCGTTTTGTTAAGCAGCAAAGTGAAAGTATGAAACACCAAAAAGTTCTGCAGCTGTAATCAAACATCTCGTCATGTTTAAAATCTTTGATTTCAGGGTAAAAAAAAAACAGGATAAAATTCTGATTTGAAAGTCCAAATTTTATTGCTTGGCCTGTGTGTAGACGACATTTAGCGGTTTGGAAGTTTTGTTAAATTAAAAAGGATTTGTGGGAAAACTAACAAAACAAACATTTTCGGGTTTGCTATCTGTGCTGAAACTCCAGTGTCACTGGAAGGGAAATACTGGAGGTTGTGCACGTTTCCAACTAACCGACTTTGTGACTGTTGTTTGTGAAAGAGGATCCGTCGCAGTGAACAGTTCGTCACCTTCATCTGTGTTGAGTTGTTGTGAGGAAGGACTGTTTTAAATCTCAGATGCTCTCTCATGTTCAAACTGTGCCTCTGAAATGATTCTTCCTCAGATCATTTCAATACGTCCACGTCTGCTTGATGAACAAAACCCTTCAGTGCAACGATTTCCTGCAGATAAAAATCAGTTCTGGGATGTCAGAACATCATTGCTCACCGTCTCCACTGAGCAGTTTTCTGTGGGAAACCCTGTGGCGACGAAACGTTCGGCACGCTTTGTTCGCTGGACTGAAGGAAGCGATCGGCCGGGATTTAAAATCCTGACAGATCCATTGATCCTGAGCTGTCGTCACCTCCAGGGTGAAAATATCAACTGAGCCGCTTCAGACCTTTGACTATTGGGTGGAGGTCAGAGGAGGCGGAGGCGGTGGGATGAAGGTCGATGCGTCTGTCCAGCTGCTCTCAGATCTCCTCCTGTCTTCTGGTGAGGAGGCGGTCTGGGAGCGTTTCCATGGTGATGGCTGACACCTTCCCAGTGCTCCCTGCTCTGCCCCCACACCAGCTGCTTCCCACCTGATAATTAAGGGACGTCCTCAGTACTCCTCCCTTCATCCTCCTTCCTCCTCTTCTTTGTCCTCATCTCTCCTCCTCCTCCTCCTCCTCCTCCTCCTCTCCTGTCACTGAGCCCCCCTCCCTCCTTTGTTTTCTTTATTCCTCTTCTCTTCTCAGAATCAGATTCAGGTTTTCCTCATGTAGAAATATTCTTTTTAAATTATCACTGCGCTGAGGGATTGGTGGAGGTCATGAGTGTATTTTATTTATATATATATAATTCTGAGATGATGCTGCTCACCCAGAGTGTACCGCTGGTCGTCTGTGGCTACTGCACATGGGCAGCAGAGTGTGACACTGTGAGCCCGCCTCTTCATCCCATAGGCTTTACACTAAGATGATGTCATGCACAATAAAAGCTTTGCTAGGCTCTGACGAAGAGTGAGAGTCATCTGTGATGAAGGTGGAAGGGTGAGCTGCTTGTGTCGCACCTCCTGCTGTAATTTTATATATACACCACTGCCATGGGTCTCATAACTACACTTTTTTTTTTTACACTCATCTGTGATACCAGTGTCCACTCATTCACCACCTGCCCAGCTTCACTCGTCCACTCAGCGTCACGTAATGAAAGTTTATCGTCTGTTTGTGTGGAGGCTCGATGAAGCTGTGGTGTCACAGCACAGATGGATCTCTGCAGAGGAAGACTCTGTTCATGCTTCAGACTCTGCCTCTGCAGAGAGCAGAAACTGGTGGAAGCTCTCTGAGCTTGAGGGCTCTCTTTGTTGCTGCATTTGGCCTCTGGGCCGAACTGGCAGCGACTCTGATTCTGCGATGTAGTAACTTTATGAACACGTCTGTGGTGTCTGTGTTAAACAGTGACACACAGCAGCGAGTTGTCCTTCTACCTGTGTTGTAGCTGCTGTGCATTCTGCTCTGCTATTAACTGTGTGTGGACACGTCGACCTCTGAGCCTCAATCAATCTTCAGGACGCGTCTCTCACGCCTCATCTGTCCTCTCTGTTTCCCTCATCCAGATGGAGTCTCCGGTCTCCACCCCTGCTCCTCCTCCTCTCCATCTCCTCGCTCCCGTCGCCAACAGCGACATCTCGTCTCCCTGCGAGCAGATCATGGTCCGCACGCGCTCGGTGGCGGTGAACACGGCGGACGCCTCGCTGGCGACCGAGCCGGAGTGCCTGGGACCCTGCGAGCCGGGCACCAGCGTCAACCTGGAGGGCATCGTGTGGCAGGAGACTGAGGACGGTGAGATTAACGGCCTAAAAGAGAAAGAAACACACCCAGCAGTCTGCCTGAGTTTCTTTTTATTTACAGCCATAAAACAATAAAAATTATAAACGACCAGCTTATAGTGGAAAATCCACAAATATGAACTGAGTGAGGGAGTGAAAGCAAAATATTGACTAACAGTTATTTGATATAGACCCTCTAGACCAGTGGTCCCCAACCTTCTCTGTACCATGGCCCAGTTTAATGTCTGACAATATTTTCACGGCCCAGTCTAAAGGTGTAGCAGATAAAAACAAAATAAAATGATAAGATCAGCATTAAAAACTGTGGTATTTTCTCTTTAATAATAATAATAACAATAATAATGAACGTAAATCCACTTTTTAATCATGTCAAGAGGACCACAAACAAATTATGTGAAAAAACAAAACAATGGAAATTATTTTTTCTTTCTGTGCGGCCCAGTACCAAATGACTCATGGCCCACTAGTGGGCCACGGCCCACGGGTTGGGGATCAATGCTCTAGACCATTCTGGAACATAAAATTATCCAACAACAGGTAGTGAAGTGAGCGGTGTGATGTACCTGAACTATATAAATTTAATGGAACGTCTAATTTGAGCTAGAGGGAGAAAAATCTCTGTAACTTCCCCTCGTTTGTCCAGTCACGGAGGACGGACACCAGCCAGTGAAGCTGGAGTTTAGTTCAAACTGCTCAGTGTCTCTTTGATCATCAAAGAGATGATCCGTGCAATTTTTTAACCTTCATGCATTGACATGATCTTCTCCCAGCAACAGAAATTCACAAATATTTCTGCACATTTGACAATATCTGACATGTGAAGATTCGATGTGCACACATCCAAAGTACCTGCTCAGTAGCTGCTGGACCAAACACGTGTTGTAAAAGGCTTTCAGCTTCTGGTTTCAGCTCAGCTACAATAAGATCAGTTCGTTTCGTGTTGTGTTGTTTGACTTTCATCATGAATGCAGGACTCGTATCACCGCCACGGTTCATCACTGAATCAAAGTTCAGAAACAGCGTTGTCTGACCACAGGGCTGATGGTGTTGCTCAGGTCGCAGCATGTGACTTACAAGACGTCACCCTGGAAAGAAAAGCCCAGAATCAGACTCGGTGTCTTGTTTTCATGTCTTATGAAGTTCTGTATGATGGAAGATCCTGGCTGGCGGTCTGCCTCATTCTGCCCCTGTGGACACCAACAGACCTGTCAGCACACACACACACTCTGAGCAGCCTGTGGCAGCCGTTGAAGAGACTAAGTCGAGGTGACAGACCTCTGCTCTCTCTGGCAGGAAGCTGTTCACACATCAGCGGCACACTGAGCTCTTTCTGCTGCAGGACACTTTGATCTGCTGCTTTTAGTGAAAGTTCTGCTAAAACACTCAGTTTCTCTCTGCAATTAGTCAAACTGTTCCTGAATCACAGACGTGACTCAACCTCAGAAACCTGCTGGGTGCGATGTTAGTGTGAAATCATCAAACATCTGCTTCCCAGCAGACAGGGGCACCTCACCTGACATGTCTGTTTCCTGCTCCAATGACACATTCTGTGGGTTTCAGTTACAAATTGTGTTTGTTCAGTATCTGTACAGGTGTAGTTTAACTGTCTGTCTGTCTGCCTGTCTGCCTGTAGGCATGCTGGTCGTTAATGTCACCTGGAGGAACAAGACGTACGTTGGGACCCTGCTGGACTGCACGAGACATGACTGGGCCCCTCCACGGTACGCACATACTGAATTCACTTAAAAACTGATCGATCAGGGTAGTAACAATAAGAAAATGATCTCCAGGATTTATTCATCACTGGGATTGGAGAGAGGTCTCTCTACAACATACATTAAACCAGATGGGAAAAAGAAACTAACATAAAACTAACCAATGATGAATGGTTAAATATCTGTAAAACACAGTCTACAATAACTAGTTCTGATCTTAGGAGGGAGTTTGCCTGGAAAAATACAGTAAGGTTCTTTGTAACACCCAAAATTAAAAAATCACAAACCAAGAATCCTGACCGTAGTCAATGTTGGAGAAAATGCGGTAACATGTCCGCAGGTCATTTTCATATTTTCTGGGAATGTCCTGTGATAGCTCTGTTCTGGGCAGATGTGATGACAGAAATCAGATCAATAACTGGCCTAAAGATTCCCTTTAGTTTTAGCACCATATACCTCGGTAACATGCCAGCAGGCCTGGAAAAACATGACCAATATTTGCTGCAAATATTACTGGTGAGTTGTAAAAAATCTATAACCAGGAAATGGCTGAGTATAGAGCCCCCAACAGTAGCTGAAATTCACACTATGGAAAAAATTACCCTCTCTCTACGATGTGCTGTTCGAAAATATGAGAAATGTTGGAAGAAGTGGAAGCAGTATATGGACATTTTATAGACTCTTCTACTTATAATGAACTTTGTTTAATATCACTTTTATTATATTGTGGTTGTAACTTGAGTTGGTAACCTGTAACCCATTTATCTTATTTATTTTATTTATTTATTTTTTTAACCTTTTACAATTTACCACATGTGGAGCCTGAATGTCAAATTTATTCATCCGACTCCTGATGACCCTGTCTGTTGTCTGTTGTGCTATACTTGTTTGGTTTGTACTGTTTACTTAAACGAAATAATAATAATTAAAAAAAAGCTGATCGATCAGTATTCCTCATGAGAAGTTCAATAATTGGACTCTAGGTTGATATATTTATTGGTAAGATAACCAGATGTGAGGTTCCTTTGTCACATTATACCAAAGCTGTAAATCCAGTATCGGCCTAAGGGCACTCAAGGCATTAAAGTTTTCTGATACCTTTGTGCAGGTGTAGCTCTGGTTTCCTCCTCTGTGTTCCTGCTTCTGTTTGTCGCTCACTGACTCTGTGTGTTTTCAGGTTCTGTGAGTCTCCAACCAGCGACGTGGAAATGCGAAGCGGCCGTGGTCGGGGAAAGAGGATGCGTCCCAGCAGCAACACACCGTTGAACGACAACAGCAACTCCTCAGATAACAAAGGCAGCGGCAACAGCAAGACACGCGGCGCCGCTGCAAACAGCAAAGGTCGGCGAGGCAGCCAGACGGCCGGGGGTGTCGAGGATGTCAAGGCCAGCCTGTCCTCCGCTAAGAGGAAGACCAAACCTGCCTCTGACATGGAACCCACCTCCAGCTCAGAGGACACCAAGGCTTCAAAGCGCATGAGAACTAACTCCACCGGCACTTCACTCCCCCTCCCCGGAGGTAAATCTGAACCCCTGCCCCCTCCACAGCTGGACCGAACCTGCCCCTCCCCCGTGCTCATCGACTGCCCTCACCCCAACTGCAACAAGAAGTACAAGCACATCAACGGCCTGAAGTACCACCAGGCTCGAGCCCATAACGACCACGATGTCCGATTGGACCAGGATGGCGACAGCGAATATGGAGATGACCCCGCCCTCCACCCGGACCCCGCCTCCTGCAACGGTGCCGCCATCTCACCCGCCCGCTCCACCACGCCGAAAGGACGGGGATTTGACGCCCCCTCCCCCTCACCAGGGAAGCTGACGTCAAAGGGGAAGAAGAAGGCAGGAGACGCTGAGCCGGAGGTGACGGACGGTGGCGAGGAGGGGGCGTGTCTGACAGACGAAGCCAGCAACGACGGGATGGATGACAGAAAGGCCAAAAAGATGGCTGCCGGAGGCAAGCCAGATAAACTGACCCAGAAAGGCTTGAAGCCGGCCCGACCCGCCGCCCCTGCTGCCCCCAGCGCACCCTCACCCTACGCCCTGCAAGCGTCCTCCCCTGCTCTGGGCTCAGTGGTACAGTCCATCCCCAAGAGCCCCCAGCTGAAGAACATCCAACCTAAACCCCCTCCACTGGCTGACCCCGCCTCCAGCCCCACCCTCACCAAGGACAAGAAGAAGAAGGACAAGAAGAAAAGGGAGGGAGGGAAGGAGGGGGACAGTCCAAAGGCCATGGGTAAGGGAGGGAGGCCAGAAGAGGGGAAGAGTCCGTACTCGGAGGCGTCGGACGCTTTGCTCAACGGCTCGTCAGAAGCCCACCAGAGCCGGCTGGCCAGCATCAAGGCTGAGGCTGACAAGGTGTACAGTTTCTCAGATAATGCCCCCAGCCCGTCCATCGGCGTGGGTAGCAGGATGGAGGCTGGCCTTGCTCCCCCCCTCCATCTCAACCAAAACGGCGCAGACAATGCGTCCGTCAAAACCAGCAGCCCCGCCTACTCTGACATCTCTGACGCCGGCGAGGACGGAGAGGGGAAGGCTGAGGGGGTGAAGGTCAAATCCGAGCCCGACCAAGGGCCTCGTGAAGGGGCCAAGAAGACACTGTTCCCCCCTCAGGCTCCCAGTAAGGAATCGCCGTACTACCCCAGCTACGACTCCTACTACTCTCCCAGCTACCCCAACCCCAGCCCAGGGGCAGCACCTGCAGCACCGCCTCATGTGGAAGGAGCTCAGGTGAAGGTGAAGAAGGAGGAGGAGCAGCCGGAGGTGGGGGAGGAGGGCAAGCTGAAGGTGGAGCCTCAGGAGGAGAGGAAGGCAGAGCCAGGGCCTCAGCAGCCATCTGTCATCCAGCAGCGCTCCAACATGTACACCCAGCCTCTGTACTACAACCAGTACTACGTCCCCCCCTACTCCTACTCACCTGACCAGGCCTACCATGCCCACCTGCTGGCCTCTAACCCCGCCTTCCGCCAGCAGTACGAGGAGAGGCAGCGACAGGCCGACAAGAAGGCCGAGGGCAAAGAGCGGGAGCCATGTGGAAAAGAGGAGTGGAAGCAGAAAGCTTCGGTGCCCCCCACCCTGTCCAGAGCCCCCAGCCTCACTGACCTGGGCGCTAAAGGGGTGCTGAACCCGACCAAGCCAAAAGAGCCTCCACCGGCTTCAGAACAGGCCAAGTCGGTCATCATGGCGAAGGGAGAGGACCCCAAGGCACCCACCGCCCAGCCTGAGGGCCTGAAAATGAAGTTGAGTGAAGCAGGGCATCATGGGAAAGAAGAGACCAAGCCAGGGGTGGAGTCAGGCAGGCCGACAGGGGTAGAGCCTGCCATGTGGTACAGACAGGTAACTGCATTTTTACTCTGAATGCCCACAGCATCCGACTGCGTCTGTTCAGGCTGCGTTCAGACTGCGTTCAGGCTGCGTTCAGGCCGCGTTCAGACTGCGTTCAGACTGCGTTCAGGCCGCGTTCAGGCTGCGTTCAGGCTGCGTCTGTTCAGACTGCGTTCAGACTGCGTTCAGGCTGCGTTCAGGCTGCGTTCAGACTGCGTTCAGACCGCGTTCAGGCCGCGTTCAGACTGCGTTCAGACCGGGATTAGACCGGGTTCAGGCTGCGTTCAGACTGCGTTCAGACCGGGATTAGACCGGGATTAGACCGGGTTCAGGCTGCGTTCAGGCTGCGTCTGTTCAGGCTGCGTTCAGACTGCGTTCAGGCTGCGTTCAGGCTGCCTTCAGGCTGCGTTCAGGCTGCCTTCAGGCTGCGTTCAGGCTGCCTTCAGGCTGCCTTCAGGCTGGGTTCAGACAGTGTTCAGACAGTGTTCAGACTGCGTCTGTTCAGGCTGCGTCTGTTCAGGCTGCGTCTGTTCAGGCTGCGTTCAGGCTTTTTTTGTTTGTTTGTTTTGTCAGACAGTGTTGCTATCATGAAATATTACAATCAGAGGATTTTATCCTCAGCTGTAGCTGCTTGGAAATGACTGCTGGGTGACATGGAGGTTGGGATGTGTTCCAACATCTAGTTCATGATAAGATAACTGGATTCATTAAGCTGCAATTCAAAAACAAATCTCTTACCAACCTTTAATCTCTGCTCAGTTTCTTTTGTTGGAAAATATTCAGGTTAACATCATTAGATCAGCTGTAGGTAATTAACATCAATTCAGTAAATTCCCTGTTTAATGAGCTTTTGTAGTTCAACAGAGCGATGACTGTTCTCTGCAGAGCTGATCAGCTGATCTCATGTCAGTTTAATTCAACATGTGAATGTGTATCAGGATCTGTGTGTAAATGGTGCTGCTCACAGTGGAGTCACCACATCGGCAACACAGCTGGATCCAGTGGACAGTGATTATTGTTTTAGAACATCTTTGTCAGGTATCACCACCATCAGCTGTCTCTACTAGCATGTCTTCTTCTCTGCAGGAGCCAGACTCACGCCTGTGGCCGTACGTCTACCCTAACAAATACTCAGAAGCTCCAAAACCGCAGGAGGAGGACAGGTGGAAGGACGACAGGGAGAGAGAGCGCGACAGGAAAGGGAAGGAGGAGAGGCAGCGGACAAAGGAAGGCCTCCAGAAAGAGGAGGCGAAGGAAGGGGTGGAGGGCAGGACTCAGCTGCCTCCAGAGGAGCACCGGGGGGGAGGGAAGGAGGCTCGTCCCCCCCACATGCAGTTCTCCTCCCCCCTGGCCCAGCACCAGGGCTACATGCCCTACATGCACGGACCTTACGCCTACAGCCATGGCTACGAGCCCAGCCACCCCGGCTACCGAGGCATGCCCTCCGTCATGATGCAGAACTACCCCGGTAAGAAGAGGAGGGTGTACAGGTGTCACGATGATTCAAACATGCTTTATTTTAGCCAACAAGAGTCCAGGAACACAAGAGCAGCGTTAAAACACCAATCAACCAGCAGAAAAATAAAAGGATCAGTGCAGTGGTTTGAGAAATATGCCTGAGCGAGATGCTCAGATTTCCATCAGTCTCATGTCTGCGTGTTGAGTCCAGAGAAGGAGTCAGGATGTAGCTAGCCTAGCTTAGCTTAGCTTATCTTAGCTTAGCTTAGTTTAGCGTAAAGACAAGGAGCAGGGGGAAACAGCTAGCCTAGCCTCAACCATTTGTCTGCCAACACGTTTTAAGATCTAATTAACATGTTCATCTCTTTAGTTAAATCTGTACATGAAAAGAGATGACAAGCGACAATGCACATTTCAAAACAGGACACAAAACCAAAGCTGTCCTCAGATGCTGCAGGACAGCACGTTGACTTAAACAAGAAGAAAAGCCTTGAGAAAAGACTTGACTGAGCAATGGCGTTGTTTTTCCTTTGTTTTTTATGAGGCCTGCAGACAGGTGACATTATTTGTCAGAAGGGAACATTTATACCCACAACCTGTGTTTCAGGGTTCTTCCACAGTTTCGAGTCAGATTCGGTGCTTTTTAAGACCTCAGCAGTCGTCTCCTTGTAGCTCCCTGAACTCGCCACACCTCTGCCTCTCTGCCCACCTTCAGTGAGGTGTTTCTGTGTCGGAGAGGCCTCACCACTGACCTTTAACTAAATTAAGACATGTCTGTGTGAGTAGATTTCATCAACCAGGAGTCAAACTTGAAGTTGGACTAGTTTGTAACCACAGAAAATATGAAGCATGTGAATATTGTCTGTGAGAGGCAGGTATTTGGACCTGGATTTGTAAAGCAGAGATTTGTTTTTGGAACAAAGTGTTCTCATCAGTGTTGTGTTCAGGTCTCTGCAGTGTTTGTGTTGCATCGACAGACGGCAGCAGCGTCACAGGAACATGTGTTCGTCTGAATCAGACTGTTTGAGGGTACGATGAGCGTTGACGTGTCAGCCGTGTGTCTCCGTCCTCAGGCTCATACCTGCCGGCCGGCTACTCCTTCCCCTCGTACGGAGGAAAGGTGGCAGGGGGGGAGGAGGGGGAGAAGCCCTCCAGGTCCAGTCCCACGGTGAAGCCGCCCGGCGAGGCCAAAGCCCTGGACCTGCTGCAGCAGCACGCCAGCCAGTACAAGAGCAAATCCCCGTCCATCCAAGACAACAAGACCCCGCACGACCGGGAGAGAGACAGAGAGCGAGAGAGAGACCGGGAGAGGGAGGGCGACCGCCCGCGGTCCTCACCCTCCCAACGCATCCTGCCATCCCATCATCACCTGGGATATCCGCTGCTGTCGGGACAGTACGACCTGTCCTACGCCTCAGGTGAGACTGCAGAGACGTCAGTCTGTCTGGTTCTTCTGTGCATGAACACACATCCAGATTCCTGCAGCAGCTGCACACAGTTCAGACAAACATCAGAATGAAGCGTCGATGTGAATCCTGCAGAGGAGGCCTGAACCTTCAGAGCCATCCCGTTTCTATCACTGCCAAGGTTCAAAGGCTCACTGCAGCTGTTTAACTTGCTTTCATAAAGTCAGGTTGGATTTATAATAGAATGGTCAATTCTTACTTTCAGACACTGGGTTCTACACTTCCCACAATGCAGTGCAGTGGTGTCTTCTCTTTAGACCCTCCCCTCTGCCACACCTCCAGTTTGTGACACTTCTGCCAGCCGGTTCTTAAGTTGTAGTTTGAGGTGTAGTTGCATTCGGCCGTGCTGGCGTGCCGCTTGTTACGCAGCATCAATGGCGTTCAGGTGAGATGAGAGGCTGCAGGTATGTAGGTGGTGTCAGCTGCTGGTCCAGACAGCAGCAGGACTGCAGATACTGTCGTGAAGTCCACATGAAGGTCCACATGTGTGGCTGGTGATACACAAGGTGTTTTGTTTACTTACAATTCAAGTTGTATTGGAGCGAGCCCTCAGAGATCACACCGATGACATCACAATGACATCAGCAAAGCTTTTCCAGAGCTGCAGGAAACAGGAAGCTGATTTCACTCCCTGAACTTCATGAATGTGTGTGTTTCCTTCAGATTTGTCTCACGTTATTCCTGCAGACACTCAGGTTGTTTCTGTGTGAATGTGGGATAATACGGGATGGCTTTGTTCTTGTAATGGCCACAGGCACCGTCCTCCTCTATGACCCACATTCACTACTGACACAGGGTGACATGACACACTGACCTACTCACACACAGCTCCTGAGTGTGTCCGCCATGTTGGATCTGTCTGACGACTGTCTCTGTCTCACAGGCCTGTCCTCCTCAGCCATCGTCGCCAGTCAGCAAGCATCCGCCCCGTCCATGTACCCCCCCGCACGGAGGTGAGAACGGTAAGAGACGCACGCACACGCACACACACACACACACACACCCCTTTTCATTTCATCCTTCATGTTGTTAACATTATACTGTATTCCTCTTATACAACATACTTTATTTTATTGACATCCTGCCTTTAACTGAGGAACTTCTCTTCACTTTGACTGAAACATCTGTAGCACTGAAAGTCAAACACACACACACACACACACACACACACACACACACACTCACTCACTCACACAGCTGTTGCTGTGTCTTCCTGTCCTCTGCTGTCCACTGCAGTGGACTTATGTGACTGTCTCAGTCTGCAGCCCCCCCTTGTGGACACCAGCGCCGTCGCTCTGTCTGAAGGACTAAAAGAAATCTTTGAAGCTGGTGTGGAGGAAATGTTTGTTTAGGTCGGTGTTGTGACTGCGGGGGGTTGAAACAGTGCGACAGCTGTTCTCTGCAGAGAAGCTTCAATTTTAAATGTGCGAATGTTCGTGTGTTTAGTGGATTAACTGCTTCCTGTTACAAACACTGGCTGCACGTCTGGAAGTACAGGCAGACTGAAAGCTCTGTACGTAGCTCTTAAACAAAATGTTCTTTATGCATGAATACAGAAACGTAGAATTATTATCATTCTCCCTTCATGTCAAATCTCTTTCAACCTGGTAGATGAGTCTGATGAGCCGACACTCGATGGCTCTGACGCTCCGGTCAGACTCTGACAGCACAGCTGGAGGATGTATTGAAAGAGGAAGGCCGTCCTGCTGCTGGTCCCGGTCTCTGTGACGAAGGCTACATGTTCAGTTCCTGCAGCTCCTTAAACATTTTAAAAGTTCCTAAAATAAAATGAAGGAAAATGAAGGTCATGAACGATCTTTCATTTGCTGTAGGTATTACTTTTGCAGATGGTGCCTTTAAGGCCAGTGGGGAAATTGTCACTTACATTAGCCTACCTTAAAACATCTGAT